>NC_134516.1:16004821-16604821 GCF_027942865.1 Odontesthes bonariensis | reverse complement strand
ATAACCCATTTCTGTGTAGCCACTTAATTATTCCTCAAGCAAGTTGCCTGATATCAAATTTAAGGGATTAAACATTTAAACGATAAAACTCATTAGCACCAACTACATTAATAGTTTGCAATCATTGTGTAATTTGTGCTTTATTACACAGCAAGGAATGAGATGTCTGCTGCGTTGAAGGCAAAAAGCCAGGGAATGCACTTTGTGTAGCTGAAGTGATGATAAACAGAAAATGACAACGTCTCAATTGAATATGGAGCAAGTGTTTGAAAATATGGCTGAGGGGGAGACAAACAATGAAGCAGAGAAAAGTGCGGAGGCTAACTTTCTGACAAAAGATACAAAAAAAGAGACGTAAAATGCCTCAAAATGGATCAATGTGTCCATGCAGCTAATAAAGCTAAGAGAATATCGCTACATGCTTGGCAACAATGATCTATCACAAAACAGACATGACCATGTGCTACACTACCATGATAATTAAATAAATAAAGAGAAAAATACTTGTAAAGGTTGTAAAGGCTGATGTTGAAATTCACTTCTTGCTGTGCCTTTATTTGTCAAAATGGACGTAATCTGTCCAAGAAGACTAATTCAGCTAACGTTAATTTGCTGAGATTTACTGAAGATGATGGAATTGATTTTGTATTTCTTCACAACAGAAAGACTAGCATCATAAAAATGCACTGAATAATAAATACCGCACTGTGTTAATCTGTTGTATGACCGTATCTCCACAGTTCACTCATCTCGTGAGACTTTTTATGGTAGTTTCCTGGTTTATACTTGTCTTTTACATGAGCAGATATTTAACAACAACTAAAAGATTTTTTTACAAACCAAAATTGTTTTAAAGAACATTTTACAAAATCAAGGACATTATTCTAAATTTAGCATTTTTTTCCTCTTTATATGATTAATATTTGTTTGATTTGATTAGGGCGCAGATGTTTTACTGTCACGCCCAGAGACTCTTGTTTTTAGTTTTCATGTTTAGGTTATGTTTGTTTTTCAGTCCAGGTTTAGGTTTTTTGTCATGCTTTAGTTTCCCTGCACTCTGTTTATTAGTTCACTCACTTCACCTGTGTTTTTTCCCTCAGCTGCACTCACTCCCCAATCACTCTCACTCCCTATTTAGTTTCCTGCCTCCCCTTTCAGTTTTGCCGGATCTTTGTTGTTGTTGCTGTTAGATGTCATGCCACGTTTCCACGACTAAGCTAAGTGTTTTTTCATGTCTCATGTCAAGACTTTTGTTTTCGTTAGTCACAGTTATATTCATGGTTTGGTCTCAGTCTCATTTTTTATATCCGGCTCAGCCGCGCTTTGTTTTGACTTTTGTTTTGTGAATTACTAAATCTACCTTTTTTTGGAAGTCCGCATCCGTGTCCACCCTTCCACACCCTCACCCTGACATTTTACAGCCACCCCAAGGGCATTTCAGAGGTTGCAGAACTGGATTCTGACTGCATATTAATATTAACAGTGCTTCTCTCTTTTTATTACATATTCATAATCTTTATCTCTTCCAAATGTAACTATATACAGGGTAAGAGGCACCTTTAATGGCTACCTACTGGTACCTATGTGACTAGTCAACTACACTGGAAAAGCATTATAAGTAAAGTCCATTTACCATTTATCATTTAACCCCAGTGCTTTCAACACATTATTATAGTAAAGGTCTCTGAGCCGCTGATCATTGATCATCAAATGATCTTTGTTGGTGAGTGACTTATGGGAGGTAAAGCCCTTGAGGACAAACAAATTGTCAGTCTAGCAGGCCTAAACTGTTAACATTTTTAATACACATATTTTTCAACAAGTCTAGTAAATCAATGTGGGGCACTTAAAATGAAAAATGTGAGCCCCTGACTGTCCATTGTCCTGCTCAAAGCTCCTCTGTAATGTGAAATAGTTTTACATGCCAAAATTTGAGCATTTAATTCAGAACATCTCAAATATATTAATTTGCACCTATTTTGCATAACCTCATATCTGAACATTTCTTGCTGGTTTTCGCTCATCATTTACGCCATTTTCCACAGCTGTGAGAAACTTCAGCTGTACTTATTTGTTCATTCCTTTTTCTGTTTGGTAATTATTCATGGCCAGCCTCGTCTCCCACTGGTTTGCTTTTGTTTATTGTCTGCTTAAAGACCTTCAGCTTAAACCTAGTTTTCTAAAACTGGGCAACACATTTCACACTATAAAGCCTTAGCAATACTTTACTTCTGATGTTCTTTGACATTTAATATCTCAAGTACCGCTGCTAGCAAAGCAGACTCAAAGCATGATAAAACTTCCATCATGTTTTATAGTAGATTAGATTATCTTTTCCTTGCAGACTTAATTCCTTCACCTGTCAGCCAACTGATTCTCTGCATTACAAAAGAGCTACACTTTGGTTTCCTCTGTCCATAGAATATGGATCCAGAATCCATCCTGTTGTACATATGTGAGAGTTTTATCAAACATTATTATTAGCATACCTTTTGAGCCTCTCTTTCCTTATTAGTGTCTCTCTTGGCTTTCAGTCGTGAAGTCCTACAGTACTTGAGCGTGAAGCATATAGTATGAGCTGGAGCCATATTCAGATTGTTTCAGGTTAGCTGAAAGCTCTCTACGCGTCTTGCATGGTCTTTTCTGGTCCTCCCAAACTTCATGGGCAACTTCAGGTTCTTTTTAGTAGCACATCCTCGACGACATAACAATTTTAGGATTGCAAAACTTCTTGATAATGTCACAAACTGCTTAAACAAAGATTTTCAGACCTTCGTTGACCGTCTATGAGTCTTTCAAGCTGTCAGAGAGCAGGTTTTAACCTTTAAAACACTTTTCATTCCATGTGTTCAGTTTGTTTCGAGGCTTTGAAATGGACAGTAGATCATTATTTGAAAGCGTTTTCTTGGTTTTAAATTACTTTTGAGTGGTGCCAATAGAGTTGAGCACAATTGTATTACTGTCTCAGTCATAAACGCATTATTCATTCACTGCCTCGGCCTTCAGTCTGCTTCCCACTTCTCGTCTTTCGGTAGTCACAATTTGCTTAGCAAAATGTAATGAAATCTTTTTTCATTTTCTTGCTCACAGACGTGCCCTTCTTTTTCACGGTCTCTAGCTTTTATCTATTAGTTGCTTGAAGGCGATGTAGCAAACTCCTACATCTCCATTATACTGCACTTATGTAAAGGTGCATTAGTCCCAACAGTCCCCTCATTAGATCAAATGGGAAAAAAACAACTTATGTGCTATTCCTCCTCTTTTTTAAAAATTTTTCTTAAATCACGAACGCCACAGGAGATGGCTGAAAACGTTTCAACTAATTCAGCCTATTCGACTCCCTTTCTCATACCTCTTTTGAGTGTGCCGATGTGGTGGGTGTCGCCCGCTGCTTTGTCTAGCAGCAGACAATGGCTTGCTGTCACTTGGGAGAAACGGAACCAGCTCACGCTCTTGACAGCAGCAGAATGAAACTCCATGTGAAGGAGCTGATGAATGTTACAACTGGCCTTAGTGTTAGGGCTGGCAGACTGCAAAGTCAGCTATGTTTTTTTCCCGTTTTGTTTCTTGTACAGCCTCCATTTTCAAATGCCAACCACCCTCTTCATCATAGTGTATGAGGACGTGCTCCTGTCTCTTTGTCTGCTGCTGGCAACTCTATCATGAACTTCTGCTTCCTTACGTGTCAAACAGAAGGGAACAAGAAAATGGATGAAAAGTATGGTGGTCGTGAAGTTTGTGCAACTAAAGAACAAACAAAAAATAGACAAAAAGACAAAAAAAAAAGAAATATGTGAAAACGCTTACTATAAGCAGAGGTGCAGACAGTATAGAGAAAAAGATTCAACTCTTCAGAACAGCAACACTAAACAGACTCCAACACCATTTATCATATCGTATGAAACATTCAACAAGGACCATTGCCTTGTACATTACTCTTCATGTGTCTCCAACAGTTAATGTGGCTAATGGTGGGCATGTCAGTTGTTGATATTTATTGTTAATTCTTAGGATTTTCCGCAAGTTCGTGTTTGAGCTTAAATCCCATCGCAAGATAATTCCTAAATTCTTTCTAGAATTCCCACAAACCAAATAAAGCGCTACAGCCCTTATCATGTATTGTGATCCTGTCAGTTTAACTTAAGGTGTTGCAGTCAAACTATGATTCACTCGTATTAAATACAGAGGGTTTAAGTCAGTAACTCATCCAGAATTTGTAACAGTTTGCTTGCGAAAGAAAGATGTGTCAGGAGGTGCACATTTATTCGACCAATCTTTGCCTATTAAACATTTATACAAATCAATTAATATTTTATGAGATATTTGCCACATTTGCATATTCAAACATAACAACATTTAGCAAAATCTTTCTGTATTCAAAACATTTCACAAAGCTACATCTCCTTTACAGCTTAATATACAGAACAGTTTATTCCAAAGGTTAATTTAAGGATAAAATCTAAGCTAATTTGAGCAACAGAGACTCTAACACAGGAACAAACTCTGATTACAGTTTTGAAAGAAAGAAATATGATATGTAGTTAAATGTGTGACTATTTAGCTAAATAATAGCTTGTTTGTATTTCTTAGGGGAGTTTTCCTGTTGTTTTTTCTTTCTAAGTGGAGCTAATGATTGATTGTAATGTGGCTGCGTTCTGTCAGAACACAGAAGTGCATTCACTTCCATTAGTGGAGAAAATGTAAGGTCAAAGAAAAAAAAACATCTCCCGTAAACTGGGGTAAAAATGAACAATATAGTGTTCGGTCGGTGTTCTTGTCTCCTGTTCCCTGTTAGAGCTGCAGTCTGCCTCCTAAATCCAAATTTATCCCTACTTTCTCCAAACTCAGAGCACTCTGACTGCTCTCTACTAAGTTACAAAAAAAAAAACCTTTGTAGAAAAATAAATCCCTTTAAATGTAAGTTATCAGAGAAAGACAACTGAACAAATCACCAATTCATCAGAAAGTTGTTTTTCCTATTACCAGTATTCTAAAAGGCTATCTAGCTAAAGGAAAGTTCTTACTAACATATTTCACCATTTCAACAATGAATAAAGATGTGCTGAAAATGCAGAGTTTCATTGTAGTTCAAACATTATTCAAAGGGTTTTTAAAGGGAGAGGTTGTATATTTACTGTATAGAGCTAAAACGAAAAGTCAGTTTACGTCATATAGTTTTAGACAACATGTTCTGAAAAAATATTGACAAACTCTTCTGTAAATATATATATATATATATATATATAAATGATATCGGTGGGAATAAGACCGCAAAGTTAAAAAAAAAGTTTTTTAAAACACTGATCTAAATCAATTCAAAGGTGGATGCAAATACATAAAAAATAAACAAATAAGTGTCATAGTGATCTTAGTTTTTCATATTTTTATCCTATTTTTACTGCTGTGTTAACCCAGCAAACACTGATGTCTCTATCGTTTGTAAATTTATTCGAAATTAATGATCTTAAGTACATTTAAGTAATTGATCTCAGGTGTGCTGTTCAACACACACAAACACAGACAAAGGCCTGCTTTCGAGATCACAAACTTACTTATTCAACAAACGAAAGGAAAGCGCTGTCAAACGGTCGTGCCATGCAGTTTTGCCTGCAACATCTTTCGGCGATGCCACCGAACACACAAACACGAGTAACCTCTCGTGAGGCACAACTAGAGCACAAACATGAATAGGTAATTGGGGTCACAAATCAAATGCAGTGCTTAGAGGCCAGCTCCCTTGTGACACCGCCCTGTTTGCGTGCAAGTGTCTCTGGGTTAATTTAAAAATTGAACACTTCTCCAGGGTCAGCGCTCAAACTCTCCCCATCAGCCTTGCCCTGGCATCAGCAGCCAAATAAATATGCATGTCTGCACTCAGCTTCATTTACATCCTTGAACTACACCCATCTTGGCGTATGCTAATGATGGGTTGGAGAGGGGGAGTGGGGCCAGATGAGGACTTGGAGGGTGGTGGTGCATGGGTTAGAGCATTATTCTAGGCAACCACATGCTGTTCCTTAAGCACGGCTGAGCACAAACGCTTCCCCTTGAGCGGGCCAAGGTTAGCACTGCATTTGACTTCGACACTTCACCCTCCTGTAGCAGCTCTCCAGCAGGTGGAGAGGAGGAGGAGGGGAAGAAGGAGAAGAGCGGAGCACTATATGCCAAGGGTTTGTGTCTGTGTTTGCAGAAGGGATAGACGGAACGGAATGGATGGAGGTCAAGTCTGCATAAGAGAAAATTCCTGTGTTAGCTCTTCAAAGTGAGTGACTCAAGCTGAGGCAAGAAATGACTGATGATGTTCCAGCAAGGACAACCCTTGAAAACACCTCCTTTGACTATTTTAGCCAGCAAAAAACTGTAAAATAACGCTTGAATACATGTAAATATAATTAAGCGTTTCATCTGTTAGTAGATGGCACACTTAGATGCACGAGTTAGTTTGTCAAGGGGAAATCACTTGTTGGTTGTCCCCTTGTGACTCCTCAGCCATTGCTTTAAAAAATGCAATCTTTATTAGTACACTGTCCATTATTTATTTTCCTCCCTCAGTGTGGAGTCAGTGACGGTGGGTGTTGATTAAGTGCCTGCACTTGGGACTTGATTATTTGCTCAATGTGATTTATTTTCCTCAGCAGCAATAAAACTTGAAATATCGCAATGATGATGCAATGAACACGAAGAATGCCAGAACAAGGAGTCAACATAACACAAATTACAGAATGAACATTTCTTCTCAAAACTGATATGGACTGATATGGCAAAATGAAATAGTATATCTATTGTGGGAGGCTTTGGGAAAATGTTCAAGCCTGACTTTGCAGTTTGAGTAGCAAACGCAAACATCTTTTATCCAGCGTGATGACACTGATTGACGAGCCTTATTTACAGCCACTTTCGTCGCATGTTCCTCCAACTTTTACTGGCGGCTTTCATGTTTATCAACACCGGCAGGGGGCTGTCAATTCTGAAATAAATGCTGCATATCTTTCTGGTGTTTTTATGATAAGACGCAATGAAATAATCCACATGAAATAAAAATGATTAAAGAGTTGCGTTTCATTGCTTAAGAGCGAGTCGTACTTGTCCCTGACATTTACTGCGTCCGTATAAAGTTGTACGAAACAACATAAAACGTGCTTTGTGTACGCTCCGCAGGACTCAACTGCCAGAGTCCATTTGAAAGTTATGAGCTGAGCAAACACTGAGCCTTACAGTGTAATTAAACATTCAAACAAGAGCTTTAATATTAATGAGGTCCCATTCATCTCGTTGGTGATCTACGCTTTCACCAGCTTTCCCGTATCTGTATCCTCTTCTTTCATCCCTTGAAAAAATTTGTTTGCATGATTTTTTTTTGAATGTGTATTAGTGTTCACACTGTGTGCATCCGGTGCATGAGTTCAAATGGATGCTAGTGGGTTTTGGAAGTCTTCTCATCTGCAGTGTGAAGCAGTTCGGTGGCAGCCGCTTTCCATGGATTACCTCAGCTGCAAAAAGCATCCCAACATGAAGTGGAAAATACTCACATCTGAATGAAAGCACTAATCTCCTCTCTGTTTGATCTTGATTAAACATCTTGTCAGATTTGTACGATTATGGTAATCATAAGGACTTGTTATTCAAGCAAAAAGGAGCAGCAAGACAAAAAAAGGAGTCAAATCAAATAAGCTGAGCCGATTACACAGCCATGACGTTTTCCTTGAAGACTGAAATACTTCTGAAAATGATGTTTTGCTGACACTGTGGCGAAATTATGACACAACACAAGTGGCAGTAGATGTGATTTGTACACATCTACTTGTAAGTGCGGGCGGGTAAAAATACTTGATTTCTGCTAAGAGCTGATTGTGGCTCAAAGAAAATCAAAGTCAACGCAAATGACGTCCTGTGTGCATCAAGAGTTTTATTACCAGCAGGGGGTTGATCTGTCTCTCTCTCCTCCCGCAGGAACCCCTTTCCTCCATTCTGCAGTGTAAATTGCATGACGGATTACACAAGGAATGCATGTTCTGGGTTTCAAGGGGCCATTTTGAGTAATGTGAAAAACTAGATTTAGGACTTGCTTCTGTCCATTCAAGCATCATTACATTGCGGTCATTTTGCTGAAGCTTTTATCCAAAGCGACTTACAATAAGTGTGTTCCACATCGGTAGGCAAAAGAACTTCAGGTCACAAGAAATCATAAGTGCATTTCCTTCCAAAACCAAACAGCTAAGAGCATAAGTAGTGCTAGAATAAGTGCGGTAAGTCAGGTACCTAAACAAATGGGAAGACTATTTAGAAAAAAAAGACAATTTAGGAAACAAATAAGTGCGTAAGGAGCTAGGATGGAGCAGGTGATGTCCTAAGAGGGCAGATCTGGGTAGTGCTTCCTGAAGAGGTGGGTTTTCAGCCTGCGGCAAAAGATGGGCAGCGACTCAGCTGTCCTGACATCAGTCGGGAGATCGTTCCACCATCGGGGTGCCAGAACAGAGAAAAGCCGTGACCGTGTTGATCGAGCGCAGGGACCCCTGAGTCACGGGGCAGCCAGGCGCCTGGTGGCCGCAGAGCGAAGTGGTCGGGCGGGGGTGTAGGGCTTGACCATAGCCTGGAGGTATGAAGGAGCTGTTCCTTCCACTGCCCTGTAGGCCAGCACTTAAACTGGATGCGAGCAGCTACAGGGAGCCAGTGTAGAGAGTGGAGAGGTGTGGGAGAACTTGGGGAGGTTGAACACCAGACGAGCAGCAGCTTTCTGAACCAGCTCCAGAGGTCTGATGGCAGAAGCCGGGGCGCCAGCAAGGAGGGAGTTGCAGTAGTCCAGGCGGGAGATGACAAGAGCCTGGATGAGCACCTGTGCTGCCTTGTCGGTGAGGAAGGGGCGAATCCTCCGGATGTTGTAGAGGAGGAATCGTCAGGAACGGGTCACTGATGCGATGTTTGGCGAGAACGACAGTTGGTCGTCCAGGGTCACACCCAGATTCCTCGCGGTCCGGGTTGACGTCACCACGGAGTCATCCATGGTGATGGCCAGATCTCGGAACGGGCAGCCCTTCCCTGGGAGAAACACCAGCTCAGTCTTGTCCAGGTTCAGCTTAAGGTGGTGCATCGACATCCACCCCGAGATGTCTGCCAGGCACGCAGCAATGCATGCTTCCACTTGGGTGTCAGAAGGGGGAAAAGACAGAATCAGCTGGGTGTCATCTGCATAGCAGTGGTAGGAAAAGTTATGGGAGTGGATGATGTGTAGAGGGAGAAAAGATGAGGACCCAGGACCGAACCTTGCGGAACCCCAGTGGTGAGCCTACGTGGCTTCAACACAGACCCTCTCAGTGTGACCTGGTAGGAGCGACCTGTCAGGTAGGATGAGAACATGGAGAGTGCAGAGCCAGAAACCCCCATTCCCTCCAGGGTAGAGAGGAGGATGTTGTGGTTCACTGTGTCAAATGCTGCAGACAGGTCCAGGAGAATCAAGACAGAGGAGAGAGAGTTAGCTCGAGCAGTTTGGAGTGACTCAGTTACTGCTAGGAGGGCCGTCTCAGTTGAGTGGCCCACCTTGAACCCGGGCTGGTGGGGGTCCAAGAGGTTGTTCTGGTGGAGGTAAGAGGACATTTGTTTAAAGACAACACGTTCAAGAGTTTTGGAATAGGAAGGATAGAAGGGATACCGGTCTGTAGTTCTTGATATCTGAAGGGTCAAGAGCTGGTTTCTTTAGAAGAGGAGTGACTCTGGCAGTCTTGAAAGCAGAAGGAAAAGAGCCTGATGTCAAAGACGTGTTAATGAGGTGGGTCAGGTAAGGAAGAAGATCAGGTGCAGCAGAATGAAGGAGAGGGGAAGGGACTGGGTCAAGGGACCATGTGGTGGGGCAGTTGGATGTTACAAGGTGGAGGACCTCATTTGCAGAGGGGAGAGAAGTGGGACAGAGAGGGAGGTGGAGAGGGAGAAGTGGGAGAGCGACAAGTGTGGGTGGTGTGGACAGCTGGGAGGTGAGGGAAGGAAGATCGGATATCGTTAACCTTCTTGTCAAAGAAGTCGGCGAAATCGTCAGGGAGGGGGGAGGAGGATGGAAGAGGGGGTGGGGGTTGGAGGAGGGAAGAAGGGGTGTTTTTGGGGGTTGGAAGCAGAAGTTTGAATTTTGTTACAGAAGAAGGCAGTTTTTGCAGCAGAGAGAGAGGAGGAGAAAGTGGAAAGCAAAGACTGGAAAGCAAAGACTGGAAGGCAAGAAGGTCCTCAGGGAGTTTACTTTTCCTCCATTTGCGCTCAGCCGCCCTCAAGCTCCGCCTCTCAGTACGCACTGAGTCCGACAGCCAAGGGGCAGGTGAAGCTGAGCGTGCAGGCCTGGAGGTGAGGGGACAGAGATTGTCCAGAGAGGAGGACAGGGTGGAGAGAAGAAGATCAGTAGTAGTGTCAGGGGATAGAAGAGAAAAAGACTCAGGGGCAGGGAGAGCAGAGAGAACAGAAGAGGAGAAGTCAGTGGGGGAGAGAGAGCGGAGATTGCAACGAGAAGATACCATGTGGGGGAGGTCGAGAGGGAGGAGAGGAGAGGGAGAGGGTGTAGGACATGAAGTAGTGGTCAGAGAGATGAAGAGGAGTGACAGAGAGGTTGGCGCTAGAACAGTGCCTGGTGAAGATAAGCAACACATGTTCACAGTGTTGCCACAGCCCATATCTATATTGGTATAAATTATGTTCCAGTATCTAGCAGTAAACAGTGGGAAAGCTTTTTAAGCACTACTTATTTTATTATCTGACAATTTCAGTGTGTTTAAAAGAAAAAGAAAGAAGTTTTCTACTTAAAGCACTCAACAATCCTTTTCAAAGACACACTTTTGTGGAGACAAGCTTGCAAAGCTGTATAGCACTAAAATGTCAAGTTACAAAGTTAAAACCTTTCACTTGAGAGATGAGATATGATAGCAAACAATGGCGTGTCAAACTGAGGACACAGCGCCATGCTGTGACTCACCTCTAAGCCTTGCCAGCTGAGGAACTGCTCACTATTTGCTTTCTTTCACTTTCTCTACACACAAGAAAACACACAAATGCACTTGGCTCAGGACACAAATGGGCGTGCTTCTCCTGTGAGAAAGGTGCCAAATGTGTCACTGACTCCAAAGTCGCAGTGTTCTGGCACAGCCAACAGGAAGAACTTTCTCAGCCCTTTCACCTGCCTGAGTTGAAATGCTGTGTTCCTGTCAGAGTCACACATTCCTGTCAAATCTTTAAGGCTTTCCTCCCACATTTTTCCCCTCTATGCCTCTTGTTCCAGCGAGAAAGACGTGAAAAAAAGAAAAAAAGAAAGGGATTTTACGCCTGTGTTTCCCATGTCATCCTCACAGCTACATGAAAATAGCATCACAGAACATCCACCCCCTTCACCCATCTGCCATCATCACTGACAGGGCCGAGGAGGTTCCAACCATGAGAGGAGGGAAGACATGTTTCAGGACCATGGACAGCGCACCACTGCCAAATGCAGGGTGTTGGGGTGTTTCAGCACTGGAGGCTGGACAGCTCCCCTTCTGGTTTGCCTCCTGACTGGCCCAGGGCAGAGAAGACCGGTTGGGCTGTGGATGTGTCATCTTCTATCTGCTGGGGGCCCAGTGGGAGCCGACAGATCAAACGACAGGGAGATGGATCAAAGATAAAGACGAACCAAGCAGTGAGACAAACTGACAAGAGGAAGGGTAGGTGAGAAGAAGAAAGGCACAAGTTCTAAAACATTTTCTTGTAGAAATATTACATCCTTCCCACTACTTCACTCCCTGAATATCTACAGAATGAGGTTATAATCTGCCCAGGTTTAAACTCCTTCGTGATGCAAACTAAGGAAAGCACCTTTACTCTTAAATAGTCAAATATTGTTCTTTACCTGGGCTGCTGTAATTTTACCTTGTCCAAAGTCAGCCACCTTGAGTTTGTTTATTGTACAGTAAAATCCCACTTACTTAGTGTGAAAGTTATATTACCTCAAATTAGTCTTTAAGATCACACACAAATCTATCATCCTGATGCAGCTCAATGCACACTGAACCCATTCACCTTACTTTTCACTGTGCAGGGCACTATCATATATTTAACACAAAGAGGCAATTCTCCTCCGAACCCAGGACTAAAATTTGGGTGACATAAACCACCCCACTGAACTCCAAACATTGGCTTAATTTGTTCTTTAAACAAGTATCCCTGCAAGTTAAAAGCTATTGGAGGGGTACACACTGCATTAAATTTTGACAATTTTTTATGTATCTTGTATATATAAGATGGACCAGATTTTGAGATGAAGTGCAATAACTCTAAAGGTCTAAAAGGCACCCCAAGGTGCTTGTTTTTTGGCTCCAATAGATTTCCATTAAAAAAAGTCTCAAATATAGTGATTTCTGGCTCCAAAACAACCAAAACATTAAAGGCCACATACCACACTGGAGGTCTAAATACAACTACGTCCCCTTTTGCCTATGGTTGGGATGTGAGAAGTAAGTAGTGAGTTGCAACACAGATTGGTGTATATCAAGCTCAGTTCGGACAATCAGATCATGGTATTGTCCACAACATGAACAATGGAGTTGGATTTATGATCAGGACTTTTGTCCCAGTGGGTTAAAACAAAATTACAGATCTTCAGCAGGATGTCAGACACAACAAGATTTTTTTGTTGTTGTTGGAGCAAAAACAACTGTCACACAGAGAAGTCCCCGTCTTGGGATTCACGTTACAATAATACAGTATGATACATGTACTGTAGCTCCTGGTGATTCAGTTTGTTTTGCTCATCTGGTTGTTGAGAACTGGCAGTTTCTCTTCACACTTTATCTCTCAATTGTGTAATTCTGTTAAATGGAGTTATTTAGAGGCATGGATATTCTTGCCAAAAATGAAAGTCAATTCTGCTCAGGTTCCTGAGTCCAAGTGAACCATACTTTCTTCAGAATGCTCTCCATCATACTTGTTGTATCTTTGTTATACTCCTTTTTCAGGTTCCCCCCTCACCAGATCTATTTTGCTATCACTGGCCGTAGCTCCTCGTCGACAGCTCACTTAACAACTCCTTTCTTGATAATTCCTTCAAAATCATCCTGTCTGCAAGCTTTATGAATCATGTCTGAAGCATGTGTGTGCACGCAGCAATTGGTGACCAAATGCTTATTTAATGCTTATTTCCCTCAGATCTTGACCACTTGTCTGCTTTGTAAAAGTCAGGCCAGGTTTGTAGTGCTTAGGCTGGATTGGTCTACAGTTATTTCAAGCTGTCTCTAAAGTGCATCTAGTGTATTTCATTGCCTGCCATCATAAATGGAAGCAAAGTGTAGGAGAGACCCCAAAAAGGGACATTTTATGAAAATGTTCTGTTTTGCTTAAGTAGCGGTAAAACTGTAACTGTAACTGATAAAAATGATTTGATGTTCTAAATCTTTAACAAGACTCAATCACAAAGCGGATGGGTTGGTAATCTTCCATTTTTTCCTTTAGCAAAATGTTTCACAAAGACTTTAAGTAGGAATTTGGCCACATACTTGACGGCAATTTTTTTTTTCCTAAGCAACATGCAGTATATGAACCTTATCATTTCACCACCATTTTCTTGTATATAGGACATTATTACTTTGACAGCAATTCCTTTCTAATCCAGTTTCAACAAGACTCTCTCCAAGGTCAGTGTTAAAATCCAGCACTCTGTCGCAGTGAGGATATAAAAGACATACATGACACACAACCACTCTTATCTAAAACACTAACACTTAGAGGAGAGTCCACACACATTTATCCACACATCACAAGTGTCCTTCCTTTGAACCTTATAGTTGCAGTCTGGGAACAGTGGGACAGTGGCCGTGAGGTTCAACGGTGAGCTTGTTATGCCAAGGTCGCCTTTGTCGGTCCCAGACCAGCTGAGCAAATCTGTACGGGGAAATTGAGTGAGAAAGTCTTTCTGCTCCCTTTAAATTTTCCATGGAGGTGCCCTTGAGCAAGATACTGAACCCCACTTTGCTCCAGGGGAATAGCAGAGTGGCCAACACCAGTAGAAAGCAGTTACACAGAGCAGCAACAGTGTCACAGCGTGTTAAAGAATAAGTGTGAAGGAGGATACAGTCATAACAAGAAATGGGAGAACTGTCAGAAATCCCTGGACGAGTGGTCTCACGTTTTTCAGTACAGAAAGTCATCGTGATGAGAACTAGTGAGTGCAAGGGATTTTCTTCGGGAGTAACAACATGTGAAAGGAGTTCAAATGATTTCTAGAGAAGGTTGAAGGACAATATGGTGCAACGCTGCTGCCTGCCTGCCAAGAAAAGCAGAAGAAGAAAGGTAGAGCAGAAAGTGAGTGTGAAATCAAAGTGCTGAAGAATATTGTGAGTAGAGCTCATGTAAAAAAAAAATACAGAAATACAAGAAAGTTTGAAATCATGAACAATGGAGTTGGATTCAAAGTAAGCGTATTTTTTTTATGTCAAACTCTCACGCTAAGAACAAAAGCTGATAATATGCTGGAGCTGTTCTCTGAGGTGAATGCATTTTCTACAGCATTATTAGAGATATACTATTCTCTTTTTGGAAATATTTTGCTTCATTGAATTCATGCAATTAGTGTGAATAAACATGACACTAAGCTAAACAGATTGACAGGGCAGGTAGGATCCTGCTCATTTAGGCAAAATTTGGCACTGTTGTCTACCTAAATATTAACAAATGCCAAAAACATGATCTGCGCTAACCAGAAGGTTCGAGCAATACCACACTGTACCGAGTGCAGGATTGAAACAGTTGTTATAAATGGGTGAAATTGAGCGAGCCACACAAATCACCAGAGGCGTTTAGACAACAAGAGGCCGTGGGGGCTTTGGTGTGGGCTTTGATGCGAGCAGACAGGGCCTTTTCAGAGGCATTCACATGAATTAGGCTCAAAGAGAGGCTCATCGTGAGCTGACACACCCTTTTCTTCTGAAGTGTGAGGGCTCAGTTTGCCGACTGGCCCTCCCACCAACAACAGCAACTCTTCAGAGGGTTGGCTGGAGTCTCTCGGACGAGCATGCAAGAATATGTTCAATTGTTTGTTTACTTTAGTAAACAGCTTCTTCTGAGTTATAGTTCAGGAACTTAAAGAGTCCATATTGGGATATTTTACAGCTTCATAATTATAGTTTATGATTCCACAAGGTATATATGTTTCATTGTGGAATAATAAAACATTTTTCTTATATTGTACATTGCTGAATCAACTGTTGTCACTATCTGTTTGAGATAAGGGAAATTATAGAAATAATTGCATAATATTTTGTAGAGGTAAAGACATTTGAAGATGTGAATATTAATACAATAAAGTTCTGTGTGACCAATTCTTAACGAAGAAATTATTTTGAAGAATGCTCATAAAAGCTTGAACGCACTGAAGGCAACAAACCTCTTAAACCCAGTTAATCTCGATTTGCCTCACTTCACAGTATAACATTATGGACATGTTGTCAGTACAACTAGAATTAAATGTAATAGCTGACTTTTTCCTCAAATGACAGTTCGAAAGAGTCCCCCAGGATTCAAAGGACTTATTTAAGAATCCAAAATCTGCAACAAGCACTTGCAGATAAATCTGGTGTTAGTGACACAGTCCTTACCTGAGACATAACAAAGACAGAGAGCCCTTTGCGTTTACCACACAAGGCATATCATTTGTGAAAGTGCATGTGATGTGCAGCTCTTTCCTCATTACATATGCATTAAAGGAAGTCCCCCTTCCCCAACAGAGACTGATTATGTAATCCATTTGGATTAACTGAAGTCACAGGATTTGTGTGAAAAGTCTCTATTTCTGAAAGGAATCAACATTTAAAGACAGCACAGATGGGACAACCAAGAGCTAAACAGAAGGGTGCCATATTTTACAGAAATCTCAGTCAAAAGAGCTATATCAAATCCAACTGTTACAAAGACATATAATCTCTATTAATAAGTATGCCCAATATTTTGTAGGTTCTCAGTGTTTGTTTCAGCAGAGACTGGATTTACCACCTCTAGTTTAGTCAAACATCCTCTGCACTGATTCTGTCTTTGCCTCATGTTGTTGCACTTTGAGCTGCTGATTGCAAATGCTGCATCATCAAACCTGCCCCTCCCTGCAGAATATAGAATTCTGTGTCTTGGTCCCCCTAAGGCAAAAGCTTCATTGTAATAGCAAAGAAGATCAAACTGACTGACATTCAGATCAACAGAACCGACACCTCTATAAACACACATCCTGTGCAACTGCATGCATTTTTTATCTTATCTGTAGTGTCAAAACAAAAACACTACGACTGTTATACATGTATTGAAAGTTCCATAAAGCTGCCGTGCATAAATTAAATAAAAAATACATAAAAATGCTTATGAAATCAAAAATAATATCCTCATTATGTAACGACTTTACCAATTTCCACAAATAAAAAATAGACAAGATGATGAAGGTAAAAAAGTGAAGATGAGTTTGTTGCGTCTCTTTTAATAAAAAAATAAAAAAAATAAAGCCATTTTAAAAGAAGTGCACAGAAATATGTAAATGCCCCAATATCTGTTTAAGACCAGAACCAAATGGTGGACACCACAGACAAACTGCATTCCAAAATAACTGAGCCTTCAATTCAAGTCACCGTTCTAAAAAAACATAGAGGTGGTGAAGCAAATGATGCAGACAGGAGCGGACTAATGGGCCAAAACATGGACACAAGGCTGGAAAGCTAGACAACAAAGAGTACTCACATGATCGGACAGAAAGTACACACACAGACAACATGTTCTCATTCCCACTTACGCACACTGACACTTGTGTTTACCACAAAGCATTTTACGCCAGTTTTCAAGACGCTGTGTACACCTTTACCATCACTCTCTTATGCACAGGGAACATCTCTACACCCGCATATTACAAGTTAACAGGGAAACATCACATCATAGTGCACGCTTAACAACTCACACGGGCCTCAGCTGAGAAAGGAAGGAGGGTGACAGGTGACTTACGTCAAGGTATTAACTACTCACGAGTACACATTAAACAACTGCAAGTGCTAATTTCTTGGGATAGTGATTTAAAAGAATACTTCACATGAAAAATAAATTAAGTTTTTATTTTTTTCTATACAATTGTGTATATTCATGTCATTGCACTTAGAGCAGGTGACTTGGTCAGCTCAGAAGATAGCATTTCAAACAATGGATTGGTATTATAGATGTATTACATGGTGATAATGCAAAATAATTCCTACCAGGGAGCAGTCCAAAACACTTTTAATCTACCGTTGGGCCATGAGCAAAATTGGGAATTAAATCTGGGGATTATATGTCTTGCTCAAGGGTACATGCACAAAAGTTGCTGATTGAGACAGAACCTCTCCTTGATTGGATTTTCCCAGCCAGTTTGGGACTTATTTCATGCAGGCAAAATGTAGAAGAAATGGGAATTAAAGTTAACACATCAGGGATGAGAAACCATGGTCCCCTTTATCTCCTGGAGGAGAGCTATTTGAATATCAATACCCGATCCCGTCTGTTTGAAATACACCCTCTTAGCCACAGTGAGAAATAGAACATTTGGTTGTAACAGAATGGAAGCGAGAGAAAGGCCCAGATAAAAAAAAAGAGAAAATGGGATCAGGGGTACATACACAGGCTCAGATGGGTAAATAAGATAAAGGCGGAGGAGAAAAAACAGACGATGGAGGGAAAATGTGAAAAAAAGGTTTGTTTTTGACAGGCAGTGAAGAAAAGGCAGAGAGCGTGAAGGCAGGAGCTCATCATTAGCACTGTCACTCCCTTCCTCCCCTCCCTCTTTGTCACCACCAACCAACACAGCCACATCTGCATCCGAGCATCTAAACGATATCGAATGGCCCACGAAGCTATGAAGCGGAGAAGACAGGTGGAATTGCATTCTAACGCCTCCGATTAGGCTGATCAATAATGGCCTGTGGGGGAGTCTTGCATGCAACATAAGGGGAAGCGGAGATGAGAGTCAGGGTGGAAAATAATAAGGAAGATGGGAGATGTGATGAGGCTGTGATTGAGCAAGGAGAAGGAGGAAAAACAAAAGAATGCAAAAAAAGACAAGAAATTGTGTTGGCAAAGAGGAAAGGGGAGGAAGGTGCAAAGTCAGAGAGGAGGGAAGAAGGGCACTGAAGAGTGATGAACAAGAGGAGAAGAAGAGGAGGGGAGGGAAAAGTTTGATTACGGCAGATGGGCAGATTATTATTGTGCTGTGAGAGGGGCTGCTGAGGAGGGCACAGGTGGACAGAAGAGGGAGAAAAAGCAGGGGGAACACAGCACTTGAGCGAAACGAAAACAACATCTCTCCTCTCCCCTCCCGGTAGTGATTTCCCCAGAGAGCAGGAGGAGAGCAGTGGCGGAGAGAGAATTTGCTTGTGGCTGAAAATGTCTCTTTCTGTCGTCTTGCTGCACTAACTCTCTCCTTTAAAAGTTACACTCAGTTCAACAGCATCCAGATAAACTGCAGCAATATGAAAGTCACTCATCTATCCGCTGTTACAAAATCTTCCTCATTTTGTCCCCATTTTTCTTTGTTGTTTGGTCTGTGGAACAAAAGCTAGCAGAGGAAAATGCATCGAGGGAAAATGACATAAACGAGTACACGTGCAGGCTGACAGATAACTGAGCTCTGTTTGTTAAATGATCTCAAAACATGTGAAGCATATCATACACACCAAATATGTGTGTGTGCAAGCAAATAAGCAATTTCATAACTGTGTGTGTGAACTACAGGTGTTGGGCTGAATATGCAAGTGTTCATGTACAAACACACCTGCGCTTATGAATGTCGCATACATAAATCAGAAGCCCCCAAAGATAACATTTGCTGTTTGTAAAGTGCCATCTAAAAACAAATGTATCCCCACAGCTTAAACTATTAATATTAAACAATCAGTGCTTCAGGTTGATGCTAAACAGCCCAATTAATACAAGTGACTCCACAACCAACAACTGGGAATGCAAAGTTAATAACAACTGCACTGTGATACAGAGGGCAGGGCAGATCTGCACATAGTCTTGATGTAGATATCTGCTCTCTCTGTAATACATGTGTACAAACATCTTTCAGAGATTTCACTTCTTTTTAAAAAAAATAAAAAATTTAAATCCCTGCGCTCGTGTTCACTCATGAGGGTAGCTTTGATAACACCTGAACCAGCTCACAGGCTTTGGAAGCTACATGGTTCCCATTTTTTTTTAAGTATTATTTTGCTTGCTAAAAAGTCTTACAAGCTGGCAAGCGTTTTCCAAAGTTTCTGTTACTGTGAATAGCTAAAGGAAAACCTAATGTCCAAAAGGCATTAAGTTCAACAAGATACATTTCTTTCTGATTTTAAGATAAATATAGAAGAAAAAAGGAAGAGGGCCCAAAGCAGAAAATACCCTGCATGGCTAGTACGTTTTAACACTCCACTTTATAAATATCACAGCTTGCAAACGTTTTTGGCAGAAGCTAAGAGTATTTCTGGTTTTTGTTTTGGGTATATTCAATCATTTTTCAAGCAAAATGTTTCTTTTTCTGTAAGAATCTTCAGATTTCCTTGATGCAGTGCTCTTTTAAAGGTTTAGAGGTTTAGGTTACGTGACTAAAAGGGGTCATTGCAAACCCTTCAGCCTGCCTCTGCTGACGTTGTCTACAATAGATTTTAAGGAGTGTTTAGGATCAATATCTTGTTGCATGATGTCTTAGAGTGAATATGAATAAAGTATTTTTCTATTCTATTGTTGTTTACAGAATTATTATTTCATTGAATCCATTCTTCTTGAAAACCAGATAATACAATACTGTCTCACTTGCTGCAATATAGGCCCAGGGAATGATCGGCTCATTCTCATTCCTAACAGGTACGCACGCAAAAAAGGTTTTAATGACTCTTCAATAAAAGTCATATTTGTTTAGGTGTTGCTATAATCTAGAGTAGTGCACCACCACTCCAGAGTCAGTTATTTTATTTCTATCTGACACTTCTTCAAGTACAGTAGTTCTGTCTAGAAGTTTTGCCTTCCAGACTTAAACTTGACCACCATTGTTCCTGATAACTGCCATATCTTAATTACATGACAGACTGAGGAACAGTTAGCTGAAAATGCTTTTCTTTCTTCATACAGCTTTCTCCGGCGTGGTAAGCATCAGTTATTTTCATTGTCAGATTGTGAGATTGTGCTTAGAAGATTTGACAGCTGTTGGTTGCTGGGAAAACATTTAAGAATTTGTTAAGCTTTGAAACAAGCGTCACCTGACCTTTCCAAACAATGACTATGGACATTAACTTAATAAGGTCATTTTGTAATAGTAGATAATAGTTATCTTAAAGCTTAAATATCTTGAAACTTTTGTATGCCTCTGCTTTACCTTTTCTTTTTTTAAATGCTAAAAAGAATGTCTACATTTTTATAAATTTTACTTTTTTGGTGATCAGTTATTTTCCTACCATCTAAAATATTCACAGAACAACAGCCTTTACCAAAATCTTAGATGCCTCTTTAAATCTCTAATTTAATCTTCTTTCAATAAAGATCCATTTCAAGATTCACATAATTGTCAGTCAAACTTCAGAAAGCAAAAAATTATCACAGAGCCAATCATTTTGACACCCAAGGAATCTTTCTGTTGACAGTTGAGGATTCTTTCAAGAAATGTATTGGTCTGTTAGTGTACTAATCATTTGCTGAAGTGTCAACATAAAGAAACAACAAAAGGACTAACAATTTCTCAATGCTTTTGCACCAGCTTCTATGGGGAAATGGAGCCTGAGTGAACCTGCGTTGGATTCTGGATTAATCTCTTATTAGAGTTTTCTGATGACAAATGTCATTTATCTTTCACAGACAGAAAGTTTGAATAAAGGTGGTCTCCTAGCCTGGCTAGCCATGACGTGGCACTGTGGGACTGATTGGCTGTTTGCCAGCAGTGCAGGGTGGAAAGGCGAGCGGGTGCACTAAGTGTGCTGCTTTGCAGCACTGTGAGCATTCCAGATGGTTGTGATTTATGAACCCCTCCGAATGATTCGACTAATGAACACTGCTCGACATGTGTTTGGGATGGAGGGACCGTGTTCGGCCATCACTCTGTCTTTTGGAGGGGGGTATTGGATGTTGTTTCATAACCACTAATGGATGGGGAGAGCCCTGCATACGAATGCTTATAATCAATCTAATATTATGAACACAGACACTAGAAAATAATTCTTAAGACAGTGTTGAAAAGAACAGCACTGTCCTAAAACAAGCACTGTTTATAGTCAGTAAACATCAGCATGATATATACATTCCATATACACCTATTTCTGTTTATGTTGACTGTTCATTTTGAGCTATTGTGTATTTACACTCATATTATGTTATGCCAAATACCCCCCTCTATGATCTGGCAGCCGCTAATTCAACAAGGATTATTTTTGTCAACTTCTTATATGATTACTGAGCTTTTAGCACCATCACAGAAATAACTACGGGTACCGTTTTTATAGTAGATTAGTGTAATACCATTATATGGTTATGTTGCTCCAGCATCCTGGCACTGTGCTACCCACTACCATGCTCCAGGTAAGCTTTAACGAAAGGTAACACTGATTCAAAAATGGAAACTTTTAAGGAATTAGGCAAATCTGTTTATGATCTGTTTTTTTTTTTTTTTCTCATTGCAGTTACTGAACTGGATTTAAGTGTTTTCTTGGCTTAAAGTGGCCCAAGTAATCTCTCAAATGAAGCAAAACATACAAACCATAACACCTTTCAGAAATTTCACCTGACGGCAATGCGGGAATAGAACCTTTTGCTGCTTTTTTCCATCAAAATGCCATTAATACAGCGATAGATACTGAATTGTATTTAAAAAAAAATCAAACTAAACAACAAGTCAGCATAATGAGTGTCAGTCATATCTTTAGTGATTTGTATTCACTGTGAAAAGTGGAATATATAGTATTCAGTAACCACTGGGTTTTACCCTCTAGCAGTGGAGAAGTGAAAATGAAGTTACAGCTCTTTAAGAAGGTTGCAGATCAAGAAAACAAAAGCAATCTGGACTCTAGACTTATCCCCTTCACAGCGGGAGTTTTTTTTTTTTCTCTCCAAATAATGTTTGTTCAGTGAATGAAAAAGGAGTCAAGAATCAAGGAGCTTCGATAAAACACACACATATAAGGTGACATCACCATAATGCCATTTTATATTCACATAGCAAATAGTTGTTATCTGCTCGAGTAGGATCCAAAATAACGTATATCCAACCTAAGAGACACAGGTCAAGGATCTGACTATTTGAAGTGCAATTTAAAGTGATTTAAAGGAATAGTTTTGTGTTTGTTTAGCCTGCACAATAACGGTAAAAGCAACTCTTTCGTAACCATAAGCTATAAAGTTCTTTTTGCTACACCTTTTACCTGGCCTGCTGTTAAATGACACATCAGTGGACACAATTTAAAAATTCCTGACTGAGCCTGTCAGAGTGCTTGGGCTCAATCGTTCATACAGATGTCTAAAAAGCCTCCCCGCAAGTCAGTGTCAATGAAAAATAACAGCATCGCTACACCAACGATACAAATGCGGTCCTGTAGTTACAGGCATCCCATATAGCACATTTATACAGGCAGAAAAGTACAGAGTGGTCGATAAAAGTGTTTGCAGAACTCACAACTCTCAGATTTATTTGGTGCTATGGACTGTGTAAAGTGTATCTTTTGAATTCTCGCCCACCCCAACTATTAGCTGGCAGATATGTCTCGGTGAATGGGAACAGGCTTTCAAATCTCAGCAGGCACCAGGAGGCTGCTGCAGATGGCTTTTTTTACAGCACACCCTCACTCAGTCAAAAGGGGCATTTTAAGGGATGTTGATTCTTTCACAGACAAATTGTACGTTTGCATGACATTTGTCTACATATCATAAGTGAGTGTTTGGGTGATGGCTTTCAAAAAAGACTTGTTTAATATCTGGCACCTCCAAGACTGTTTTGAAATATTTAATGAAGCTGTTAACATGCACAGTGAGAAAAATAGTTATGTCAATATTCCCATTTGGCAGAGTGAAAAATCTCTTCAGCTCTCATAGGTTTTAAGCTACATCCATCATTTCTGTCAAACCATGGCATGCTGTCATAATTGTAGGTTGTAAAGAAAATGTGTCAAATGTCTGAGAACACAAATTCAGGAACTGAATTAGCTTTTCAATTATTCTGATTTGGTGCATCACCGATCTTCTTTGTTGTTTTCCTTTATCTTTAAAAAGTATTGATAACTGCACTGCTTAGAGGCTGTAAGGTATAAGTTATCATTTTCCTTAGGCCTTGATGCCCATTCAAGACTTCAAGAGAAGTTCAGTGCAAAATCTGAACAACGTTCCCTTATTTTTTGCAGGGTTATATTTCAAATCACTTTTAGGCACACTGTCAAACAGCAGATGAAATCTCAAGGTAACTATTCTTCATAGCCAAGAAACCCTTAGATCATTTGTCCTTTCATTGTACACAACCAGTTTCTGACATGACATTGACAAGTGTTTCCACTTTTAAACAGGGTCACAATGTCTGAGTATGAAAGGTTGTAAGGATGGTGGAGTAAGTCCCAGGATTTGTGATTACTCAGTTTCCTTCAATTTTTGGACTTAAGTTTTCTTTGCATTTGCAGTATTTTTCATGACTCCAGAAGATCTTAGTTTGTTTTTACCACTAATATCACCTCATCACCGTGACAAAAACGACTTAATTCATGTTATCAAAACATAATAGTGGGTGTTAAATTGTGTCACATTTGCTGGATGTCAGAGAGCCTCGGTAAAAAGCCCACAAGAGATTTTTCATGCCCATTTTTATATGACTGCTAAGATTATTATGTTTTAAATCTTACTGAAGGTTGGCAGGTCAGTTTGAAATGCCCACCTTTTTATGACAGAGCAATCTAGTAAAACTCCACAATGTTATTCAGCTAGCTTTAGTCCTACAGTGTAAATCTTGTAACTTTTGGTCAAACTACCCGGCCATCTCCCTGTTGCTCCATTCTTTAGCAAAGTTAGCAGCAGCTAACTTAGGTAACTTTTACAAAACAAATATCTAAGTAAACTTGTAAGATGTAAAACTGAAAACCATGTTTATTATCCTAAAATAATAGGACATGCAACCTCTCACAGATATGTCAAAGCTCAATATAAACCACTTTTAGCCCAAAAGTGACAGACGAGACATTTATTAATTTCTTCTGAGATCTCATCTTAAAGAACATAGCTATGGGAGATGATATTTGATTCTCTTTTATATACTAGCAATAAAAGTCAATTTTAGTGCATCTTTTTCTAGTAGCATTATTCTATTCATTTAAAAACTACCCATCGGTATTTGTTCTTCTCTACACCATTGAAGAGGCCTCATCTGCGCAGAGATGCAGTTGTGTTTATATGGTCTGTTAATCACCAGACGGCATCCCGAGTGGCAGCCTACTGAGCTAGATAAAGAAAGTTTTAAAGTCAAGTGGGAGGAAACAGGACTGCAGAGGACTTATCATGTGGATATTACTGTGAAAAACACTTTCTGCAAAGGCAGCCAAGGGAAAAACAGACATCCTGTTCCACCAACAGGTGGAAAAAAGAGGAGAAAGAGAACTAATGGAGTTTTATACACAACCTCTTAAAAATCATAGCTGTAAACAGCCAAAGTAGTGCTGAACAAAAGTCAGTAAATATGATTATTTCGGTATATCAGGTCAGAAGAAGTTTACCAACATTCTTGTCTGCCTTATGAAGTTAAAAGACAGAAAAAATATTAAATGCATACACTTCAAAAACTGGAAATGGAGCAGCTGAAGGTCGGACACCAAATTCATCTACTTTGCTATGTTATTTACAAGTATAACACAGTTGATGTAAGCACAAGGCAAGACTCAGACAAAAGGTTTTGTTGGCTCAGACCCAATTACGAGCAACCATGACAGCAAGAACAGAGCTACTGCAAATGTGTACAAACACAGCTGTACAATCCAGCCCACAGATGCACTCCTTGCAAACATACACAGGCATACACACACACTTATGCCGAGCATACCCATGAGGAGTCTCCAGATGCCAACATGCAAACAGACAGAATCTCTTCCTCTTTCATGCAAACAAACACACAAAGCAACGAATAAAGCTGAGACAGGTAGGACTCAAACACAGTGAGACTTACTGAATATTTCATAATGTTTTCACTGGCCTGTCAGGAGCGTTGGAGAGGTGCAGTGGGTGTGTATGTGTGCTTGTGAAGGATATATATGCACATTTAAACTGTATACACGTGTGCTGACAATCTCGTTTCTTATACTTGTGTGCTCGCATGTGTGTGCGTATGTGGCTGGGAGGGACAGGCTGATTGGCTGTCAAGGCAGTGCTCACTGGAGAGCCTGTGGCCAGCTACAGTCAGCTCATCTGGGCTCTGGGATGCGCCTGAGTGAAAACAGGTCACATGATGATTTTGGCAGGGCGGCAAGCTTACTTCAAGTAACTGGGTAAATGCATTTTATAAAAGCTTAAGGCTGAGTGAAAATGCTGGAGCTTCTTCAAATCAATATCTATTGTGAAGACAACTTTCTGTAGTTGACATGAAATTAACATAAGGGGATCACTGGTAATTGGTTTTTGTCCCCTGAAATCTAACACATTCAGTCCTACAATGTGCAGATCATAACATAATACTTTTTAACACCATTCTTCTTTTATCACAAACATAAAACAAAGTTTAATCATTAAAACTGGTCAGAATCTATTGAGGGTTTAATATTACCTTTTACAATACATATTTATGCATTGTGCTTATACAGTGTTGATACACTCCCTATTGAAAGGAACCAGCATTGATCCCACGGTTTCAAGGAAAGAGACTGAGTTGAGTGTTGAGAGAAACTTCTATATGCTTACAGGGAGAGTCAAATCAGGTGGGACGAAGCCTACAATGGAAAAGTACCGGACACAGGGAGATAGGGAAGAGTTTTCCCACACAGGGAGAAGACATCTGAATGGAGCAGAGATGGGGTACGAGGCTGATATTGGACCAAGGACCAATCAGGGAAATCCAAGTCTAAACCACGGCTTCTCCCCAACGTTTAGACAAATAATATTTACATCATAGTTGTATGGCAATATAAAAGTTTATTTTGAAAAACAGTGGTACCCTTTTTCGAATCAGACTGCCTGGCAGAGAGAGGTCCACATCGCTGTGTAACTTGAACCTTGAACCATTTAATAAATTCTGAGCTAGACTTGGAGTTTGTATATCTTCTCTCATACAAACGAACATGTTAGATCTTTCTGTGTTGACTTTTCATGTTCTCCCTGTGCATGTGTGGGATCTCCCTGGGTACTCAGACTACCTTAGGGTACTTGATGACTTTAAATTAACTATAGGCGCCAGTGTAAGTGGGCATGGTTTTGTCCCTGTGTAGCCCTGTGATGGGCTGGAAACCTGTCCAGGGTGTACCTTGTCTCTCAGCTAATGGCAGCTAGAATATGCTCCAACCCCCTTGTGACCCTGAACTGTACTAAAGAGGTATGGAAAATGGATGGATAGATAGAAAAAAGAACAGGCCATAAGGGCAAAGAGAAATAATAATAAAAAATGGTGTACTCTTTGAGTTGGCAATCTACCCTCAGTCAAAAAAGGTTGGGCTCCCCACTGTGGGTGGGGACTTACTGCCTGAATTGTAAGTGTCCAGTGAAGATGACGCAGTATTATTCTGTTGAAGTGAAGAGCGAAGCCGAAACTGTCCATTTACCAGTCAATATATGTTCCACCCCTCACCTATGGTCATGAACTGTGGGTGGTGGCCGAGAAAATAAGATTCCAAATAAGAGCAGCTAAAGTTAGCTTCGGCTGAAGCATAGCTACCCTCACCATTAGGCAGGTTCATACCTACATGTTTCAGGAGTCAGCTGTATTTTTTCTCATTCATTTTGAATAGGGTGACGTTTTCTGTTGCCAAATATAATTCCAGGTTTGAGGAAAGAATGAGTTAGAATAGTTTAAAAAAGAAAAGAAAAAAGACTCATCCTTTACTTAGGTGCAGATGGATATTGGACTTCAGTCCTCTGCAGCCTTGCTTCTCAAATTGTGTTTTCCCTTTGCAACATGCATGAAATAATCAATGGCTAATGGAGAAAGCCTAGTGTTAAACAGTGGAATTACGGCATCAAGTGATCAGATTCATAGAACCTGGAAAAAAGAGGAATGCACATCCCTCTAGTTACCAGGAATCACCATGAACTGTTTAAAAACTCCTCATCTTGAAAAGTGATATGAAATGTACAGTATTCGTGGTTTACAAACATCAGGATTTGGCATATTAATGATTTGCAGAAACCAACAACAACTGCGGGCACAAAACATCATTAAAATAAATTTAAAATGTGGGGTTTTCTTACATTTTAACCCATCGTATGGCTCCATTTTTTTTATTTGTCTCCACCAATCCCATTAGTGGCTCAATGCCCAATTAATGCCACATTCAACTGTTACTGTTTTTAAAATATCAGCTGGATTGACTGTAATAATAATAGCATGTATACCATTTTCAAATTGAAAGTCTGCTTAGAATCTTAACTGTTGTGACTGCAACATTCAGTCACAATATTTTCATAACCGCAAAAAAACTAATCAATATTTAATATCATATTAAATTAAATGTTGACAGTATAATATTACCAAGCTGCACCGACATTAGCTTCCTCTTCAATAGTATCGATTAGCATTCAGACTCAAAACGGGCAAAAATTACACCCCTTGAATCCCAAATAACAAACAACAGCAGAACAATTCTTTGGTTTAGTTGGAATAAGTTCAGAAAAGTTTAATCACTTTTTATGTAAAGGAGATAAGTTGGATACAAAATGCCTTAAAAAAGAATTGATGGCTGTTGTTTCTGGTGAGATAATTAGGTAAAAACAATGTGGTTGTGGATAATTAAATCAGGGTCTTGAATCTTGACGCTCTAGTATTAAAATGACAGAAGTAAGAGTGTTTTATTTTAGGCATTATTCAACCCTGGTATATGCTGGCTGTTTTAGTAGAAGGTTAGTAAACTAAGAGCTGCAAGGGTGCTTCTTGCTCTGGTTCTTTTTCTTCACCCTGACCTCCCTCCCCTCCACCCACTCTTTTTTTCCTCCTCTGTTTGTTTATCTGCTTGTTACCCTTTCACTCCATCCTCTCATGTCCCTACCCCAATCTCGCTCAGTAACAGGTGAGTTCCCAGAACTAATTACAGGAGGCTCTCTTAGGGTGCTGTGGGGGCAAGCTCATTTGCAGGCAGAGAGAGCGCGAGATGGCTGTCTAATAACATTTTCTGCAGCCTGATTAAA
The DNA here is from genome assembly GCF_027942865.1 of Odontesthes bonariensis. Taxonomy (NCBI): domain Eukaryota; kingdom Metazoa; phylum Chordata; class Actinopteri; order Atheriniformes; family Atherinopsidae; genus Odontesthes; species Odontesthes bonariensis. The sequence continues at coordinate 16,576,513 of NC_134516.1, read as the reverse complement.
AACAGCCCATAAATCACTTGTTCACATGGGTCTATGCACATGCACGGCATGTATACACACATGCGTACCCCCACACACACCTAGGCTCAAATAGAGCCATCAGCCTCTCGCCTTTAACACACACTAAAGTACTGGACAACCAATTTGAGGGTCTGAAGGACACACAGCAGCACACCCTGTTTCTCTGTCACATAAAGTCAGCACAAATTAGGCTTGCATTTAATGTTATAGCGTAGTCACAGATTTTATATAGTCCACATGAATGCAAAGAATATCTCCAGTTTATTTTTCATTTTAATTTGTGTGATGAGGCAATAAAAATGCAAATAAATGAATAGTGATTTCAGTGATGAGCAGAGAACACGTTAATGCACCCTCCTCACGACACATACATGTTCACCATTGATTTTTCTCGCCAGCCACATGATTTACTGCGTTTTTTCTTCCTTACATAACTGAACAAGGAAATTAACATGAGATGGACTGAACAGTCCAACATGTGGGTGACAGGGAGTTAGTGTACATATGAATCTGCACCTTTCGTTTGCTGTGATTCAGTGCAGCGATGGAACCATAGGGTTATGTCTAGAGCTACGGCAATGAGTTTTTATAAATCCTTAAATCTTTGAGGTCCATTAAAATGGAATTTTATATAACCAAAAGTGACAAGATCAAATTGCCTGTTTGACCAAAACTGCACTAGTGATAAATAGCACAGCATGTCATACAAAACTTGCGAGAAAAGAAATATGGAGCAAAATCAGTCTCAATTTTCACAATTGCACAGGACGATTCAAGTGAGCTACGCTAGCGCCTCTGCATGCAAAGAGGTTCAGGCAAGTATCTTTCCGGAAAGTTGAATTTCTTGAGAATAAAGTGCCTGTTTGTGCATTTGTAAATCTTGTCCTGCGCATTTGTGAATCTTGTCCTGTGCATTTGTGAAAATTGAGACTGATTTAGCTCCATAAAAGGAGGTGAAGGAGTGAAGACACTGAAGACAGGCAGCTAAAACGCAATAATTCGTGTTATTGATTGAGAACACTATCACAATTCATGTCTACACCAGAATAATGCAAAGTTTACAATGCGTAACCTTTTTTTTTTTTAAAGATAAAAACACACCTGCGCAACAGACTTAAGGAGAGGCACCTGGATGTATGCTGTAAGGTGGTCATTGATGGTCCAAACCAGGAGGTCTTTGAGTATAAAGACTGCATCAGGAGGTTCCTCAGGATCAAACCAAGGAGGGCCAAATGATCTGCCACTGGCTGTGCCTTGTGCAAGTAAATGGTGGTTAAGCTGCCATGAAACTGAACTGAATGTTAAACAAAGCACATACAAAATAAATGAATATGCTTTAAAATAATACTTGTCGGGTTTTTTTTATTCATGTAATTACAACTCCTAAAAAAGACCGCGAGTAAAACACCCGCTTGACCCAGTTGAAGGCATGGTACATGTGCTCCTGTGAGCCCACGATCAGGTACCAACACCACATCATTTTAAGCCAGGAAAAACCCTGGTTCAGCATGTATTTGCTTAGAAAATGGTGAAACCACTTAGCCAAATTGTATATTTTCTGTTCTTGTTCTTTAAAACCAGCTTCTAAAAAGTTGCCAAGAAAGATCCAGCAGTCTACTTTGTTGTTGTTTTTGAATGATCATAAGGCTGAAAAGACTAGACACATGCAACAACAGCAACACATTTATAAAGCATTCAGAAAACTTTAAACTCTTAATACATATATTAAAAATACAATATGGTGACGCCACAATTTTTTTTTTTTAGTTATGTGGTAGAGAATACGGTATGGATCCTGTGTGTACTGAGGTTTTTGGTTGCATATATGACAGGATATCAGGCCTACAGGGTATCTGTTTTCTACGTGAGACTGATAAAAACTGATGCTTGTGACTCAATAAAATTTGACATTTCGAAATATTTTTGGAAGTTTTATAAATGGTTTCCTTTAACAAACACTGGCTTGTTAATCAGCAGATCTTGCACCAAGCCACTGTAAAACGATTTGTGATTTTTTAAATTTCTAACTTTTAAAATTGTAACATAAGTGCAGTCAGTCCAGAGGCGCTGATGTGTGATAAGGTTAGTGGATGTTCCTAATTAAGCTCAGTAATCTATCCCAGTATATGAATCTGTGTTGTTTGTCACACTCGTTGGGAGCATAAATCAGTTTGTTCTGGCAAGGTCAATCTTTTTTCTCCCTATACCCTTCTCTTTCGCACTTCCGTTCATCTGATTTGACTTTTTAACCAACTTTTAACCAGAACAAAAATAATCACTCAAGCAACAACAGTAGCGGATACAGGTAACTGTTCTTTACAAGTGCTTTTTTAGTGCTTTTGTGCTAGCATGTGGCATGGCTGGTTGGTTTCATGGCTACACTTCTCTATTGCACCCAAAGTGTTTGACTTAAAATCCCAGATTGTAACTATTAGAGCAATCTAATAGCATGAATGCCGAATAATGATAATTACGTCTTGATTACCTTAAAAGAGGAACCACCATACTTCTGCAGTATCTCAGAAATGAATAACCAAATCCTTGATTGAGAATTTTATTTTATCATTAGTTTTTTTTAGAAATCTAATGACAACATCCAAGTAACATATATTTGGACTAAGAACAAATATGAGCAAAGATTAATCAAAAGAGCTAGAAAATGCGTTCCTCCTCTCTACTCTCCACATTGTTTGCATGCATGCAGCCAATTGCTGCTCAAATCTGACTGGAGTACAAATTCTATTGACCAAACAGATGGCAAACAAAGCCACCAACGCTCTTGTCCTTGGCTTACAAATTCATATTTTTCACATGCAGATATCTGTTTGTATACATTAGACTCATGCTGACTGGAGGGTCAACATACAAAGTGTTATCTTAGTACAGACTACAGTCTACCCAGTTTGCACATATGCACACTATCACACACCCAGATCCTTCTAACTGGCCCCCACTGAGGTTCATATGCTGTGGCGCTGTCGCTTCTGCTCACTCTCAGCACAGTAACCCAGTCAGTGGATCAGCACTGATAGCATCACCAGCCATAATCAGCAAACAACAGCCGCTTTGTCTCATGCACTGATGTAGGACGATTTTGCATGATGCTCACTTGTTTAAAACGGACTGACTTTACGTCAGTTGATGCCTATAAGCCCAGTGTTGGCTGGATCCTTGTGGTTGAAGCACATGGATTGCCGTTAGATGACAGCAAAAGGAAGAGGTTTCCAAGAATTCCTCTTACTTTCTACGGGCATGCCCTACACACACTTCCAATTTGATGGATCTTCTCCTGAGTTGAACTGAGTGAAGCACAGTTAGATTTAATCAATGGGAGGTGTAGGTTTGATATCAATGTGTGTGGACTGTTTCTTTGCCAGGCAGCAAAGACAGGTGAAATAGTGTTACAAGATGGATGTCAGAAATGTGGCAAGAGTGAAATCTAAACCGACTTCCAGAACAGCTCCTGCAGAGGTGGGAGCAACTGATTTCTCCTGATGCTCAGATTTCATGCTGTTTTGTGAAGGTGCATGCTGGCTCAGCTCGCATATGCCGTTTCACACAAACGTACAATACACACTGCATATCGAATCACAGTGATTGCTTGATCAACAAAGATAAGAGTTCAGAATAACTTCACTGTTTTCTTAGTTTTGTTTTGCAGAGATAAGTAAGAATGACAAGTCCTGATTGTAAAACAACATATATTTAAGACATTTCACACTGAACCCATTGTTGGCCACACATAGCACTCATTTAAAATGTCTACAATTTCTTCCTAAAGCTGCAGGAGCTCAGTGGCTCAGTGTGGTGAGCCACTGACCACAGATGGCTGAGCATGTTGAGCGCAGGCACACTGCATCTCCCTCCCTGTGAGCTACTGATGGACTGTCTGGTCTTCTCGTGATCACTTCCTGAAATGGGAATCCCACCATGGGATTATGATTGCACTATAAGCACTGTCTAACTGGGAGGTCTTGATTTTGATTAAGTGCTTGAACTTTCGCCTCCATATTTCTGATTTTCTTGATCACAGGACCTCGCAAAAAAAATGGATTAACATTGAATTAAAACTTTTGCAACCTGAAGAATTCAAAGCAGGAACTGGGGAAATGTGAGACTCGGATTCCAGGGATCTTATAATGTGTGTGTAAGACTCTGCTTCCCCGCGTGTGTGTTGTTTTGCATATAGTTTTGCTGATGCAGGCAAGATAAGAGCAGTGCATCTTCCCTCAACGTTCCAAGCCTTGAGCGAGAAAGGAGCAAAACCCTAAACAGCAAAAAAAATCAAAGCGTAAGCAAAATCCTGAAATAAATATGCACACAAACAAATAGACACAGCCGCAATCCCTCCCTCTTATAACTCATTTTCCACTTTAGCCGCTCGTTGCAGGAATCGCATTTGATTTACACATAGTTGGATGACCTATGAGCTTCGGATCAGCTCATTTCCTCAGCACATATAAAATCGGGGTGCTGAAGTCTCAGTCATGTCATCCAGATCTTAAATCGGCAAAAAAAAGAAAACCTATTAAACAACCTTGAAGTGGCACAGTATCCAGCAAAACCTAGGCCACATGTCTTGCTGTGCTGCAAACATTTCATCACAGAGACACAAAAAACCCTGTCACAAGCACAAGGTTTCCACACAAATACTTTGGAAAGATGTACACTTGGACAGTGTAGGAACTTTGTCTGTTTCCTGTTTTCTCAGGTTATACAAGAGAACCGTTATATAAGCACTGTGCTAAAAGCAGGGCACAGCAGAAATGCCATGTACCTACTTTTAAATGATAATGGGAGCTGTAACACTCAAGGTGTCCTGTGTTTAACAGACAGACACTGTAATCATTTGGTGGTGAAACTACGTATAAACATGCAAAATCTTGCACACAAATCATTCGTTTCAGTGTCTCCATTTTCACTGGCGCAACAATTGTTTGAATACATCATTCTTTTTCGGTAATTTGTATGTTTCCTTAACAACAGCTGGTGTGGAGGGAGCAGGGAGTGGGAATCAGTATTCATGAAGCCAAGTCATTCTTGAAAGGAGGGGGGCCACAGTGAAAGAACGAGTAAAGCAAAATTGTTTGCTACACTCTGAGACAATAGATCAATAGGGCCAGTTTGCAATGTGGTGAAAATTGTTACACTGAACAGTATCTCTGGAAAACAACAGAGCAAACTTCAAAGTGGTAACACTGGAACTCTTTATGTGTCACACAGCCAGGAACAAATTGCTTATACAGTGATGATGTGCAGAAGTTTTAGGCAGTATCAGTGAAGAGTGGAGGCTTTCAAATATAATACCATTTAGAGACAGGTGACAAATTAAAGGAACAAAAAGTTTCTTAGTTAGGTGCTAGACCAGCAAACCAGCTTAATGGCAGCAGAACTCTACTGGAGGGATGGAACAAAATTCTTCCAAAGGATTCACACAATTTTCTTACTCAAACCTGACCTGAGTGACATCCTAGAAGAGACCATTCCCCTGCGCTAAAAGCCTTTGCACAGTTCGGCATTTGTTTGGTTGAATTTTTACATAAATAAATTATGAATCCATGTCCTTGACAACAAAGGCGATGGATTAGATGCTAGCTGTTACATTCTTTAGTTAGCCTGCAGTTATGTTGTGATTGATTATACAAATAAAAACAGTAAAAGTCGAAAGAACCCAGAGGTATTCTTGCTATGTTAAGACATGCTTTTGGCGATACAATCATCTCAGTTCAAGGACTGTTTTGTTTTTTCTTTAGTTTCATATTTTCACTGACAAGTGGGCCGAAGCAGACAGTGAGATTGAACTAAAGGCAGATATGCTTTTCAGCAAACTGAGATTTTAATTACAATGTGCCTACATTATGAATTAAAAAGAAAAAGCACCCTTCTGTGACGATACATTAGGCTACCCCATTCAACTTTCAGAAACTATAGAAATCCAAATCACCATCAGTTACCCATTTGGTATATCCAGAATCATGATTCATGAGTCAGTGCCTACTTTGCATTGCTGCAATGCAACTCATGCAAATAGGATATCTGGACATACAAATCTGATCGGACCACTTATAAATTACAATGTGGATAGTCTTGAATATGCGATATGAGAAAGAAATCCGATTTGCTTGCCGGCACAACAAAGTCAAACTGTTGACAGCCATGCAAGCTACTGTGCTTTTGTACTGTGCTTTGAGAAAATTAGGTGAGCTTGCATGCTGACATAGTAATCCTGTTGGTTTACTATGGAACAAATTCAATAGTTTCTGAAATATTATGAGAGAAAGGTGGTGAACCAACCCACCGTCAAACAAACACCACCAACCACAGCGATACCCTGCTCGCAAAACTAATATAAGTTATTACGTACATAAATAACATTCAATTCACTAATAAAGACTGTCGTTGACAATACAACATTATCAAGTCTATGCACTTGTACAAATTACATACTGGTACTCTTATTGAAGCTTTTTATGTCAGCTTCCAGCTCTCAGGTGTATTTTTATGATTATACATCTGTCACACGGCCACTGCAGAACCTGAATCCTGTCAGTCATGACAAACTACACATGATTTGATATTTTGAATTTATTTGACTGAAACAAAATTCTTTATATTTCTGGTATATTTTTTAATACTGTGCAATGCCACAAACAAATACGCTTTGCCAGTTTTTTATTAAGTGGACTTTGTGACTAAATATGAATCAGTGCTGTATGTTTTGTGTCCAGAGAGTTGGAGTGATTAGTCATTGTGTTAATCCTCGCTCCCAGGCATGCGGTTGTGAGGGAATCGGTAGCTGTGTCTAATCTCGGGCATTGCCAAGATAATGATAAGAGTAAAGCAGGCCTCGGGTGCACCGCTTGCTGTTTGTCACTGAGAATTTCACACTGTTGTCAAATGAGTAAATGAGGGGAAAAAAATGCCGAAATGTTGGCCTTGAAATATTACAAAGCAAAAAATCAGGACGGTGGAATGAAAAACACTATTAATGTTCAATCATGATCATTTAAGGCTTTCCCTTATGTGTTACATTACAGAGTGCATGTTAGTTCTTCAGGGATGCTTGGATAACTATTGTGTTAACAACCAACCATGAAAAACAAAAGCACAACTTCATATGTAGGACACACTTTCAAAGAGAAGAGAGGAGACAATTGCATTGTGGTAATTGAACCAGGATGAGCACGAGCAAGGCTTTGGCTTTTACAGGAGGCGCAAAGATTCGGAAGTAGTGGGCAGAGTGTTACAATCACACATGTTATGTGGGGACTCTTGGGGAAGTGGAAAGGGACCTCTCTGAATTCCTCATTTCTGTGGGGCTTTATGTAGCGTGACGGTTCCAAATGGAACTCTACGATCATGTGGGAGCGCTCTATTAATTTGTGGCTCAGGCCACCTCCTTGGGGAGAGAGCTGCCACAGCCACTGCTGCATTCCCCTTGCAGCTTCCAGCAAAGCTTCTCGTGCTTATTGACTGAGCGGCCGCTCTGCAATGTTTCTCCACATCCGCGGCTGTGGCTTTCGCCTCAAGTGCCGAGACGATCCATCATTTCTTTGGTCGCCTTCTCCAGACATTACAGGATGAATGAAAAACAGTGTGAAATAAAAGTAATCTGGGCTCTCGGAGCAGTATACAGGCTTAAGCCAGCTGGAATTCACCCTGCTCCTCCAACATAGTGTATTTGGAGAAATCTAATCTAGTTCTGTTGCAAAATATTGAAAGTCTTGTTGAAGTATGACCACAATTGCAGAAATTTCAAGCTAACAAGATAGCAGTAGTAGTAGAATTCTTTGAAAAGCAAACTGCTAGGAATGGTTGCCAAACTGGATGAACACATATCTTCCCCACTGGGATGCAAAATCCGAAAGTTTGTAACTGTAATAAAACTTGTCCCATGAGTTTTGAAATCAACATATAAGGTACTACTTATGGTTTACTTTCCTTAACTGGTATACCTGTGTAAGTCACTATGATACAGGGTACAAACAGGCTCTTTCAACAAAACCTGGCAACAAAGGAATGTGCCAAGATCAACATCACAAGGCTCTCTTAAGACTCACCCCCTGAAGCATATAACATTCACGTGAAAAGATGGTCAATACTGGCTGCTCTCCAGAAAAATCTCCCTCGACTACTTCTTTCTGCTTCACTGTTTATCCAAATCTACCATTAATAGCACACAAACAACATGTATGTGGCCAAATCAACAAAAAAGGACAGATGCACAACTAGTTTGATGAATTCCCTCACAGATGACTTATGCATGTAAGGATACCTATATCAAATCCTATGTGTGACCACTGAAAAGAACAAAGACAGAAAAAAGGTGAGGTTTAGTGCGTAGGACTCTGAAATCTGTCCTAAACTGCACTCTGTTGAGTCCTACATGTGGGGTGGACTGATTTTAAAGCCAAGGAGGACTAGATCTGACACTTTGAGAAAACTTCATTCACCTGGTGACCAGCACATTAGTAAACACACTATCTAATCAAAGCACAAATATGACAGCTTCCTTAATTACTGGGTAATTCTTTGTGTCTTCCCATGGAGGCACATGTCCTTGGGAACTCTTTGGAAAGTGGGCGGGAAGATCATCCTAAAGTGTCCACATTGGGAGTCGGCCAACTAGGAACAATGAGATGCTGTATAGATATGCAGAGTAATTAAAAACACGCCTACAGTTTGCCTGCTGTGCCTTATGAGTCCTTGCAAGGCGATCATTATAACTTAGAGAGATAATAACATGCTTCATAGAGCAACACTGAAACAGCAAAACTTGAAAATTCCTGACCACTGTTGTTTGAAGGAGCCTTGTGCAACATAAAATCCATAGGTGTTAATAACTACATTGAGCCACAAAACAACAAAGACATCATTAGCTTCCCAAGGAAGCAACACTAAGCATAGATGTGGCTTGAAAAGCTTCCCACAAAGAGGAAAAAAGAATATCTCCCCCCACAGACACTCGTGATGAGACTTGTGTGGGAGACCAACAAAACAGAGTGAGCACATGAAAAAAGGAAGACAGGGATAAAAAAGTTGAACAAAAGCGAGTCAAATAGAAACAGATAGAAACAAACATACACTGGCCCACATTGCATTAGGAGATTCTGTTTGAAGATTGTCTGGCGTGGAGAGGCAATCAGATGAGCGCAGACTGTCTGGCCTCCCTATTCTACTGCACCACCACCACATTTCAAGTGTCCCTCCTCCTTCTTCTTCCGTCTCACCCTCATCTATCGCTCCCTTTTTCTCATCTATTACTCATCAAGCATTGCCTCCCATAAACAAGGATATTGGGCCACAGTAAAAAAAAAAAATCTGAGAAGAACAGTCCCTTTTTCCGAGATGGTCTCTGCATCAATTCCTACAAAAAAACGAATCCTGAAAGGATATGGACAAGCGGATGCCCTATCCATGCTGTGAAGCACCAGTGGGGAAGGAGCTTACCGCAGACTATGGCCTTAAGGGTCTATCCAAGCCACTGCTTGAAAGGCCATCAGGTCTTATAAAGTGTGTAAGCAGGGCGCTGGGCTGATCTCCGTGGTTGGGTCAGCAATGGAGACCTCACACTATTCACAAGGGAGTCCATCAATCAAAATTTGGCTTAATTAACCAGTCAGAATGACAAGCCAAGGGCCCGCTGTCTGAATGTACTGATGGGCGGATGAATGGATACAAGGAAATATGATAGATACAACACAGCGCAATAGAGCAGCAGACAATTTAATACTCTAAGCCCAAAGGAAAATTCAGATCACAAGGCCAGCAAAAGAAAAGAGAGCACAGCAGATGATGGCAACCTGGCTCAGAAACAATCAGGTAACTACTATGTCTATATATATATATATTCCATGAGAGCAATACAATCCAAAGGGACCTTGTGATTTCAAGGATCAAAACGTTTCATCTAAACTGAAGCAAACTCAGATGAGAAGAACTTGAAAAACTTGAAGCTCCATGACAAAATCAAGTTGTACCCTTGTTTTTTTTAAATAAAAATGTCTATTGTTCTCAAAAGCTTACCCTGGAAAAATAGCTTAGTCTCAAGGTAAATCATGAAACAGTCATAAAACAAAATGTTCTTGATTCATTATGAATGGACATGCATTTTGTATGACATCAAGCATGACTTTCAAAGTAACACACTTTGTTTATATGCCCAACAGCGATTGGGCCCTGAACTTACTTAGAGTGAGATAAAGAGAAAGTGCACTGTACAAGCTGGAGACAGGAGGTTGAATGTTCTATTCCACTGCTACAGCTTCAGTATATTGACATGGACTGTATCACTCTTTAAAACTATATTCTATCATCATAAAAACAAGGACATGTGATTTTAAATTCAAACACACTCATTAGTGTCTGAAGCTCTGAGGCTACAACAAAACATATCTTATTGTTCAAGAACCAGCAGTACTAAGTTACAGAATCCAGGCTTTTTTCTCCAGACCAATTTGGTTTTCCATATATATAAGGGTTTCAATCAAGCTCACAGCACACACAAGATTGTGTGAAGTAATAAAAGCCACTACCTGGGTTGTCTTATCACATTTATAGGTGTGCAGGAGCCTGAGCCACTCTCTCATTAGTGTCTGCTCCCCAGCACCGTTACTTTTAGTGTAACTTTTAGATTTTCTCATTTACTGTGATGGACCACGTCCTGCAGCCTCTGCTTAAGCTAACTAAAGCTCAATTGACGAAAGGCCCACACCCAGCAGGGGTAATTAGGAAAATATTGTTCTTTGGCTGCCAGTGGATGGTTTCTCTTCATTTACGTTGCGTCTCTCAATGTTAGCACATTCAGCTGTCTGTTAATCTGTCATTCAGCAGCCCCTTCCTGCCTTCCGCCTGTGTCCATCTCACTGCCTTCTGAAACCCAACTTCATCTCGCACTACTGTGTTGGCATCTGTCCTCCACTCCACCTGCTACAGACTCTTATTCCAGCGCTCTTCCGTGAAAATATCCTCATGATAGTAACTCATAAAGAGGCTTTATTATTTCCGTGTGCATCTGCTGTGCAGCATCCTATCAGTGTCTGTTCCAATTAGCTCTGCATCCCACACCATGCAAGTACTATTTTGTGGAAGTTTTTCGCCTCTTACTGTCATAGGATTGAGATTTAATTCTTAAAAGGATCATACATCTTTTTGCAGAAGCAACACACATAAACACAGGGAAAATGGTAAAAACTCTGCATTGCATAACATTTTGAATTATTTAAAGGCAGCACTGCTGAGAGATACTGATAAAGTATGCAAGAGAAATGTGATGCATAAACTGTGCGTCCTCACTCACACTTAAACTTAGCGTAAAAAAATCCTCAATTCAAAATAACTTGCTACATTAGGCATAATGTTAAACATGGGTATTAGCAGAAAGTTGAGTATGTGGTTACTTTTATTTTTTCATCTAGTTAATTAGGCGCATTAGCGTGTGAAGATACATATGCTTTCTGGATATTTGATCACTTCATCGCTCTCTGAATAGAATATATGAAAAACCCTTATTATTGTTAGATATCTAAACATTTGTTATTCTGTAAACAAAAAGTGCACACAAGCTGTTTTTTTATACATGCAAGTCCCAAAATGTTCCAGAGATGTTCTGCTGTGGTGGCATGTGAGAATGTAAAAGTCTGCATCATTCACTCTGGACTTTTTGTGGAGATTTCCCACCTAGCCCTTCATAAAATGTCCAGAACATCAAGAGTTGGTGATGTAGTGGAAAACCCTTGTGCATTTACAGCACATGGAAGTTGCCCCTTTATAGTACTATCAACTGACTTGGATGTTGCTTCCCACTTGCATGTTTTTATTGTGGATAGATTAAAAAACGTGGTATTGATAAAAGCAAAAAAAGTAATCAAGGAGTGCCATGCCCCATTTCTCGATGTGCTGTAAATGTAACACTGTACTTCTTGTGCTATATCCTGCCTAATCCCTTCAATATCCCTTCAAGCTTTTCAGATGAAAAAGTATTGTACAGTCTGACTCAACATAATCAATTGAGTAACACACTTGCCTGCTAGCGGGTTACTTTTTCAACTTCCTGGCATGTAGCTCCAACGAAATCCAACGCAAATTTTTTCAAGCTTTTTTTTTTCAATAGAAAAAACAGAGAGATACAGTGTGGAGGACTCAATACATCTCTGAGTCCTCCACACCCCCTTTCCCTTAACACGCTCATCAATATCAACTTTCAAAAGAGAAATTAGAAATGGAAACTTTGAAAGGCAGAATGTATGGCTCCCTAAATCTGAAAGTGATCTGAAAATATCATTATCCAAACCAACATTCACATGGATGACGTCAACCACACAATGTTAGTGTGTCTATCCTGCCAACCACACCGAACCAGACAGTCTGCTTTCATTTGATTTTGTTTATGGTGCATTATGTTATGAGGATCATTCAATTGAATTTCACATATGATTCATGTCAGCCCACTCTGAAGCAAACCCAAAGGCTTTAGCGTGGTAATAAATATGGTAAGTAAGTGGGTCACATAAAACATACAGTACAAGCTGGAGTGGTTCTGAAGCTTTTCTGCCATTTTTTTCTCATCCATCTGTTTTTCATTTAATCATGCCTGCCAGTGCCCAAACCCAAAATCAAGCCCCAGACCAACAGAGCTGTGTCCCCTGAGAGGAAGTGCTGTGAAGTATGTGAATGAGGATGCCTGAGCTACTAAAGAAAGTGAGCAACAGGAGAGGAAGACAATCATGCAACCACTTTCCTTCATCTGTCTATCAGTGAGCCAACATGCCCACTGATTCTGTTGTCACACTGGCATCCTGGCTCTGCCTATTAGCCTGCTAGTTAGAATGGCATTCAGACTGGCAGGACAGACATAAGCAAGAGCCAAAGGGTCTCCTGCTTGGCTAGGAGTGAGCTAATGTTAAACAGTAAGCAGGCCCAGAAGGAGCACATGGCAACATGCAGCTGCTGCCTTCTCCAATCACATCAGTCTGGCTTAATTTGATTCCATCTAGACAGGATTCAATTACATTTTATTAATTTTGGCACAGTGTGACTACATAGAGCTTGATTCAATTTCTGGCAATGCAATTTAACTAGATGCAATCAGATTCACTTGAACTGAATGAATTTTTAAACATAATCTCTTCCTCTCTCCATATAAATCTTCCCATTGCTCCAATTTTCCCTTTCTGGGATTGAGGATGGAGAATTTAATGAGAAATGCCAAACTCCTCCCGCACAAGGACTCCAACTGCTTCATGTATCTGTGTTTTCTTGGCTTTCTAGTTGGGAGAGACTCCCTGAAGAGCACATTAGTCACTTCAATGATAAATATGGGCAGTTCAAGTGAAGATAGAATGAGGGTGGCAGAAAGCATTGTTGAAAGCACTGCTGTTATTGCACCAGGCATCACAAATTACTTTGTGTTTTCAAACTCTCCCCAGTGTTCACCTACTGGAGCTCTTGCCTGGATTGGCATCTTTTCTCTCAGCACTTCGACTAATGCTTAAGTAATTATAAGCCCATGAGCATCAACATATTTGCCATACTTGCTTCTCAGTCACTGATGCAAATTGCATTAACTGAGCTGTGAGCCAAGTTCATCTTGAGCACAAAGCAACATAAAGGTACCTGGAGAGATTATGAGCCAGTTGGCACAGATTTTGGACAATTGATTGTACTTACTTTTTGTCTATTTGTAATTGTGGTCACTTGGATCTTTTTGGCTGAGTCCCAATTTCAAACCTAATGCCTATTCACATCTCACAGACTTTGGTAATGTAACAGCTGTAGCACTTTTGTATGTGTTTAAAAGGGCTTGAACGAGCAGAAAAACAGGAGGGAAAAAAGGATCATTTTAATTTCAGGCAATAAATTACTGAAAAACCAACTTATCAACCCGTACTGCTGTAATAGCATAACATTTTCAGCTAAATGTTTGAGCAGAGCAAAGTAACAACAATTCTGCTTCAGCCTCAAGAATACTGAAAAAATGGAGTACTGCCTGCATAATATGGTTAGACCTGGACCGTATCAGCTGTGCTGTCTCACCCAAGCAACTCTGAGGGTACGTACTTCCACACCACACCGACTTGTAGAACCAGCGGCGATGAAAAGGCTCACTCCTGGGTCTCCTTAATTTACGAGCACTGGGGTAAACAAATAGCTCTTGAACACACCGCAAAGACAAACCATATACACTTGCACAAGAGGACATGATTCTCTGACACAGAAGGGAACAGTATACTTATAGTATTCTACAAGGGAAACCACAAAACTGCATAGATTTTTAAAAACTATGTATGAACAAAGCGTTGTTTGCCTACGATCACATTGTTTGTTGCTCACTCACCATAAAAGTTTATATGTAATTTAGACATGGCTTTGTTAAGAACTTTGTTGCAGTAGCTGCATTGGAGCACTTGGCCTTTTGGTTGTGGAAGAAAATAAGAACATGGAGCATTGAAAAATAGTGAGAAACCATACTTAGTGGTAGTAATCATGGATTCTCCAGCTACACTGAACAGCCAATCAGAACCATCTCCCACTGACAAGAGAGAATTTTAGCTGGAATGGCTTTTAGCTGTAAAAGTTAAGGTAGAAAAAGTCTGACAGCACAATACACACCGAGTGGACAAGAGAGATGCTCCAGATGATTGTCAGCTTAGAGTGTAAGGGCCTTAACCACAGCAATAAAAATTTAACCGACCCCAGCTCCCTGTAACATCAGGATGTCCTTTGATTGTGTCCCATTTTCTTATCTAACCTAAGATCAGCAGTTTAAAAATAGCCGTGTTGTGGCCCAAGGTCCTGATTGGCAAATCACTAAGTCTCTTTGGTCTTTGTGCATCATTGTGTGGTTATTTTTGAGCCTCTCTCTGATTGTTCTGGATTTGTTTGTGGTTATTTTGTAGCTCTTTTGATTGACTTCTTTTAAGAACAGTGACATTCACTTGAAACGGAGGCTCTTGGCTGGTGGCCCGCGGCTCTGTTCGGCGAGCTGTGTGGGGTTTTGTGTAGATTATAAGGTTACTGAAGAGAGAAATGAGTTTCCTGGAACTGCTGAAACCAGGCATTTCGGCAAAAACAAAAAACAGCTCTTTAATAATTTTACAGTTTAGTGTTTAGGTCTGAAAACAGACAAATGAAGTAAGAAATAGTGACTGTGTCATATCTAAAAACGACAACTAATTTCTTTTCCGTCTCATTTCCTTCTCAGCAAGCTGACAACCCCGCGGCACAGATGCTCAGTAGTGATTTTCTCAGGAATCCAGGTGTTTAGAATACAACATTCTACTCCTGTCGAATATGTAATAAACAAATTCAAAGCTGAGCCCTGAACTCGGCAGTTTGAGAGCTAAAGGGCACACATAAGGAATCAAAAGCTTGCAGGGAAATAAATAGCATATCCATAACACCAAGATTGCCCTTTGTACAATTCAGAGCCCTGCTGACTCTGGTCGTTCATTAAATTGATGTCTCATACGGGGCCGCCTCAAGGGAGCGATTCCATTTTCATATATATACAGGCTCTGTATGTGTGGGCTCTCCTCCCGAGCTTATTAATCAAATAATGCAGTCAATTTCACCTTACAGTTAAAAGACACAGGCCATTTCTTTTGTGATGAGCTTTGCATGTCTTTAAAAGGAATTTGTGATTGGTGTTGCATGAAGAACTTTACAGAGTAGTGTTCCAGGATCAAATTATCAGCATAGCGAGAAACTTTTCATAGAAAAACAAACAGCTACTGCAAGACTAGATGTGTGATTTTTTTCTGGCATGAGTAATGGCAAGCACATGATGATTCATTTGTGTAGTTTGACACTTGAGCATAATGTGCATATTCGGCAAAGTGTGTGTGCCTTTGCATTTATGCTCACTTGTGTGAGCATGCACATAAACCAGAACTGGATGTAAGCAAACCTGAAACATGCCTAAGCCTGGGCTCAGGGTGCAATGAGAGACACTTAAGCACAGGGGCATAAATCTTTTAAACCCTGAGCCACTGACATTTCCCCCCAGAGATACAGTGAAAATATCTTAATTACGCCACTTAACATCGCATTGGCGAGTCCCGGGTGAGCCCAAGCAAGCATATAATTCATTGTACTAAGCATGTGTTACAGCCAAATACATAAACCTTCAAGGAAGCATACTTAAGAGCAAGGAAGACAGTGAGCTGGGAGTTCAAAAGCAAATGTTTTCCTTCAGGAGGCGGTGGGCTGAAAAGGAGGATATCTGCAGAATTAGTGTAGTAAGAGCCCGGGCACCTGCTACTGTATACCCGACTCCTGTCGACATTAATCGCTGCAAGCAAATAACACCTCTTACTGTTCACTGATGGATTAGTGTCTGTTCCAGGGCCCCACATAGATAAAAGACACCGAGCATCCTCCCGAGATTCCACTACATCCCTCCTCAACTGCAAAGTACTCTTATTGTCCATATTCCAGTAAGCTGTAGGCATTGTCTAGTAGGTCAATTTGCGTGGACTTTGCTATCATAAAAAGCATGATAAAAATGGAAATTGGTTGGCGAAGTGATGTAATACCACTGCAATACAGGGTAAGTAACAAAGCAATGAATATTCCAGCTATCACTTATGAGCAGAAGTAGGTCTATGTGTGACTTGGTAGGATATGATAATAAATCAAAGTACAATTCACGGAAGTGGTGCTGCTCTGACTGCATCCCCTTCATCTTCCTCTTCATCGTGACAACAGTTTTTAACTATTACTACTGATTAAACCAGCTGCCAATAGACTATAGTCACTTTAAAATGTTGATTTATGTTCCAAGGTATCTTGGACAGTATGTTTTAAGATGTTTTCGTGCCACCAAAACAATATGCAAAAACAGACATTATTAGCTCTAATCTTATATGTATCTTAGTATCATCTGTACTGTCAGAACGATTTAACATTCAAATCAATTCATTTCGACACCTTTAAACCCCTCCCTGGCCCCCACTTTGAGACCCTGAAGTACCTCATCGGAGCGATAGCAGAATGCAACATGCGTTAACAACCGGTGGCTTATGGCTTCACTCTTGGCGCTACTTTGCAGCGCTCTATCCCCACCTGCCGTTGTGCGCCAGGAAGCTAGTGTGGCCACGCTGCAAAAACAGTCAACATCTACCTCTGCCTGCTATTGAATCTTCAGTTGTTGTTTTTTTCATAAACAAAGTGGCAAATTCACATCAAGGAGATAAGATAAGTCAGTCGTTGCAAGCCCGCTTTGCTTTATTGCATTCAATCAGACACAGAAGCTCACAGTGGGAGGAAATCTTTTGCTCTTTAAGAAATGTGTATCTTGTGCGTCTAAAGCTTAAGGAGTGGAATCTTTTTTTCGCAGTGCACGCAGGGCTGCGGCGATGTGCATCACTGACCAGGACACAGTTGAGAAACGCACATAAGAGCCAAAATGCAGCAGCTGTATCAGCGCTTTCAATGTGACACACACGGGCGCGCGCACTACAGCGCGCACGGAAGCTAATTAACGGTAAAAGTGTCACTCTGTCGCCGCAAATATAGCTTTCATGTCCAAACTTTCACAGGCGTCTCCGACTGAGAAGCCGCATCACAAAATCTTGCATTATCCTTGCCACCCGGCGCAGAGGACACGGACACCGAGGGAAGATGTTTTAGCGCTATCTTCAATTTATTGTACTGCAAGACGGAAAGGACTGGAGAGAGTGAGAGGAAAAAATAAAAAAGCCCGTGATCTAAACAAATACACCTCAGTGTCTTGTCTTAATATGTGGGCTTATATCATTTGTTGTGTCAGTTTAAGTTGGGAAACGTTCGAACCAGAACGACCAGCTCTTTACAAATCAATATACCCAAACAACGCAGCATCATAAACGCTCATCTAAAACATTAAAGAAACTAAACAGTAGGCATTGTAAAATAACGAGGAGAGCAGTTTTTTTTTGTCCGTAGAGCACAGAGTGTGTAGCTCAACCCTTAAAAAAAAAAAAAAAAAAAAAAAAAAGGACCTCATCATAATCCCCCTTTTCAGTGAGAAAGCATTCTGGCCCCTGTAAGACGTGCTCCAACTACCAAACAACGTCCACTTAAACAATCCACCTCTCTCTGCTTCACTTCTCTCTGCCTGCCGCAGATCAAGATGGCACATAACTTGTCCACAAAAGTCACCAAGCTCGCAGGCTTCCCACGCTCACGCTCGTGCCCCCTTACCTTGACTGCTGCAGACTAGCACTCCGAGGAGGTGGACCAGTTTGAGCATCATTCTCGGGCAGGTTTCGGGCTTCCGGACGATGCTTTCAGTTGCTGTAAAAAACGGCGAAGGCGACAGTCTGCTCCGTTCATCCGCCGTCCTGGACTGCGCTGGCGACTGATCAGCCTCAGCTCCTTCCCTTCCCTTCCTTCCTATGCGCGCGCTCCCGCTAGAAGCTCGTCCTTGGTCGGCGCTGAGGACCCCCCCACCCCTCCAGCATCACTCCTCTACAAACTCACTGCTGGAAGCTGGTGGTGGTAAACAGACAAGGGAGAGGGGGGGGGGGGGGGGGGGGGGGAGATCAAGCCTAACGTGTCTTGCATGATGATTATATTGTTTTGTTTTTTCTAAATTTGCAAGAAAGCTGGATGGGGAAGATCAGAAGGAGAACATATTTTTAATCCCTAAGACTACAAATCCTTATCAGCAGGTGTGCAGCTAGGATTTCTCTGGGCCCTCTCTAACATCTCTTGCCTTTCCAGCGGTAGGCCCCTGTAATCCACCTCCTATAATCCCACTTAGCAAGCAACAGCATATATTTATCCATTTTCTGGCAAACGGGAAAAATGTTTTCTCGCATAAATCATTCAAAAACACAGCAGACCGTATCCTTAACCTCTCTTCCTTCCAACAATATTTGGTTGTAAGAGGGTGAAATCAAGTGGATACATTAATTTCTGAAAATTAAGTTTTATCTATTCTATAATTTAATTACTCCAAACCAGTTAAATTGGAAATTATCCTTAAGGTCTTAAGCCAATCAAGTGAAAAATAAGTGATTGGAGAGGCTTTGAAAAAAAAAAAAGAAAAAAGACACAATAATGAAATTTAGCTTCAAGGCCAAAACTTCGAAAATTCATTCATGAAAAAAAACACAAAAACATTTGGGTTAGAGCTTTATGGTTTAGCATTAGTCCTATGAACTTGAAAGTTTCTACATGAATTAGTCAAAGACAACAAATGCCATGAGCTGAGAGCGTTCAGTGAGTTGGCACACAAAGGCTCTAAAATGGGCTCAAAGACAAACTCAAATGCCTTTGACAAACATTGCTACAAGTACTGTAATAGTTATTGTTTTTCAAAGAAGAAGAAGGGTATGGAAAATGCAGATTTAAGAAATCCCAGTGAGTTAAACTTTGACCTATATATCATTGTAGACACTTCAACCCAAGCGTTTTCATTTTCATTTTCATTTTTTTTCTTGTCAGTTTAATTTAATTTGTTAATATACATCCACTCCTGCATTTCAGGTCTGTTACACATTCCAAAAAAAGATGTCACTGCAAAACTTTGACCACTTTGCAATGTTGCATTCCCTCTTTAAAAGGTGTTCTGGCGTTAAGGATACAAAACACTGAAACATTTCAGATGTTATTTTGTCCAATTCTTCCTGCAAATACATCTTAAGACATGAAACAGTATGGAGTAGTATTTGTGTGCTTTGTCTAAAATTCTCATTTAGAAACGCAAGGGGAGTATCTGTACCCCCTTCTTCCTCAGACAAGCCTTTGTTGGTGGATTTTAAGTGAATTTACATTGCCTCTGGACAAGGTTCACATAAGGCTTCTTTTTTGCACAGTAAGGTTTGAAATGGAATTTGTGAATGTAACTCTGCATTGTCATGCTTGGCAAATGTTTCCCACAGTAATCCCTTGCCCATGTGGTTATTTCAGCTAATGATGAATGATGTCCAATTTAGGCTTGCAGCCTTGTCCCTTTTTGCACAAAAATTCCTTTACATTCCTAGAATGGTTGAATAGTATTCGGCACTGTATAATATATACAGTAAATTATATATATATATATATATATATATATATATATATATATATATACATACATTTTTTGGGGGCACATTTGTTGACAAACTGCTGATCTTTGCTCCCCAAAGACTTCTAAATCACTTTTACAATTCCCTTTCAACATCACCGGAATATATAAGGCAAAAATAATTTATTTTTCTAAATTGGGGTTGTATGAAAGCCATTTGTCTTTATCCTAATATCATTA
Organism: Odontesthes bonariensis; assembly: GCF_027942865.1. Lineage (NCBI taxonomy): Eukaryota > Metazoa > Chordata > Actinopteri > Atheriniformes > Atherinopsidae > Odontesthes > Odontesthes bonariensis. The sequence continues at coordinate 16,556,259 of NC_134516.1, read as the reverse complement.
AAACAGTCTTATTCAAGCTGGCTGGAAAATATTGACAAAGTATTTTGTTTTTGGGCGAGAAGTTGATATCCAATTTACAAATATCGGGACTTTCAACAATTCCTAATTTTTCCCAGAGGAAAACCTGTGCAGGCACCGGGAGAACGTGCAAGCACAACATAAAAAAGTCTGTAATGTCACTATACCAATAGTATTATATAATATTGGGTGCCACCAAATGATCGGTAGCTGTAATTTTGATTCATCACATGACTTTGTTTGATTAAGTGCAAATTCATTTTATAATAACATAATATTTTACCCAAATGCAAATATGCTCCGTATAAATGATTTACTGCCTGACGCTATTTGCTCAACATGCATGCATGCATATATGCATACATACACACAAACACACACACGCACACACACACAAAGGCACAATGTTAAAAATATGGAACCATGTCTCAAAGTTTTTTCCATTTATTTGTAGCACCTTTATGGGGCCGTGTAATTTTAACTGCGATGCATTCCTTGCTCTGAATAGGAAGCAGGGACAAATATACTCCGGGATTCACGCCCTCATTGATGTGTGTAAGCATTTTGAACACACTGCAGAGTCAGTGATAATGGTGAACGCACACAGAAGGTATTAGACATGAGAAAGTAAACACAGCACCTTTGTGGCATAAAAAGTAGAAGTGCTTCACAATGAATTATCTATAAATTGTTTAATGACAAATATTTAGTTGGAAAAAAGACTTTAAATAGGACGTGTAAATTTACCTGTCCTGACATAAAACATGCCTGAATTCATCAAGAGAGTGATTATAACCTCTAACTAGCAAGCCTCCCTGTTGGGAGCAAATGAGGTGTTGAAATAATCCGATTAAAGGCTGATCCTCTGCAACCAGATACTGAATTGTCTCTGCTCGAAAATTGCCTTATGTTGCTCTAAAGTTCTAAGTGCATCTTAAATTGGTTGAGATTGAAAAAAAGCCCCAACCATCCTTCAAATGTATGACAATATCCCGAACTGATGGTCTGAGGTACAATAATGTAAGCCCTCATTGAAAGGTAGGTTATTTCAGTGTAACAACAGATTTTACGATTCATGCCTTGACCCATATAGCTGTGCCCCTAACGGGTATGTGTCAAAAGGGTTCTGTGGCAGTAATTCCCCAAAGTCTTCTGACACACTGTAGCAGACAGTGGCTGATAAGAAAAAGTTGCAACCTGCCTCCCAGCTGTCTGGAGGTGAGTTGTTAGCTCCGAGGATTTTGTTGTGGTGCAATTTGTGTCAAACATTCTTATTGCATACTGGGATTGAACACGAATCTAAAGTCGTGAAGAAAAACGTAAAACCTTGTTTCAGTTCTAAGGCTTTCCATATCAAGGCATGGAAAAAAAAAAAATCAGGTTACCACAATTAGGTAAACACAACCTCAGATAAACAATAACATATGCTATATTATACAGTGTCATTCCTTCATTCATCAAAAACAAGGCCAAAATGCAGAAGCATGGTCTTAAAAACTAAACACTGCCCCATGAACTAACACCCCAAGTGTTAACACACACCTGAATGCTCCAGACCAGCAAAACTGACTTAGGTGCTTACACTTTCTGATGATTAATTAATCAAGTGCATTTGAATATCGGCACCTGTTGGCTACTCATCCTCTGAATTAATATGCAAGCAATAAGGCTGAACTGTGAGGTTTGATAATTATTTGTACTTTTGATGCTCCTACATTATAATTAGGGCTGGGCGAGTTATTGTCACGCCATGGGACTCACGTTTTTAGTTTCATGTTTTAGTTGCGTTTTTGTATTCAGTTTAGGTCCAGGTTTTGATTTTCAGTCCATGTTTAGTTTTTTTTAGCCATGCCTCAGTTTCCCTGCACTCTGTTTATTAGTTCACTCACTTCACCTGTGTTTTTTTCGCTCAGCTGCACTCACTCTCCAATCACTCTCACTCCCTATTTAGTCTCCAGTCTCCCCTCTCAGTTTGCCGGATCTTTGTTTGCTCTCCATGCCAAGAAACCTGTTTGTTCCATGTTCCTCGTCCCTTCCCAAGATAAGTTTATTTATTGCTATGCCAAGAGTTTTTGTTTGCTTTTTCCAACAGTCAAGTTTTTTGAATCCGGCTCTGCCGCGCTTTTTGTTTGTTCTTTGTTTTTGTTAAATAAACTAAGTTTTTCTTTTGAAAAAAGTCCGCATCCGTGTCCTCCCTCCAACCCATCCTGACAGTTATTATCGCGTTAATTATTTAACACGATAAATATTTTATTGCGCATTAACGCAGGTTTTAGTGTGATTAATTAGATGAAAAGTTTTAATCGTTGCCCAGCCCTAATTATATCTGCTTGTATATTTTTGGGAGTTTTGGATGTAGACAAGGGTAGCGAGTACGAATGAATCCAAAAATAAAACGACACAGGTTTAATAAGGCACATGCTCAGCTTGCTTTAAATATTTATTGAAAAACCACAGTCCATTTCACATCCAACATGTCACTGGTAGAGTGGTACCACTTCTCTATTGCAAAGTATTGCATAATGCAGCTTCCTTTGTGATGGGAAAATAGACTAAATGTTGTGCACCAAGTGGAAGAACTTGTGGCCTTTCTTTAAGTCAGACTGTCAATGATCGCTCTGTCATCACCGCTGTCACACTACTGAGCCCAGTCACCGTGGCAACCAAGTTAAATGGCTGTATTGAAGAGCAGCCCTCGCAGTGGAGTCATATGCACAGATAATCTATTGTTGAGGTCTTTGTACAGCTTGAACAAGTTAAGATGTCATGAGCAATGATGACTTAAGTTGTGGCGGTGTACGTCTGGCCTGTGATTATGTTGCTTCCAGCTGGGCAATTTTTAAAATTGTTAAAAATATTATGTGTGACATCAACACAGTGAGATCCACGCTGTGGTCTATGTGATCATTTAATTACATTAGTCCAGTTAAAGTGCTCTGCACTGCTTACTGAAACGTCTTCAGCATTGACACCTACAGTATGTCTTCACTGACCTCTGCAAATATCATCGCCAAAGCATTTATTCAAACACTGTATATGTAAAAACAACTGTTGTGTTTTCCTTTTGTTTACCCACCTACTTGTTTTCATTTCACTGCTAAATTTTATAGTTACACATTGTTATGCTTTAACACTGTATTATCATGCCTATTATTACAATAAATCATATAGTTTTTGTTGGATTCTCAGAACAATTGCAGACGTGCTCTAAAGTCAACCTTTGATTTTAACTTTTTTTATTTTTTATTAAGGATGTTCTCCTTAGAACAGGCTAGAAAATGGCCTCGCCACAGTAAGCATAATTTACTGTATGACAGAAAAATTAGAAAGTATCTCTCTAAACAAACCACAACAGCCCTGGGTGGGGCTAAGTTTAGGATGTAGCCATTGTGCTGCAACCAAATCATTTTGGAAGGGAAATTGTCTTGGTGGAGCTGTTGGTCGAACAATTAAAATGATTGCATTTTAACATTTAATCAGACATTTAATCACTAAATAGATACATGAAATAAATGCATTTAAATGTGATTAAATATGAAAAGTAGTACATCATTAGGCTGCAACAGCAGTAAGTATTGACATATAACAGAAAATGTGGAAACTAAATATTTTCTTGTCGGATGCACACAACGTTACAACACAGTTTCTACATATAATTTTGTTTTTAAGCTATATACAATACTTCTGTCACATTTGCAACAATTGTCTCTACATGGGTTTTGATAGGTCCAAGAGATACTTGTAATGATGGACTTTCTCACATACTCCTCCTCTGTCCAGCTCATCCATTTTTGTTTTTTTTTGTGCATGTCTGGCTAAAGGATAAAGCACCCATCATACCGCATATTATGACACTAATTTAGGTGTTAACCACCATTGGTATAGAGATTTAGTGTCTGGAACAGAGATGTCAAACTCCGGTCCTCGAGGGCCACTGTCCCGCAGGTTTTAGATGTTTCCCTGCTCCAACACACCTGATTCAGATAAATTGTTCAATTCTGCACAAACCAGCTAATGAGGCATCGATCTGAATCAGGTATGTGAGAGCAGGGAAACATTTAAAACCGGAAGCACAGCGGCCCTCAAGGACCGGAGTTTGACGTCCCTGGTCTAGAAGCAAAAAATATTTCAAGAGAAAGCAACTGTTAAATATTCACTTGCATTATGGATTGTTTAATATATTGTACTTATGTACACTGTTCTTCCACCACTGAATGAAGTAGCATAATTATGCTTTTGATTTTGTCATTGATAATTAAAATCAAGATTGCATCATAGGTGCCTCCAGGTCAAATAATTATGAGTGGATATTCTTAAGTTTATCTGTACTAGAGCAGATGAGCTAAAATGTTTAATGAGGTTTCTTTTTTATCAGATTTGACTCTGTTGGGAGACTATGGAATAACATGAGACAAGGTTTTGACAGGTTCTCCCAAGTGTAAATGTTTTACACCTTGAGAAAACAGTATTTACATTCCAGACAAGTTCTCCCCCAAAATAATAAAGTCATATCAAACCATTTCTTCTGGGAGATGTCACATGTACAGAATTGACCTGTCGGCACAGGGACATAGAAGTCCATCACCATATTTTCTGTTTTTCAAACATATTAGCAGTTCTCTCAACTCTGCAGATCTCCTGGATGAAAAAAACTTCCTATCTATTCCACAAGGCCTTTCTTTTGTATTCCCCTAAAGCAAGGAGAGTGGGTGTATGTGGCATGTCAAAACATTATCTTCTGTGACAATATATCCCACTGTGCTTTATGACACAGTATGGAAGGGAGCTACGCATGTGCCTGAAAGAAATAGTTCTGCATGTTGTTATCAAGTGTTTTTTTTTTCTCTCAAATGAAAACCATGCATTTGGTGAAATTGGGCCAGTGAAAAACAAGTTAAAAGATGCTTGCCACTGCAACTTCTCAAATGCAAAACAAGCTTTATAGTCAACACTTGCACTAAAGGATTATTATGAATAATGTGGGGGATGAGTTACTTTAAGCAAATGACATGGAACAGAGCAACTGGAACACTGTTAACTCAGTTGTGTGTGTACAGTAAATTGTCCATTCTGATGTAGACTGATAAATTGGATATCTGTCAGCCTAGAAGGGATTTCCAGATGGTCATCCCCCTCAGAGCATGCTCTAAGACTGACAACCTTGGGATGCTGTTTCATGGAGCCAGAACTGACGCAGTAGAACAATTATCTGAATTGAGAAACTGTAATTCTGTTACAGTGTTGCATTTTGTAAAATTGCACTGTGAGCTTTTTAATATTTTACCTACATAAAGTAAATGAAATTTAATCAATCAAATTAATTGAATCTCAGCAATTGCTTTTGGGGGGGGGGGGTTGGTTAAAAAGGACCGATGGCCATTGACCGAAGAGCAGGTGGGGTGACCATGCAAAGGTATTGCCCCAATCCTGTCGCCAAAAGGACAGGTCCTCCAATGGAAATAATTGTTTTTCAGTAATTAATAAGTTGTTTCTCTCTACCCTTAAATATGAGCAACGACAACGTCTTGTGACGCCTACAAGTGGCTGGAGGGGAATACAATACTGATAAGAGCGTTTCCCTGTTGGAGGGACAGGGGATAGATTGCAAGGCAGTGTACAGCATTCAACCATTACACCTCGAAATATCAGATTTTTGTTTTAGACCAGCATACAACAACTGTAACAAATTACTTAGTTCGTGGTTAAACATCGTTCGGGCTAAAAAAAAAAACATTACTTTTACATCACTTTTATGCAAGCCATTTTACTGGTTGCAACAGCTGTTTAGGAGTTAAAATCAAAACTACTTTTGGTTAAAACATCATTCTTTGAAATAAAATAAATCCACAATCCACAATCCACAATCTCCATTGTGCCATTTTTACACTTCACGTGAAGTTACACTCATTACCACAAGAGGGATTGCATATACTTTGAAAGTTTTTATCAGTCGTTTCTGTCTGCATACACAAACTACCCTCTGAATCCTTAAAAAGAGAACAGTCTCTGGAAGAATATGCTACCATGATTTCAGGAAATCTCAAGCCTGTACAACATAGCCCGAGAGAACAAATTTGGACTTCTGATGGAATTCATCTTTGTCCGTTCTTTTGTCTTGAACGCGATTTTTTTTTGACAAGGCCCAGATTTTATTGTCTCAAATGTAATAAAACTCTGCAAAACATTGTCAGATCAAATTAATCCTGACTTTGGCCAGGAGGAGACTAGTTACTCCCTCCAGGCTTTGACTGCAAAACCTCAGGATGCCCTCCTGAATTAGCATGCAATGTGAAGTGCATTTCTGCAAGGCTCTATGATAAGTCTCTAAAATAACTGTTAATAACTTACAGTTATATCATTTCCATCCTATGTGTATATCTTGAGCACAAATCAATTAAAAATCCCTTGGCTGATTGTATTTGGACAATCTTTAAGTACTGTATGCTACATAATGCTACATGTTTCTGGGAAGAGGCAGTGATGGATGTGTTGCTATATGACAATGTCAAATTTTCACTTGCATAGTATTGCATTTGTGTTGGTCATTAACACTAGGGAGTTTGTTTTTATTTGTTAATCACTTTTTGTCCAAAGAAAGACCTTTCGTAGCAAAGTTTGGCTCAGTCAGTACCACTGTCTGCATACTTATCTTGTATTTTGGGAGTTACATATTGATGAGAAGTAGGATTCATCATTTTGTACATTCTTAGGAGCATTTAGTCATAACATACCTTATTTTTTCAAGCAGATAATGTAACTATCTTTATTCTAAAAAGCACAAGACAGATGTCAAAGCTATAAAAATCACATCTTGTAGGAAACCCTTTCATCATTTGGTGAGCACATATTTATGATAGGCAGCAAAGCCAGATGATTTGCACCTTAAGTCAAAAGCTTTCCTTAAACCCATCAAACACCTTTTAAATTAATCTGAGCCCACAGATCCAAAGTGATGCAGATGAACAACATATCATAGCTACAGTGTGAAATTACAGGTTCTTCTGGAAGAGACCAAAGCACAGACCATATGGTAAGAAGATGTGAATAAAAGATGGTATAGATTAAAGGCCGCAGCTAGGACTAAAAGCTCATAAGCAAAGTGAAAGGGGTTACTAACTGTAAACTTAATCCTACAGTTTACCTCTATTCTGTGAAGCCTTTCAGCTCACTGTTTTTACTTTTTATTCTTCAGATGGGCTCTTAGTCTCACTACTCACCAGGTTTCCATGGTAGTGTCACATAATCACTTAATTACTACTTATGCACTTTTGGATTAAAGCAAATAAAGTCGGCTGAACAGCGTCATCAAAAAGGTTGTTGTATAGCAACGGCAATTACATATTATTAGCTTGGCTGTATATGAAAGAGTCTTCAGTAAATATGGTATCTTATTCTTTGATTGAGCTGGATCGGTTATGGTCATTTATGTGGAAAGAGGGGATCAGTTGTCATGATTCATGTGAAATATCAAATGTTTTCTATGTCAGAACTGCTTTGGAAAAGAAAAAATGAACATCTTATGAAAAAAAACACTGTACAAGTTACGGAGAGGCATACCATCTGTCCAGCAAAAGAAGCAAAAGAGTCACAAACAACTACTGTTGTATTTTAGTTCGCAAACTAATTTAGTATTTTCAAAAATAAGATGTAAGAAAGACAATCAAAAGAGTTAGAAATTCATTCCTCAAACAATAAATAATAAAGACTGTCAGTAATATATTCCTGTTCGCATGTTGTTGCTACTTATCATTTATTAAACAGAGAACTTCATGAAGACAGCTGGTCATGAACATCTTTGAAGCAGGATTGAGTGTGTGGGCGGCGGGGTAGATGTGAGGGGTTAGGTGAGATTGTGGCAGGGAATCTTGCAGAAAATAACCCCACAGCGGTGCGCCAAGTGAGCCTCTCGGTGGTCAGAGGCTTTTCGTCAGCTCGCTCATTAAAGCCCCCCATATCTCTTCTTCTCTCTGCTTCAAATTGCCTCTCCAGCCTCATACTGCGCTGGGGCCAGAGGGTCAACAGATTATCTTCTTAATCCCCTTAATCCGTCCTCACATCAGTCCAGGATGATTCTCACCATAATTGTATTCGCTGCCGCCTCAATTAGAAAGAGGCAGGGGTCTGAGGAAATGAGGTGGAATGAGACGTCATGACGGATCAGTGCTGAGGATACACAAGTGATTGTGTGTGTGTTCATGTGCATGAGTAAAGAGCAAAGTAGAGTTCAAGTTTGCGGAAAGCAGTTGGGTTTAGTTTCTCACTTTGGGTGTAACAGTGACAGCAGTTCAGCCGGGTCAAAGAACGGCTTGACCATTCTGTATTCTTTTCATTAATGGTAACTTAATCTGATGGCACAGCTGAAGGACTGCGCCATTGAGTTGCAGTGTTATATCAGAAACTGAATATCTTTATTTGCATGTGTGTCAAATTATATAAATGAAATTTATAAAACTGCTTATATCCGTGCAAGAACAAGATAAATATGGAAATAAAATGTACATAAGTTCACAGGGCAAGTGCATCTGTGTGTTTTTTTTCTGATTCTCCTATTATCCCTGTCAGTTTGAGTCAAAGGTTAACCACTTCTAATGACTGGACATTATGTTAATTAGACCATCTATTAGCATCCTGTCAGATTAGGCTCAACCAACAAAATACTGGGTCAGAGGGCAAGAGGCTGAGAAAAATCGAGCTGGGTTTTAGCCCCTTGAGAACTTTTGTATTCCTTATGATTCCATGTAACTGTATCCAATCTAAGAATAGCCAGAAATCAAAGGCATGAAGAATGAGGTGTACCAAATGAGGATACCTGCCGTTCTCGTTTGGCATCAAATGTCATGTATTTTGCTTCCTTTCTAAATTGAAGTAAATGACAGAAAACAAGTGTAAAGATTCTTAAGAACCTTACTTATTGGAGTTTTGTCTCCCTTAGTTAGCTGTATGAATTAATCCAGTCACCCATTCACCTATCCATTAGCAAATTGTACTGTATCAAGATGCTATGAGTCTGTTCTTTGGTGTCTTACCACATTTTCTTAACAACAAAGGCACAATTGTTTTGGCTGATTTAGTCAAACTGAAATGTTTTGGGGCTATGGACCAATATAGCGAACATATACGCTGACATGAAATAGGGTACGCTCTGTGCAGCTTTACACAGTTTAATTAAGAAAACACAAATTCACCGAACAATTCAAGTTAAATCTTTCTGAAAAAATTAGATACAAGTGGAAATGGATCAACAGAATACTGCAAACAAGTTAAACTGATTATTCTAACAGTTGTGGTTAAAATATGAAACAAACACAAAATATAAAAGGAAGCAATGAGAACGCATTCTGAAATATTGCATTAACTAAAAGAGCTGTGCTAATTAACAATACAATTTACAGTGCAAATAGCTAATTTAATCATGAGCCTGAAAACTAAGAAATAAAATTAAAGTAGCATTAAAATATGAACTTTTCGAACTTGTAGACTTGTAGAAGGCCTTCCCCACTGAACTGAGGGGGATTACGTATAAAAAGTGCTGCAATTTCTACATGGTGCAACTGAAACGTATGAAAAGGACTTTAAATGAAAGTATGGAATGTGCACATTTGTTGTAATTGTTTGATTTAGAATTTTACATTGAGGAGGAAAGGGCAAACTCAAACAAAAATGTGACTTTGTTTGTCTGTATGCTAGTGCCTGCATCAGCTACTGCTTTCTCTTCCGTTTGCTCCCAGCAGACTAGACTCAACGGAGTGATACAAATTGATATAACAATAAAATGAAGTCTGTTGCGAAAGTATCTCAGTTCAATATCTCAGCTGCATAGTACATAACTGTTGTTTTTCTTTTTACATACCATTACTGATATTGCTTTTTCCAAATATGATAATTGGCTGAAGTTAAATTTTTGTGATCTACATGTTTTTATCTACAAAGAGCACCTTCAAAGTCTTTCTTCAGCACATGCAGAACACAGCTGTACATAGGCATAGAATCACCAGCGTTGTCACCAGTGCAAGCAGTTGAGAGCCCCCCAAAAGCCATTGGCTCGATATATACCTGCATGCGCCAAGTTGCATTACAGCAGTCAAGTGAGTTTCAGAGGAGAGGTAGCAGTGTTGTTTTTGACAACCATCTTAGATTTAGTCTTAATCTTAGTCTTTTGGACTAAAATGCTTATTAGTTTTAGTCACATTTTAGTCACTTCTATATGTGATAGTTTTAGTCCAGTTTTAGTCGACGAAAACTCAAAAGGATTTTAGTCTAGTTTAAGTAAAAAAAAAAGAAAAAATAACTATAGTCTACCGTGTTAAGAAAATAGTATGGTCTTAACTATCAAACAAGCAGAACAAAAATACATAGCTTATTAACTGACCCTGTACTAAAGCTTTCTGATTTTTCATTCTGTACTGTGCGTGTGTCCCAACTTTACTGTAAGCACACTAAACGCACAGGTCCTGGTTAGGGCTGCACAACGTCACTTGTGGCTTTTAGGCTAAAGCTAGCAGACTCTACGTATAACAGTAACTCGACCTGTTTAACATATCAAGTTACGTGCTGACAGAACGTACACACAAAGAGATAACTACACCGTCACTGAATGTAAACATGCTGCTAAACATGCTGCTAAAGTAACACACACATAATGAATTGACGTCAGCGTAACCAAAGATAACTTTAGCCTGAAGTTAGCAGCCCATTTGCGCCAGGAGTGTGTGGAAAACGTACTAATGTATTAGCTTACTATGAAATTTATCGATTATGTTAACAGCATTTGTAACTCACCTTCGAAAAAATATCCCTGCCTTAAGGTGCCGCAGCAGATACTTTTTAGGTTTTAATTGACACACACAATAAGCAGAAATGTCATGCATTTTAAACGTCTGACAGATCACCCACTAACATTTTCGTCCATTCTCGTCTCGTCAACGAAAACTCACACACGTCTCGTCATGTTTTCGTCATCAGAGAGCTATGTTTATCTCGTCACCGTCTCGTTATCGTCATGAAAAAAAGTGGCATCAACGAAATGATTTCGTCATCGTCATCGTTGACGAAAACAACACTGGGAGGTAGGTCTCAGGTCTGTCATCGACCATATCACACAGATTGTTGCAATTATTGACAATCAACATGGGACCAATCACTGCTCAGACCAGGGCAATGCTGCAGTTGAAGAGACAATGACTAAAAGACATTTATAATCTGATGCCAAAAAGAGGAAATGGAATACAAGATGAGCCTCACTTGAAGGGGGTATGTTGTCAAAGTAAAAGTGTAAACAATATACAAATATCTAAAGGAAAATGTCTTTTGTGAAAATTGATAACCTGTTATGCGACTCCTATAAATTTACTGACCTAAATTGTTGAAGTTGTCAAGCAGAAAAAGTTCTGCTCCAAACCTAAATTTGACCAGTGGCAGTCCTGCTCTTAATAGTCCTCATTTCTGTTGTGTTACATGTATTTTTTGTCCAGAACCCAAGACTCATGATTATAGATGAAAGGGTTGGAAGGTCAGCTGACTGACAAATCAAGAGCTTTAATGTCATAACTCCTAATCACAAATGTCCAGCACAGTGCCACCTCGACCACAAAGGCCACAGCAAACTGCTGATCCAACAGTTCATCAGTTATTCTCAGGGACAACACCTCAAATACTCCCGACATAAAGACATGAGCGCACCAGTTCAGGGGCAGCTCGATGTTCACTAACTCTTTTCTGCACTTTGAAAATTTGTTTGTGAAAATTCACAGTTTGGTGACTGGAGAAGAACAAAGAGAGCTGGCTTTTGTCAAACATTACAGACTTTGCTGTTTTTCAAATGTACTGGCGTCCAGAGGAGAACAAAGCACAGTGGGGAAATGATCATTGGTACAGACATTAATTTGTCCTCAATCAATTTTCTAGCAGCTTCACTTTTAACCACGAGGACCTGCTGGCTATCAGTTTTTGACGTCACTCTTTTAATCATAAGAATCTGTGTTTTGGAGAAGGGACGCAGTTTACCCAATAAAGTGTTTGCGTTGCATTTATTCTGATGACAGCATAACGACACCGCTCCCTTGGAAGAGGATGCTTTTTGAGTTTAGTGTGGTCATTATTTATTTTAGATGATTGGTGTTGCACAAAAACTGTTGGTATCACTCAAAGAAAAAAAAATACAGTGAAATGAGAAACACAACACAAATGTTTGTTGCCTGATGTGTAAGATCATGACTATTTTTTTTCTTGTAAGTGAATAAAATGTCAGACTGTAACAGCAACCAATAAATTTATCATCCTAACATGAGAAAAAGTTACCACTTCAAGCCCTGGATTTAACTTGTTTTCAAACTACCATTTCTAGTTATTTTACAGTCCAGTTTTCATTGAAATAGTTGCCATGTGTTCTGATAAAAGAGGTGCTAAATAAGGTCATTACCTTACAAAAGCTTTGCTATTTTCATCTTTTTGTCAGATTGTTAATATCCATTTTACAGCTCAGTGTTATTTTTATTGTGCTATCAAATGCAGCAGCGTCATGACCATATTTAGAACAGTGCCCTGGGGCACCACTTATTCAGGGTACTCCAGCAGAATTATTATGCTACTTGATCCTACCAGGGTTCAGCACTCTGCCACAGGCCTCCCTGTCGCTTCGTCTCATTGTCTTGGTCACCTTTACTGAGGGGTGTGAGTTGTAATTTCATCCTCTACTGAGATGGGGAATCCATTTGGCTCATCAAGTATAAGGAATGAACATAAAAGATTAAGTCTAAAAAGTCTTGCTTTGGATAAACAACATTGCGTAAGGAAATGGATGAGATATAATCTGAAGGTGTAGTTTTCATTTTATGAATGGATTACACCTTCAGTCTTTTTGACCTTCAGTGTCTCCATGTCTGCTGCTGTGAACTCAAGCTCCAGTGACCTTTGGATTTTTTACTTAAGATACCTGGCCCACTCACATAACTCTTATCTTCCTTTGGAGCTGATAATGCCTTTTGCTGGCCCTACACATCTTGATGTGGAAAATTCAGCTTTACTCATATTGCTTGATGCAGTAAAACAGATTATGACTTTGTGTGCATGTATGTATCAGTAAAGTAACATACAGTAAATGGCCGTGAAAGGTAAAGAGAAACAATGTGAAATTGGTTATTGATACGGTAGAATATTGCTAACTTTAAGAAACTAAATCTAAAAGGTTTGAAAGTGACCTCAGTGGTGTGTTCCCTTAAAAGCACAATGCAAAAGTAGGCATAAAAGAAGCCATACTTGGAGAAGTGTATTCTTGTTGATCTAATTAATCTTTTTTTTAAAAAGCTCCAACATTAGTCTTATCTCTATGACAACCAGGATTTACAAAAGGTGAGTGAGTGACTAGATGTACTTAAAGTATCTCCAAGATTTACATTCACAGTATGAGACAAAAGCAACTATGCACTTAACAGCAACAATTACAAAAATAAGTTAAATAATTTACATCCATGGATATTGGCAATTGCAATAATGGAAGCACATCTCTAACAAGATCACTGCTTTCAAAAGAAGGAGCCTGACTGGTTCAGTTAAAAGCAGCAAGTTTAAATGCAAAGGCTGTAAACTTGCACAGACCAGTCTAAAGTCAATGTCTTGCATTCCTGTTCTCCGTCAGTAAAGTATCACATCAGTTGCAATGGAACCATAATCTACCAATTCTTGTCCGTAGACCCTCTGGATGATACAAAGTATATAGCAGTGCATTCCTTCTGACTTTCAGAATACTGTCATTCAAGGAATGCCTACCAATGTAAAACACAACAATTCTATAATATCAAGCCGGAAGGATAGGTGTTGGATAATGGTCTAAATGAACTTTTCCACGATATATATTATTCTATAAATTATTATTATATATATTCTATTCCATATATCATTACTATATATATATATATATATATATATATATATATAATCATTACTCTATATATTATTCTACAATGTTGGATTAGGCACCTAAACTGTCTGGTTATGTTTATGCATAAAAAAACAACTTGATTGGATGAGAAAAAGATCCAAAAATAGTTGTGGTTTTCAAAAAAGAAAAGCGAAAACCCTGTTCATTCAATACACTTCCATATAGAAAGGTTTCTCCAGTGCCTTCCACTCTGAAAACTTTTACTTTCCCTGGCTTGCATCATGCAGTGACAGTAAAAGTTAATATATAGCATACAGTACCACAAAGTCGTGATGTGCTGCATCCAGGCACAGAAGAAAAAGCAAGTGAAAACTGATCTTGTGTGAGTTTATGTTCCAAGACCTGTGTGACAACTTATTGGTAATGTGTCCTGTACTCAAGGGAGCAAAATCTGAATGTGCAGCACATGCAGATTAGCACATCCAAGGTTCTCTACTTCATTGCTGGCAACATATACACTGCATACAAAACAGGGGCTCCTTACATACCAGCAACGAAATGATACCCTTTAGATTTGAAAAACTATTTTTTTCTCTCTACTCTGCAACTCAGCTGCCTAGTAATGCTGGACCCAGCAACGAGGATTGTGCATGTCACATTCTGTCTCAAAGGGCTCAAACGTTTTTACTGTTCATGTCTATTGCATCAAAAGTAAAATAATGAAAAAACATATAGTAGTCTATCAGCAGTTTTGCATATTTATGGCACAATTGAACTTCACTGCTTGATTTCATTTTGTTGTTCATCTGCATGAAACCAGGTATTCATTAGACCGGGTTTCTGAAAGACACACAAAGGAAACTGGCTGCCACATGAAAAACACAAATCACAAACAAGCTTTTACACATGCCAAGTGTGAATTGATATTAAGAGGTTCAAAGGCAAAAACTGGGATTTCACAAGACTATGCACTGAAAGTAAATCAAGTATGAGGAAGTAATGAAGTAACCTGACAATTTGAACATAGCCTGCTTTGTAATGATTGATTCAAAGCCCATAAATAAAAGGAATGCCCAGCTTCTATGTTCACAGCCACTTGTAATGATGTGTCAACCGATGCTAGTTACTACCACATAACATTATAACTGCTGCATTATGGCAATAATTTCGTTGTACTCCAAGTTGTCACTGTCACTCTGTAGGATTTTTACAAACCGCATTGGTTGATATTATAGAAGGAGAACCACAAACATGCAGCCAGAGCAGCACCCCAGTTATACAGTGTAGCCTTGTATTTGGTGACAATAGCCTGTTCATTATCTTCCCTGTACCTATCACACAGGGACCTTAGGGACGATCGTGCAGAACAATGCTACATTAAAGCTGAAGTTAACCAATTGCCAGCCATTTTTAAATGGCTTGGACACAAACAAAAAAGACATTCTTAACACGGATGTGAGAGCATTTTGTTTTACTCACCTTATGGCGGTGAGTAAAAAAATAAATAAATTGTGGCTCGATTGTCCAAGAAGTACAGCTTTTTATCTCAAAAATAGGAAGACTGCCACATGCAGATCAGTGACCTGCAGTGACCAGAATTTACAACTCTGCTTGTCTTTCCAAACACAACACTAGCTGCTAGGCTATCATAACAAATCTGTATAACAGCGTTGAACCCCTTACAGTGCTCGGCTGGAGATGAATTAAAAGTTCCGAGAAAAATCTTGATTGATCCTCAGTCTCAAAGCAAAAACCAGGCAACACACATGCCAGCTCAAGAGGAAATGAGATCAATAAACCTTTTGAGCTTGTCACGACAGAAAGCTCTTATGGAACCAAAAAAAACCATGTAGAACATGTCTGCGCTCACTACTGCTGCAGCATCCATCTGGAGCACAGCCTAATAGGGATATTATGGATTGATTCACACGTGCCTCATTATACTTCTTAAGTAAAGTGTGGTTATATTACATGGTTAAGAGAAAATCTAAACTGTAAATTTAACATTTGTTTTTTTCTCCAATATGAAACAATACTTTCATAAAGGTGTCTTGTTTTTGTTTATGTATAAAAAAAATCTACAGGAAGGAACAAGAGCCAACTCATGATTGAAGAAAAATTACCCAGCTAAATTCATACTGATGCTTGTCTACAGTCTATTGAACACAAACTCTGTGGGAACACAATGCCACATTAGGGTTTTTCATGCCAAAATCCATGCCCTGCAAAGGGGAACCTGGACTCATCACAAACCAAAGCTTGGTCAGGAGCCTTGTTGTAGTTTCTCAAGGCTGAAATGCTGGCTGAAAAAAATGCTCTGCTTACAAAAAAATTTAGCCAAAAAGCATATGGAAGATTTTTTTTCTGAATCTAGACTTCTTTTTACCAGACTTAACCAAGTTGTTCTGATGCCTAATTCTAACCAATCTAGTGGTTCAAATAACAAAGCGAAGTGTAAAAAATAAATAAATAACAGCCTCGCATGAGCCTCCAAATCAAATCGTCTAGGTAAAATTTTTGTTTTTCCTATGACTGTTTGCAGAGATATCTGCTACGTTTCTGTATCTGGCTGAGTAATTTATGCCTTCAGCGCAGCAGGGAATGTTTCTTTCTCTTTTTCGGCAAGGCAGCAAGCGCTACACTAATTTTGTTCAGCAGAATACAATTGGATAGATGAAGGTTTTAACTCATTTAAGTGTATGTGCAGCCTATATGCATCTGCTGCAGGCCGAGTACGTAGAATTTAAAAGTTACTCATAAACATGTTTCAATAGTTTGCAGAATAAAAACACCCTGGGTGTCACACTGTGTCTTGTTAACATACAAGAAGCAAAATAGTGTTCCTTGTGACTCCTCACAAAAACGACTTCTATGTTTGGGGTTGGGTGTTCTCGCAACCTATGCATATTTCATAATAAAAGTAATAATAATAATATACCATTCTTTTAATCTGATAACAAGCTGAGGCTTTTAGCTTTGTGATCAAAGGTTGTTTTCCCCACAGTTGCTCTGTGTTCTCAGTTTCTTTGAAGGCACACAAACACCTACCTGGCAGGATATCTTCTTTTACTGAAAACACAAACCAACACATATGCATTCAAACACACAATTTTCTCATGTACATCTCATGTTGTTTTTCTCATTTTTCATTCATTTTATTACATCTTCTCTGTTTCTTTAGGAGCTTGATAGATTTTGAAAAACACTCTTTTTTTCCCAGTCTGGACTGAACAGAAGGACAATATGACAAAAACAAACATCTTTGTTTTCTCTTTTACTACTGTAATGATTAGCAAACACTTGTAAAGATGGAAAGCCTGCTTTTAAAGACTTTTGGTATTGATTGCTCAATCAAGTTCCTTTTTCCATGCTTTCAAAAGTGGTCTACCAGATTGTTTTTTATTTCTGAACCCTTGGTTCCAGCCTCCTGTTGACATTTATTGACAGAGCTTGAAAGATTAAATGGGGAATGAAACCATTTCTATCAACAACACGTATCTATTCTTATTCCTTTTCATTTTCAAGACTTGATAGCAGGTGGCTCATACATTTTAGCACATGAAGTGTGCTTGATCTCTAAAGTATAAACAAATTAACTGAGAAAGACTTGTAGATTGTAGATTCAAGTTGTATCCATTACATTGTTGGTTGTTTTACGTTGCATAGAGATACAGTGGCGGTAACTAGTCAGATTTAAAATAATCTGTAGTGTGTTTTATACAATGATTTGTCTGTGCTCAAGGTAACAATGATTATCAGTCAAGTCTTAGTCAATATGTTCAAATGTTATGTCATATTTTGACAAGGTTTTTTCTCTTGGCAAATATTAATTTGGTGTTCAGGTTCCTGAAAGTAAACCTTCTAAAAATAGCATTTGACCAGATGTAAACTATGCAAGTCCTCTTGTGCAACACGATTGAGTTAGGCCAGTTTCAATTTGTCAGCTGGTAGAAATATTTAAAGATTTTAGGCAAAATGACAGCAACATAGAGCAAATACTCTCATGGGTAAAAGTCCCAGTAAGGAAAGTTTTAGCTTAATTCTTTGGTTTGAAAAAAAAAAAAAAAAAAAATCAGAGAAACGGTCTTTGAACAAAAGGTAAGGTCACCATAATTTCTCTGGTCAAATTCTTTAAATCCACAAAATTACCACCAATAGCAAAACATGACATAGTTGCGAAAACCTTCCACTCATTTCTGTCCACAGACTTGATTTTTCCAAGGCTTTTTTCCATTCATTCTTTTTTTTTTGTGCCACCAGATACAAACATAACTGCATAGCCAAGAACAACGTCATCATATTTTGTTGTATCAACATGCCACAAAATGCAGGTGTGAGCAATAATTTTGCTTTGAAACATCATTACATGTTAAAAACTAGCTGATTAAAATGACAAATTGTAATATAATTAGTTGAAGTTGGGCTTTAAAAACTATTTAGTTAAGGTTAAAAAACACATCTTAAACTGAAATAAACACAGTAATAATGTATTACAACGTATTCTTTTTCTGTATAACATGTTACAGATGTTCATGTTTATCAGCTCAAGTACAAAGTTTTCGACCATTTCACTCATTTTAAAAGATAATGAACCAGTAAATCAAATGTAAATGTGATTTGGAGCTGTAAACTAAACTCTGTGACTGAGCTGATGAAAAACAATGGTGGTAGTAATTAGAACATTTGTACCAAACCACAAATTTTAATAAACTTTGAGGAATGGAATGCTAATGTCCTCTGATCACCTCCCCCTTTTAAGGTCCTAACTCTTGAAGGTTGTCAGTTAAATAATGAGCTAATTTTGACATGTTGATCCATATGTTTTGTGCACGGGATGATATTCTTTCCTTTGACTAACATTATATTGCTGCTCAGAGGCTGCCTCCCTATACCTTGTCTGTCACTGCAGCTAGACACAATGATCTTCCACCATGCCTCAAAACTGTGCTCCGTGGCAAGTGACAAATGATACTGTCTCTTCATTTCTCTCTGCTGCAATGGACAGCTCCTGTCACCCCTCCCTCCCCTTCCCAACTCACTCTTTGAGCTGCTTGTCCACTTTTAAGCAGTGTTCAGAGACTGATTCTGACCTGAGGGTGAAGTTGGACTTTAATTAGAACTAAGCTTTACATTTTGTCATTGCTTGGATTTGCTATACCCAAATGATAATTTAAGAACTAACTAAAACTGTCAGATAAATTCATAAATTAACTGGAGTATCAAAAAGAAAAGTACTTAAAAGCTTTTTTTTTTTTTTAAACTATCCTCAAGACGATATCAGTGGAAATCGTGGCTTTTTTTGCTGGTTCATTCCATAGTTTTAGTCATCATACTGAGCTTCGGGCACCGGCTGCCACTTCTTAAAAGGCATTGTTGTCCTTTTAAAGAAAATGTTATGACTGATAATTACAAGAAGTAAGTTACCACACAAAACAGAAATTATTTAATATCAAGCAATAAATCCAAAGGCAAAAACATGTTTACAAGTTGATCTTTAAAATTATCTTCCTTGTGTTCCCTTACACATGAATCCATGCCTGTGTTATCCTTCTCTTTAGGACCTGAAGAGACCACCATCAGACATTTCTCAATACTGCACATGGCAACAGTGGTATGGTTAAGGCGGAGAAGATTGTGGCTAGATCAGATGGAATATAATTAGAGAATGGTCGTGTAATGCAACAAAAATACCTTGTGAAGGCTGGGGTATGAGAAAGGTTAAGCCTTCTGAGTAGCCTTGCCTTGGTATCTTGAATGGTAAAATTAACATAAAAGTATAGGGATTAGGAAGAGCTGAGCGAGTTGCACACAGCCTGCAACATTCCCCCATGCAGCAGTCACAACATTGATTTACAACAGTCATCAATCAGCACTCCCCAAGTTGGAGAAGCTTTCACTTGTGGCTGACATAAAATGATATTATACTGGTAGGCCTGGGCTGGATTGAGCCCCTGGGACCTGGATGCAGCAGTGCTTTTCGCTTCCCCGCCTTTCTCCTCCACTCTCCCTAAGCAGAAGTAGCAATAGGACGGGGATGAAACACTGTACCGAGGGAGCTGCCCCCTTCACGACCTGCTTCTGAAGCCATCGATATCACTCACAGGCTTCTACACAGGCTCATGGATCTTCCTGATTGAATTCCTCCTGTTCCTAACAGATCTGCTGGTGTTTGCTTGCTTGCTAGCAACAGGCAAGACATTATTCAAGAGAATGAGTCTTTACATGCATCATCCTGCCTTTTCTTTGGATGGATATCCACCTGATTGTGCAAGATCTAAAATAACTCAATTACTCTCATGCTGATATCTCCTTTTTTTTTTTTTTTTTTAAATCATTAATTTAGTTAGGAGTATCAGAAACTTTTAGCCCTCCTTGTTCAAAATGATGATCTACTTCTATTCACTCTATTTGCTTTGTGTCTGAGTGTGTGTGTATATTTGTGGGTTTGACAGGTATTGCCAGCAACCTTGATTTATTCCACAGTAAAACACTTGTTATGCAAAGCACTTATTAAAGCGTCAGCAGGGAAGATCGATAAACCATTCTTTACGACAACAGCTTAAGAAAACCTGGTCACGCAGATACAGCGTGCAGTGGTTTACCGTGATATACACCAGCGTAGGGTCAAAATTAATTTACTGATGTGAATGTGAGAAACGCCACGCCAATAAAACAGCAGGGGGAAACTATTATGAATCAGCTTGCCTGGCTGTCTGTAACCGTAAATACTAAAAACATCATTAGAGGCTTAGAAGGGAAACATCAATTAAAACGATTATTAGCGATGGAGATCTACAGGACTGCAGAGGTACAAACAAAAGAGCTCAAGGGATTCTAATGAATGCCAGCAAAGACTGCTTGTGAACAACATTTGAGAGGCAAGCACATAAATGTGTGTTTATAGGGGAAAGAGAAAGAGTGATGGATGTATGCAATCCCACACAATCTGCCCTCCATGGTTAACACTGAGTAAACATATTTCAGTGTTTTTCAGTGCCACATGATGGATATAAGCTTATTAGACACCTGTGTTCCACTTCGGTACCTAACATGTAGTGAAGCTCAGATTTAATTACACCTCAAAATGAAAGTAATCAGTGTATTCCTCTCACGCCTTATCACATGTCCTCTTTGGAGAAAAAAAAAGCTGCTCAACAGGTTCCTGGAAAACAACAACGCATGGATGATCAAGACGCTCGTCAGCTAGGGAAAAAATCTGCCTCTGCTTAACTTTTCATGGTTGGCAGCTGCCAGAGACATATCCGTATGTTGCCGTTTCCATGGCATTTAGAAGAAAACTTCTGACAGGTGCAAAATGGATTCAAGGCAGAGTACTATTCAACACTTCTTTGGTCTATGTTTAAAAAAGATTAACATTCTTAGCTTAAGAATAAACTCATACAGTGATATAAAGAAATATTCCCATGTGCATTTTATATCTGAACTAAAATAATAAAAATGATCAGGCATAATAGGTTCAAAGTTTTCTTAAATAGAGATGCATTATAATATTTATTACAGAAACGCATAAAAATGTGATTGTGCTGCATCTGTGCACAGAGCAAGATTATCAGTTCCAGAAGATTTGTTGTCAGAAGGGCATTGACCAATCATGTTTGGGCAGGCTTTGATTGCCTGCCTGTATACATGCTGTGAGAAGAGTATGAGCGCTCATTCTTATGGTGTTTTTTTTCTGAAGAAAACGACAGTTTGTTAATTAAATATTTCTTATTTTTGTGATAAACATCACATGAACCCTTCTTTTATTACAACCCAGCATTACTTCCTTTTCTTTGTGTTGTGTATTTGTCAGTTTACTACATGTTTAAAACTATTTCAATCAGGTGCACCAAACAGAGGTCAGATTCTCTCATAAGCTTGTCACAACAGCAATTGAAATAGTACAAGTATGTTGTAGTGTAGGTGCATTAACCGCCCATGTATTCCTAACCCTAAACATTCGGAGGTGACAATGAACTAGAAAAGTAAAGGATAGTGGGTGGAAGGGGAAGTAGAAAATTTAAAGAACAGCGGAAAGCAAGGATGAGAGCTGAACTAGAGATCTGTCGCCAAACCACTCCTACCTCCTATTGAGCACTGATTTCAGCAAATTAGCATGGTTTGAGAGGAAATTAAGTATTGTTTTGCCAGTGTTGACACATTGGCTACTTATCAAAGAAATATTTAGAAATTGATGCTTGGACGTGGAATACCTTTTGCCATGACGATGAGCTCCTTCATCTTCAAGCTGATTCAGTGTCCAGGGGAACTAATACAAAATGGTTTAGTTTATCAATAATACAGTGTTGCACCCAGACTAACCAAACACACTTTCCAGAATTTTCTCCCACTCTGCACTCATTACTGACAAAGCTGTCAGTGACTTCAGCCTTTTGTTAAAATTTAGAGACTGTCCCAAGCATCAGACCCAACATCGTGTCACTGGAAAAACATTCAAGTGTAAGTCAAAAGAAAAATGGGCCTCATTCACTAATATCTTAAGAATTCTACCTTAAAGCCCAATTCGCACGGGACAAGTATTACCTATGGATCACTGGTAATTCGCAACTACCCCCGCACCTCTGTAATTTTTTATGGCGCATTCGGACGGGACAAGCAAAAGTCTGTAATTTATTGAAATCACAGACATCATGAGCGGATATTCCGTAATTGTCGTAACTTCCTGTTTTGCCCCGTTGTACCTGGTTGTACACATAGGTTGAACACATAGGTGTGCGTTCAGACGGGACTTAAATGACCACAGGACGTCTGTGTTTCGCCGAAATACAGTAGGTAATTCGCGGCGGAATTATTACCCCACAAACAACCGACATGGCGCATTCGCACAGGACTAAGAACTCAGACATTCTCCGCAATTATTCCGAATTACGGGGGGTCCATTGGTAATACTTATCCCGTGCGAATTGGGCTTTAGTTGAAATTTCTCAAGAAAACTCCGAGTTGGATTTATGAATGTGTTCTTAGACCGAAAATTGTTCACATCTTTACTCGTTGGTTGATGAGTGCCAACCTCTGACCCAGGAATCCCTCACCTGTTAATGGAGGAACAAACAGCCAAACATCAGTCTCGACCTACAACTAATCACCCAGCCATAGCCTGTGTAACTTTTGGCGTGTTTCCACTATGCAGTCCGGTACGGGTCGGGTCGGAACGGTTCGCTTATTTTAGTGTTTCCATTACCACGAAAGCGTACCGATCCGTACCGTACCTACCATTACCATTTTTGTAACCCTTCTGCTTGGGGTACCAAGCACACAGGACCGGTTGCAGGCTTTGCTCTCTGTTGTTGGTGAGGAGGCTGTGCAGCAGAAGCTCGATGGTGCTGTGCGAAACGAAAAAGTTTTCCAGCTGATTGCTGCCAAAATGGCTGAGAGGGGTTTCAACCGGACCGCGAGCCAGTGTCGCATTAAGCTGAAGAAGCTTGGAGGTGGTTCAAAATTATGGATGTTATTTGTTATTTGCTGTTATTTGCTATTTACGCTTCGGCACGCACTCCGCCCACCCCTGAGGGTCCCCTTTGTACAGTGGGAACCCAAGCTGACCCCAAAGCGACCTGACCCGTGCCGTTCCGAACTGATCCGTACTAGACTGCACAGCGGAAACGAGGCTTTTAAGGAGAGAGCTCCAAGCTCACCAGGAGAACCCACTCTGGTCAGTCAGAACAGATTAAACACAAAACTGGAACATATTTGTTCTGAAGAACTATTGGTGAATGAACCCAATGCGACAGATTATTCTGGAATGTGTGCAAAAGGTTTGGACACTGATACTGATGTGTGCACATGCATGGCAGCAGGGATAGGGGCTTGCATTTTCTTTGTTTCCTTCCAAAAACAACCCCAAGTGTCGTATGCTCTTTGAGTTCAAGGAGTATGGTAGCTGGGACAGGCTCCAGACCCCCAACTACCCTGAAATGGATTTACAGGGTAAATAAAATAGATGGATGGACGGAATATAGGTCTCTAGTGGCTAAGAAAGCACCTGCACATAAAATGTTTAATTGCTGCCCATAGGTTTGACAGTCATATTGTGAAAATAATGTATTTTTTGCTCTAAACTATGATGTGCATTAACCCTCTGGAGTCTAAGGCCTTTTCAGAGACTTTGAGGCAGTTGTCACCACCTTGACATTTTCAAGTATTTCAACTAACTGTAAACATCTATGCAAAAGTGACACATATGGTTGTATTCTGAAAAGCCTAACAAAAAACAATATGAGAGTGAAGTGAATGTAATACAAACAAGTTTCATTTAAATTGAGGGGAAACACAACTGTACAAAAAAACAAGTTTTAGAGGTCTACAAACATTACATTACATTACATTACGGTCATTTTGCAGACGCTTTTAACCAAAGCGACTTACAATAAATGCGTTCAACATCGGTAGGCAAAAGAACTTCAGGTCACAAGAAATCATAAGTGCATTTCCTTCCAAAACCAAACAGCTAAGAGCAAAACTAGTGCTAGAGTAAGTGCGATAAGTCAGGTACCTCAGCCTCTCACCAACTGCACACCAGTCACAGCGGGGTGGGGATGCAAACCCTGGTTCGGGTAGGGGGTAATGAAAATATAGAGGGTGCCAGTGGTGGAGGAAACAATAAGTGCGTAAGGAACTAGGACGGAGCAGGTGATGTCCTAAGAGGGCGGACCCCTGAGTGACGGGGCAGCCAGGCGCCTGGTGGCCGCAGAGCGAAGTGGTCGGGCGGGGGTGTAGGGCTTGACCATAGCCTGGAGGTATGAAGGAGCTGTTCCTTCCACTGCCCTGTAGGCCAGCACTTAAACTGGATGCGAGCAGCTACAGGGAGCCAGTGTAGAGAGTGGAGAGGTGTGGGAGAACTTGGGGAGGTTGAACACCAGACGAGCAGCAGCTTTTTGAACCAGCTCCAGAGGTCTGATGGCAGAAGGAGGGAGTTGCAGTAGTCCAGGCGGGAGATGACAAGAGCCTGGATGAGCACCTGTGCTGCCTTGTCGGTGAGGAAGGGGCGAATCATCCGGATGTTGTAGAGGAGGAATCGTCAGGAACGGGTCACTGATGCGATGTTTGGCGAGAACGACAGTTGGTCGTCCAGGGTCACACCCAGATTCCTCGCGGCCCGGGTTGATGTCACCACGGAGTCATCCATGGTGATGGCCAGATCTCGGAACGGGCAACCCTTCCCCGGGAGAAACACCAGCTCAGTCTTGTCCAGGTTCAGCTTAAGGTGGTGCATCGACATCCACCCCGAGATGTCTGCCAGGCACGCAGCAATGCATGCTTCCACTTGGGTGTCAGAAGGGGGAAAAGACAGAATCAGCTGGTTGTCGTCTGCATAGCAGTGGTAGGAAAAGTTATGGGAGTGGATGACAAGAAAACACACTATAAATATATCTAGCCAAGACTTTTGAAGGTAAAATTTATGAAGTGTTGGCTGCATAAAAGTAAAAAGTACAGTCAGAAATGTTTTTTTGTTTTCACACAAACTGTAAAAAAGTAATTGTCAAGTGTTGTGTTATTCACTGAACATAACTTAGAAGTAAAAAATTGTTGTCAAACGTTGGTCTTAATTCCCAAAGTTGAAAATGAAATAATGGAAATGATTTTCAAAGGACCTGTAAGTTTTTTTGTTGTTCAATGTAAAATGGGTGAGAGCCACTACTTTAAATTAGCTCACATTTATTAAAGGTGAGTAAACCGCAGATTTCCTCCCGATCTTTGCAACGGATTCATTTGAGAAGGAGGACGTGTCTTGTAAGTTTTTACTTGTCAAGAAATCAAAGTTCCAAAACACCGCATTAACTTATTGGCAGAGTATTGTTTTTCAAGACAGTGGATGGGTGGACCATCATTGCTGCTTCATTAACCAATGACAATTTAAGCTTTTTTTTTTTACACATAACTGCATGCCATGATAAAATTGCTGAAAAAGTAAAGAGTAGAAAAAAAAGAAACTCCCTAACATTGAATGAGTAAATCTACTTTCCATCACTGGCCTTTATCATTTCAATTTGTAAAAACTACTAATAAATGTAAAACTAATTATGTTTAAAGAGCTGCTGGGTCCATTGCAGGAATCAATGATCATCTCAGAGGGCATGATATCGATTTTTCTCTGCATATTTTGGATTAATTCGCTCGATTAATTAGTGCTTGCTCGTTTGTTGTTATCTAATGAAAAATGATGTACTGTAACAGCTTGAAAGGTAACTTTAAAGCAGCAAGTACGTGATTTAAGACTTAGCAGCGGATAAGTTTTTATCCAGTCTCATCCAGTTGTGAAACTTGAATAGATATAGGCTTATTCATGTAAGCAGCACGGATGCACCGAGTTTCTGTCATATGCAGATGGGGTGAATCACCACCTGGCAAGCAAGAAAAAGCTAATCTTTTTGTTGTGAGTTGGTCTATTTTAGAGCAAGCATCGATGTCTTTCAG
Organism: Odontesthes bonariensis; assembly: GCF_027942865.1. NCBI lineage: Eukaryota > Metazoa > Chordata > Actinopteri > Atheriniformes > Atherinopsidae > Odontesthes > Odontesthes bonariensis. The sequence continues at coordinate 16,529,930 of NC_134516.1, read as the reverse complement.
GCCTTAAAGCTGCAGTCTGCAGGATTTGTTGTTGTCATACGTAAAGTCCTACTTTTTGGCATTTCAAGAGTTTACATGATCTATGAGAACGCTTGAAGTTGAAAACGGTGACCTCCGTAGTCGCAAAATGCAAGAAATGCTTATTTTTTTAACTGAAAAATAAAAAGTTATTCAACTTCCTGTCCCGCCCCATCAAAACACATGAGAACTCGTGCACGTAGACGTGCACGCCAGATGCGCCAACACGACTCCTCATTCATCAACTCACCTATCATTTGCGATCATGGAAGACACAGTAAGTAGACAAGCCCGTAATGAAGTTCAATAGTCTAGATAAATAAGCGTGGGGACGAGCCTACCTTGTATCGCGCGTGCACAATTGGTGATTGACAGGCAGCAGAGCCCAGCTCGTAACCTGATTGGTTACCTTTTACCGGTCCGGTCTGCAATTTTGTAAACAAACCTGCTGGCTTTGGAGGGACCTAGCGGGACAAATAGGGGACCTAGAGAACTATTTTTTTTTTGTATTGGGGTATTTAATGTACTACTTTCAGAATCCCCGGACAGTTCCAGGCATTATGCTTGAAAAAGAGTTGCAGACTGCAGCTTTAACCAACTAATACCTAATGCTGAAGCCAAAACCAAACTGGTGACAGCAAAAGTAAACAATGACCTCACGAAAATGAAAAGGTGTAAAAAGCAGAATGGAAGACATACTCAGGTTTACTGGATGATAGTCAAGTCAAGAACTCCACCGACAAACAGTCTGAACTTTTAGGGAGTGTTAAAGCTGCAGTCTGCAGGACTTGTTGTTGTCATACGTAAAGTCCTAATTTTTGGCATTCTAAGAGTTTACATGATCTATCAGAACGCTTGAAGTTGAAAACGGTGACCTCTGTAGTCGCAAAATGCAAGAAATGCTTATTTTTTAACCGAAAAATAAAAAGTTATTCAACTTCCTGTCCCGCCCCTTCAAAACACATGAGAACTCGTGCACGTCTACGTGCACGCCAGATGCGCCTACACGACTCCTCATTCATCAACTCACCTGTCATTTGCGATCATGGAAGACACAGTAAGTAGACTAGCCCGTAATGAAGTTCAATAGTCTAGATAAATAAGCGTGGGGACGAGCCTACCTTGTATCGCGCGTGCACAATCGGTGATTGACAGGCAGCAGAGCCCAGCTCCTAACCTGATTGGTTACCTTTTACCGGTCCGGTCTGCAATTTTGTAAACAAACCTGCTGGCTTTGGAGGGACCTAGCGGGACATATAGGGGACCTAGAGAACTCATTTTTTTTGTATTGGGGTATTTAATGTACTACTTTCAGAATCCCCGGACAGTTCCAGGCATTATGCTTGAAAAAGAGTTGCAGACTGCAGCTTTAAGCTTTCATGACAGTTTCACAAAATGTCATGGCACTAGTTTTGACAAGTTTTTGTTTTTTTGTGACGTTTTGTGAGAACTTTTTGGGGTGGACGTGGCTCAGTGGTTAGAATGTCGTCCAATATTGGTCGGTCGTCCAATAACCGGAAAGTTAAAAAAAAAAGATTGGTGAAATTGACAGCTGGAGGGGTCTCAGTCCACCTCCTTGTCACAGCCGAGGTGCCCTTGAGCAAAGCACCATACCCCCATACAATGGCTGCCCACCGCTCCAGTGTATGGCATCTGTCTCTATGAGTGTGTGATCCTATGCATGTGTGTGTCAACAGGTGCCAACCTGGAGGGGTTAAAAGTGGAGGACAAGGGCGGTTGGTGGCGTAGTGGGTTGAGCGGCCGCCCCATGTACAGAGGCTACAGTCCTAGCTGCAGTGGGCCCCGGTTCGAATCCCGCACTGGACGGCCCTTTGCTGCATGTCTTCCCCCTCTCTCTGCCCCCTGCTTCCTGTCTCTCTCCAACTGTCCTATCATTAAAGGCATAAAAAGCCCAAAAAAATATTTGAAAAAAAAAGTTGAGGACAAATTTCGCTTGTATGCATGACAATAAATCTGATCTTAATTATTAATCGACACGTTTTGTGAATTCTGTGAGCCTTTCGTACTGTGAGTTAATGTTACCATTAAGCCATTTTCATCTCATATATTGAAATGGCTTAATTGTTAAAGTTATGACATTCCCATGTCAACTTGACCATACTTTGGTCACTTTTCCATTAATTTCCACACTCTTCATTCAGAGACAACTGTGAAAATTATAGAAAGAGCCCCAGGCGAAAATTGCAATTTATGAAGTTCAGTATGGTTTAGTTATAAGGTTATAATACAATATAATAGTCATTTACAGATTTCTGACATGTCATTTTGCCATAAAAATTCATATTAGTGTGCCAAGCCCAGAATGATTGTGTGAAACATAGTGGCGGCAGAAGAAAGCAACCAAAAATGTCCCTTTTCTACATGTTTAAGCTTGTTGAATAGTGATTGTTAAACTACTGAGGGTTTCATTTTACTACAGTAACAACATTGTCATTATAAACGAGGAAAACACGATGTTCACTTCACACAAGGACCCTGTTCCAACCTGCCCTGCAGATTGTCAGAAAATAAGTGTCATCATCACACAGCGCTCTTTAAGTCCTGTTTTTGTTTTTCAAGAAGAATTCCTGCCAAACAAACACTGAGCATTGTGTTAAAACAGCAGTGGATGGAATCAGATGAATATACTGATATATGGTCAGGAAGAGAGGAGGAGTTTTCTCTTGTTCATTTATCTCAGATTCTGAGAATTATAGCTGTCAGAGAGGACAGTTTCAATGTTGCTGTTACCCATTTAAAAATGCAATCTTTGAGATTCCTCTAAACAGTTTATCATGTGTCGAATCAACTCAATCCTGCTTTGTTCGAACAGTTTACCATTTCTAACAAGCTTGTATCATTATACTGCATTCCTTCAGGTGGAGAAGAGCTGTGTATTATTTTAATGACACCCAATATCACTTTTTCACATTTAGAAATAGGAAAACAATTCTTTGTAATAGTTTTTACAAAATGCAGTGAAAAAAAGTTAAAGGATATGGGGGTGCCCTACATATAGAAGCTAGAAAAAAACATCAGTTTTGTGTCAGAAATAGTTTGTGATGCTTTCATGAATGCCTTTGAGGTGTGTTGCGCATTATGATGTGAAACACAGTGCATCATTCCTCCACCTGTCAAGCTCTGATAGTTTGTGCTTAAGGTTGGCAATCCTCCAGGGTTCATGATCATCTTTTGTTATCTAAATGTTTTAAAGTTTATCTGAAATCTAAATGAATAAATGACATTTGTCAGAATACAGAATCTTAATAGTCAGTTCTACCAACTGGTGGATTGTCAAAATTCAAAGCTTCAACCTAATTTTTATTCTTTCCTCTGCAAAAATGAGCTTGCACAAAGTTCAAATTGACATTTACTTAAGTGCTAGATGAATACATAACTATTAATACATTTAACTGAGTCCCAGTACATCCGATTCATATTGGAATGATTCACTCGTCACTATTCTATAGGGGAAAACTTGTTTGCACTTAATCGCTTGGAAATTATCAATTTCCCTTGAGTGTGCTGTAAGTGCCACAGGCGATTGATTTGACTTCTTTCTTTTAGTTATCTTTTCTTTTAGACATTGAAAAAAACAAAAACAACGATCAGTCATATGATGATTAAGATCAAAATAACCCTTGAAAACATATATTTCTAATTAAAGGTTCTCAGTTTTAGGTCGCCGTTGCTATGAATGTTAGCCACAAATGACAGATGGGTGAAGGGTGCTTTTACGCAAATTATATGTTCAGAAATTCAAAAGGGCACTTAGGCTGATAAAAGCTTCAGTCACACTCGCGTGGCTGTGAAATGTAAACGCTTTTAACTTCTCAGAAGGAGACTCCAGGAGGAAGTCACTGGACTTTAAAGATGAAGAGTTTCAAAGGGGAAAATTGTCTGCAAAGCTCAGAAATGGTTTGAGCACAGTGTTCAAACTCATCTTGGAATAGCATAATCTAAATCTTTCGTGCTTTGTAAGTGCAGTCATGGAGTGCACTGGAGGGAAAACATCAAGCTGCATTATCCTGATAGCCAAGAAGTACAATATACATGTATTCAGTATGTAACTATGTCAGTTGCAGATGGCACAAATTCACACCTCTGTCTCTGCGAAGGGAAAATAAAAGTTTCGACCCAGTTTGGGTCCTCCATTTAACAATGAACAATTGTACTGCCCATTGGAAAAACACTCACTTCCATTAACTTATCATCACCCCTTCATTGTGCTTACTTGAAGTTTATCTCTCTGCCAGCATGTGGTCCAAAAGGTTGATGAAACAGCAAGTGGTCTGCCATTTATGTGGGAATAATTGCATGGAAATTGTATTCGCAGGCCACTGTGTTGCTGCACAGCAGCCAGTATTGAAATGACAGCAATGAAGAGACTGGCAGCAGAAGGAAGAGATTGTCCTAAATGATTTGCTTTGCCTCTGGAGCCAGGCATGTCACCAACTGGGCTTGGCCTTATCTACGTGTGGTTAGCCTTCTGTACGAGCTGCTTGGAACGTGCGCATTTCACACGCAGCCTCTGCAGCAATCAGTCAATCTGAATAGGGAGATGTCATTTTCTGATCCGCTTTGCTTTATGGTGCTGCAGTTTAATCAGGTGCTGGTTGTTAGAAATTGTTTGGGCCTATGCACGGCCTCTCTTTTTTCTTTCTTTCTGGGTTTAAACTGCAGCAGGACCAGCAAGTTTTCTGGGTTTGGGATTATTATTGAAGATGAGTTGAAAAAGTGTCCACATAAATACTGTATGCCTGTGGCCATAAGGACTCAATAAAAACATAAATGAGACTCAAAATGCTTTAAGAGCAAAAGTAAACATAGAAATAAAACTCTAAAAAAATAAAAAACATAAAACAATGACACAAAAGCAATTGAAAAAAAAACTCTTTATAAGAAAGGATTTTTAAAAGGGTTTCAATTAAGCCATTCTAAATAAGCTTAATTACATCACCATCTGAAAAAAAATAACTACCTTAAAATACTTTCCTGACTTATGTCTTGTGGGGTTTTCCCCATGTTTTTAGTTGTATGTTTTATGTTTTATGTTGTCATGTCTTGGTCTTTGAGTTCATGTCTTGTATTTAGTTTGCCATTGTCTTCCCCACAGTTTCTGTTAGCTCATTAGTTCACTCACATCACCTGTTCATTGTCCCCAGCTGCACTCATTCACAATCACTCCCAGTTCCCTATTTAGTTTCCAGGCTCCCCTGGAAGATCTTTTCCTGATTTTCACCCCTCATGCCACGTACCTAAAGTTAATAATTTTTCAATATCATGCCAAGTCTTTTGTTTCCTTTAGTCATGTTCATGTTTTTTGTTCCACAGTTTATTTTTTTTTTGTCATCCGGCTCAGCCGCGCCTTTTGTTTAACTTTGCTTTGTGAATAAAACCCAGATTTTTTTGCCTTACACCTCTGAGTCCGCATCCGTGTCCTGCCAACCCACCACCCCGTTGGGACAGTCTTTTGGGCATGAATGAAAGCTGCTGCTGCTTGTTGAAACAATATTTAAGGGAAGAAGCTAGTGTTAGTAAATCCTTCCATTTAATTCTAAAGATTACATCTCTGTTACTTCTTTAAGCAGGACTTTCACAGCAGACTTGGGATTTTCAGTCAATTAGACAAACACTACATAATAAAAGGGCTGAAACAGGCAGAGGTACTTGCAGTTAATTGATCAGTGGCTGAACAATGCTAGCACATAATGATGTACAAGCTACCATTATATTAAAAGGCATTGCGGGGGTGTAGCTGCTTTGAAAAGCTCAGTGAGAAACATTTTGTCTTTTAAGCACATATCATCTTAGAGGTTGTCTGGAAAAATGTCCTTTTTGCCTTCAAATGCTTGTTAGTGTTTAATTTACCTCAGGAGAATAGAAATCTGCATAAACCTATAAAAGGATTACCAAAAGATTTCAGTGTGTCAGTAGCTTGTTAACATTGTGCTTATATTTCACGATTATAGTAATACATTATTGTGTGGAGAAGCATCTACATTAACAACACAGAATTCAATTCTCACTAAGAACCTACATTAAGTGTCAAAATACAAATATGCTTATTGTTTCTTTTTTCAGTTTGCTACAAAGCTTATTCATTCAATATCACACTCATCAGCATACAAAGCAAAGGTGAGAAGAGGAGATTTAAAAGTAAGGCACATGCAGAAAAAAATGAATGTTGATATACAACAGAAGCTACAAACAGCCTTCTTAAACTTCAGCTGATTTACAGAAGGCTCTGGTGAACAGGTAGGCAGCTCAATGCAGTAGTATAATAGTTGTAGAAAAGTTTAATAAATTAAAAGCAAAATAAATAATTCACTAAATATTTGCGCAAAAAAATCTATTCTCACTTGTCACAAGCTAATGCTTGGACAAAAGCTCTCTCCATCAGTTAATCCAGAGTAAATGGCCCATAGGGCGTTTGTTCATGCATAATTAAACAACCTACAATGACATTTGTAGAATTAGAGAACGACTACATATCAATGGTTAAAAATCACATCTATGGAGGCTATTACCCTATCGTAAAACAAAAGTATTTTAGTCTCAACCTTGATCATTATTAACCCTAAACCAGGTTGGTTTAAAGCCATCCAAGATGTGACTAAGTTTTGTCATAATGTGTGGTGGTGCTTATGTGTAACCATGTATATTGCAACATCCACACAAACTCAACTCCTTACCATTTATGGGTTAAAGCACAGAAAAAAAAGTTGGGAATCATGAGTTGGACAGAAGTACAAAAGTACAATGACATATTTATATTCATATTTTGTATGATCATAAACCTTTGCGGCCAAATGAACACGAATGAGGCCTGGAAAGTGGCTGTCAAGATGTAGGAAGACCTTTGTAGATGTTCACATAATGTCACATTAAAAGTGCAGCTGTATCTGTATAAGGAACAGAGTGAGAAAAACGTAGTTGTTCGAATTTCTGGAAATTATGTGAAATTGCACTGTTTCATACAGTGAATGAGTATAGCTCTTACATGTTCTATTACAAGAACATGTATCAACTCATGTTAAAGGGCTCCATCTATGTGATGAAAATATCTTCTTTCTAAGTTGCAGTATGTGACCGTTTGATATGTTGCATAAATATGTTAATGGTTCAGCTGGTATCATGCTTTTTGTGTCAATATTTCTATTTAAACTAAAGTAACACAATTTGGATTTACTGTAAACAAAGGTGATTTTTTTTTTTTTTGTTGCGATATCCAAGAATGACCCTTCTACAAAGCCTGCCGCATCCACATTGATGTGCCACGAATATTGTGGAATTAATCCTCATATGACCTGTGACACATCAAGTTTGATTTCATCTGAAAAATGTCCTCTAGTGCACATGGGCTAAATGGTCTTGCTGTGCAAACAGTTTTAACTTTCCAATACAATACTGTGTTATCTGTAATTGCGCTGACTGAGCTCAATTCTTTTTGTTGAAATTAGAGGTCAGGCCCTTAGCTTTACTGTAATATCATATTGACATGTTGCATCTACCAATCTGCAGTTTTTAAATCCAGTTATTCCCCTTGGAAAAAAGTGGACTCCACACTGAGACTGCATCAAGCCTTAATGGGGTAGCTGCTCTGCAGTAATGTCAGTTGTATCAGTGAATTGAAATGGAACTCAATTTTGAGTTAATCTTTATTAATGGAGCTAATAGCTTTTTATTGGAGTTGTCTGTATAACCGGCAAACAGAAGAATGAACAATATATGACCTTCCACAAATAAAAAAATGTCAATTAAAAAAAACTTTTTTTAAAAAAAAACTTCTTTTTTTTCTTTTCTTTTTTAAATCGCTCTATTGTCTGCCTGTATCATTTGCGTTTAAATAGCCAATGTGAATGCAAAACATTCAGCAATCTCTGTTAGTATTGCTAATATGTTTTCAGTGTCCCTGGATGTTTATTCTTTTTAATCTAATAGGATTTTTTCACCCCTGTGGTAAGGGTTTGAAGTCAATCTCAAAGATTTTATGGCAAATACAAATCTCTGTAAAGAGCATAAAATGTTTGTGATTGCCTTCAAAAACCATTGCTGCCGTGATGAAATTCTTTGTCTCTTCATGTGTGACATTGGAGTCTAACCGAAGGGCATGAATATAATCTTTTTGCTTCCATCACTGTGCCTCTGTGTAACCTTCAACATGAGAATCGCTTTTCTTCCTGACACTGAAAAAGCCTTGATTTGTTCCTATCAGATAATATATGATGATGGAATAAAAGAGCGTGATGACACGAAAATATACATAAACTGGTGCATGAACAGTCTTACAGGCTCATGAAGCATTGCGTTTCATTTCAATCGCAGTGAATGTTCATGAGAGAGATCAATTGCAAGTCACAAATGTGGTAATGGGATATATTTAAACTTTTAAATGAGCTATTCACAGCCTTTCACCAACACTATTATTGTCTTATCATGACAAAGCAACTACAACTTAGATACAAATGTATGTATTCAGTCTTGTGCAGAAATATGTGCCCATAGCAAACATTAAACTCATGTACAGGGAATCTTCTATATGGTGCTCATCCATAAAGCTGATAACATGGTAAATGGTCCACACTTGCATGTCATCTTTTTAGCTTTGTCAAGGTTTCTAAAAAGCACTCTGCAACTGCTTCTCTTTACCCAATCACATAGACATACATAAAGCACTTTAGAAACACTATGCAGCTCTTTTTACCTACAATCAGAATGTGGCTATCTTGGCCAAAGGCACCAAGACACATGTATGCTCTGCGGCGGATCAAACCACTGACCTTCCGGTTGGAAGATAGTTCAGTGCTACACTCTATCACAACCACCTTAAACTTTTCCAGCAATTCCAGCTCAGCCATAAAACTTAAAATACTCTCTAGAAAATGAAAATGTTTTGTTCACCTGGGAAATCAATGTGATATACACAAGCTTCATGAAAATCACTAACTGAAAAGCCAAGCAAGTAAACACGAATTTCAAAAGGTATGACATAAAACTAGGTGCATTTCTGAAATGTTTTAGGCAGGATTTTTTCCCCTTAGTTTTTAGGTAATGCCGGTCTACAACGTTGGTACTGACAGATCTCACAGAAGAAATCACAAATGCAACGGATAAGAAGGAATTCAAAGTCGGAATATTTTTTGATCTTAAAAAAAGCATTTAACATAATTAACCATGAAATGTTATTAGCTTAATTAGATATATATGGGAAATTATACTTTGAATTACACTTAGAAATGATAAACTGTGAAAACATCTACTTGAAATCCTTTGCTGTCCTCTTCTAACCTTCTCCTGCTTTGTAGGCATAAATCATTTCAAATTTCAGTGAGGCAGCTGTTTAGAGCGGCCTAGGGCTGTCACTTGTTGGTATGAGTTCAAAATGTGAAAGTACTTTAGCTCTTTAATCTGTATAAACTGGCCTTTCTAAACGATAATTATCAGTGAATCATATTCCTAATAAGTTGATTAAGGTCTAGTCAGCACAGTACTGTGCTGTGTTGTGCTGTGTGAAAGCAAAAGCAGGACTAGCAACTATTGCACTTGTGAATGTTAGTTCTAGCACGTCTCCAACAAAATCAAAAGGTCACTAGCTGACAAGTACCTCGTCAGCACATTCAAACCAAAAAAGATACAATGTGGGCTATCCTGCAGAACAACTATCAAAGGATAGCTGCACCGGTGGGCTTAGGATAGATGGTATAATTCAGTGGCGGCTCGTGGGTAGAAATTAGTCTCTCTCCCTCTCCTTCTTCACTCCTGCCGGGAGAGAGCTCTGGTCGCAAATGGCTGTGGTTGCCAGACGCTCATATTTTACCTTCTCATTAGCAGTACAGGAGGATGAGGTAATTACCATGTCGGAGTGGCAGCTAGGCTCGGAGGTACAGGAAAGAAGCTCCAAATGATGAGATGTGTATTTTAGCGATGCTGGAACCCCAGCCAAGGCGACAAGCAGACAGAGTAATGTTACTGATAAAAGGTGGAAGAAAATGTGTCTGTATACATGCCTGTGTGATTTTGCTTGAGATTATAAATATTACAAAAGCTTCTTCATGTAAACAGCCTTAAGATTCAACTGTAACAATTATTCATACAGAGAAAAGAGAATTTCCCAAGGGTGGCTATAGGATTGTAAGGTGCTGTAAAGATAGAAGGAAGCAAGACGTGATCAAGTCAAAACCTAACAGCTTACTTCTGCTACAGTGTCACACATACCAGTACCCTAACATAATTACAAGTACGCACCACTAATTAAAATATGGAAGCTGGTGCTAACACGTGAAGGTTGGAGATCTTCTGGATGCAAATGGAGTGACCCTGGCTGTGTGGCAGAAACACTGACCCATACCTTCACAACCTCTTTTCTGGACTACTGCAGTGTAATCTTGGAGAAGCTCCACTATGTCCAGCACTCTTTTGCTGTATTCTTACCTACACCAAACTCACAATATACTGCTCCAACCCTTATTCGCCTTCAATTGCTTGCAGACAACATTTGTATCCATTACAAAATCCTCTTAACCTATGAATCCCACCACGCCTTCATAAGTTATTAGTGGTTTGTTTATATCTAGTTTAGTCCTTTATGTAAAGCATCCTTGGGTTTTGTAAAAGGAGTTAATTTTGGATTAATTTAGATTCCTGTCTAAACTAACTTTATGAAGTTATCTGGCTCAAGTCGATTGAATGCAAATTAAGATAGAAATTACTTTTGGGTATTGTTGATCTGTCACTGCAACTAACAATAACCGTTTCCAGCTGAGCTCCCTTTGATTGTTTCAAAGATGTATGGTTCGTTGGCTCATGTTGTCACAGTCACCTCATTGATATTTACTTAAGTTTTAATATGAAATTACACAGCTTTTATTCTGTCAGGTTTTGATATTTTCTTGACCACAGGAAGAGAAAAATTGAAAGTCAACACTATTTATGACTTAAGTGGCACAATTCTGCATAAATATTTGGCCTGGTGCTGTTTTAATCAGTGGTGTGGAATGGAGAATGAAGACACGGATTCAGCTTTTTTTCCCCAAACATTTTATGATCAGACATGGAAATTATTTCCTATTGTCCAATCCCAAAGGTTTCATCCCATTTCTATTCTCAGTGGAACACTTCTTCCGAGGCCAACAATGTTGCTTGAAAGAGCATTTAAACAACAATATTGCCAGTTGCTGTATTTTCCTGCTATGTACGTACGTATGTATGCACGTACATTCAGACCGACTGATTGATGTTTTTTCCACCATTGGCTTATGTTTAATCAAGATGCTTCATATAGAAACTTATTGGTGCCAACCTCAATTTGTTATATAAATGGTATTGATCACTCTTGACTGAATCCATTTTTCATCGTTTGTGATTTAGCATCTTGGTTTCAATTAAAGTCATTTTTTATGCTACACTGTATAATGATATTTTCAGCATTAATTTGCAGGATGGAGGAGGCAATTTAATTTTTCACTATAATCTTGCCCCAAACCACAAAGTAAGGTCTACGAAGATCCTCTTTTCAGGAGTCTGGTGCTAATTTTTATGAACATGTTTTTGGTCCCGGAAGCTCTCTGACTTTTTTAATTTACTTTGTGGTTCAAACTTTTTGGATAAATTATTGGCAAAATAGAGTCCAGAAGTCATTGGCTATCAACTTAATTTTTCCAAAGTTTATTTAAATTCATACAACGAATGGTGTACATTGAGTGGGAAGTATTTTATAAACACATGCTGAACTGTGAGTACAGATATATTAGCTGTTGCTTCCACAGACAGTCTGTCTTTAGCTGATGGGCTACTAGTGCAGCAGAATGTGACAGGAGTGCACCGAACCCTGACTTCAACCTTACACCAAATCTTTTGGATAATTCAAAATGCCTTCTAAACTGTACCTCATCATCCAACATCAATGACGTGACAGCAGCCCTGTGTGACTGGATACTTCGTATCGTGGTTCAATAACCTTTAGCATGTGCTTAAAACCAGCATTCTCAACAACTGAATATGGTCTGAGATCCAATGCTATAAAAGCCCCAATTGATGCTGTAATGGCTTTAGCTCGATCGGAATTGTGATTGAAAGGATGGTTGAACGCAGATGTCAGTGGCGTTTGCACTACGGAGGTTTTCTTTCTAGTCGCGGTAGAACTAATCTTAGCACTTGGGTGGTGCTGTTTCAGGTGAGTTAGCATGTTTGAAGTGTTGCCCGAAACATAGCCGACCACAGTAAAACAATGACGACATACTGCCTTCGTTTTATCCACTTGTCTTTTTCCGTTGCATATTTTCACATGGGATACCGAAATGTTCCCAAACGGGAGATTTTAACGACAGGGGAGGATTTTCAAGCTCCGGTTGGTCGATAGCATTAGCCATAATGTCCATATCACAGATAACCTGCATTCTCTGATACAACAGACACGATGCGTGTCCCTCGCATCCACATACTCCAATCACATACAGGTATCTAATGAATATTAAATAGCCACATGTAGACAGGCGCAGACCAAGGGTAGAGCAGGCGCTGCTCGTCTATTAACTGTTCTGTGATGGCTGAATATAAATGGACTGTATTCGTTCGGTACAGCACTGTACCGTAACGAAGGTCTTTTCGATACAGTTCGGTACGAATACGTGCAGGATGAGACTCCATCCAGAAGTTTCTTGCCCGTCCATTATTAGTTTCTTCCTCCAGCCTCTGTAATTTCCTTGTAAGCATATGTTGCCAAGTAAACGTTACGATAGAGACATAGTAAGTGAACAGCTTTACAGAGAAACATTTATGAAAACATAGAATGTTGACGTGTTGATGAATAGTAATTTAATTTTTTTTTTTTTTTTTTTCCCTTGTCCTGTCCAGCATTATGGCAGCAGAATTGTAATCTGAATACCGTTTATGCTAAACACATTTGCTATGCCAAGGGAAGCTTTATGAATGTAAAGCTCCCCTTGACGCCCATCAACTCCTCATTTTTATTTATTTATTTTTGTTACAATATTTAACATGATATGATAATAGTGCCGAAACGGACCGGGGGACAGAGAGAGAAAGGGAGAGCGAAGAAGAGAAAAAAGAGAACAGAAACATGAAGAGACAAACATAAAAAACAATGAAAAATCCGACAACCAGCTGCTACACCTGTAAATGAATAGTAATTTAAACCGTCTCCAGAGAACAGTAAGGAGGAAGTAGTAATTTTACAATCTGAATTTTTTTTATTGTGTGCTGTGGACCAATGTATCTGTCATGAGACCAGGTTGCAATATGCAGACAAAAATAGCCCATCCACAAGTAGAGTTTTCTGACAATATCTTCAGATGCTGGCTCAACGTTTTCCTCCAATCAATCACAAATGTGCATGAGTGTTGTACTTCTATCATTTATCTAAATCTTAGTTTGTAAGAAAAAAACAATGGATGCTTAAGTTTGGAGCAGCGTTAAACGATAATTTTGTAATTCTTAACTAATGCTTCCTAGGCCAATTAGTTTTTTTTTTTTGTTGTTGTTTTTTTTTAAACTGCAGCGAGGTTCCAAAATGTGGTGGAAATCATTCCATCATCAATCGACAAAGCTTTATAATGCTGTCTACATGCTTGTGGCCATGTAGTCATATCAGCTGTTAACACTGCCTCTCCAGCTTCTTTGCATTTTCTTGCTATCTAGCATCTGTTCTCAAAACTGCTCAACCAAAACTGTTATGATAAAGTTATGATAAAGCCGGCAGCAGAGTCATCTGCCGCTGATCCTTTCAAAGGGTCTCTGAACAAATGTCAAGGTTTAATTAAATGAACTTTAGTTGAATTAAAATTGATTGATATTTTCTACGGGGTACTGAGCATGCTGTATGGACCTGATCCAAGTGACCAAAGTTTGTATTTGAGTTAAAATGCAGGAGGATAACATATTAAGATGCTGATCTGACCTTTAGCATTCCGCAGAGTATATAGCTACTGTAGAGTCACTAAGATATCAGCTTTAATGAGGCTACAATTAAGTGGTCTTCAAAAGTGACATGCAAGTTCCATATAAATCTCTTCATTCATCCAACCCACCCACAGAATTTACTCCTACATATTTACTGCCTGTGGCACAGCTTTAATGTCTTCACGTCTTAAAAATCTGTTCGATCTGTAATATTTTAGAACCAAGTAGGAAATAAACGTAGGGACACAGAAAACATTAGACAGCAGTTATTTAAAAATGTTGCGTAGGCACAAAGCACACACACATTTACTCACAAAGCATATTGAAAAAACAAATGCTCTAAACATGAACACTCAAGAAAATGTGGTCCATTTGGAATAATGTTTGAATAAATATAGTAATACTAAAAGGAAAAAAACAAACAAAAATATAGCAAAAATGTTCTTTGCGTTTTTTTCGTAATGTCATTCGGAGTTGACCTTACGAGTCATTATTTAGTTAGTCTTCAGTTTCTTCACTCCACAAGGCACTGTTGTTATGAAAGTGTTGCTGGTTTTGGAGTAAATAAAGAGAAATGAGAGGAGATTGGATGTATCATGTCAAGTTAACCGATTGCCTTCTGTCATCGCTGTTGCCTCCCTTCTCATACACTCATTCACTGCACCATCCAGCCAATCAGTGTGGGCTCTCTCACTGACTGATGTGATAGCGATTCAACATGTTTATTGCCTTGAGAAAAAAAAGTCATCATTCAACAATGGAGATGGTGGAAACACCCAAAAAATCCAAGAAATTCAAGACAAATATTCAGTGATGCTGCAGACATGCCTGAAGGCTTACTGTTGACTTGGTGTATAAAGCACTCTTTCTTTGGGCAGATATATCATAATGTAACATAAGGGCTTTCTTGCAGCTCAGATTATTTAACGAAATGTGTTTTGTTACAATTTCACTCAAAGTGAGAGAGCACCACACCAACTGTCTTTTCTTGTTTTTTTTGTTTTTTTAATGATAAATTCCATCTCGCATATAAAGAACAATGTAATATTGGATCTGCTGCATAATTTACATAAAATCAGGAATGATTTACAGCCAGACTGAACACACCCCATAGAGATATTGACGGCGCTACGCCAACCGTACACCCAGAGATGAATTTCAGCACCATAGACAGCGACATCGTTTCAATCAGGGCTCATATAATATTGGTAAAGCCGATATGTTTGAAATAAATTACAGATGGGGGCATTTCATTCACAATCGCACACCAACAGATGAAATTAGATTTCATTGCTTGTGTGTGAAGTCCCCTTCACCACACTTGCATTGTTAAGTACGCAGCCAAAATAGCACACTCTTCCTGACGCACTAAGAAAGTGCCAGCATGACATCAGAAGGAAGCCATTATTCCTCTGTCTAGGAGGAGTGTTATGTGTGGCAATGACTTGTGTCATGTACCATTAATAATGGTAATGATAGCATTAGGGGGGCACAGTGGAATGTAATTCAAAGATCTGCCATGTGCAAGTGACAAGGTCATTCTAAATGACAATAAGCAGGCCTGACAGTTCATCACAAGGAGAAATGTGCTCTTTTTAGATCACTCTTGGAAGCATGATGCTCACATTGAAACAAGGTTTACCCTTTTATTAAGCAGCAGCCAGTGCCAATTGTTCCATCAAAAATATTGCTATAAGTACATTAGCAATATTATTGTTTTTATGATTTTAGAGTTTCAGATAATTCTCATCAGCAGCCAGTGTTTAATGTTGAGGGGGAAAAAAACTTTATTATTGATGGACACTGGCTGCTGCTGGGGCTGGGAATTAACCCCAGGACAGTTTCTCAAACTATTACTGAATCCTACCAGCTAATGTGCACCAGAGATCTTAATGAAAAAAATAATAATATTTCCGCTTTCTAATACCATCAAAACATCATTATGATTTGCAAAACTAGTTTCCAGCTGAGAAAAAGTGTCAAAAGTTCAGGCTAAATCCATTATCCCCATAATAAAGACTACAAAGAACTGGAAGTATAGAGTGTTGGAGCACTTTATCTCCCCATTTTGCATCAGCATTACAAACATTTAATGTCAATCATTCTTGCTTGTGCACACTATCAACTTATGGGTGTCCACAGATGATGCTGTAGTTCAATTACATCTGTATCATGTGAATCTCCTCAAAATGCTGTTAATTAATTTTTATTTTTTAGTGTAACCTGTGATATCTAAGTGTGAAAACCCAAGAAAACAGGCAGAAAAGATTTGTTAATTTAGATACAAAGATACAAAATTGTGAACTTACAAAAAATAAAGTTTTTCTGAACATTTTGGCTAATTTAATAATTGGAACTAATAACACGTTTTTCAGATGTTGAGAAACTTTAGAAGTCTAGAAGTTTAGAAGTCAGATCTTCGATGTGGTCCTGATTAAATAAAGAAGGCTTTCTATGAAAGGAAGCAGATGTGCAAGTTCCATATCACATGTGTACTAATGCACCACCATGCCGTCATATTTGAAGGCTTTTGAACCATATGGTAACGACAAGCCAGATGGCCCGTGTCCAAGAGAACACATCTTACATGAGTTCCCAAAAAAATTTCAAATTCTGATTCATTAGGCCTCAGGAAAGGTTTTCCTGTCAACTCAACTCTCAACTCAGAGAATTGAGTTTGTGCCCAGAAGGGAAATGTTTGATCTTCATACTCTATCCTTCCTTTGCAGTTTTATGATCATAATTTTACAATGTTCTAGAATTAATTTCCATTTTGGATATCTTATTTCCATTTGGGATAAATAAAGTATTCTTTCATTCAATTTAATTTAATTATAACTAACATTACATTTATTACTGCATTTAAAAGTGTTTGAGTCTATGCGGTGACTTCCACTTAGTAGTTTTATCCCGTATGAAGAGATTCCTCTCAATTCTCATTAATTTTTTTTCAATTTTGATCACACATTCTGGTACAGAGTGGTAAACTATTTTCAGTACAAGGTCACAATTTTAATTGTTAAAGACTCTTTGATGTTAAACTTATAATATATTCTTTTTAGAAGAATCGTCGTTAATTCTGATGTTTTGAAATGTTACGAATAAATAATCCAAAGCTAACAAAGGTAGCAGAAGTTAGTATAGGAGATCTATGCTGTTCGCTTGTTTGCAAGGGATTATTTTTAGTTCGGATAAAAGCGTTACATTTGTTCATTAAATGTTGGGCAATATAATCATTCTAAAAGTTGCATTTTACTAAACATTTTTAATCAACAGAACTCTGAGTTAGGCTTATGATATGTGACAAGATTGTCAACAGGAAGTCTTTATTTATTTATCCCCCCCCCCAACAAGTAAGAATGTTTTCCATTTTCAAGAACCTTGATTAACGTCACCATCATCCTCATGTTCAAGAGCATTTTATTTCATTATATACAATGTTATACGGTAAGGTATACAATATGCTGTCAAGTAGATTTGCGTAACATTTCTGTAACAATACTGCACTCGACTGAAATTAATGTTAAAAATAACAGACTATACTAAAAACACTATTTTTCAGCAAAAAGAAAATATGGCACTTCATTTTGTAGAATGCCTAAACTCAGTTGCAGTTTTATCTTACATTAACTTTACTGTGATAATGGAATACAGGAACTAGTGGATTATTGTTACTAGTAAGTTACTGTTAATTTGCAAATACTTTGAAGGGAATTTATGGTTGTATTTACCCATAAAAGTATGTGTCATCAAGAACGACAGCATTTACAATGTGCACTGATTTTTTTTTTTTTTTTTTTTTTTACACCACATGAAGACACATTAACAAACAAGGTAATTTCTGCGTACTTATCAAACAAGTTATATGTAGAATTTTGTTTGACAGATATTGAATAGAATGAGAGTAGATATACATTTTGTTCCCTCGGGATCATGCTGGCAGCCAAATCTTACAACTATGTATAATTAAGCTGTGAACATCACACATTATTCATTTGTCAGCGAACATCCCTAAAATTGACGGAAGGAAGTACACAAGCAATTAATCATAACTAAAGCCTTTCTCTGCAGATCTGTTTGTTTTTCACCCGTTGCTTCAGTGTGTGCTTTCAAACAAAATCCCTGCTCTCTGAATTAAGTTTTAATTTCTTCAACACAACAAAACACAACATGCCATCAACAGCAAAACCTCAATAAGTCATCAGAAAGTGATTGAGTGTGATCACAAAAACAGTGCAGCTGTTGGGCTTTTTCACATGGAGCAGGATATCAGTCATCTCAATGATGCCCTTGAAAGACACTTGATCACATTAATTGAAAATAAAAATGTTTTTGTTCCCCTGAGTGTTACTGAATGACAAGTTATATTTGGGAAACACACATGCTTCTCTGTCGTATAAAAACCAAGCCAGCATGTTTAACAAACTTCTATTTGGGAGTTTTTTTTTTCTGTGAAACAGACCTGTGATGGATTTTTAATAACAAGGACTTTCCCATGTCACTACATGACTTCAATCGGCTTTAATAAATGTTTTGTTAGCGCAAAAAAAACGCTTGCCTTGTTGTATGTATTCTTTCACCAAGATGTATGAAAAGCAAGCCTTTCTTGCTCAGCCAGTTATGACAAGGAAACAGATTTACAGCAAATAACTTTCTTGTTAGATTCAGCTTTACTTTTCAAGGCAGCCCTAAAAGAATCTAAGCAGCAATGATGAACACATGATGGTACAGGCCGTACAGACTGCAATCACAGCTGAAAACATATGAACAAAGAGCTTAGAGACAAGAAATTCACAGCTTCAATCATGAAAGGAGGAGCATGTGATGATCAGCAGAGTGCACTCAGTACAATGCATGAATATAACTGGATGCTACCAGTTTGTTGCTGAACAGGAGATGCACTCTAATAAGTCACTCTAATGGTATTTTTGTTGTTTAATTAATTGTTCACTGATGAAAGAGTACTTAAATGTTTAGGGCTGCCAAAGCGTGACTGATGTTTGTCTTCTTTTGGCATGGGCCTTCTCTTTTGCAAGTCACTCCTACAGTTCATTTTGTGGAAGTCAAAATGTGCAGATTTTAAAAGTTGACCCAAAGCACACATATCCATGTAACAAATCAATAATGAACGCTTAACAAATTATGTATATTATAATTTGTAGAAAGGGATGGCTGCCACTAATACTAATGCTTCCATGAACAATCCTTATATCAACACCTTACAGATGACTCCATAGAAGTTGTTCATTCAGTTACTGCTCATTGGAGTATTCAAGCGGTTGTGTAGATATTTTCACAAAATATTTTAACCAAATTTCAAACCTGCTTGATCAAACTTATACCACGTCTGTCAAAGCACTGGAGACACCAAGTGGGGGCTTTTCAGTTCAGCTGAAAAGTTGGGAGCCCTTGTCCCAGATAGCCTGGCGACGCCATCCTACGTACTTCCGCCCAAAGATTTTGGCTCCGCACATAGTCTGGCCAAATCCCCCTACCTCGGTTCGCTCAGTGTTTTGCCAATCAGCAAACAGTTGCGAGTGGTGACGCAGAACTCACGCGCGGAGTCCATTGTAGTCCATATAATTGTAGTTCAACCGCAGCGGAAATAAACATGGCGACGGAAGAACGCTAGAAGCTATCCATGAAGTTGTCTCAACTCTGGAGATCATTACACAATTAAAACGAGAGCAAGAGGAATGCCTCGTCAATTTTGTTAGTGGCAAGGATGTCGAAGCTCTCCTTCCAACTGGCTTTGGGAAAAGTTTGATTTATCAAATGGTACCGGTATAATGAAAGCGGATGTGGGAAGCGTGATTCGCGAGCTAGAGCCTCGCGAGAGTAAGCATGAACCTCGGCGCATAACCAACGTCATTTCTAAACATTATGATTGGTTAAGGGAACTCCGTTACTCCAATGAATTTAAGTTGCTGGGGAAGGTCCCGCCCTCCATGGAAACGGATTCCTCTTGGGTTTTCCCAGACTGTTTGACAGAGTCAACAGTCGGCTTTCGCCCAGGCTATGTCCCAGAGCCCTAGAGCAGTGATTCTCAATTTTGTAGTTGGGACCCCTAAGGAGGTCATGAGATCATTTCCAGGGTCACCACATAGCTGTAGCAGATACTGAGATAACATAGGCTGATGTTAAACTTCTTCATATTTCCTTGTGTCATGATGTCAACTACTGACATCAGGACATTTATTGAGCTTTGGAGTCACTGACCAAAAAGCATGCAAAGCACACCAGTAAATTTCTGCAACTCTTCCAATGCTCCCTTCTGCTTGCTATCAATCAATACAAACACTTTATGTCTCATGATTGCTTCTGTGTGAAAAGCAATCATGACTACAGTGTATTAAGCCTTGTGTTCCCCTCTAAAAGGTGATTAACTACTGCGGATAGAACAGATGTTTGGCAAAATTAGGTTATGTAATGTATGTATGACAGCAGTCGTGCCAACTTTAGCCAGTTGGTTACGATGTTAAGAATAATCACAGTGGTTCTTTATATAGTTCAATAGATTATTTGAACATCAATACTTTGGCAATTGAGATAAGCTCGATGAAGACTAATGCCCATAATGTGTCACTGTGTGTCTTCACAAGACAAATGATTTGTACATCTAACTAATGAAGGATGTACTTGCTCGCACCAGGTTTTTTTTGCACACGTCACATGAATGTAAGATTTATTTTTTCTTTTTAAAAATAAAAATACCTTATTACAAGACAAATTTCCCTTCAAATGCACGTTATGCATCTGAACTGAAAAACAGAGCTTTTACTTTGTGTTTGTACTGCAGGGTCATGTTTCTCCAGCAGTCTTGCTTTGTTTCTACCACAGAACTGATACCTTTTACCTCAGAGTGATGGCTCTACTAAAGGGAGGACATCCTTCTCTAATAGCTGGGTTTCTACACTGAAACATCCCACAGCCATTGTTTCTACAAAGTGAACAAACATCTTTTATTCTGAGTAGTGTCACTGTAGTGTATCACTCCAGCTTTAACGCTACAAGAGTTGCTCCAGCTGCACAAGCTGTTTCAATGTGATTGAGTGAGAGTGCCATTGACCTTCAGCCATTTTACGGAGACTGTATTAAAAAGACCCAGCCAGAGCCCTGATTTTATGGCCGAGCCATCCCAAGGTCCCACTGACCTGATGGATATTACAAAGATAAATCATAGTTTCATGCTAACACACTCATCCACAGTAGGGAATGAAGCATGACTGTGTGATGAAGAATGGCATGACTTGGGATTAAAGAACATATGTGTGTGTCTGTGTGTTTAAGGGTGCATTTCACAATTTTCATTTGCATTAAAGTAATTACGTGCATGCTCTGAATGCGCATGAAAATTTAAGTGTCTCTTATAGTATCCATGGGTTTGCACAGTACTTGTCATTCAAACTCATCAAAAAGTAAGCAAGAGACTGTCGCACATAAAAAAAAGCATCTGCAGCCTATGCATTTGCGACAACTTAACAGTCCTGTCACTGCTGTGAAAGCGATGAAGCAGAGCCCTCTTGAATGCGCACACAACTTAACATTAACAATGCAGACATACCGGGTGAGAAAGAGGACAGCTCTTTCTTGTGACTGACCAAAGTCTCCAATTCAGAGCAAACAGGGTTCGTTATTCTGGATATAAGCCTCCGTGTGTGTTGACAGCTTGATAATGCTGCCCTGATTCCGACACCAAGCTGTGCTTGTCTGGATTTATTCAGAGTGCTAAGGCCACATAGTCTTAATGACACATGTATACTCTGACTTCCCATACTGGCTGTGGAAGCCTCTTATTTCTTTGATTGTCACCTCAAAGACTCTTCATATGGCAGCTGCTTTGAAGTTGACCAAGTGTTAGATAACATAAGATTTTGAATTAGAGAGCTAATATTAAAATTAAGTGGAGGCTATAAGATTTCACAAAAAGAAGACATCTGCTGTGAATCTTCTTTTTTTTTTTTTTTTTCAAGGGAGCATTAAAAATATAGATTCTAGATTTACTTCAGAGATAATTAAAGAGGCTGCGTGTTTGACTAAAAACTGAGGCCCAGATTTACAATCATTTCGCACTTGTCGCAAACCCTGAAGTCCTATCCAGATTTTACAATTGAAATTTACCAAAGAAATGGAAAACAATTTGTCTGTATCTACACCTTTATGTGCTTAAGGTGGTGTACTTACTAATTTTTGTGCCTGGCCCCATTGCATATGTATGTATGGCAGTTTTATCAAAACCAAGACCTAAAATACTATACATTAAACACAGGACTAGCTTCAGGAGGGAGCCCCCTGGAATTACCTGATAATGGCTGTGTATTGACACCCATAATGTAGCCTATGAGAAAAAGAACAAGAAAAACTTCTGAAAGTTAAGGTTGTAGGATAATTTGAAGCAATACTTGAGGCTTCCATCTTTGCCAAAGATGCTTTAACCAAGAATTAAGACAAGGGGCTGAATACCCATTTTGTTGAAGAATTATCATCATCATCATTAATAGAAATTAATCAAATGTCTGCCTGAGATGCGAGAGTGGTTGCTTCTGCTAATGAGCCTACAGATAATTATGTCCCTACTTCTCAGAGACTCTCAGCACTACAGACTGTTTTAGCTTCTGTTTGTAAATGACAAAGATTTAATGAACCTGCTGAACTCAACAGAGTTAGTACCTCACTCATGAACACAGTGGATCATTCAGAATATAAAGAGTCTTTTTGTCTCAGCAATTTGAGACCAAAGGAGCTGAATACAGTTAGTGTTGAGAATTTCTAAACTGGCAAATGTGTAATTGTTTTTGTAGCTAACTAGCAGTTTGCATCTTGCTGTGGAACCTCTGTATTTATGCGAATACAGAGCTTGGTAGTTCATCCTTTCTTCTTCATGATATTCCAGACAGTTGATTTTGGTAATCCTATGGTTAGACTGATGTCTCTAATGGTTTTATTTTTGTATAGTAATTTCTACTATGGGAATTATTATTAATAATATTTCCATAATAATTATTATATCATATATAAAAAATAATATGTGTATATATAAATATATTACAGGCCAGCAATGTTTTAAAGAACTGCCAGTTTGTTTGGGTGTTTTTTATCCGACATCTCAGAAAACAATCCCAAAAAATTCAAAGGCTTTAAAAATTCCCATTGCTGGTGCATTTGCCTCTCCCAAAAGAGAGTCCCCTGAGTTGCACAGTTTCCCACAGCAGCAGTTCTTGAGCCTTTTTTAATCATAAATCCATTTCTGTTGTTATGGGGTCAGACTAACTTTCAAATGGGACTTCATGTAGCTTTAGAAACCAATAACAGAGAGCCTCTGGCAAGTTTCCAGATAATTTATCACCATTGATAAATGTAAACTGTGTACCGTGGAGATGTTTACAAATTTAAGGGTAGGTTTTATATATATAAAAATATATATATGGGTCTGTGTGAAAATGTGTGTGTGTCAATCATACCTTCTAACAGGGTGTGTAAAAGCAAGTCAAACCAGGTGAAAACTAAGGATTTCCATCAACTCAGCCCATCACTGCATTTGCATATTTCTCCTTCCACACTACAGAGTATCAAATAATTCCAGGAGTATGGAAGAATTTCAGTCTGTAAAGAGCAATGAGGCAGCTTTGCAGAGAACTGCAGTAGAGAGGCATTCATAAATCCCACCTAAAACTTTACTGTGCAAAAAAAGATGCTTTATGCCAACTTCTCTGGGATCAGAGATATTTGGAATGGACCATAACCACTGTGGAAATATGTACAATTCATGCCAATCAGTATTCAAGATCTTATTTTGGGAGAAAATAATGCTGTATACTCAGGACCAAATACAAAATGGACCATTCAGCATCAGCAACAAATCCAAAAGCCAGACTCTTTGATGCTTTGGGGTCGTTTTATTACTCATGGCATAGCTCATTTACACTTCGGTAATGGCAGTATTGATGCAGTAAAGTTCAGAGCAACATATGCTGGCTTCAAAAAGAACATTTACCAGGGACGTCCATCTATTTTCACCAAAACAATGCAAAACCACGTTCTGCACACATTACAAACAGGGAAAGCTTTAAAATCCCAACTTTTATTGGAATGAGTTGCAGGCCTGAAATGCAAAGCTTTATGTAGTTTAACAAATTAAATTAAGGTCATGAGACAAGATTTGACATATCTTAGGTTCATACTGTCCACAGTGAAATTAAAGTCAAAAATAATTTCCGGATCATTCCTGGAAATGGCACAATTGATAATGCCATTTCCACAATTTTTACTATTAATTTATTATGCTGTTTTCAAAGATCCACCGTCAGAATTATGAGCCTCTGACTTATAAATATCACTTAAGTTGACATCCAAATATTAATTTCTCAAAACAAGAATGAATATGGAAGCATCATGTCTGTCAAAATTCACTGTTTAGTGCATTTAAAAAAACAAAGACAAATTAAAAGATATAGAAAAATGTATAGAATTTCCAACCTTCTAACAACTTACCCTATACTTTGAGATGTCTGATAATAAGCTGTCTTATATGAGCACTCCAGTGTTTCAATCTACAGTGATCTACCACCCATTCCATGAGATATCTATGAAGCATTACATCTCTGACCTCCAACTATCTTATTTGCCATGAAATCAAATATATCTCGTCAAATCTTACAAAAAAACTAATGGCATAAGATACATTTAGTTATGAATTTACCGGCTCCTTCATGGGTGCAAAAATGCAGCATGTCAGGTACAACAGAGACAAAAAACAAGATCTCATTCTAAACATTAAATGATGATGAAGAATAAAAATTTCAGCCTCAGTAGTGGCTGTACTAAAGTTATCTTCAGAAGCACAATAAGTTCAGTTACTCTTCAACCGAAAATATATTTTTTTCAGTTGTTTGAGATTAAACAATTGCTGAATAACCAATAAGTCAATTGATTTTCTTTCCCTCAAAGTCTTCTTGAAATTGCAATAATGTGTTTTATGTGATATGGAACGCATATGTTGCCTATTTGCCAGCATCTGTCCCAGCAGTCAATTTAATTGTTTTGTTGGTATTTAAAATCATGGCCGTGCAGAGTCCTTCAAAATCAAATATTAATAACTCCTCTACCTTGTCGACTATACAATAACCCATCCCAAAGAAAAAAATGAAATTAGGCTATAGAAAAAACTAAAGACCTTATGCTTACTTTTAAATGAATACCTTTGCAAAATAAACAACAGGTACACGTGTTGTTCTTCTTGATGTGCTCCTCCTCACCCAGGTGGCCAGGGATCATCTATCTTTGCAACAACATGGAGCTCCTTGAGTTTTTGTTTGATCTTTTCAAAGCATCTCTGCACTGCAGCAGGAATTATCATTAAGGCATTGTCATTTTACCAGAGCTCTAATTCAAGGATGAAACCAAACTAAAGACTGTATTTCCCATCAGGTACTTTGTACTATGCAGAAGACTGCAAGGTTTAATAAATGTCTGATATGTGCAGGTACGTTTAATTAGATAATGAAGCAACTGCACCTTCACCTGTATCTAAATACTGTACAATATACTACTTTCAGTAGTATTTTGCCAATGTACTAAAAGCCTGTTCTATCAAGAAATATGATGTCACACTTTTAACTATTTTACATACTTACGCCTCGCACTTTAAAATAATTGTACGATAGTACAGTTTATTGGAACATCATAAAAGGAAATATAATTTAACTTAAAGTTCTATTTGTTTAAACTATTTAAAACATTTTTAAGTTCTACTCTTACAATTATTATTGTAACAGTAAACAGAAAACACATTTTGAGATATATTTTATTAGCATAAAGTTTCAGTGTATGCTAAATATGTTTAATATTAATATGTTTAATCTACAGTGGAAATTTTGTTAGACATGTTAAGGACTGCATCAAAAATGTATCATACCGCATGTATTTAGATTATCAAATAATCTTAAAAGGGAAAGATACACACCCCTTGGACAAATAATTAGGAAAGAATTCACAGTTAAGTCCTCCATTGTAAAATCTGTGATCCATGTTCAACAAAATCTTCCATCTCAATGAGACTTTAAGCAATTTATTGCTAAATGTTCCCTTCTTTAAAGCTTTAAGTTTGAAACAACCAAGCCAATGTTATTATTATAGATGCACAAAATTGTGAATGTGAGAGTAAACTAAAATTAGAACAGTGCAAGGAAACCGACATAAACATTAGTTCTAGTCAAAACGAGACGAGAAACAGAGATAAATTTCAGAAGCTTATTCTGAATGTATACAATTTGTGTTTGGCGGTATGGCTCTGTTCGGAGGAAGTTCCCGACTTTTCCATGAGCTCCTTGGAAGCCAAGACAGGGAACAGCAGCATCCTCAGGAGGAGTGCCTTCCATTTGCTGTAAAGGCAACAAACCCCCTGAAACAGAGCAAGCAACAATGAACAACAGTATGACATTGTTTGGCAATGAGAAGTCGGTGGAGCAGGGGAGGTGGTGGGTGCAAGCAGAAAGCAAAAAGAGCAGTGACAGCAACCAAGTTTAAATGAAGCGCCCCAAATGCCAGCATCTAATTGCGAGCAGCAGCTGATTACCCATAAGCGCAGTTGGTTTGTGGACAGCCATGAGGGTTGGGTCGGCGTCAGCCAATAGGCAAAGGGCGCGTTGGCTACGTGATCTGCCAGAACTATCGCGTTGCTACATTTATCAGAAGATGCAACTTGGATATGTTTTTTTTTGTAGCAAAATGAGCCAAATATGACCTCAAACTGTGTAAAGGTGGAATGCTTTCTTGCTGTGTGAGCAGAGGAAGGAACATGACTTAAACACCAAAGAAGGAAAATTATGATAAAGACTTAGGCTAGCTCCATTATGTTTAATTAAAGTTTTACAAGCTGGAAGTGAATTTGTTTTGACTCTCCCTTCCAAGAAAGTCTCTAATTTAAGCAAGATGGCAGGTTACTAGATTCCGTCTAATGAAACAAGAGCAAGTCCATGTGTCTTTAGTTTATTAACAAGGTTTTGCTTTTAATAAGGCTCTCTGAAATTAAAATGAATCAACTCCAACAAAAGTAAATTGAAAAAATGAAAAGCTTCCTTGTCGACGGAAACCATAAGCATCATAGCACTCCAGCTGGTTCAACGTCTCGTATGTAATTCCTCTAGAAAGAAAAACTTGCATTCAGCCGCCAAAACACAAATGTAGCCTTATTTGCCATTTGAGATAGAACAAAGCTGAAATACTATATGTTTGACTTACAGGATGTTGGGGATTTGCCTTTTGTCAGAGCTTCTCTTATTGGTTAAATACTCATCAATGAGGTTAAAGGGAGAATGTCAAGCAAAGGAAACTGTACCAGATATTTACACAGAATGACACCAACTTGACACCAGCCAAATTTTCAAAACTCTATTTTTATTTGTTGAAAAGAAAGTTGAGTGCTGCAGCTTAAATGAACAAAAAAAAAAAAAAAAAAAGTGATTATATCTGGTCTGCTGGCTATCCGATCTTTACTGCACTGTTATCCCACACAATGATCCAAAATATTGAATGTGAAATGTCACCAAGACTAACGACTCAATTTCCAGTTAAGTGTGAACATTTTCTGGTCATGATGGATGTGTTTATAGTGTGGCAAATGACCTTGACAACAGATGGTGATTATACTTCCGCTATTTTTTTTCCTTGTTCTCTGCGGCCTTCTCTCAGGCCAATAATGGAGCAATTAACAAAGATATAGAGTGAGCTTCAGAGAGTTAGTGCCATGTAAAACACAAGATGGAACCCACCACAAGCTTCAGAAATAATTTCTCCTTTCCTTACTTGTTTATGTGCTCAACTATCTCCGATCAACCTCATTACAGTAAGACTATTTATCCTAAGAGGGTGAAATGGCTCTGAAATGGCAGCTTGTGCTTTAAGTCATTACAAGTGGAAAAAACCTCAAATTTGTACATGTAAATCCTCTTTTGCCTTTCACGAACCCCGATAGCAAACCTGATTTCAGACCTCCACCTTCTGCCCATATTTCTAATTTGGCTCCTTTATTGCTCGTTTTAGGCCTGGCATTTTGCTCACCAACAGCAGCTCATTTGCAAATAATAGCTGTGTTAAATTAAGAATGTTGGGATGATATTTTGTCATCTTATTGTGTCAGAGCGAGAAAAATGGCCACAAAAACACAATGGATTAGATTGATGCAGCTGTATGGCTCATTGCATCCCCATCTCACACCAAACATTCTAATAACTGATCCACAGGAAATAGCAGTTTTAAAATATGGGCTTTGAAAATATGTCTAGAAATAATCTGACACCACTTTGCAAAATAATGACAAGTCGTTTTCTAAAAATTAAACTAAGTGTAACAATGGGAAATTAACCTCTGTCTTCTCTGTGAAAGTTCTGAGAGTTAAACTTATTTTATGCTTCTGCAGATGACCAATGCAGAGCCTACACCAAGTACCTTTGTAAGCTTTTATACTTGTGTTCCAGGGTGTCTCATGATAAAGCAATGAACAGTCATGTCTACACAAAGTTTCAGTCCTTTCTGTTGATGGGGTTGGAACTATCACCAGCTAAAAAGAGAGGAATATAAATTAAATTGTTTTAGATTAAATTGTTTTTTTTAATGGATATGATATTCTCCTAATCTGACCAGTAATATTTTAAGGCCGAAATTTTAACAATTACACTTAAAACTAAAAAGAAAAAATAAATACTTATAGCAGTCCATATAGCCACTATCCTAAGGGTCCAATTGTCAACATTAGGCCACTAACTTACTAACAAATGAAATTGCAATCTTATCTGACATATTTCGTAATCAACAATAAGCACAAACAAAAGCTGAAATAATTGATGGGAATACTCAATGTAAATTTCTGAATTGTGACCTGGTGGTAAAAATCTGTTTTATATTTATCAGGAAATCTCACTTGTTGAGCTAAAGAATGAACATCGGGAAAAGTCTGGGATTGCAAAAATCTGTTTGATTCATTTTCTTGAAGCCACAAAAAAAAAAAAAATAATCCACTAATTTGATCAGATTGGTAAAGGCTGAGCATGTTTTGTTAAATAGAAATTGTTTGTCTTGTAATTCCTCATTTTCCCCCCACAACTATTAAATCAATCCGTCATAACAGTTGAATCTCATAAATCAGTCTCCGTAAGAGCTTCATTGACCTTAAATGCTTGCATTAATCCCTGCACATCATGAAACATTTCTGATCACTGCAGTTTTATCTAAATGTCAAGTGTAGTTTTATACCTCGGTTACAAACTAGATACAAGGCTTAATCGATCATTTGGACAACCAGGAAGCTTACCTGGTTTGAGACACTTTCAGGAAGACCATGATGTTTAAATTGATTTGGCTTGGTTTCTTCAGCCCATATTACAAAGTGTATACCTACGTTGAGAAATGTCAGTTTAACTTGTTTAAGCACGAGATGTTCATCATTAACATTAAATTAAGATTGGATCTAAATAGGGCTTGACCAATTCGGCAAGAACACATAATTAGTTTCCTGTATGCCAAAAGTTCAAACACAAAGTCGTTCAAAGCTAAAAGCTCATGGGGATTATTGGATGAAATGCTTTTATCAGCCAGTCAATTAGTTAACATTGTGTCTATGTGGTGCAAGTGGTTCCCCCTACTGATGCCAGGTAACCAAGATAAATAAATTAGAGTATAAATAAATAAGTCTTCATTCTTTTTTGGGGGGCAATTCAACTGTTGCTAGGCAACTAATGAGGAAGACAGGGTTATTAGGAGAAAAATCAAATTCCATGTCCTAGTACTCCTCAGGAAAACATAAAGCCCTCATTTAAATTCACAATGGGCTCATAGATAAATATGTTTCCTGCAAATTTAAAAATAAATATGTGCTGAATCAAAGAAAATTAAAAACAATGCTGCAGGTTACTATGGCACTTTTTTTTGGTGTTGAGTTTCAGATTAGGAATCAAGAGTGAGCTTCATTATTCTGGAGCGCAAAGGCTGAGAGAAAGCATAACATCCAACCACCCACTGGCCAGTGTGTTTCCAAATCAACGCCACACAAAAATGCTATAAAAAGCCTTTAGAATACATAGCAGAGAAGAGAGAGGATATGCCAAGGGGGTTACAGAGGAGAAATCTTGCTTCATGGCATCTATAGTCCTTTTTGTTTGAAAAAAAATGTTCTTCATGCAGTGACTGAACCAAAATTCCCATATCTTGCATGGGGATATAATCCAAAACAATTGTTTTTTCCTTCATAATTTCAGACAGAGGCCTTGGAGTTTAAGAGAGGTTAGTGAGGAGTCAAAAGCATTTCTCTTCCTTAAATGATGTTTGAGCAAAAACTGAGTCATGGCCATATCATTTTTGTCCAATAATAAAGAAAAAGAGCTTCAACTCTTTGGTCTTAAAGAGGAGAACAAGTCAAGAGATCAGGCTTGATGTTCCAAGCAATGTGACTTGCATTTCACAATATTGCGACCTCAAAGCAAAAGAGAAGGTTGTATATTTAACAACCCGTAATAATTTAAAGCGAAGTTGAAGGTTCAGACAAGTGGCGATATGAACACCGACTTGGCTTTTGTGAGAATATGAGAGAGGGACAGGAGCAGTAGAAAATCAGAGAAATCCTATAATACACAAATGCTCAGATGAGAAGGTGAGGTCCTATTTTAGATGAAGATCTCTCCATTCATCTCTCGTCATAATGGCGACTGCTGAAACAAGGATTGTGTGGGACAGTGCTGTCTTAGGTCACGTGTTGCTCATTCCTAAAATGTTTACAATTAGCTATTCACTGTGAGAAAGGATAGATGTTTTTAATGGGATTTTCCCTTCAAATAAAAGGGCTTTGGCAGACAAAAGATATATGGTGAGCAAAAGGGCCTCAACTATGCAAGTTACTGAGTACATTAAGATCTTTCAGTTTAGGTACATTAAAGATTATTTTGCTGTCCAACTGAAATATTCCTCAATCTGTACCAATCCACTTCAAAATGTTTATTATCGGTGGCCTATTTTACATGTTAAGCCTACTTGTAGGAATCATTATCTTTGAATTCCCTGTATCTGAGCCTCTCTTAAGCATTTCTCACATTAGACACTAATTAGGTGTGTGAATTGCCGGCCCTTGTTTATTCCCACTCATTTTCTTGCTTGACATTTGATGGAAATGGAACTGAGCCATTGCTAAAGTCATTGACACCAGCGCTTGTCAAAATTATTCATAGAGGTTCTATGAAAAAGATTTGTAATAAACATGCATTTAAACATCTGGAGTGTTAAGATTAAAAGCTAGTTTTCCTTTTTCACCTGCAGGCATTTTTCACCAGCTTTTTTGTTTTATTTGGCATTATTTTATTTCTCTTAACTGCAGAGAATAATTGTAGTAATACTACTACTAATAATAATACTACCAATAATAACAATAATGGATCAAATATTTTAAAAAGTCATTAGATGCAGACCCAAAATATGTGGCAACCAGTTAAAAAGTCGGTTAGAAAGTCTAGACATCCTTCCCACCTTATATCCCGTTTCCCTTCGCCTCAGCTGCAGTGATTTATAATATTTTTTGTTGGGGCATGTTGCTAATGTTACGGCCCCTATAATCAGCCTGGATCCATTTTCCATTGTTACAGGCAAGTTAGACATTGAGTCTTTCATCGCTATTTAGCTAAAATCATTCATACAATCCTTTTCTGACAGAAGAAAAGCTCAGAGTGTGACTCGCATGCCACACAACTTTTAATTTACAAAGCATCTTCTTTCTTATTACATCACTGTGCACACATCTGTAATTAGGTGCCAGTCATAATGATGAGAATCTTTCTAGTGATGTTTGAATTAGATTAAGGTTGTGTGTGAATTAGATTTCAATCTCCAAATAGGCCGGTGTAGGCGAACATCGTTAAGCCTGCTTATGAAGCCCTCAGCCACTCCATTAAGTGTTTTTGTAATTAATTTTGAAGTGTATGTTTGGCGTGTAAATATGAAAAAAATAGAGTACTTTTAAAAGTCAGCCAGCTCTGCAGCAGCTGACACATTCTCACCAAACCTACCTTCATATAAAAGAAAGATATAGCACAAAGAAATCAGTCTCTTTCTTCAGCTGCTAGAGCACAAGAGAATAACTCATACATCTCTATTAGACCTAAGAAGGAAAAATGTTTTATTATATACATGGCTTTGTGCAGAGTTTCTCAATTTTAGAATGTGGTTCTATGCATGCAGTTGCTGACCCTCTACCTCTCCTATTCTGAAGCTCTGGTGATGATCCAAAGTAATTTGAATGTTATACTTCTAAAAAAACAGACGGCAAAGCCAATCTCATTCGTCAGCATAAATACACATGTGGAGCACAGAGGAGGCTGCTTATCACTGCTCTACAAAGATAAACTCAAGTTAATTGAGAGTTGTCTTGCAAAACAAAGATATTTTCAGTTAATTTACATTTCCAAATATGTTTAGATGATTAACAAATTAACCACAGAAAAATGCTTCAGTTTTCCTTCCTAGAGGGAAAATAAACACTGAAACCTGTCCGTTTTATGGTTGTTGGTGCAGATAACTTGCCAAATACACATCATGATATTACAGCCCTGTGTTTGGTGGTAGAAAAATATTCAAACCAATTAATAACAGTCCTTTGGAATAAAATCACCGCCATTTCATGCAGACACTCGATGATCACACAGCGAGGCATTCATCACGGAGGAGGCAAAGATAACAATTTTCTTCACTCACAGTAGCCTCAGTAGACGAAGATGCAACTCCTGCTTCAATTTTTGACAACGCTCCTTTTCTGTCCTCGCTATTTTCTTATGGTGGGATTAAGAACAGTACTGAGGCTCAAATCAAATCAAATTTATTTGTATAGCACATTTCATGTACAAAACAATTCAAAGTGCTTTACATGAAATAAATTCATTGCAGCAGGGAGTGGAAGAAGCATTAAAAATACATAAAAGTTAAATAAAAAATTCAATAATTTAAATGAATTTAAAAACAAGCAACAGTCAAGATAAGTTCAAAGATATCGTGCAGATTTCATGCATAGACACATGAGAAAAGAAATGTTTTTAACCTGGATTTAAAAATGTCTCCATTTGGTGAAAGTTTAATCTCCACTGGCAGTTTGTTCCACTTGTTTGCAGCATAACAGCTAAATGCTGCTTCTCCATGTTTAGTCTGGACTCTGGACTGGACCAGCTGACCTGAGTCCTTGGATCTAAGAGCTCTGCTGGGTTTATATTCTCTGAACATATCACAGATGTATTTTGGGCCTAAACCGTTCTGGGATTTTTAAACCATCAGCAGGCTTTTAAAATCTATTCTGTGACTGACTGGAAGCCAGAGTAAAGATTTTAAAGCTGCTGTGATGTGTTCAGATCTCTTAGTCCGGGTTAAAACTCTAGCAGCAGCGTTCTGGATGAGCTGCAGATGTTTAATGCTCTTTTTGGGAAGTCCAGTTAAAAGAGCATTACAGTAATCGAGTCTACTGGATATGAATGCATGGATGAGTTTCTCCTGGTCTTTTTGGGAGAGGAAACCTTTAAATCTGTTGATGTTTCTGAGATGGTAAAAAGCTGCCTTGGTGACAGCTTTGATGTGGCTGCTGAAAGTCAGATCTGAGTCTATCAACACTCCGAGGTTACGAACTTGGTCAGTGATTGTAAGGGCCCGATTCTCAAGATATTTACCAACGCTGACCCTCTTCTCTTTGCTACCAAACAGAATGATCTCAGTTTTGTCTTCATTTAATTGTAGAAAATTCTCTCTTATCCAGGTGTTTACTTCCTCCAGACACTGACACAGTACGTCTGCTGGGCTGCAGTCGTCTGGTGACAGACACATAAAGTTGTGCATCATCTGCATTACTGTGATAATTAATGTTAAAGTTCTGCAATATCTGACCCAAAGGGAGCATATAGAAGTTAAACAGAAGAGGTCCAAGAATTTACCCCTGGGGGACTCCACAAGTCATGGCCATTCCCTCAGATGCATTCAATTGTAACAAAATAACTCCGGCCTTCTAAGCAGGACCTGAACCAGTTAAGGGCCGCTCCAGAAAGTCCAACCCAGTTTTCCAGCCTGTGCAACAGGATTCTGTGATCTACACTATCAAACGCAGCGCTGAGGTCAAACAGAACCAGGACTGAAACATTACCAGAATCAGTATTCAACCTGATTCTGGTAATGTTTCCTGATAACCTGATTGAAAGTTATCAAGACTTCCACTTTCATTCAGAAAGTCGTTGAGCTGGTTAAATACAACTTTCTCAATAATCTTGGATATAAAAGAGAGGTTAGAGACAGGTCTGTAGTTGTTCATCATAGAGGCATATAGAGTTCTCTTCTTTAGGAGTGGCTTAATGGCAGCTGTCTTTAGTGACTTGGGAAAAATGCCTGATGTCAGTGAGCTGTTAACTATTTGCAGGAGCTCACTTTCTACTGAGGTAAAAACAGTTTTTTAAAAGTCGGATGGTATTATGTCCAGAGTGCAAGTTGTTGATTTCAGATGCCGAACTGTTTCCTCTAGGATTTTTAAATCAACAATATTAAATTGTGACATAACATCAGTTATTTCTAGGTTTAAGACACAGATTAGTTTTCTTGTTTGTCTGTGTTGCGTGAATGTTTTGTCTAATCGTTTAGATTTTTTGGCTAGAAAAGTTGGCAAATTCGTTGCATTTCTCTGTGGAGAAGAGGTCTGGGTTTGACTGTTTAGAAGGATTTGTGAGTTTTTCAACCATAGCAAACAGAGTTCGAGAATTGTTGACATTCTTATTAATCATTTCAGATAAATGCAGCTGTCTGGCCTTGCACAGCTCGTTGTGATAACTACGCAGGCTTTGTTTATACAGCTCATAGTGAATCTTAAGCTTTGTTTTTTTTCCACTTTCGTTCAGCTGTCGTGCATTCTTTTTTCAGGTTTTTGACCGTAGTGGTGTTTCTCCGTGGGGTTTTCTGTTTGCAGGGCTCTAGACTAACTTTTTGCACTGGTGCGCCCAACTTTTTTTCTTAGGTGCACCAGCACAAAAGTTAGGTGCACCCAAATTTTCAAACGCATTGCATTTAACACCGCAGTTTTACAGGTTCACTTTTTATAGGCAATATTACCAATATGGTCAAAATAAAGTTCTTTATTTGAAGCACAATTCTACAAACTTACTGAACTTAACTTACTAACTACTTATTGAAACTTACTGAAAAAGTGTTAGTGCTTAAAGTACTGGCCCGAAATTTAAACTTAAAACATCTCAAGATAAATTAAATAAAAAGAAAATCTAAATTAAAATTGCAAGTGTTTTAAGGGCTTCAAACTGAACATCTCATGGTTCAATGTCTTATGGACTATCCTCCATTGCAGTCACATGCCCCTCGGAAGGCCAACTCCTGTAGTTGGGTTAAATATATATATACGTATATTCACAGGTCTTCCTCTCCTCAAGATACGGCCGTACATAATGACGCATTCCTGATCATGTACTCACTGTTCGCAATTAGCACATATGTCTTTTTTTTCAACGTATCTGCGATGACTCCTATAAATTGCGCGCACGCGACATCATTGCTGTACGTCGGGTTTATGTTCAAGCCATTTTTCTTCTGAAGAATTATTTCGGACTTGAACTTAGTGAAGGGAACTTTTGCAATATGGTAGGCAACGTTAAACTTGATTATCATCTCGGCCTCGTCCGATGATCTGTTTGCTGCTGCCTGCCGCTGAAAGGCAGCGGGGAGAGGGGAAACTGAGCGGGTAATGTGTTTCATAGATGCGTTGTGCTTTTTCAGCGTTTCAATTCGAAATGTATTAGAACCAGTCACAAATGCACTATTGCCACACTTTACAGTAAATGCAGTGCATTATATTACTTTACTGTAATACACTGTATATATATGGCTTTACTGTATCTTAGCCAGGGAAACTGGTCAAGCCACTCTTTTCAAAATGTATACATTTTACCCCTTTTAATTTCAGTTGGTTCTGGCTCGGAGTCGATCGTATGTGGCTCATTATCTGATGCTAGCTCCAGCAGTCCTTCAACCGACTCTGCGCTCATTTTTGGTAACAAAGCTATCGCCTCCCTAGCCTGACTACATCATACTCACGATTCTAGTCAGAATGTGAGTCTGATACCGCTCAATAGAGTTTTGAGTATGGGGCGTGTTTCAACCGAACCAGGAGAAAAAATGCCTCTTCGCTCAATTGGATAGACCTACAACCAATCAGAGCAACGTAGTATGTGACGTAGATTAAGCAACACACACTTGTTGTAGGAAGGACGGCAAAAACATATTTTCTATCGATAAAAGCCTTTATCGCGT
Source organism: Odontesthes bonariensis (assembly GCF_027942865.1). Lineage (NCBI taxonomy): Eukaryota > Metazoa > Chordata > Actinopteri > Atheriniformes > Atherinopsidae > Odontesthes > Odontesthes bonariensis. The sequence goes on along the minus strand of NC_134516.1, from coordinate 16,493,678 downwards.
TCCTCTGTTCGTCTTTCAAAATGAATACAATGTGGAGATCCTGTAGAACAGACTCGATGGCAGAATCTACACACCCTAGCTCTCCACCGGCAGCCATGTTCAGCTCTTTAGTGACGTAGTCGATAATGTCCCTGTTGATCATCTGTCCATCATCGTATAAAGCCCGCCCTGGCAATCTGATTGGGTCGACCGATTCTTGGTCGGGCATAATGATTTCCCAACTGAGCAGAGCCAGACCGAACTTCCCGACCAAAACTTTTATGGGCGGGGCTAAGTTCGGCTGGCACCCAGGCTATCGCCTCCCTAAACTGAGCTCTTGTTTTCTCATCGATGTACCTCTTCTTAACTGAGAAGCTGGTTGTTTGAACATTCTGAGTGATCAATAAATCAAATAAAATACAAAAATGGTCAGACAAGGCCAAATCAATAAACACTACAAAAGAAATATCAACACCTTTAGAAATGACCAGGTCCAGAATGTCACTGCTTAGGCTGCTGCCCCCGCGACCCGATCCCCGGACAAGCGGCAGATAATGGATGGATGGATGGAGGTCCAGAATGTGACCTCGAAGGTGTGTAGGTTCTGTTACATGTTGCCACAAACCAAACATGTCCAGCACAGAAGAAAATTCTTTGGCATTACCATCCGTCATATTATCTATGTGAATGTTAAAATCCCCGGTCAAGAAAAAATGGTTAAAATCAGTCGAAATAACAGACAATAATTCAGAAAAATCATCAATAAAACTTGCACAGTATCCTGGAGATCTGTAAATGATTAAGAACAGGATTTTGAAAACACCCTTTAAAACTAAGATATTCAAAAGAAGTGAATAGAATAAGTGGGTCAAGTGGCACAGGAGAACTCACTAATGTTTCCTTTACCAAATTCAAGAGAGAGCTGCTCTTGTTTTGAAATGTGGCTTATGGATATAGAATATTCAGTCGGCAGGTTTTCAAAATTGCGAGTCTAAAGTCGGAAAATTCGAACTGATACAACTTTCAGGTCCCTCCCCTAACCTCTAACAAGCTCCGAATCGCCCCCCAAACCCCTCCCCCTCTGTGGACGAGGTTGTGCACGTGAGTTCACACCAGTGATAGAGCGCACACAAGCTGGGGCAGACTCACGCTTACCAGCATGTGCACAAGCTGTGATTGACAGGTAGGATTCCTCCACCCTAACTTGATTGGTTAAAAACAGCCGGGAGCGCTCGATTTTTGTAAGCATGATTACAGGCTTCAGAGGGAGCTATAGATTTCGTTATTCTTCCTAAACAGCCTATTTAATATTCTACTTCCAGAATCCCATGACAGTTCAAGCTAATATGACTAAAAAAAAGTTGCCGACCGCAGCTTTAACAACATCCTCTATATAAGGCAGCATTATGGTAGCCTGGGCGAAAGCCGACTGTTGACTCTGTCAAACAGTCTGGGAAAACCCAAGAGGAATCCGTTTCCATGGAGGGCGGGACCTTACCCAGCAACTTAAATTCATTGGAGTAACGGAGTTCCCTTAACCAATCATAATGTTTAGAAATGACGTTGGTTATGCGCCGAGGTTCATGCTTGCTCGCGAATCACGCTTCCCACATCCGCTTTCATTATACCGGTACCATTTGATAAATCAAACTTTTCCCAAAGCCAGTTGGAAGGAGAGCTACGACATCCTTGCCACCAACAAAATTGACGAGGCATTCCTCTTGCTCTCGTTTTAATTGTGTAATGATCTCCAGAGTTGAGACAACTTCATGGATAGCTTCTAACGTTCTTCCGTCGCCATGTTTATTTCTGCTGCGGTTGAACTACAATTATATGGACTACAATGGACTCCGCGCGTGAGTTCTGCGTCACCACTCGCAACTGTTTGCTGATTGGCAAAACACTGAGCGAACCGAGGTAGGGGGATTTGGCCAGACTATGTGCGGAGCCAAAATCTTTGGGCGGAAGTACGTAGGATGGCGTCGCCAGGCTAGCATTATGGAGGTTTTATTTCTGCAATTCAGAGTAGTGACATCACTGTTCAACCCACATTAACGATTGTGTGACAGCATACATTGAAATTAGCTCTGCCCATTAGCTGTCATTCGCATGCTAAAGTTAGACAAAGGTGTTTTTTCTTTTTTTTTTTTTCACTGTACCACAATGACAAGTGAGGTGGCCCAGCACCAGTGTTCAGAGTTCAATTAAAGGGCTCGGTCTGCAGATAGATACATCACAAGAATGTGTATGCTTAGCGTAAATATATAAATATGTATATTCCTTCTAAATTATTTTATTGTTCGAAGTTATATTAATTCATTCCCGTTTTATTTTATATTAATTTTGCACTGGCTGGAGAAGCACTGCAATTTCATTGTATAACTGATGTACAATGACAATAAAGATTCTATTCACACACACACACGTGTATTACAAAATATGACTGAGAAGGATAGATTTTGTACATGTATGTTTTTTTTTCCCCTCTTTCCTTAAGAGCCTATCAATATTGAATTGCAGATGTGGGCATTCTACTATACTACAATCTACTGAAAAGGCTTTCCAAGCATGTTGTCATGGTGGCTAAGCCAAAATGAGAAAAGGACTCAAAAGCAGATATCATCAGGGCAACACAAGTTTATTAACGAGGTGGGAGATCGGCTGGGAGGACGCTGAGGAGAAGTAACCTTGGCTGGATAACTGTATGGAGATGATATAAAGGGAAGAATGAGTTCAGGTAAATTAAATCCAAAATAGAGGTGTAAAGTGACCTTACAGTCTGAGTGGGGAGAAACATCCACAGGAGGGAGTGAACTGAGATCGGCTGGCTGGGGAGGTGAATCTGGAGTTGTAGGAGGGTGAGCAGGCAGGGAGAACCAGGTGAGTATTCTGAGGGAATGGAGGCTGGAGTGGTGATGAATCCAAGCGGGGAACAGAGAGGTGAGTCCGGGTGGGTACTGGTCTCATGAGTCCGGGAACTGGGCGCAGGAATCTCGCTATGGGAAGTGAAGAAAGGTATTAAGAACAAGTAAAGAACTTCAAGATTTCTAGGGAAGGTTTCGGGGCCTGATTACCACAGAAAATAGTTTAACGATCTGGCAAAGACTGGTGCTCCTGCTGCTCCTTAAGAAGGAGTCTTGATGACTGTAGATGGAAAGCAGCTGTGGCAGCAGGCTGCAACCAGACTCCGCCCTGGTGTTCAGAGAAGCCTGCTCAGCCCAACCTACAACTCAGAACACAGCCAACCAGATCATGACACATGCGCACCACAAACTGTCCTTGCGGTCTTATTAAAGCATTCACAGATATGCAAGGTATTACGCATAAGTCTGTCTTGAAGGTCTTTCAGCAGCAAATGGAAATTTCAGGTAGTAGGTGCCACTAATAATTTGTGACACAATCCCACACACAGTCTGGTTTATATTGACTGTTGGGTCTCGCCATTGACACAATGCATTTCCTAACCCTAACCCATCCTAGCCATCAGGACAAAATAAGTACTACCTAACCCTCACCCTAATAAAAATCACTTTATACCTGTGAGGACCTAAATTTGGTCCTCATGCTTACAGGAAATCCCCACAAGTTAGTGTGCTTTCAGGCATAATGTATAATGTCTTTATACATTTTCTTTAGAGTTCTTAGCATTTTTTTCAATAAATATATAGCCAAAGCAGGGGGTTGCTTTTGTGTGCTCTTCCCAAAAGTGTTGGTTCTTGTTAATGACCGCTGCTAGTCTAGCCCACATCAACACACTGATAACTCTACAACATTTTAGTTGATCCAAACCAGTTGATAGAAGCATGTCTGTTGTACATGTTCTATTAAGTTAAATTAAAACAGTTTTTCTTCAAATTAACTTGACAGTAGCCTACAGTATTTGCACACATTGTTCAACAGTCAGGGCCGTCCAGGTTAGTCATTTGTGGGTACTACCAATGGCACTCTTACTCTGAACTGTAACTCTAACTACAACTGTTCTAACATTGTTTTAATCAAGGATTCAACCACAGGGAAGACAACTATCAGGGCTGAAAGCTGTAGACCAATGAGGAAAAGCCAAAGTCCTAAGAGTTAAAGTATAAGGGAAAATTGCTCTACAGTTTCTTTGCAGGTGAGAACATTTAAAAGGTTTCTGTTCAGTTTAATCATACTAATACAATGAATCTTATACAGGTAAGCGATTCTCCCAAAATAAAGGAAGTGTGCCTAAATCAAAGCCACAATAATGCAATAAATAATATCAAAACAGTTTTTCAGAGACATTTTTACAAGTTTGATAAACACAACAGCAGAGGAGCTGAAGTGACCTAGCGGGCTAAGAGCTGAAAGTCATCACTGTCATTTGAATAGAACCTATTCGAGAGAAACTCTGCTTCTGATAATTATATCTGCTAAACAATGTTGCCAACTAATTCCAATCCAAAGGTTTTTTTTTTTTTTAAGTTGTTAAATGTTGCTAGATGCTGTCATATGTTAATTACCATATTAATAGTCCAGGACATCATCTTAGCATAAGAACAATATTGGTGACTCTCTTCCCTTTAAATTAGGTATGGTTTGTCCTAGAAGTCACTAGATTTTTCACTATTTACTTCTTTTAAGAAAACTTACTGAAGGGGTAAGAAAAGTAGCTAAATCTGGTGACAAATTCATTAAATTTGTTGGGTTTGTGTCTGTCTTTTGTGTTTCCTGTTTGTCAAGCTGGTCAAGGTGAGAGCTGCTAGCATTTCCTATCTCCTCCTACCACCTGCTGCTGATCTCCGTGATTGCCTCTACTCACCTCCTGTATTTAAGCCTGTTCTGCTCTTCCGGTCTTCGCCAGTTCGTCAGTTACTCTCGTGGTAATCTACAACCCGGCCTCTGATCTTTTGAACAGTATTTTGTTGCCTAACAGTTGGACTTTGGTATTGCTGTCCAGGATTTAACTCCCTGCCGTCTGCTTCTCCCTCAGCCCCATTCTGTGTCCTGCTCCTCTGCCTCAGCCAGCTCTTTTTCCTGAAAATATTGGATTATTGGACCTCTTTGGAATTAAAACTAATGCTACATGAAAACCTCAAATGTTTAAAGGGCAATGCCTCCTTTATGATACTACAAACAATTTAAATATTTGAGACAATGGGCCCCAAGTGGTGTTTTTTTCTATAAGATCACAAGACTAGGAATCTCACCTTAAATATCCAAAACTCCATTGGAATAGACAATTTATATAATTAGAATCAACATATTACGTAAACACACAGAACATCCAATTTGAAGTGAATTGTCAATTCTGATGATTCTGTTAGCAAAGATTTATTAACAATTTCCATTTTCTTCCTTTGGCAACTTATCATGTCGTGAATAGATACCAGAGTTAGAAGGTATTCTTTCTGGAGACAGGTCTCCTCAGGGACATGTCTGTTTCAATATGGTTGCCTTAAGCCTTAAGGCCTGGTTCAAAGCCTGTGCAAAGATAAAAAACCTGGAGGATGAAGAGCAGAGGAGGGGGAAAGGAGATGATGTTATTTGTCATAGCTTGTTAAAACCAAACCGCTGAAGATCATGGAAGGTCCCATGCTTTCAAAGCTCAGGCCTTGAACAAAACAAGTGAGGGAATGAGGTTCTCCTAATCAAAATGAGGGTCCTATCACCCCTATCTTGCTTCCCTCTCGGGTGGTGGCTGATGCATTGGTATTGCGCAATCCATTATGAGACTTTCCTTCGGGCATTTTATCATCATGTTAAGGGTCAAAACAACTCTCAAAACACTATCTTTATAAATTTGTGGCATCATTAGAATGCCCTGGACATTTGTCTCTTCATCTCAAGGCATGCAGCCCTCTGGGTTAAAAGAGAAATAAAGATGTCCAGTCACGGCAGGAAGGAGTGTTACTGAATGTTTGAATGACAGTTAAAATGCAGTTCCAGCAGTCAAGACACATGACTGAGAATACATGAAGCAAAATTATGTAAATAATGGATAAGTGCTACTCTAAAGCAGCATCGAAAAATAAATGGAAATTACTTTTAGGGACATTATCTTGGTATGACTTTATATGTCGGTTAAAAGGCCATTTTTATTAATGTGCTGTCAAAAAAAAAACTACTCCATCATTCTACATCATCATAGGGTTCATCGAATATTCAAGCCATGAAAATGCAAATGGAAATATTTCTTTTTCATTAAATACTTGTAATTAATTTCTTAAACAACAGAGGACTTTTTCCTCCACACATCAATTTCATTGTACTGCAGGCATATCTTAGCCTTCTCAGAATTGGCACAATTAACCACCACTGAATAACAATCACTGGGCCATTTGAGATTGCTTATGGCTCTTCCCTGTGCATTTCAGCAGCATAACATCCAACTGCCTAACAATAGCGAGCCCATATTTGTTCAATATATGAACACATGAATTATTGATAGGAGCTGCCATGTCTTCTGACACTTCCCATGAGTATTGTCACTTCTTCATGATGGTAGATAATAAAAAGAGTGAGAAGACAGATTTGCGACTCCTCTCTGAAGTATTTTTTATTTTTATCTTTTTAAGAGTGCTCTTCCTCGCAGCCGCTTGTACTGACGAAGCAACAGCAAACTTCTCGTAAAAAATGAAAAAAAACACACAGTTGAGATGGAAATGAACACTTTTACTCACACAGGATATATTTTGAAACCATCGCAGCTTAAAGTAAAACTTCCCAATTTGCTTTTTTTTTTTTTCCCCAAGCATATTTCTATTTCAGCTGCAATAGCCCGTTATATGTACACTGATATTCAGCTGCTGAAGAAGTTTAGATCTAACTACAAGTACTTAGCAAAGCATTTCCATCTCCTTAAAAACAAAAACAAAGCATCTTTTTGTAATGTGGATGAAATCTGGGGCCATTGAGAGATAAAGACTGATTTTACTTCACTAAAGGCATTAGTTAGTTAGTATATCTCCACACTGTTTTAATGTGACCATGAGTGGGACATCATTCAAACACACAACTGCTCAAACCTTTGAAACATCTTGTACTTGGTAATACATTTTATACTATGGATGTCATGTAGGTTGGAAAAAAACTGAGTCAATGTCCTAATGACTGGAAAAAGAAAAAAAATATATATTGTTGTGACGGAAATTTACACTTTTACTGGCACAAGATGGTAAAAGCTGACAGTTCATTAAGTTTAAATCTATTCTGCAGTATTACTGTGCAAAATCCCTGATGTTGAATGATACTTTAATATGACACCTCAAAAGGAGCAGGATTTTGACACTGAGGGGGCTGTGAGGGAATTTAAGCACTACAGAGAGAAGCTTTCTTTAATTTTGACAGAGTACAGAATTGCAGAATCTGAGGTCAGGTGACTCACACTGTAGCTGATCTCATGGCTGGTGTGATGCAATATAAGAACAACTGACTTTTCTCAGGTCATGGCAACATATACAGAAACTATATACGATACAACCGTCCAAGTTGAATTGAAAGTCTCATGAGACAGAACAACTGGTTGTCAGATCTTGGAAAGATTTGTCTTGAGTGGCACATAGAACTGACATCAGGGACCCAGAAATTTCTCTTAGATTATCACTTAATTTAAAAGGGCTGCTCTAACTGCTCTATAGGTGCTCTAACAATCCCAGTGCATGTCATTATAAAGCCTGACACACCAAGGAATACGTAAAAGAAACCTACCTGCAAATCATTTGGCTTCTGTTTTTTCCAATTTTCTCTGAGGAACTCACCTTTCAGGAACAAGCACAAGGATGGTGATCTGCTGCTGCCCATCAGGAGGGTGACAGCTTTGTCAGTAGCAGCCGGCACTGAAGAGAAAAGGGACAAAGATTTATCCTCCAGTCATAACTGGTGAATGGCCTGTACAAAGCGTAATATGAATATGAGGGCCTAGCTTATCTTTGGGTCTCATCTGTATCTCAGGACATCAAACCATTAATAATTTTTGTTGAAAGTTAGTTTCAAATACTTTGTTTACTCAAAAGACCTGTGGGAACCTTACAACTGTGACACTATGCCCAACACTATGGATAAAACGTCTCCATGTCGCAGGACAGATTAGATGTCTTCATCCTTCTATTGGTTTAAATGACTGTTGCATCTAAGTATAATTACAAGTGGGTCTTACCTCAAAGAGGACGAAGATTATGACTTACACTTTGATGCATGATGGTTCATCCAGTTATTTTTAGTGATAGTGGAGAACACTGTTTAAAAATGTGTTTGTCAACCCGCAGGAGGCTATGTTCAGAATGGTGATTTGTTTATTCTAATTAAAGAACTGTTTGCACGAGACATTATATGCAAAAAATGTTTAAACTCTATGTTAATGTGATACGAATACCCTAAAAGTTCATATTTACAATTTGGCACAAAAGAAAAAAAAATAGATATTTTCGTCAATGTCAGATCTATGTTATTCAAATCTGAACGCATCTGAACACTAAGATTAATCACATAAAGCAGTTTTATTTCATCGTTTGATAAAGGTTTTATAGGTTTGTGTCACTTCCTCTTTTCACCTTCTCATCCAAGTAATTTTTCTTGGAGACAGTACATTCATTCTTCAACAGTACCTTACTGCTTTCTGACAGCAGCTGTATTCATATTTAATCTTTCCCTGTCCCCAAAAACCACTGCCGACAATGCTAAATTGTTTGCTGTTCAACAGCACCAGGGCTTGTTGTTCCACAGTATGACAGCTTTGATCTTCGGTAACATGTGAGTGAATATAAAATGCCAAGTGAGAAAGCACTGCAGGTATAGTAGTCTTATACAGCAATTTCAGTGTCAATCATGTTGATGATGAAGTCTCAAAATCCTCCTGATCCAAAGAAAAATATCACTAAATGTGCTTTTTATATTTCCACTATATTTGCCTTTTTCTTGTATAGGTATACGACGTTCTGCCTCTTCTGAGCCAAACGTGGGACAAAAACACATGCAAGTTGAAAAAAGATTTTTGATTAAACTGAATGAATAAAAGTTTCTGTATGATGAAGTTCAGGAAATCCAAACTGGGAAACCAAATCAAAGAAAGAACTATCAGGAAACAAGCAATTTAAAACTGGCAGGTGAATCAGGGAGAGACGAAAGACAAACTGACAAAAAAGAAGGTTGAGGCTACAAATACAAAGTGTAACAAAACATACACACATCGGTGAAAAAAGAAAAAAACAAGAAAGGGACGAAAAGCCAAACTGTACAAGGGAATAAGTCTTTCAAAAAATAACGAACACTAAACTAGAAACAACAATGACAATTTGATCATCTGCAATGGAATTACTGGTTTTTACGTTACATTTGCCCTCACAGTCAACCATGTTTCTACAGTAGGCCACAACAGACAAACCAGATACCAACTCGTGAGAGGAAGTTTGCCTTTTTTAGTGGCCACCGCAGTCCTGCATGTTTGGAAACTGTGGGTGGGGTGGGGTGGGGTGGGGTTTGATTTGAGTGCAATATTCACGTTAAATTACATTAAAAGAGTGGTGCAGGATGTCGTGACCTCTTCTGGTTGAGCTAACATCAAATAATTTTGCAATTTAAAAAAAAAAAAAAAAAAAAAAAAGGCAGAGAGTCCAAGTCCAATGCTACTGAGCAAGCATTTACTTGATTAAATAATAAGAGGAAAAAAATATATTGAAGACCAAATTAGCCACTGGTCCTGAGAGAAAGAGCAATATCACTGATGGCCACTAGGGGCTGGCTCCAAAACATCCCTGACTCCAACACACTTCAATTGAAAAAGACCCATGGAAAACTAAGTTACTTTCGCTAAGGATTACTTGAAATAATACAACATTTATTAGCATTCACATTCAAAATGGCAGTAACTAATGGGTGATGGTTAAGTTGGTCCAAAGCGCTTAAGGTAGGAGATTCATAATAAAAGCTCAAAAGTAGTACAAATACAATGTTTTCTTTACTGCTCTCTACACAGTTGCAGTTAAACTTTTGATTCATCCACTTTCCATGCCTCACCCTTCTTTATTTGACCATAAAGGCTTATAAATAGAAGGGATGGGATGGTGGGAAGTGTTCATTTATAGGCATTCATGCAAGACACTTCTTGTCTGAGACTTGTCCTGCTACTTCCCTGCCACTCACAATTCCTCCCTCTTTTTTTTTTATTAATGTACTCTTTGTAAATGGTTGGGGTTTAGAATTTATAGTTACCTTGGACTTCATGTAACTATTTACATTGTTCAAGTTCCAAAACTCCAAAATAATAACAGCTCTCACTTTTATATTTTATTGCTAGGGATTCCTATCATGTCAAGTGAATGTAGCTCGACAGAAAACCACCTCGGCATATTTTGAATAGTGACACAACTACATTTTGGACACATGGAAAAATGTACCCTTGATAATTATTCTGGTGAGACTGAACTAGAGTGGCAGTAATAAGGGTCAGGTTCTAATATCCAATATATAATATAACTGTATGTTTTCATCTACAAGGCTGTAAGTGAACTAATTATGGTGAAGCAAAGAGCAAGTTCCAGCCAGCCATAACAAATTCAAAGACCTGCCTGAACTGAAGGCCGTGCTTCATCGTATGACGTCTCACTTTTCTTTTTTCACATCAAAATGATCTGAAGTATCATCTGTCATATGTGTGCTGCTCAGCACTGCCAGTTGCACCTCTTCTTCTGCCTGAGCAACTTGACAGGCTGCTGTGGAAATGGTGAAAGTATGATCACATGCACCTTTTTTTTTCTAATTCTAGACATTAAGTTTCCTGAGGGTTAAATGTCAAGTCCAAGGGAAAATGTCAAAGTGAAGTTGCAACCATCTTTAAATTGGTAAGTTGATGAGTGTTGTGCTTATCTAGGTGTGGACGGTGTAGCATCACAACAAAGATAAACAGCAAACTTTGACAGCACATCAGAATAAAGACTATCAATTTACACCAATATTCATGCAGTGAGAAATCCACTTCGATAATACAATGCTTTTCTGTTTCAGCTACAGCAGTAGAAAGGTACTACAGGATAATTTGGTCTTTCACAACTTTTCTTGTAATTAATTTGCTGTACCTAAACACCATATTACTCTTTTTATTGATTGTGGAATCTGTAATATGAATCATTCTTTCTACCTTTACAACACATCCCTCCTCCTTTTCAGAGGTTGTAAAAGTGTATAAAGTTCAACAGAGTTTAGGCTGATTCTGACTGTATAATGCTGGATAGAGGCAAGCTAGAGTCAAGGAGGAAGTTTGTGAAGTGTCTAAGTTCAGAAAGTACAATGTACTTAACAGGCTTTCATTGTGACTGAGGTCAGTGCTATTAGCCTGAAGCCAATGGAGTAAGTAACCTCAGGGCAAATAACTTTGTCTCAGAGTGGATTTTGTTGGCATGCTGTGAGAAGAAGAGGTCAAGCATATGAATGTGTGTATGGAGATCTATCAGCAGTGCAGATTTTGTCAGTTTATCAGGATTACTCCCCTTATTTCTCAGTACAGCAGCAGCTATTCATTTGAATACATATTGAATACTTTCAAATGAAGATCTAACTTTAAGAAAAAAAATAAATGTGCCCACATGTTTTTCCGTAAGCCTAATTTACTATAATCAAGCCTGAAATCTCCTCAATGAGTCCCTCCACTTATCTCCAAATGCCTGCGAATTTGTAGCGCTTATGTCATTATACTGTAATAAAGTGGAAGATCAATTTAAAATATCTTGACATATAAAGGAAAAGAGTTCTCAATATCACTTTAGCCAGCTTCTTTGGATCTGCTTCTGCAATCCTTTTTCATTTTTCCCCAAGGAACCTGGATCTTGATAGATTCAGACAACCGTATCAAGCCACAGGGTGACACAGTCTTTATTACATGCATGGCCACTCAGAGGGGTGTCCGTGGAGAGGCTTTGATGAGTTAATGGCAAGGAACTATGTTTGATACAGGATGGAAGCTGTTGTTCGGTGTACCTCTATCATACTGTGAATCTGGCAGCAGCGGTTCGATCAGCAGAGGGAAGAGACAGCAACCAGGGAGGGGTGTTTCAAATTGCGCTCGGCTGTCATTTAGCACAATTTCTTTTTTTTCTTTTTCCTAACAGGGAAAGAGCTGGACAAGTACGTCCCAAAAGGGTGACTACTTGATGTTACTGAACATTAAGACCCAATACAAGACTATTGACAAAGATGTAATAATAGAACATATAAGAAGACAAAAAATACATCTGTGATACAGTAGAAAACCCAAGACTTAAGGAGTAGTCAAATTAACGATACAGTGTTATTAGTGGAGAGACAATGACTCATTAGTCATTAGTGGGGGAGGGGGGATTTCCAAAATATACATTCAGAGCTTAGTTTACAACATTTTACGCATTTTTATAAATCTATACTAAATCAATTAGATAATTACACATTTGTAAAAATAACTGAAGAGACTTGAAATGCAAAAACTGATCCTCTTAATGTAACTAGATCAACCGATCTACCACATACTGACAATTGATCAGGTATTCGCAGAGTTGGTTTACAACATGCAGGGCATCCCTGAAGTGTCATTTTATTCATGGTCTTTCCAGCTGGTAACAGTCACAGAATGTGTTGCTACGGCCGACGTGCCACGTGGCAAAGTGTCCTTGGGCAAGACACTGAACCCCATATTGCCTACCGATGCGTCAATCAGTGTATGATGTGTGTGATAGATTTAAAAAAAAGCACTGTGTAGTTCTTAAGACTGTAGAGACTAAGATAGGCTGTATGAGTGTGAGTGAATGGGTATATGTGGCATGTATGAAGCGCTAAGTGGTATGAATACTAGTCAGCTAGACTGGAATAGCAATAACCTATATACCACGTTTTCTGATGGTTTCCCTGGCTTTCATGATTTCGTAGTGTAAAGTCACATCAAGCCACAACTCTTCTTCATTGTCTGGCCATACAAAAACAAAAGCCACATCGGCTTCTTTCCATTTCGCCATTGTTAAAACTACTGTTTTGGTTCTTAAGCATTCACCAAAGGGAGAATTCAGCTCACTTAGCACGCTCAGAATATCCTCTAATATTTTGACGTGTTTCTGTAACCTTTTATGACTCCTGGCCCAGCATCATTATTTCAGTGTATTTGGGAATTTCTGCATTCACATTTGGATGGAGAATTTGAACAATTCAATCATTTAAAAAAATCCATTTAAAAAGATATCTTGATCATGTAGTTGAGGCCTCAGTGCCTCCAATGAAGTCACTGAAGCTCATTATACTTAAAGCACTGACTGCATTTTTTAGTAGAAAACATTACAATCACTGATTGAAAAAGCACTGTTGACGGATACATCTTTCCCAGATATCTTTCAAATCTATCACAGCTTAAAGTAAAACCTCCCGATTTATGTCAAGCTCATTTACATCCAAGCTTGTAATAGCCCTTTTCATGTGCGCTGATATGCAGCTATTAAAGAAGAACTCTAATTGCGCATATAGAATAGTATTTCCATCTCCTGAAATACAAAAACAAAGCATCTTTTTGAAATACGGATTAAATCTGGAGCCATTGAGGACGATTATAAAGGTTAGTTTTTACTTTACAAAAGTTTTCAACATGTCCACACTGTTCAACTGTGACCAAGAATAAGACCTAATTCAAACAAACAGCTGCTCTGTTGGAACATATTGTGCTTGGGAATACATTCTATACAATGGATGTCCTGTGGGCAAGAAAAAAAAAAAAGATTCAGTGTCCTAATAATAGGCCAGAAACATATAGCTCTATAATGAACTTAGAAAAGTCATACTGACCCCCACAGGGAATGGACTGAGTCTGTGTGGAGGCCATCTTCCAAGATTTTTGTTTTGCACTAAACCAAAAGGCGATATCTCGGTTTCTGTGTCCAGGTAGATGTTAGTCTGGAGATTTATTACACTCTATACCCCTTACTCTCTTCCAGGCTTCCCCCGTCCTGTCTACATGAAATAAAGAAAAAACATATCCCAGAAATCTTAAGGGACATAGTAGCACTAAAAAATGGCAGCTGTAGCAGCTTCAACCTTCCTCCCACATCACCTCATGTCACTTCTGTCTAGAACAGACCAAGTTCTCTTGCAGCTGACTTCAAGAGTCAGGAGCAACTTGCAATCTGACTTCTCCTTAAGTCTAAACTTTGCTGTAGTTAACTATCAATTAATTGAGGATTGCTCTATTTAACCCAGTTTTAGATTTCAGTTATGATAAATTACTCCCACTGGCTACTTCCGTAACTCTGTTCCAACTGCAAATTCTATTAGGAAATATCTAGAAGTTGCAAGAAGTTAGAACATAGATGTATTTAGGGATATCAAAAGTTGCTGATTTTCATGATCATCACAAGTGTTTGTGCAGAAATAAACAAACATTCAAAGAGCAGCAGTTGTCTGTACAAGTCTGCCTAGCTGATGGAAGAGATCAAAATATGGAAAATATAAAAGTTACAGTGGCAAGGAAGATATGCAGAGGAGCATCTCTGCATGCACAACATCTCAAACCTTAAATCACGTCACAGCAGCAGAATATCAAATGATGTCAGTTAGAACAGAAAACTAATGCTACATTAACCCAAGGATCCACAAATCATTTTATCAATATTTCAGACTCATGCTTAAGTTTTAATGATGTGAGGATGCTTCTTGGCTCACTTTGAACCCCTTTATACCAATCACACCTAATTTAAAACCCATATCCCACCACAGTATTGTTGCCAAGCATGTCCATCCTTTTATAATCAGTGTGGGACATCTTTTAATTGAGGCTTTCAGGGGGATAATGCATAACAAATTCATTTCACCTCAGTTTTTTTTCTAGAACCTAATGATGACTTAAAACTAAATGGGCTCCACAGTTACCAGATACTATTTCAATACAGAATCATGATAACTGCATCATGAAGGTGCCATAAAAATTCAATGCATTTCAATAGGCAAAAGAGTGTAATTGTTACTAGCAAGGATTACCTAATAAAGCAGCCAATAACATGTACACTCAACTTGCTTAAAATCTCACAGCAGAAGCCTGACATTGTTACAGTGATCCACAGTGCAAAACTTAGCTGTATTACAATTAAGTTGCAAAGACAGCAATATTACAAAATGTTCTCTTTAAGTATTTTCTTCAGTCAAGTCTTTTTCAAAGAGGTCTTCGGGGGCCATTTTTAAAGAAAGTTTTTGGAACTCTTTTTAAAAGCTCTCTATACTTATAAAGGGATAAAGAAGCAGCATGTTCATGTGGAAGCCTAACTCTCAAATGCGGTGACATATGGAACAGTGCACTTTCCGTCATTAGCCATCATGCCTGGCTGCAATTTTCCGTATCAATGTAAGAATTAGAACTGTGAGCAGCAATGAATAGCCATGTTACAACAAGGTTTTGTTGTGGCCTCGGGTGGGGTTGTTCCGGTAACTACTGGCAAAGACCACATTTTTTTAAACACCTGCTGGGAAGAAACTGAGCTATGGAGGACAGGCTCATAACAGCTAGAGTCAGAGACTTACAGCTCCATGGAAACCAATATTACTCTGCGGTCTGTACAAATAATCATACCTGCCAAGCTGCAGAAATAAACTGCTGAGAAATTATAAAACAGAAAAGCAAAACAGGAGAAAGGAGACCAGCAAATTATTATAAGTAAGGAAATAAGATTCATTCACTGATTAAGTGGTACACAGAAAATGCTGCAAATGAGTGTTTCTGTGATTTTAAAATGGATGCAAACAGGAGTCTGTTATATTACAAAATCCAGAGGAATATATTATGTCAGGTTCTTTGTTGAAGAGAAAGAACAACAAGTGACTGAGATGGGTGTTGCATGATGCCGATTATGCATTCTCACAAGCACAGTGGCCGCTTTTCTGAGTAAGTCCCAGATGGGACGGAGCCAGGAAAAGCTGTGTACCATCATTTCGTCATCTTCCACTTTCCCCGTGTGGTGGCAGATGGGGCTCTGTTTTGCAGTGACAAAGAGAAACACGATGCTGCCGAGGTTCCTGTGGGCAACGCTAGTAACCAAATCCCCAAAGAGGCGGGCGAATTGTCTCAGAGTTCAGTTTCTCTTGTAACAAAGCGGGGACCTGATTTCAGTGGTTTACTGAAGTGTTCATTTTCATTTTCAGCTTTTTAATTCGTACTCTTGCAGTAAAAGTATGCCACACTTGCTGTATTATTAATTTTAGTATTGGAACTGTTTGATCCAGTTTCTTGATCTCATCATTGCCTAGAGATGGATGGTCTCTAAACATGATTACTAATAAACGAATATAGAGTCAAGTCCAACATGCTGGAAGGGATCCAACCTGATTCACTGTCCTCTGGAAGGAAGCCCTATTAGCTCCCAGGGTGTTTTTCTGCAGCTGACCCACTGCTCTGACCTTCCTGCAGAGAGGGATGAGGATAAAACTGAATTTCTCAGCAGGGATCACTAAAGCATGTAATTCATTCATTAATCCCTCTCGCCTCTGATTAAGAATTTGTGCATATGACTGATAAGTGGGTTAAATATGCATGTATCACAAATTCTATGAAAATGGCCTGGCATTTGTATTTGCGTTGCTCCACATAGAGCAAATAGGAAAATGTAATGATGCAGAAAACTTTTTCTGACTTTACAAATCAAAATGCATCTCATGGAATTCATCATGTCAAATGTGTTAAATGGTACAAATTAAGGTTTTATAGCTTAGATATTGAATAAAGGTAAAGGATAGCACCATAAAACTGCAATTCATAGTCTCATACCAAAGGCTAAATATTTTTAAGCTAAGCTTACGAATAGGGGTAAAACATCAGTTTTGAGCAAAGGCTGCCAATTACACTAATGGAAATAAAGGGGACAGATGCATGAAAACAGATGAATAGTATGTGAAAAATCTCCACCAGTCTCAAGATTATGGTGTCAGGAAAAGGTTAATATTTCAACAACACAATGACCATGAAGCATTACATCAACAGAAGAGACTTCTGGAAAATTCTGAATATCCTGGAATGATCCAGTCAAAGCTAGAATGGCTTTGCACAGATGTTCTCCATGCAACCTCGTCAAGCTTCAGTGTCTCTGACGAGAATTTGTAGAAGCTTCCCAAAACTGTGTCAAGTTTGTACAATTATTCATAAGAAAACCTAAGACTGCCAGAGTTGATATAACTAAGGACTATATGTGAAGAGTCTGAAAGACAAAATGATATCTATGTATAACATTCTTGCTATATAGAAACAAATTCTCATATTATCCCATGTAGACAAAAAGGAAAACTATCTCAATTTTAATATCTTCTGAGAACTTTCTGAAAGCACCAAACAACCAATTATCAGATTGTGTCCAACAGAAGTATAAGAACATAAGAGAAAAAGATTCAATTGAAAACATTTTTTTATTCATTTGAAGGCTGATGGTTAAGTACACTAAATCTGTATAGAGATATAAAGCAATATGGAGAACATTTTCTCCTTGGTTTGCACGACTGATCTCTAATTCAAAATACCTGCTCTTGCTTTTCAAAAAGAAAAACTTCAGTTTAAGACAGTTTATGTGAAAACATTGGAGGAAAATAATGTTTAAGATTTTTTATTATTGTTATTCCTTCACCTCTGTAAATGATATGTGGTGGAATGTGGAAGAAAAATAAATGCCTAAAAAAGTGCAAAAATGTGAAATGAACACAAGGGTGTGAGGTCAGGACAGACAGATGGTTCACAGTGTGAACTGGAATGATCTCCAGCAACTTGCGTTCCAACCTCATCCTCTCAAAGCTACATCAAGTTCGTCTCTGAGAGGTAATTTGACACTTAATGCGAGTCATTGTGGTTGACTCACTCCAAAAAAAAAAAGAGTGACATCAATAACCTCCACCTTCTGGGCTCCTTAATTGTAATGACTTTGCAACAAACGACACGTCATTGCCTTTAATTTAATTAACTTCCATCTTTGTTGGCTTAATTGTTTGTGACAAGACGTCTGGCGAGACATGGACTAGGAGGGTGATGGGGTAAATGATATGGTGATGAGTAATTAATGTGTTTCTAAATTGAACTAGAAGCTGCTGAATTTATATGGATCCGAGCACACAATTCAACAAAGTTATTCCAGATTTAACAGATGAAGAGGTTTTTTAGTTTTTTTTACTTGGAGTCGTGGGTAGGTTGAAAGTTAGGTTTAAGAATAGTTTCTTTGTAGCTTTTCAAATGTTAGTTGTAGGACCAAAGCACCTCTGATGTGTTGTATACACAACAGTCCACTGAGCTCTTCGAACTGGCTTATTTGTGATTACCCAAGAGGACAGTGAACATTGAGGCTTAAGTCCAGGATTTTTAGCCTTTTTGTGCAACGAAAGCCTCTTTTCACACCAAGAAAGCTTTGAAAACTGAAATAGCACGTGTGCTTTATCAATGTGAGCATTTAAAAAGCCCCCCAATCAATTCAACATACTTCCTAGAAAACTAAATCCATTTACTTTAAAGGAAAAAAATTGAAAAAAATTGGAAAAAGAAACTGAGGGAAGGCATTAATCAAATATGGACTGAGTGCCATTCAAATGATTGGTTTAGTGTTTAGTCAGGAGAAAGTAATTCTAATTTAAACTGTCTGCAGTGTTCTGTGCTTCTCAGAGCAAACACTACTCTGAGCAGAGACGTTCAGCTCATAAAGGGAGCGTTTGACTTATTAAGAATCCACATATACAAGCATTCTGTCAGTAGGATGTTGGATGTTTCAACCAGGATGTGAGAATATCTCCAGTCTCAGGAGTTTCATGATGTAAAGATGGAGTAACCTAAGGAAGATCCATTCAATTTTGCATTGATCACTGTCATTAAAAAGTGATTCTGTGAGTTTAAGCTTTAGTGGAGAGCTTGATTATTTTAAGATTACAAAAAACTATTTCATTTCATTGAGACATCACGGTATGAACAACAGGGCGAGAAACCCAGCAATCAAAACTGGACCACAAATTTTGAGGTAAATAATCTGCTTCATGTTGAAGTACGAAATAACCACTGAATAAAAATGTTTGTACAGAGGGAGACCAATTCATTTGAAGACTTCTTTAATACATGCGCTTCATTTATCTTTTGCAGATGTAGCAGCAACCTCGTAGACCATTGAGGAAAAAAAAAAAAAAAAAAAAAAAAAAGGTAGCTGGCGTGATCTATTTTTAGGGAAGCCACAATGTTCTCCTAAACTAGTTTTTAATGCTTAAAATTAACCAGATGCTTTTACATGCCTAAACCCAACCATACAAAAAGTAAAGATGAACTAAAAAAATTTCAGGTAGGACAAATTCTGGTTAATGGTCATGTCCGCATTTGGAAGCAGAAGAGTGGCAGTTAAAAAGATATTTTATTTCCACCCATCTCTCAATAGTTGTTCAGTCCTATTCAACTATTAAGAGATGGGGGATACTCATGTGACACTGTTCTCATGTTACTATTTACATAAGTAAATATTCATTGCGCTGTTCCAGGAGCACAAATCAATAGATAGAGTTTAACGACAGTTTCACAAACTGCAGTAAAACTTAGTTCCTGGACACATTTGATTAATGCAGATTATTCCAGGTATGTGTTTGCACCTATCGTCCACATACAAAAGCAGTTGTTGGTGCCTGAAAACCTATATTATTATATAGTAAGTAAATATAGTCAGAATAATTTTTTTTTCGTAAATAGTCAATAGTAAAAGTATCAATTTAAAAATTTCATGGCATAGCATTTATTATGTTTAAGCAATTTATAACTAAATGGTATGGTAAAGATGGTTTCCTCTAAAGTATAATTTTTGCTTCCACACAGTGAACATTGTAGAACAGGACATGCTCCACAAAGTGAGTTAGTTTTAAGTGAGCTTCAAGGCTTTAACAGAGGAATGTGTGAAATCTGAACTTTATTTTCATCTGCATGTTGACCCAATTCAGCTCAACAGCAAAACTTTGTTAATCACTAAGCTGAGTTAAAGCAATTCTATGTAACATTTCTACCTTAAAATAACAGCTTGAAAAAAATTGTGCAGCTAGAATGAGTTTTAATACTACGATTGGCTTGTCTCCTATGCCCTTCGGGGGTCTGAGTTGGAAAAACTGCGCTACGTAACTTCGCTGGACCGGCCCGGGAGCTGAGCGGAAGTACTTCGACTTGCTTTCTGGCACACCTACCGCAAAAACAAATAGACCCCTCTCACGCTCCCAGGTACATTTGATTACTCTTACCTTCTTGGTCGACATAGCATGCACCTTCTGACTCCTCGCCGGTTCGTCAAAAAAAGTGAAACGTGAAAGCGAAAGGGTGTTGTATTTACGACAGTGTAACCGTACTTTACCTCCAAGCCTGTAGGGGGAGCTCCATAGTGGGCTTTTTGAGAAGTTACATTGTATTGCTTTCAACATAACCCCAGACGTTGCCATCTTGTTGAACGTAAGGACAGTGCCTTAAATCCAGCGACAGATAAAGTCTCTCACTACAGCACACTGGGCAGATGATCAGTGAATAGTATGCTTCAGTGTCTTTGTATTGTTGGATTCTAACAGTGTTATCAAGGCTCCATTGATCCATCCTTACTGTAATACAACAGTTGATTCCAGCTCTGCGAGGATAAAAGCCAATCCTCATAGGCTAGGCATTGTTCTGAAATGTTGTCCTGGCTTCTATGAATAGATACTGTCAGGTTTTTAAATATGACACTGGTTTTTTCTCCGTAGAGGTAATAAGACAATAGACAGGACTTAAGGATAACAAGGTCGACCTGCAGTAGAAGGCTGAGATAACGAGGCTCCTGACAGACAGCCAAAGTAAGAAATGGCGAGGAAACTGGAGCTCCCTTCTCATTACCAGTCCCTCTCCCTCCCATTCCAAAGCAAAACGTGTTTGCTCGATGACGAGAATATGCCGGTGAGCAAGCTGTGACATCTCAACAATGAGCCAAGGACGCCTGGAGCTTGTTTTTCCATTTGATGACAGGCTCGGATTGAGCTGACAGCAGATAAAATGCTCTGGCCTTGTATAATTTGATGTGGATGGCACACATCCTGTGATCACAAATGCTTGTGTAGCAAAGCTGATTTAGATATGTTATTTAACAAATATAGTCACAATCATATGTTTTTATTTGACTAAGATTGTGCGAGGAATAACAATTCTCACTGCAATAAATTAAGGCTACATTCATACTGCTGACGAAGTGGCCCACAGACTTTTTTACCCATTCGTGACCCAAGCAGCTTTTTTATGTGGTCCTAAATCCAATCCGATGTTTTTCAAAGCAATCTCATGTCTCATTTGATCCAACTTTTACGTCATTGAAGTGAGACGGTCGTCGCAATTCTGTGGCAATTCTGAGGCAGGACGTGGCAAAATCAAATGTAGACAATGGACGAAACAAGCACGGCAGACACCCTTGATGGAGCTAGTTGGTGGAAAGAAACTTAATTAAAATCTTCATAATTTTGTCAGCTCCAATTACACAACAACAACTTCAGAATTGATACTCACACGCTGACATGTGCAGCATCCATATTTACTTCCGTAAATGCAGCGTGCTGCATGTGACGTCACATCTTCTGCGCATGCGGGTTCCTTCAGGCAATCGACTTTTCACACTTAAATCTGGTGCCAGTCACAAAAAATTCAATTGAAAATTAAGACCTGCAGTGTGAACATAGCCTTAGTTTAGCTCAGTTTTGAAACCATGATATCTGTTTATCTGCATGTCATGTCTGCTTGGGTCAACATGAGTGATGTAAAAATCTGATTATGTGTCGAAGATTGAAGATTGTCTTCGAAGGCACACAGGAAGATAGATGAACAACTGAAAGCAGAGTTGCAAGGCACACTAATCAGATTTGCTAAAATTATGCCATGAAAGTGTAACCCCCCCTTTATTTTTCAGTCTAGTTCTTAAATATATATGGGCGAGCTTTACAATCTTGTTACGATTGTAAATGGAAATTAACTTCTGTAACAGTGCAAAGAATACTGCATTCATGCCTAAAGGCAGAGAAGCATTTTTCTATCAGTAACTGTGGAAATACCAAAATATTGACTAAGCCTGCAGATGTTTAGCAGAAGAGGAACACTCAAGCATGATCCAAACAATCTAAAGCACATAGCCAAAAGAAAAATTACATCAGTTTCTAAAGAAAAGTTTCTAAAAGTATGTGGCAGACTTAAGTCCAATGGGACATTTTATTGGGCATTTAAAGGGAGGCAAAGCAATCGCAATTCACCTCGGGAAAAGGAAGAATAAAATAATTCCAGAGATTTCCCTTGGACTGTGGTTCTGGCAATGTGTGTCTTGAAAAGTTTGGAGGTTTTCTCAAATGCAGCAAGACTTGAATCTGTAATTTAACAATTTCTTTAGACTTTTATTTCACAGACATCATAGAGAAAAATTGATTGTTTGGAAAATACCAGAAAATCTAGAAAGTGATACCAGTAACACGTTCAAAAAAGGCAGTAGAGTGGCAAAGACACAAAAGTTTATAGAATATACAAGTAACTGGAGTCTGGAAGAATCTACATTCAGCAGATTACTTGGTGACAGATGAGGATGTCTTGATTGGGTACAAAAGGATCAACCACCAAAGCATTATTCTTTCCAAGCAAAGATGGGTTTCGGCGTACCTCTTTGTATTGCAGCCCAAATTGAACATACATAGGCATGAGGATGACACGTAAATGTGTTGTGGAAAGGTCTCAAGTGGCAAGAACCAAACCCAGAGTCTTCACACTATGAGGTGACAGCACTAACATCACTGCACCGTATGGCATCTCACCTTCGAAACCATCTATTTCATATTCAAGACAAGAGCCAATTATCTGCACACTTTCTCAATATCGAATCATTTCGGAGCTGTCTATAGAGAGGACAGACTGCGAGCAGAAGCCAGTGTGTGCATCTGAATATTCAAGAGAAAACACAATGCATTTACTCCATGTGTTAATGTGACCCTCCAAAAAGCCCTCATGTCCATCTGCACTCAAATGAACCAATCTGTCTTTACACAAATATTGAAGGGTTAATAAGATGTCCACTGTGGGGATGCCAAGCTGAGAATGAGCTCTGTGGGAAATGTTAGCACCCTCAGTCTTCCTATGACTCTCAGCAAAAGGGGGTTTATATTGTGAGGACAGCAGGCATTGAACAGTCATAGCCTCATTTTGGTTTCTTACATTACTTCCTCTAAATCACTTGTTAGGCAAATCAGGACACATATTCTAATACATACAATCTCTGTATCAAGCTTATTTTCAGAACTAAATATTATCTAAGAAATGCTGAGAATTGAATAGTTTTTGGTAATCAGCTATAGTTGGGAACAATGTGGAATCAGATTTTCTACTCGGCCTTTAACAATAATCTCAAATTAGTCTCAGATACAGATCACACAGCCTAAATAGGTTTATCTGAAATCTATAAAGTATAAAGCACACCTGTTTGAGACAACCTTTGCTTTGTGAATATGGAGTTTTCCCTCTTTTTAAAAAAAAAACTAAAAAAAAAAACCCACTTCACAGCACTTTAGAATGTGTGTAAAAACATTGCAAAGAAAAAACAATGAATACGGTTCACTAAGCCCTATTATATTTGAAGACCTTTATTGACTTATAGGTAATTCATGGTGAGAAATGTGGTTACAACCACACAGTCCATCGTCACAATTTTCTTTTTTAATTTAGTCATGTTGTAGCAAAATTAAAGCATTTTAAAAAAAGAAAATAGACGGTGTAAATATAAAAGGAGGGGCTGAAATAGGGGCTAAAGGGTGACGGAGCCAAATTTGTTAAGCAAAAAATATTTGTCTAGAATTCAAACTAGCACAGAACTGGCTAGTCAAGGTAAAAATACCAGCTTAAAGAAAAAAGGCACATGTGAACACAAGTTATTGAAATTTAATAGAAATCTGCTGAATAATGCATTCAAGGTGCACAGATGGATTCTACATTAAATCTATTTGTTCAGAGGCCTCTGATGTTTATATTTAATATTCAAAAGGACCAAAATCTGTCACGTGTGGAGGGTTGAGGGTGAAGGGAGGACACGGATGCAGACTTCAAAGCAAAAACTGGGTTTATTTTCCAAAAACAAAGTAACAAACAAAAAGCGCAGCTAAGCCGGATTCAAAAAACCAAACTGTGACAAAATAAGTAACTAAACATGGCATGGATGGATGGATGGATGGATGGATGGATGGATGGATGGATGGATGGATACTTAACTTTGCAGAACGTGGAACGGCAGGCAGGTCAGGAAGGGTAATGAATCATGGGTAAGAATCTCACAAGGAACACAAAAGACTGAGAAATTAAATAGGGAGTGAGCGTGATTGCGACAAGGTGCAGCTGGGGGGGAATAAACAGGTGCAGTGAGTGAACTAATTAAGAGAGTGCAGGGAAAACTAAGGCTGTGTTCGAAACCGCCTACTTCTCCTACTATTCCTACTAGTCATACTTTTTCAAGTTCCCGGATGTACACTAGATGCATACTAGATTCGCCGAAATGTTGAGTATTCATCATGAGGTTACTTGTCACACTCAAACTACCCAAGATGCAACGTAACGTGACGTTGCCCATCGCCATTTGAATGGTCAAATTCCGTTAACGGGACGAGAGCAGTCAAAACGGCATAACCGGAAGTGCGTTGCTCACTGCGGCTAGCTTTAGCGCCGAATTCGTGGGAACAAAATTGTAAATAGCTGGTATTTTGTCAGATTTTCAACACCTTGGGGGTCTAAATGACTATTTTCTCGCCTGAAAATGTTTCAAATGTTGCTAAAGTTATATATTTACAGAGTTTATTTATTCAGCTTTTCAGGCTGGCTGATTTCGGCTCAGGCAGGAGTGAAGTGCACTGTGTGTAAACGCTCTGCACACTGTCTGATCGATGAGTATGCCGTTTGCAAGTATGTAGTATGTAGTAGGCGGTTTCGAACACAGCCGAAGACATGAACCGAAAAACTAAACATGGATTGAAACTCAAAAACGTGACCTAAAACATGAAACTAAAAACAAGAGTCCATTGGCGTGACATAATCTAATCAGAGTAAGAAAGTCTGATCAGTTCAACAATTTTATTCATGCATTCACAAGTATATATTCAATGTGCTGCAATGCAATTTTAATATATTTAGAGATAATTATTAGGTTAAATAATAAATTTAAAGAAAATAATAGGTAAAAGGATTTCAAATAATAGCTCACTGTGTATGGAAAAGTTTGAGGCACCCATTCAAATCTGTACTTAAAAGGAAATCCCCTTACTGACAATGAGAAAGCAATACAAGTTGAGCTGTTTGATCTTTACAAATTTCCCCACATTGATCACAGGTGGTCCAATCTTAGAGGCAAAAATCCTGGTAGGTAAAAAACAAAAATGGTACGGGTTGTATTCCTGCACCAAGTACGCATGCACGTGGATCGATCTCCATCAAGAAAAACAACATACCAGACTAAGGTGACAGAAAAGAATGACATCAATGCTTGCTTTGAAGACAATGTGCAGGAGACTGATTACATGCACACCCATGGGAAGCTGTGCTACAGCAAACCCAAACAGGTAGTATAAAGAGAATTGGTGCCCGTCTGCAGAGTATCAACAGTTTTTGAAACCAGAAACCCTGCCATGTTCTTAACTTGAAGCAATTATGAAACTGGAGTGAAGTGGTTCTTAAAACTAGAATTTATACAAAAGGAGGGGTGATCAACTAACAGAATTCAGGTAAAGAGCAAAACAAACATATATTTCATTTTACAACAAACAAATCCAGTTTAAGAAGAAAATAGACTTGGTGTATATAGGGGAGTTTTTCTGGCCAAAACATTTAAATCACCTACTACAGGTTAGAAATGAAAGGGTTAGCTGGCTTAGCATAATGCCAATTCTTGAAAGAATTGGTGAACAAGAATTACAAGAAAGGGACGGTCTACAACTATGCAGCTGGTGGATGGGATATATTTCAAGTAAAAGCCTGATCTGCTTTCACTGATAGGTGACAGTCATGACAGACAAAAAAAGGTTGATGTGATAATGTTAGTTAGTTAGTTACTAACTGTTGTTAGTAAAACATTGAACTGCTCAGGTAGATGTTTCCATTACTACTTATATTTAACTCAAACTGATTCTGCAGTTTGATTTTGATCAATACAGAATAAACATTATACAGCAACAAAACAGGTATTGCATTAATGATTTGAACTACAGAAGTAGATATATATGGTATACCAAATAAAACAGTAACTACATTCTTAACACACTTAAAAAAAACACACACACAGTAGTACGAAGTTATCCACATCACAGCTTTGGATGTTAAGATCTCTATGGCTATCAGACAAGTTTAATTCAAAGTTAATAAAATAGTCTAACTTTACCACACTTTGCAGTTATGTTTGTTATATTGAAGAACTTAATTGAATGGCCCCCATGCTGCAACATATTGTGCATTTCATATGATACCAAACAAATAAATTATAAAAAGTCATAGCAGATGGAATTATTATCTTTTTCTTTAGCAAGTAACCTGACAGTGCTAATCTCAGATGGATCTGTGACATTTGCTGTTTGCATGTAATACAGAACAACAATACACAGTCAGTAATTACCGCTATTCTTGTAAAGGTCAAACCAGAACAAGACATATCATTTTTTTAATCAATATAATGTCCTTGTGTTTGACAATTGTTTTGCTCTTTGACAATCTGTAAGGATAAACGATTTGTAAAGCTTATTTTGTCTGTCTTCTTGACTTGATGATAATACGACCTGTCATGGAAGTTTGGCAGTGGTGAATTTAATAACTTTCAACAATTTTGGTCCATACAATGGCTCTGATAAGCTTTTACATTTGACAGGTACTGAAATGGTAGATGCTGACAGAGAGAAGTCTGTGGTCTGAAAAACAAGCATGCCCATCTCTGCATTGACCGCTGGAGTAGAAAGCAAAAAAAAGGCGAAAGATCCAGACAGAAAGTGTGAAAGAGACAGAGAGAGATTGATGGCCTTATCCCCATGAGAAGAGCAGGTTCTTGCGACAATAGTGCAAGTAAATAAAAAACAACAACAAACCATTTCAAGTGTTCTTCCTTCAGTATTAGAGCTTAAATTGTAGGCACAATGAACCAGATGCATAAGTACAACACATCTTTATCAACTATAGTGAGTAGCATGTGCTAATATTTAAATTCGAAAGTGATTTGATTCACATCAGTATCAGTTAAAAGGTCTGTCCTAATTTTAAACATAATCAGCACCCACAATGATTCAAGAGACTTAATTTCTGCCCCTGCTTTCGTCAACAGATCTGTTTGTAATCATAATCTCTTCGATGACCCTCATTTAGCTGGTTGCTGACTCCTTTAACAGACAATGTTGCGTTTCCATGCCAGAACAACATGTTCATAAATAACCAAAAAAGTAACCAAACAACTCTTGCATTACCCAAACCACCTGTAAATCCAGTGTTGATGTCTACAATCAGGTGAGTTCTACATTGTCATGGACAGTTCCAGAATTGCATCAAAATATTTTTACCTAGATTACTGTTTTTTCAGTTCCTCCCCATCCAATAAATACACAGAAAATGTCCTGGGCCAGGTGTCTAACTGAAATATTCGTTTAAAATGTTGATCTGATTTGCGAAATCACCATTGCAGCTAGTGGAAAAAGTGAGTCCAAAGCTCTGTTATGTGTGCCATTAAAGCTGCAGTCGGCAGGTTTTCAAAATTGCTAGTCTAAAGTCGGAAAATTCGAACCGATACAACTTTCAGGTCCCTCCCCCAACCTCTAACAAGCTCCGAATCGCCCCCCAAACCCCTCCCCCTCTGTGGACGAGGTTGTGCATGTGAGTTCACACCAGTGTGAGCGCACACAAGCTGGGGCAGACTCACGCTCAGCAGCGTGTGCACAAGCTGTGATTGACAGGTAGGATTCCTCCACCCTAACTTGATTGGTTAAAAACAGCCGGGAGCGCTCGATTTTTGCAAGCATGATTACAGGCTTCAGAGGGAGCTACAGATTTCGTTATTTTTCCTAAACAGCCTATTTAATATTCTACTTCCAGAATCCCATGACAGTTCAAGCTAATATGACTAAAGAAAAGTTGCCGACCGCAGCTTTAATCACCATTTTTCATGTTAAAGACAAAACATGAAATATGTGTGTAAAAGGACGCCTTGGGTTTTTCCATAGGCACTTTGAAAGATGCATTGTGATATGCAACATGACCAACTCATTTCATATGTATTCATGTTACTTTGCAACGAGTAACTTACAGTCAGTGTGTACATTTGTCAAACAAACTGTCCAGCATTGCTAATGGGATGATTATATTTTGCTCTGGACAATTATAATATGGTTCTTCACTTCCCTGACCTGCAACTGTTACTGAATGTTGAATAGTGAACAGCAATCATGACCTGCCCCACTGACCAACAAAATACTTGACAGATACTTGACAATGAATTTTCAGAGGACTTGTAATGAGAGAATCCCATTTTTTATTTTGTTTGGATAACAAAGTAAGAGGCTATATCTGAGCTGGCATGTATAAGATTCAAGTTTAAAGATATGTAAAGCCTTACTGCATGTGTGAACAGGTTAAATTTTGCTTTGCCTGTGGACGCTCTCAACAATATGCAACATACTCATTTGGTGATTGTAATGCCTGCTTCTACATTTAGACCTGCTGTTTGTGGCACAGTGTGTGAACTGTTGTGACACACAATTTGTGCTCCAGCTCTGCAGTAATACACTCAATATACAAGTTAAAAGTATGTGTTTTTGTTTACAAATTTTTTTGTGGGAGAGTTGAAGAGATCTATACAGGCTGAAGAGTGACAGCGGCTTTATACATCTCCTCTAAAAGACTACAAGTCGTCCTACTTTTGTATATTTAAAGATAGGTCAGGCAACGCGAAGCAGGGCTGAATGGACGAGGGAAAGTATATGAATACATTGCAACTCCATCCATCCATCCATCCATTATCTGCCGCTTGTCCGGGGATCGGGTCGCGGGGGCAGCAGCCTAAGCAGAGAAACCCAGACGTCCCTGTCCCCGGCCACTTCCTCCAGCTCTTCTGGGGGGACCCCAAGGCGTTCCCAGGCCAGCCGAGAGACATAGTCTCTCCAATGTGTCCTGGGTCTTCCCCGGGGCCTCCTCCCAGTGGGACGGGCCCGGAACACCTCACCGGGGAGGCGTCCAGGAGGCATCCTAACCAGATGCCCGAGCCACCTCATCTGACTCCTCTCGATGCGGAGGAGCAGCGGTTCTACTCCGAGCCCCTCCCGGATGACCGAGCTTCTCACCCTATCTCTAAGGGAGAGCCCAGACACCCTGCGGAGGAAACTCATTTCGGCCGCTTGTATTCGCGATCTCGTTCTTTCGGTCACTACCCACAGCTCGTGACCATAGGTGAGGGTAGGAACATAGATTGACCGGTAAATCGAGAGCTTCTCCTTCTGGCTCAGCTCCTTCTTCACCACGACGGGCCGGTGCAGAGCCCGCATCACTGCAGACGCCGCACCGATCCGTCTGTCAATCTCCTGTTCCATTCGTCCCTCACTCGTGAACAAGACCCCGAGATACTTGAACTCCTCCACTTGGGGAAGGATCTCATTCCCGACCCGGAGAGAGCATTCCACGCTTTTCCGGCTGAGGACCATGGTCTCAGATTTGGAGGTGCTGATTCTCATCCCAGCCGCTTCACACTCGGCTGCGAACCGCTCCAGTGAGGGCTGGAGGTCACGGCCCGACGACGCCAACAGAACCGCATTGTCCGCAAAAAGCAGAGACCTGATTCTGAGGTCGCCAAAACGGACCCCCTCAACGCCCTGGCTGCGCCTAGAAATTCTGTCCATAAAAATTATGAACAGAATCGGTGACAAAGGGCAGCCCTGACGGAGTCCAACCCTCACAGGAAACATGTCCGACTTACTGCCGGCAATGCGGACCAAACTCTGACACCGGTCATACAGAGACCGAACAGCCCATATCAAGGGGTCCGGCACTCCATACTCCCGGAGCACCCCCCACAAGAGTCCCCAAGGGACACGGTCGAACGCCTTCTCCAAGTCCACAAAACACATGTAGACCGGTTGGGCGAACTCCCATGCACCCTCCAGGATCCTGCCGAGGGTATAGAGCTGGTCCACTGTTCCACGGCCAGGACGAAAACCACACTGCACCTCCTGAATCCGAGATTCGACTATCCGGCGGATCCTCCTCTCCAGTACCCCCAAATAGACCTTGCCAGGGAGGCTGAGGAGTGTGATCCCCCTATAGTTGGAACACACTTTTTAAAGAGGGGGACCACCACCCCGATCTGCCAGTCCAGAGGCACTGCCCCCGATGTCCACGCAATGCTGCAGAGGCGTGTCAACCAAGACAGCCCTACAACATCCAGAGCCTTGAGGAACTCAGGATGGACCTCATCCACCCCCGGGGCCTTGCCACCGAGGAGTTTTTTAACCACTTCGGCAATCTCAGCCCCAGAAATGGGAGGCCCCACGTCCGAGCTCCCCAACTCTGCTTCCTCATCGGAAGGCGTGTCAGTAGGATTGAGGAGGCCCTCGAAGTACTCCCCCCACCGACTCACCACGTCCCTAGTTGAAATCAGCAGAGCCCCGCCCTCACCATACACGGTGTTGACGGTGCACCGCTTCCCCCCCCCTGAGCCGCCGGATGGTGGACCAGAATCTCTTCGAGGCCGTCCGGAAGTCGTTCTCCATGGCCTCCCCGAACTCCTCCCAAGCCCGAGTTTTTGCCTCATCAACCGCAGAGGCTGCGTTCCGATTGGCCTGTCGGTACCCATCAGCTGCTTCCAGAGTCCCACTGGCCAAAAAGGCCCGATAGGACTCCTTCTTCAGCTTGACGGCTTCCCTCACCACTGGGGTCCACCAGCGGGTTCGGGGGTTGCCGCCACGACAGGCACCGACCACCTTACGGCCAAAGCTCCGGTCGGCCGCCTCAACAATGGAGGCACGGAACATGGCCCATTCGGGCTCAATGTCCCCCACCTCCCCCGGGACATGGCTGAAGCTCTACCGGAGGTGGGAGTTGAAACTCCTCCTTACAGGGGATTCCGCCAGCCGTTACCAACAGACCCTCACAATACCTTTGGGCCTGCCAGGTCTGACCGGCTTCCTCCCCCACCAGCGGAGCCAACTCACCACCAGGTGGTGATCAGTTGACAGCTCCGCCCCTCTCTTCACCCGAGTGTCCAGGACATACTGCCACAAGTCCGACGATACGACCACAAAGTCGATCATCGAGCTGCGGCCTAGGGTGTCCTGGTGCCAAGTGCACATATGGACACCCTTATGCCTGAACATGGTGTCCATTATGGACAGTCCGTGATGAGCACAGAAGTCCAATAACAAAACACCACTCTGATTCAGATCGGGGGGGGCGTTCCTCCCAATCACGCCCCTCCAAGTCTCACTGTCATTGCCCACGTGAGCATTGAAGTCCCCCAGCAGGACGAGGGAGTCTCCTGAAGGAGCACTCTCCAGTGCCTCCTCCAGGGACTCCAAAAAGGGTGGGTACTCTGAACTGCTGTTCGGTGCATAAGCACAAACAACAGTCAGGACCCGTCCCCCCACCCTAAGGCGGAGGGAGGCTACCCTCTCGTCTACCGGGGTAAACCCCAATGTACAGGCGCACAACCGGGGGGCAATAAGTATGCCCACACCTGCTCTGCGCCTCTCACCGCGGGCAACTCCAGAGTGGAAGAGAGTCCAACCCCTCTCGAGGAGGCTGGTTCCGGAGCCCAAGCCATGCGTCGAGGTGAGTCCGACTATATCTAGCCGGAACCGCTCAGCCTCGCGCACCAGCTCAAGCTCCTTCCCCAGCAGAGAGGTGACGTTCCACGTCCCAAGAGCCAGCTTCAGTAGCCGAGGATCAGACCGCCAAGGTCTTTGCCTTCGGCTGCCGCCCAGCTCACAAAGCACCCGACCCCCATGGCCCCTTCCACGTGTGGTGAGCCCGTCAGAAGGGGGACCCGTGTAATTTCTTCGGACTGTGCCCGACCGAGCCCCGCGGGCACAGACCCGGCCACCAGGCGCTCGCCAGCGGGCCCCACCCCTGGGCCTGGCTCCAGGGGGAGGCCCCGGTTACCCACGTCCGGGCGAAGGTACACATTCTCCAAAAATCTTCTTCATTATGGGGGTTTTATGAGCTGTTCTTTGTCTGGTCCCTCATCTAGGATCTGTTTGCCATGGGTGACCCTACCAGGGGCTTAAAGCCCCAGACAACATAGCTCCCAGACTCATTGGGGCACGCAAACCCCCCCACCACGGTAAGGTGACAGCTCATGGGGGGGCATTGCAGCTCAAGTGAGGTATTTGTTAAGACCATTGACAAGAAAAAGACAACATGGTCAAGGTACAATCGGAGTATAACTGGTCGAGTCTAACCTCTCTTAACCTGTAAGGTCATTGAGTCAGATGAAATAACGTTCAAGATCCCACAGGAAGTTTTGCTTCTACCCTTAATAGTCTGGAACTCACCATGTCCAGATGCTGGTGGCGGTGAGGAGACCTCAGCCGAAACAGATGTAGAAGACCCAGATGAAAAGGAAATCAGGATGAGAGTTGCATTATAAATGTTCTGAAAAGAGAAGCAACAGTATTAAAATTATATGACAAGCTCAACTCATTCAAGTTAAGTAGGAAGATCTCTTCCCTCATGCCGGGCTGCATGTTTGAGATGTTACCATCATGGTTGAGATGTTACCATCATGGTTGGATTTCAAAGAGGACTAATAAGCAGATACTAAAA
Source organism: Odontesthes bonariensis (assembly GCF_027942865.1). Lineage (NCBI taxonomy): Eukaryota > Metazoa > Chordata > Actinopteri > Atheriniformes > Atherinopsidae > Odontesthes > Odontesthes bonariensis. The sequence continues at coordinate 16,460,959 of NC_134516.1, read as the reverse complement.
GGCAAGTACAACTAACTAAGTAATTTTAATAAACACCTGAAGAAGGTGCTGAAAGATCTTTGATAAGTCTCCAAAAATATCCAAATATCTGCAGGGCATCAGAAATGAAACGTATTAAAGACAAATGTGGCAGTAATTTCTCTTGACAGTGGACCCACAGTGGAAAAAGAAATGGTTTGTTCTAAGGTAATAAAAACATAATTCATCAAAGTAATCAGACATTGATTGAAACGCTTCAATTAAAATGTTTCTCCCTCAGAGATCTTTGCTATTGTTTCACACTCTAATTCTTAAAAGGTAGAGTTCCTGGAAGAGATTTCAGAAGTCTTAAAGACTAATCAGATATTTTGGTTAAATGGGAAGCAGAGTCCCTCGTTGGAAGTTAATTCAAATATCTAAGTTTCAACATCTTCAGAACTTAATCACTAAAATTTAGCCCCGAGTCTCAGCTGTTGAGAAAGCAAAATTCTACCCTCGTAGCAACAAATTAAACAAGCTGACTTTGAGATATGAGACATATGTGATAGTTTTTATCAGCTAGATATGACTGTTACTACTGTATGAAACCAGCCGTGACAGGTTTATCAATTTATATATTCATATTCTTGTGATAGGCCAGAGGGATTCTTGCTTTTGATTAATTTTTATTGGTCTTTAAGGTTTTGTAGAGCAATATCAGCTGATCATCTCACTCAGACTAATTCTGTATGTTCATGTGCTGCATTTTATTGATGTCACAAGCATACAGTTAGTGGGCCATGCATACTGTTTAACACCAACAGCTTGTGATATGACGACACCGATCTCTCCACAGACCAACAGCTATCCTCAGATAGAATGAGATGACAAAGATCCTCCAGTCAAACGGCTCCAGTACAGTAAGTTTCATCACATCTCTGATCTGAAGTAAACATGAGGCACATCACATACAAATGAGATTAAACTGCTCTCTTATGCAGAGAAAGGAGAGGGATACTTGCAACAAAGGCAGGTCAAGCCCTCACAATTACTAATATCATGCATGTGCCCTACAGTGACAAATTATTATTAAGGGGCAGCAAGGATCGAGAGCTTTAAAAACATTCAACAAAGCTAAAGAAACACTACTCATGAATAATCAGTCACAAGCTGAGCTACACAGTGGGCCCATCCTTTAACTTACTAATGCAAAAGCCATTTTGTGTTTGATTCCTGAGCTCTTTTGTCTCTTTACAAGCAGAAATATTGCCATTTAGGTTGGATTTGGAAGTTTCTTAGGCTTGTCTGTAATTTCCATTTAAATGAAACTCCGGTTATATCATGCACTAGCAAAATGCATTTCTTTATAATCCTTCAAAAGTGTCTTGGGAATTAGTCTGCCGTTATCACTTTTATTCAGTGAAATCCTTCATTAAACAAGACATCAAAGCCTTTGTTTTTTTATATTTAGTCATTCACATTTTAATTTGATTTAATCCTAGAAAGAGAAAATCTTCATTCTCTATTCAAATAAAAAAAACGGGAAATGGGAGAGATAAATTTAAACAAAAGGGGTCATAATCTTGTTTTTTTTGTTGCAAATAGGCAATGAATGACAACTAGCCTCGCATGACAGCAACAATGTGTTAGTTTGGAAAAAAAACAAAACAATCAAGTGTCTTCAATTCAGCAAACATCATTCTGTTTATATCAATAACTGCAACCCTGCAGAGAAGACAGTCATAAACACAACCGACAATCATCAGTACAGCTTTAGACATGATCGTAACCCTGTCCCTAACATTAGCCCATAATGTAGCCAAGGAGAGCCTCTCCCTGTTTGAATTAGAGTGTGGTAATACCTGTCATCATTCACCATCTGACCTATTATTTGTATCATTCAAGCTTTGAGTGTTTTATGAGATGCTGCAGAGCATGACCTCTGTTACAGACAGGCATGTAAGATTTACAGGGAACAGTGATCCTCATCACCAGACAGTGAAAAACAACCAACATGGAGAAGAAAAAAGGCTGCTCTGTCAGTAAATTAAGGGGGGTGGGGTTGGGTGGTAGATGTCATCTAGCTCCCACATTTACTTTTTTTTATTACATAAAATTCATTCAAGTTCGTAATTACTTCCTTAAAACAAAGTTAGAGTTGTATCACAGTTCAGGTCCTTTTCTTGGTCAATGCGTAGAGTATATTTCACGGTAAATTTACCCAACTAGAAGATGGATTTGGATAAAAATTTGCTTCAGCTACTCCAAAGGATGAATCTCTGTAACTTTACTGATTTCTTTGGCTATTTTTCTTGTCCAAGCCAGCAGATTAACATTCTAAATTCGTATTTTTCACAAACATTGGCTCCATTGTCATGCTATATTTGTACATTTACAGAGGATGGATCCCCAAAAATGTCTTAATGAGACAAATAGATTTAAATTTTCACCTGAAAAGAACATCAAAAGAGATTATCTATGACAGTATACAATACATTTCTTAAGCACATTCTATAAAGGACACAATGCCACTTCATTACTCTGTCTTATGGGCTTTAGAGCTCCCAGGTCTGCTTATCAGGAACAACTTTTGGTGTGTTTTAGGAATATGGTCAGTTTTTTTGGACTTGATTTCAGAGGTTGAGTTACTCATTCCCATCATAACATCTACGATGTCCTCCAGGGCTCAATGCAAAACTAGAAGACTGCAATAAAAAGGAACTAACTTTTGGGGCAAGGGAGACATCCAAGCAGACTAAAGCAGACTTAGGATGGGCAAGCTTTGCAATTGGATGGCGGACTCAAAGTGGGATGGAATTATTCCGTTTAGGTTTTGCAACATGTCATTTATATGAACATTAACTGGAATGTTGTCTTATTAAGATTAGTGTCAATATTCAGAATATTGCTGTTTAAACTTTTAAGACATTAATGAGGTCAAATCCTAAATTTAGATGTTATGAGGTGGATTCTTCTTATAAAAATAGTGTCAAATGCTCCCACACTTAACTGGCTTGTTTTTAAACGTTGCATGCAAGTGGGTAATTAAAACAATATTAAGCAGAATTTTTGCAATCAAAACAATGTATTAACTCACACCAACGCGATATGAAAGTCTCCTGAAGTTTCTCAGACTGTTGTCTCATATCTTGTTACCAAGTCCTGGGGGCAGGAGGTGGACACAGATGCAAGGCAGGAAAGATAGAAATAAAAGACCTCAATCAAACTGACTAAAAACCAGAAGGGGCCGCAGAAACCGAGGCAGAATAACCAAAGGTCCAAACAAAAAGGCGAGCAACAGGGTTGATGAATACGCTAAAAGAACAGGTAAAGATCAGAGATGGACTGACTAGAAAGAAAAAACTCAAGACAGGGCTATACACTCAGGGGCTGACGAGACACAGGTGGGAACAATCATGACCAAGCTGACAACCACAGGAGCAGGCAAGCAAGGAAAGTAAAGCACTTCTGTACACACTGTCAATACAAAACAAGAACTACAAAACCTATCCAAGACTAAAACTGAATTAATTCGATTTTCAATGACCCATAACTTCCTACCCTTACTGGAACTGGAAACTTCCCTTTTAAACAGACTTTTTCCACATTTACTGCATACAAATCTTTTTTGGGGGCTTAGTGACAAGTTACGTCTACTCTGTAAAATAAAACACAATAAATCTACTATTAAATCATTTTTTTATAAAAGAAAGAAGAAAAGGCAATTTAATAAGTTTCTATTACAAATAGATAGGCTTTTTTTTTAAACACTATTTTAAGTATTTCTGTAAGACCTGGTTGTATGACCCAACAGAAGTTTGTGGTGGTGTAGACTCCTTCTCCGTTGGTATTTCCCTATTTTTTTTTAACCTATTTGAGATCTAACCTTTGGACATGGGGTAAACACATGGTGTGTAGGTGGGGCGGCCACATATAACAATCAAATCAGTGCCTCTCACACACATTCGAGCTCAACCTTCACAGCATGGACACGCATTTGCAATCTGCCAATGCGGCATCTGGTTGTATGGAGGTTGAATGTGTTCATTCACGTTGTAGGACATAACCACTGTGAAATGATTGAAATTAAAGTTCACAAACAGCAATCAACATAGCTTTAATCTTGAGAATGTTGATTTGTACAATCATGACATATCACAAAAAATAATTCTCCCACGTTGACCAAGATTCAATTTTAGATGAACTGAATCTAACTCTGAGGTAGATTTGAAACACTCCACCAAGAATAGGATTTGCAAGAGAAGTAAATCTTTTCATTTTAAATTTATGCTTGTGATGATGGGATATTTAAACATAGACCATGTTAGAATTCACTTGTGCCATACTTCCCTTTGGCTTACAATATTGCTGAATAGTATAATCTAAAGCATAAGTATCAGTTTAACTTTTCAACTGTAATGCTTCAAAATATACAACAATAGTCATAAACACATTAATTGATTCAATAATCATTGAATGGAAACAAATTGATTTGATTAAGTTGCACTCTGCTTTGGATAGCTGTAATATAACCACAGATTGTTTTGCATTCAATCAATATTCATCCAACAGTTTACTGAGCACAGTAAGATCTCCAAAAAGAATAAACCCAAACAGCGGTTATTCCTCTGTTGTCAAATCCTGCTGTTTTGTCAAAGCTGGTTCTTCTTCTGTGATTAAGGGAAAGACAACAGCCGTGTCACATCATTATTAGCAATTTTGAATTGTGACTTCTGGAGACTGTCTCACAGGTGGGACTAATCATTTTTCACGTAGTTTGATTTTATTATCTATATTTTCTTAATCACTGTTAGGTTAGCTCGTGTTTAATAAAATTCAGTCAAAGTTTGGAAACGATCACGCTTTGATTTGAAATCTGCCCCGTCACATTGTTTATACTAAACTATGATAATAAATCATTCAGAAATTAGTCCTATCATAGTAGTTCATTGGGAGTGAGGTGGGGTTGTGTTTTTACACATGAACATCAGAGATTTTTATATAAATGGGCTGACAATTTGGTCCAGATTTTCCACAGTTGCTATCACACAAGTACATCACAGTGGGAGGCTTTCTGCTGGAGGCGCTTACCCAGCTGGAAATGCATCGGAGAGATGCTGGGGAACATGCGTCTCGAGCCGCAGGAGGTAACACATGTGGAATTCCACTGTGGAAATCGCTGTTTCAACACGTAGAGAATTGAACAATTAAGCCAATTTTTATGTGGATATGAGTATTTAATGTATCCACAATGCAATGAAAAAAAAACTATGTTCAGAAGATGGACTCCTAAAAGCATCTTAGTTGTTTTGCTTCATGCTTAAAACAAAATATTTCACTACCATTGCTGGAATATCAAATAGATAGCAATTATCAGCCATTTTAAGCAGATTTAAATGATCATTATGTCAAATTGACAAAAACCTCAATCTGAGATTCAATCCTAACTCTTTTCACCGCTCTTACAAACGAAAAACTCCAATCAGTGGTGTGAAAATTCTCATGAAATTCCAGAAAGATAGATACTTATAAAATATGAATAGCTCGGTGCTGCGTCACTTTAAAAGCTGTCGCAGGAAGGAAATATGGGAATTTGGAATTCCAAAAATGTGTTTCTCTCATTATTATTATTGGTTTTGTTGTTGAGTTTTTGGTTTTGTCGTCCTCTTTGAAATGGTGTTTTATCGTTTTTTGTCATGCTTTCTATTGTCTTTAAGTATTTTGTATTCTAAAATCTGTTTTTTGTTGTTGTCCTTGCTGTTTTGTTGTTGCGTTTCCTTTCTTGTTCATTTAGTTTCTGAAATGTTGCGTGTTGTGTAGTTTTCAAATCATTTATTTGAACACATTTCCACCATTTATCGTACTTCTTTTTTTCTTTACATTTGTAGGGTCAGTCTGAGGTGTCAGGCAGCCCTACTGTGTGGCTGTAAATGTTTTTCTAAAAGTTCTGTACTCATTATTTCCACGACACTTTCTTATCCCACCAAACTTGTATCTGCCCGCTTGCATTGAACTGTGCATCTTTGCCACTGCCCTCCTTTGTCATGCCGAGGGAATAGATATGTTCTTTATCTTCCAGATTCTTGAAATAAATTACACTGTGCAAGCGAAAGACAGGCAATTCTGCTGCTGTAGAGATTGTTTGTTTGTCCAGGGCATGTTTCTCAAACGGCTTTGTTTAGCAGTATCTCTCCGAATTTCCTTGGACAGCTAACGATTCAGGGGCTGTTTCTGTCATTTATGTTTTGTTTGCTGTAATAAACATGTGTACGCAAATCAGCAAACTTTATCTCAACAAGCTTAAGCAGGTGACAATTCCTTTTTTTTTCGTAGCTGGTGAATAAAATTAAAAGTTGTCAGATAATCCCCAAGTATCGACAAAGACTTTGTTTTTTAATTCTTTTTCAGTGATTGGTGGTAAATGACATTGTGACACTGACACCTACTGAAATAAAGCTGTAAATTTAGCAATTCAAATGTATTTTGATCTCAAAGACAGTCTCTGACTTCAGAGTAAACTGTTTTGTTTTCAAGAAAATGGAAGCTTTTCTCACTTTTTAATGTTTCAAACTAACCAATTTTAAAGCAAGCTTATATGATATATATAAGCTTGCTCAGCATCTTCAATTCTGATATTCAATATCAAAAACTGGAGGAGAGAAAACAGCATTGCTCTTGTATTTCAGCTCTAAGCAAGTTTTAAAATTCAAAGTAAACCTTTCCAGCACCCTAATGGCTTTGTGCTTTGATCAAAAAAACATTGTTCATCAATGTTGTCTTGTGTGCATTTTGAAGAACCAAATTAGAAAAGGTTGTCAAAGCAAAAAAGAAGAGGGCCATCAGTTTAAAAAAAGGCTCTATTGCCAAGATGAAGTAGCTTTAGATTTTTTCCCAAAAGAATAGATGCACATGCGTTAGGTTTTGATGTAGTAAACAATTAACTTACATGATAGAACAGATGTTGCCACATCCAGAGGAAAGTTGATACTTACCAAAACAATAAAAATCTTATTAATGAAGATAATGATTTAAAGATGATGACCAACTGTGGAGTTTGTAAATGAAATATCTATGGTATCTATCTAAAGATTGGATGGAGCTGCTAAAACATAAATTCTTGTACTGTGTACATTACAGCCAAAACACCGGTATCTCTCACCTGTAATGCACAGATATGTATCATTTCATCCTTTCTGCACACAATGAGCTCAGTGACACAATAAACGTGTGACATACTGCTTTGTTGTGCTGCTATAAAACATTATTAACATTATTTTCCTAACCAAGTTGTTTTGGTTCCTTAACTTCCTGAATAGATTTAAAAATATATATTTTAAAAAAAGACCTCACAATGAACTCAAACATGAGTTTGTCAAACCAGACAAAAGCTCCAAAAGTCGATGCAGGGACTCCATGGTAATACTTTCTGTTCGAAGATAATGCTTAAATGTTATGCTCAAGCTTATCCCAAATGGCCACTAGAAATCTTAGAAAACATGCAAAAATCAATGTTCAGGCCTCAGGAGGCTACGACGAACATGACAATGCAATTGAACATGCAATTTTACACAAAAACCTGCAAAGAAATTTAAAATGTAATTTATTATCCAAAACATCAAAAACTAAACTTATGTTTCTTCCCCGAATAACATAAATGTTTGAATGTTAAAGGTGTAATTTCAAATAACACTGGAAGTAGGCAAGGCAAGGCAAGTTTATTTGTAGAGCACAATTCGTACACAAGGCAATTCAAAGTGCTTCAAAGTAACCATGTTACCCAACTTTTGAGAGGCTCATCTTAACAGGCTCTTCTAAAGCATAAATAAATATCTCATAACAAGTCTTCATTAGGTCACAGTTTAATTAATAACCAGCTAGTAGCTACTCAAATGTTTTGATAAGTTTAACACAGTCACGGGGAAAAAAAGTTATCCGACATCCCTGAGTCAGCCTCCCCAGCTGCACGTTGGCTGGAGGAGAAATAAAACTGACACAGGTGTCAGCTTCACTCATCTTCTTCAGAATTCAATTTTATACAGCCAACAAAATTCCCTATTTACTGCTATTTTTAGATAGCCCATATAGTGTGTTTACTCATTTCCTTATGCAAATGAATCCATTAAAACAGTTATGAGAGGAAAATCCATTATGCTCCTGTTACAATGGCAGGGACGTTGTACGTTGTTGTTATTCAGGTCAAAGTTTTTGGCGGTGCTATTACGTCTGCTGAGCAAAAAAATAGCTGGGAAAGCAGGACCCTACCGTGCTTTCATCACTCACTCATTTAACAACTTATAACATGCACAATCATGCAGTGTATTTCCATTTAGATAAAGCGCACCATTTAAATTAAGGTGTGAATATTATCTGGAGACACGGCTATTTGCAGTATTTCCACATTACTTGTGAGCAAAAGCAACAGCTGCCTGTTTGTTATTTTTGTTATTCAAATCATGTTTTGAATATTCTTTTTTTCCATGTGGATGCAGGTACCCAAAAATGTTGAAACTGTAATATATATTATAGCTGTGCTCAGGCACAAAGTTGATGATGATAGCAGATGCAGATTTGGATGCCTTTTTAAAAAAAAAAACAGCAGCCAGTCGCATTTGATTATTTAATCATTTGCTGCAGAAACTCCGTCAGGCCATGATCAAAATAATCTCATCACCAAAAGAATATAGACGTCTGTGGATTTCTTTACTTCTGTGAAACTGCCTATCTTGGCGCTTACTGAGAAGGAAAGGTCAGCACTAATCCTAGTCAACATAATGATTTAGAATAGTCATTCTGGCTCGTGATGAGACCAGAGAATTTGGCATCAAACCATGTTCCTCCATCTCCCAAAGATGCTCACTGCATATCAAATTTGGATCATGTCAGATTATCCACGAGGCCATGGCATAATATGTGCTGTCCAAAATGACTACAGCCTTTCTTGTAGTGACCAAATCAAATGCATCGGCGGAGGAACATGTTCATGCAGAGACAACAGATTAGGCGAAAAGAGAGAACACTATTAATGTAGGAAAATATCTAAAAAATTATTATTATAATGATCATTTATGACTAGCTCTTATTTAAATCAGCTTCCTTCTGGCTGCTTCATCTTTTCAACAACAGGTGTACCACCCTGGCAGCTCAATTTACAGTTAGCTTGAGAAAAAGACAGTTAGGCTGATGAAAGCAGAGCCAGGTAACACCTTCTTTCTCCAACCTTTTTCTGCTCTCTGTGCTGCTGTCAACTACATTCCTGTCTGAGTTTGTTTTTGATGCTTTGTTGCAGTTTTTGTGAAACTGATGCCTCAAAACATCCTCTGCATACTAATGCATTGTCTATGGTGGGAAGCAACAAATGATTCAATATTTCACTTTGATAGAGAAAAGAGGGAAAGGTTATGAGTGGAACAAGATAAGACTCTATCTGATATTTCTACAATCCTTTAACTACTAAGTTGTTTGACCCATTTTTTTTTTTGTGTAATCAAAAGCCCTTTTCAGACCTGAGATATGCAACATTAATGGCCTCATCAATCTGTGAAAGTTATAACATTCAGTCATATAGATATTGATCACTTTGCCATTAAATGTTCCTGAGTCCTCAGTCAGGCAAGCCCCGTGAAAGTGAAGGAAAGATCCACAGTGTGTATCTATATGAGACCGGACAGCATGCAACATAATACAATCCCACTTCTCTCGCAACGATAAGTTATATCACATAATAATTCCCATCAGCAGGCCAAGCATGTAATGGTTGAATAAAATATTGTGGTAGTGAACGGAAACATTTAGAAATCATCAACATATGGTCAGAGAGGAGAAGCTTCAGCAAGTCAAATGCCAACAACAACTAGGTATTGCATCATCATATCACCTATCATCATATGTAAAAACACTGTTATTTAAGAACAGGATCTATTGCATGCCTCTGAACACCTGGTCATATGTCAAATTAACCCACTGCTGCTGTGTGTGTCTCCTAATTCATGTGACTCCACTTGAAAGTGAAACGTATCTGTCACCAATTCTGATCTGAACAGTGTAGCAGTCACAGTGCCGTGTGGATTAAGAGTTTTTCAAACTTTGACAAAACCAACATTCCTGTGGGGGATGTTTACGTATGTGGATATAAACCAGATCTTCATTTTCTTTCCACAAAGGAAAAAGAGACAGAAACTGCCTAATTTACGTTCACCTTCTACCCTCTTAAAAGCTTTTTGGGAGTGAAAAATAAGCAACAGACGCTTGCAATAAAAATTGGGATAGACTCTAACGAACAAAGAACTCACTCTTGGAAAAGTGGGACACTTACTATCTTATATGGACCATAACTCGAAAGTTGACACTTTAACACCCCTTTTCACCAGCAAACCGACCAGATGGCTACATACGAACTGAGAAGACTTCATAAGACTCACTTTTAGTCGAATCTTAAAACTATATTAAATGTGTTTGATAACCGTGTACAATTTCTTTCAGGTTTCCAGCTTGATCACAAGACGCATATAGAGACAATTTGTACGATTCTGGCTTAAATATTGACAAAGAACTGATCTTGGTGGAAAATGCCCAACCTGCCTGATGGAACCACATTGCCCCCTAGTGGTCTGCAGTGTTGATTAGTTGAACATTTAAATCCCAGAGGACTCAGTAAAATGGACAAGATATATGCAAGTATTAACTTCTAACGATGTCCCTTCGGTATCTATTTGGTATTTGTTTGGTATCCCCATTGTCAACACAGAAAATTAACATTGTGTGGTTCGCTATCCATGTGTCACGATTTTATAGATATCCATCTGAATTTTGAAGTCATAATTGTCTTTATCATGTGTGTTATTTTGATGTCTTTATATTGCAAGTCTATGTTATATCTTTAATCTGCATATCTTAACAAGATGTGGTGTTTTCAGAATCACCGAGACAAATGTTCTATGAGACAGAGTAATGGAGAAACACAGAGTTCTTTGTCTCATCCAGAAATCCCCCTTTAGCACAGATCACCTTACACAGACACCCAGTTAAACATGCACACAGTTCAAGCATGTCATTGGCTGAAAAAGTAGTGTAAGCCCCGCCTCCTCAAAACCCGGAACCCGCGAAAAACACGCTCTCTCTAGTTCTCTCGTTTGCTGGCTCGCTTCAGGCGTCTGCTCTCTTGCTTCTTGCCTCTTGTTCCAGAAGGGTTCCAACCCAGAGTTTCAGAAGGAGATTTGAGCAGAGAACAGCTGCTCAGAGAGTTTTGGAGATGGTTTAAGCAGAAGAGAAGAGCTCACCAGAGTTTGGGAGTTTTCCCATAATCTCAGGAGAGAACGGAAGGACGTGTGGATAACGATGCAGCGGACGACCGGAGGAGACCCTCCAGAACCCAGTGAGACCCCGGAGACGAGAAAGAAAGACCCGAACAAAGAAACAGATTGAAATACTCTGAAGATGCACGTTTTACGTGTTTTTGTTCGTCCCTCGCCATCCACGTCCTTCTACGTCGCACGTCCTAACCTCCGCTGTTTCACGCCATCATCACCTTTTCCTACCAAGAAGCCAACTCCAAGCAACCTTTTATTAATCTTCTGTGAACTTAAGTTCACTTCATCAGAGAAGCAACGGACCCACTGACACCCAGAAGATTCGATCATCTAACCACAGTCCTCGGCACCATCGTTTCGGTTTCCCGGTGAAAGAAGCAACTGAGAAGTCCGCTAAAGTCAGCCACCACAGCCAGGAAGGCCCAGAGAGCGGAAGAGAAATCCCCTCGGACCCCGCGTGGCCGCTGCCGTGTTCCGAACCGACTAAACAGAACTTCAGCACAGTAAGACCGACCCGTTTTCACCTTAAAGTGGGTTTGATGGATGTCTCGAGGCTTTCACAGAATGATAAATTAATCCGAAATGTCAGTATTTAGCTTCAAATAGTCAGCCAACCCAAACTATTTGAATAAATCCAGTATCTCTCCATTGCCATATTTTATTTTATATTCACTAAGTGTTTTATATAATCACCCATATTCCATGCATCTCCTGTTTGTTTAAAGGTTCATGTCTAAGATCATATCATTGTAATAAACAGCTCATATATCTATATATATATGTTATAATCACAGATTGTGTCGTATGCTTTCTTTACGTAATGTCTGTCCAACCAAACGAGGACTTCACGAAAGTAGCGAGATATGAGACTGAATATTAATTGATTATTAATTGAAAGATTAATTTAACACCAGGATCGTAAGATTTCGAACAGTTTTCCTACCTGACTGTGACTTAAATTAAGTTAAAACCTAGGTAGGTGGTGCCCTGAATTCGAGGTAAGGTTTATTTGAGACTGTAAGAACATCTCATAAATCCTTATATTTAATACGTATATAAATACCCGGTAACGCTACAACAGACTCATTATGGAAAAGCACCAGAGGGGCAATATGCACACAACACCAACATGTTCAGTCGCTATCAGATTAACAGAAAGCATTGCTGCATCGACATGGGGCTTAAATTTACAAATGGAATTATCATATCCTCTGCCAACTCTTTCAGCCTAATGTGAAAGTAGTTTAAAAGCTGTTTTCTTAAAAACATATTGGGTGGAAGAAAGACATTCCATGTCGTTGTCCATGACATACAAAATAATTACAAAAGTACAAATGTTTTTTTCTTCTATTGGTGTAAGATAAACATTTATGATGGAGAAATTGTAAATAGAGCGAATGGGGAATTATTCATATAGTACACTTTTAGGGTGTGTCATATTTAGAACTGTTGCCTAAATGACTGGCTGACTTTTGGGGGGCGGGGCATAAGCTATGTTAGGGATCATTTTGCTAATGAGGAAAGTTATGCATGTTTATGTCATGTTTGCATGTCAATAAGCTCTTCCAGCTCCTAAAAAAAACTCCAAGCCAGATCTCAATTTTGGTTTTAGATCCGTTTGTTTTGGACTGAGGTTGTGCATCTTGCGTAGGTTGCATCTTTAAATGTATATGCTTCCAAATCAAATTTAATGGTGGTGTCAACACTAGCACTGTATTACACCCATTTTATTCCATCATTTAAAAAAGATAAATAATGTGATCATTAATGTAAAAGATGCAATTTGTTCCTAGGTCTCTCAAAACATAAATGGCTCCATTTGTTTTCCCTCATTAGTAATAAATCTCAACAGGGACGGCTAGAAGTGTTTCTTTAATAAGCTGTAAGCATTAAAGAAAAACAGAACATTATCCAAATTTATTCTCATTGTTCATTTTTATATTGAAATGAGTGACAATTATTGCAATGTCATTGTTCCACTTTACAAGTTGTTGCTTCAACACTCTGGCACCCAATGTAACATTCCTGCTTTGTCTCTGAGAGTCATGTCACATGCACTATAAAGTAAAACAGATATAAGAATGGAATAGAGGAGTGAAAAAAACTCAAAGCACAGCAGGAGTCAACACACTGGATGGGACCGTTATAATAAAAGCAGTGATTCTTCTGCGTCTGTGGAGACTGGAGAAACATGGTGTGTGTACAGAGGATTTACTTACCCTTGGGAATTTGAAAACCCTGTTTGGAAAAACAAGAGGTGCCAAAGTACTCTCTTTTTTTCTTAACTCAAACCGGGTATTGAATCTTTGCTTATGTAAAATTAAAACATTTTTTAAAAGGACACACGGTAGTGGAACAAGTTATTTTCCCAGCATGTATGCAGTGGCCCACCAGCAGCCCTTAAGTCTCTCAGTGACAAAGAGCAAGACGTTTGTTACATGGATAGCTCAACCAGACTGGTTATAACTTGTTGCATCTAGTTTTAACTGATTCCAACAAAGTTTTCATTTAACAAAAAATTAAGAATATGCTCAAAGGTTTTTTTTCCCCACATCACGCTTCTATCGGGAAAAGGCTTACAAGTGTCACATTAGCATGTGACACTGCCTCTTGCTTTCCACCTTAAATAACAAGAAGATTTCTTGAAGGAAAGATAAAAGATTTGACAGCTTAACACGATCAATTAGACTGATAATATAGTAGTAACATCAAACTAATATGTAATCATTCCATATTCTACTGAAGAAATGGCCAGAATGCTGTCAAACTAAAACAAGTGCTCATCTTTTTATTTTTTTTTTTGCCTTAAAGCTTAGCTGCTACAAAACAAATAATGAAACCTCTGCAGAGTCTTTTTGTTGTTAATTGCTTAAACAACATGAGAGGCAATGGCCAGTCCAAACCAGGAGCCTTGTTACAATTCTGGCAACACACTACTCTGCGTGTCTCTCTAATGAACCTGCCGCTTATTAATCCCTATCACTAATGAGGCTATTCGGAATGATAAGCTTCCCCAGCATCGGCTGATGAACACATGCTAAAGCTGCCTGGGCCTTTGCTAAGTACACGTCAGACTGGGCTAATCCACACAGCAGTACCTGTCTGTCACAGCAGTCACCTACAGTGGCCTTCTGTTGTGACTGTACCCGAGTAGCTCCAATATGACAGCTCAACATGTGCATGTCAAAATGATTGTTTGCTTACGTGGATTCAAAGGTGAAACATGGCATTAGTTTGAGCAGCAGGGGGCAAGGAGTTCATATTTCAACTCGCAGTATCCGTTCATGCACTCATGGCCATTACTCTAGATTCACAGTAAATACAGGAACACTTATTTTCTCAATTTATAAGTTATTTTTCTTTAGCAAAAAATACTCATTCAGTCAATTCAGTGAAAACTCTTTACAAAAGTGCGTCCGCAGGAAAATAACTTACTGTTGAGCTTTTCAAAATACAATTCTGCATTCTAACTCGTGTGTGCAAAGACACTTTTATTGACATTAAAAGGAAAATCATGTCATATCATACTGGGTCTCATGGCTCAAGTTTGTCATCTTGCAGATAAATTCATAAAGGAGCTCTCAATATGCAGCCCTACGTTTAAAAAAAAAAAAACATACTGATGTTGAAAAACATATATGTTGGATATGTCTTACAAATCAATTAGCTTTTGTGAAAAAGATTTGTTCTTATGTAAAACATAATGATTATTTAACCTTTTAAAAATAAAGAAAAATGTATAATGTGTGGAAAATTCAGTCAGGCTTTCATTATGGAAACATAAGACAAAACAAACTGGTGTTTTTTTTTTATATATAACTTAGTACATTTGAGAGAAAGTAAAGCTAAAGTCAACATTTGGAGAACAATGTTAAAGTCTGAGCATACTTGAATTCCTCGAATTACCAAAAAGTTGGGACACCGTGTAAAATGCAAAAAAAAAAAAGCAGAATGAATTGATTTGGAAATCTAATGAACCAATATTTAACTGACAACATTGAAAAAAAAAATGATAATGTAATAGCCCCGGAGCAAATTCCATTTGCGGCCGCTAGGGGCGTCTAGATTTCTAGGCTAGCATCATGTACAGTTCATAATACAGATGCATATACATATCCGTGTGTAAAGGAATATAGTCAAAAGACATTAGTAGATGCCTGCACTGCATAAAAAACAGGCATGATGAACCCATGGAAATCACTGCACAGGTTCAGGAACACTTCCACAAATCATTTTCTGTGAACACAGTTCAGCCTACAATCTACAAATGTAGGTTAAAGCTTCCTCATTCAACGAAGAACCCAAATGTGAACATGATCTGGAAACACTGCCATCTTCTCTGGGCCAAAATATATTTAAAATGGACGATGACAAAGTGGAAAAATACCATCCAGTTTGTAATCAGCACTCAGAACAAAAGCCTTTGTCTCTGATCCCTGATGGAATGAGATGCATTAGACAGCCTCTGGAGAGGCAATGTCAATCCTGAGAGGTATACACCGGTTTTAAAGAAACATAAGCTCCCATCCAGATGACATCTTTTTCAAGGAAGGCCTTGTGTATTTCGGCAAGATGAGACTAAACATGTACTGCATCTATTACAACAGCATGAATTCATCGTAGAAGAGCCCAGGTACTGGACTTAACTGACTGCAGTCCAGAACTTTCACCATCTGAGCACATCATGAAACCCAAAATACAACAAAGTCGGACTGTTGAGCTATTAGAATCATATACCAAACAAGAATGGAAAAGCATCCCAGTGTTCCATGCATTTTTAGGACACAGAGAGTTTATATTGAGTGTGTTCAGAAATTAGTCAGTCGCCATCTTGAATTCACTTCACTTTGACCATTTGACCTTTGCCTGTACGAAGCAGTGTAGGTGTCTCAACACTCCAATACAAAAGCATGAACTACATTTTTGTGTGAAAAAAAACGAAGACTTCAAGACAAAACCCCAATGTCTTCTTGCCAATGTTTTATAAACAGTTTGAAATCATTGTATTTTGCATTAGTGACAGTTGCAGCTGATTGCTTTTTCTTCCATGTCAGAGAATATGTCACTTTGTTTGTGACATGACAACTGTTACCACTTCCACGCATTACATAACCAACTCTTAGCTCTTTGAAGCAGAGTTGTAGGCAATAATTCACCGTGTGTGTGTGTGTGTGTGTGTGTGTGTGTGTGTGTGTGTGATTGACAGAGCCCACAGGGTGTCATGATACAGTGTGAGCAGGAGTTAGAATGAGGGTGCATGTTTGGAGCCCATCTGCTCCCAGCAACAACCCCCACACAAATCTCTGCTGATGGCGAGGTCATCTTTTGCCAAAAGCCTCACCTGTTCCAGGACTCTTGCCATGGCCCAGCAGCTCACATGACCCATTGCAAGATGGATGATTTAAGAGCTGCCCTGCTAAATTGTAGGTAAGCCAATATAGTCACATAAAAAGTGTGCCACTGACAGTGTTGTGCTAATGGGGTGTTTAAGACAGGCTTTGATGGACTGGTGATCTAGCAGCCTCATTAAGTCCCTCAGGTTCCTTTTTCAGTACATAAATTGGTGAATAAGAATAAGAAGCTCTGAGCAGAGCATATTCTTCTTCACACTTGATTTTGCACTCACACTACACAAGTTACCAATGCTTGTACACACAATACATGTTTCAATACTAGTTCTGAGCCGCCATAACCCAACTTAGAACCAGTTCTTTCTGATAAACCAAAATACTGGGTCCACCACCATAAAAACAGAGTAAAGCGCATAGGGCTGAAGGTGGGGTTACCGAGTCCAGCCAGACAAAATAAAATACCCTTACTGCTATTTTTAAAAGTCCAGAGCCAGCATAGCATTCCGTCTGCTTATTCAAGAGAGAATAATAAAAAAGACTAAGCTGAAATGAGGATGTGTCGAAGGAGCAGTAGAAAAGCATGAGCTCAGTGTTCCACTCATCATCCTCAACGTTTTATATCGCCAGTCGCGTCTCTGAATGCTGCCCAATGTGCCATATAGAGCGACACTCATGGTCACAGTCTACCGCCGAACTTTTAAAAAGTATTTGCAGCAACATTTATTATGACTGTGTGATATTTTAATTGAATTAGCGGGTGTTTGTAGATCCCACTCGAAACAGTATGTTTAAATCTCACTTGTATCCCCGCTTATACACAAGTTAGCGTTTGGAAAGACCAGTCAGCATTGCAAAAGGTGTTCACAAACAAACAAAGATCAATTGTTTCTCTGCACTCTACAGACTTAGATTCATTTTCTTAATAAATTAATTAAGGGAGGGTCAACAATGTATTTAAGAAATGTTTATGATGTGACATGATGACATAGCTCTGTGACAAACCAGTTCTTAGCCAGAACAAACTTAGAACCAGTCCTGAACCAGCACTGGAACCAGTTTGGTCGAAAAAGGGTAAGAGTGAGCAAGTGTATGTGGAGGAAATAAATCACCACTTGGAGAAATTTAAAGTGACCATTTAAATCCAGTATTTTGTCAATTATAGCATCATATAATAATCAACAATTCCATTGTTATAATTAATTGAGCTAATTGATATTAACAACAGTCCAATCAAAATGTATATTTGTGTTGCAAATGGTGTTCACAACAGGGGGGGCTGACAAGTAGTCTGAACATGTACACACAGAGTTCTCAGACAGTGTACTTAATTTACATTCAGTGTAATTTAAATAATGATGTAACCACATCTTCACTATGACAAAAAGGTAAACAATTCTCTTGTTTTTTTTATTTATTTTTTAATCAAGTAAAGTATCATCAAATTAAAATAGAACCAACATTTTTATGTAATGAATGCATGTGGGTAGTCGTCGACTCTGCTGTTTAGAGCTTATGAAGGCAGAGAGCCTCTGTTAAATCAAAGCAACAAGGCAAACAAGAAATAAGCAAAACCAAGAGCAGTGCATCTCAGACTTTGATAGGCAGCAGAAAACAATGTTCTAGAAAAATATTGAAGGTATTGAAGAGTACCTGGTCCCCGTGGTGGGAATGAAACACAGACATAGTGGCTCTGGCCATGAGGGAGATGTATGTTTAATAGAGTTAGTCCACCTGCTTTGAGCAACCCTGACTGTGTAGATTACTCCTGACACTCAACAGCATAAATATAATTCATGTTCAGGCGGCGCAGCTATAACCATCTCATCACTGTGCCATGTATGACCCTAATATGTTAAATACTCAATGTCATTATACCTTCGTGTGTAACAATTACAGCACCTAAAGAGAGTGCTGTAGAGGAAAGGACATCTAACAAGATGCTTCAAAGACAAGCTTTTCATGTTTGGCTTTCCACGTTCACTGACACACGAAGTCACTTCAAGGTCTCGAAAATTGGATTTATTTACAACAGCAGAAACCAGGCTGTTTACAGAGTGAAATGCTGGCGTAGCTAAAGGGGGAAAAAAAACAAAGAACCAGAAACAAAATGAACAAATGTCTTTTGGTTGTATGTTTATAGATAGTAAGGTGTGATGGAAAATGTATTGCTCCTCCTTAAGAATGTGCTGGGTGTTGTTTTTCTCTGTCTTACAAACAATGGGTGCCACCTCATGTGTTTTTCACATGATTTACACATGACCTCTATAAGTGATATTTCCTGATTGCATCACCTGCGCAAGTCAGCAAGTAATAATCTTATTTGTACTCATGTAAGTTCAGACTTCTTCAGTTGCAGCCTAGCGCCCTTACTCTCCCTCATGAAGCATGATAAACCTTGGAAACATTGGTTTGCATGTGTGTATGTATGTATGCAGGTATGTTTGTATATATCTCGGCAGGTAAGAAGAAATTATGCATGCTTGTTAGGTTAATTGGCGATTCTCTATTGACCATGACCCTGATCTGGTGGTAGCTGGGATACCCTCCAACCCCCCTGTGACCCTGAATTGGATAAAATGGGTATAGAAAATAAATTGATTTAAAATCAACTGATGCAAAATTTGAAAGGACATACATATCAGCGTTAGCCCAAAACTAAATGTTTCATCATTGCATAAATGTAGCAGTATCAGAATAAACAACCAAAAATTGTGAATTAGCAACATTTAATGTTTTCCCCTTTTTTTCTCATTTTTCTCATATTTTTCTTTTTAAAAGAAAACCTTTACCATATATTTCTAATGCCTTGACCTAACCAAGCGTGAGTGATAGCAAAGTAAAAAGGAAACACGATGGATCAGATGATGCTTGGACTCCATCTCCATGTCCCATCTCCTATCAAGCGCTTTTGGATGTCCATTCCTTTTGTGACAGTTCCACGTTTCTATAATAAATTAGTACATGATGAAGTTTTCAAGGCAAACTTTACGTTATACCTTCAAGTCATAGTGTTTTTTTTATCATTTTTGCATTAATCTATTTACGGGACTTGAAATAAATTCTTTATTAAATTATTATTATTATTATTATTATTATATATACCTATCCTTAACATTTCTTATATTTAAATGAAGGTGGATATTTTTCCGAGTCAAAAAAAATAGCATAAGAGACATGCTGGATCAAACAGCAGAGCTGATCCAAATTAGTCATGAAATTTTATGCCATTACAAAATATAAGTCCCTTGTAATGAATAAATGTTGAATTAGAAAAAGAAAAAGAAAAAGAAAAAAAACTAAGTTTGTCCTTTGGGAAATGTCATTTTCATCATTTCTGTTTTCACATGACTCAACAAAACACTTCCCGAATTTAACATCAACAATAAACTTTTTACCAAAACTAAAAAATGTACTTCAGATTTTGTTTATATCCGTCTTATAGGAGAATCCTTGTGGGGGAGAAGAAGGGAAGATAACCGGAGAACACACATAGAAAAGTTATTCAATGTGTAGCGACTGATGACAGCTTATATTTGAAATAAACAAGATTCTCAATGTCTTGGTACGAAAAGTTTCTTGCAGTAGATAGTTTTTGCCCTCATGTCTTGAATTATTAGTTCTTTGTTTAGTATGAGAAAGTGCTTGCAATCTGAGGGCTGTACTCATCTGGATCAATAACTACCTGTGTTCCTGTCAGTGATGCCGGTAACGCGTTAATTAGTAACGCGTTACTGTAGTCGGACTACTTTTTACAGTAACGAGTAGTCTAACACAACTACTATTTCAAAAATAGTAGTCAGATTGAAGTTACTTATCTAAAACATCGTGCGTTACTATTTCTGCATTTCAGGGGAACATATATTTGGCTTTTGTCAACATATATTCACGATTATTACAACCATACATTTGTATTGAAATAATTTGGGATAATTTCGTTTTCTTATGAGTTATATCAGTGTCTGCGACGGGAGCGGGGTTCGCCTGAAGTCACTCGTTATTTTACATCTACCTACCCAGTAAAAGTGATCTGTCCCACTAAAATGTTAAACACCAGCGATATCATTTGTTACATTTTACTCACTTTCCCTAATCATTTTAAATAAATACACCAATCTAAACCACAGTTTTCATCAGTGCCTGTCACAGACGATAGTTGATAGGTTTAGCTATTCGTGCTAACTTTATAACATATACGTTTCAGGCAGTGCTAGCTAGCTGTTTATCTTACCTGGTCGCAATTGATGACTCAAAGATGACTTGTTAACGTCTTTGTACTGTATTACATCCTCTATGATATCTGAATGAGTGTACGGGTGTTTATCTATATGTATACTTCGTCAGCTGTAGCTTTGGGTAATCCAGTAACAGCTGCAGTTGTAGGCGACTAGCATACAAACATTTCTGCAAAGCGACGGGTCTGACGATCAATCAGGTTTGTTTAAACTTTTATTGGTCAACGAGTGGATAAACGTGACATTTTTCGGTCAAAAACTTGACTGTCATACTGGCTTGGGCCCATAATTATCAGCAGGTTACGTGTTATGACCGTCCGTTTGTCTGCATCGCTGCGAGTGAATGACTGATGGTCACTGAATCACTGGTTACTCCACAGTTTCTCGCATAAATGCAACTGAAAGCCAAGTCATAAATACAGATACGGGTTTTGTTCTGATTTGTTTTGTAAAACCACTCCTTGCTGCTCTAATGCGGGACAACTACATGTTCAATATAACTTAAGTGTTACCGTAATTCATAGATAGATGCAATCAGAGTTAAATGCATGGAGTCAAGAATGTCTATTGTATTTTTTTTTTTTAAAAGAAGTGTTTATGTTAAATTGAGTCAAGAAACGCTACTTTATTTTTTATAAGAAGTATTTAAGTTAGATTTAATGAAGTCAAAAAAGCATTTAATTTGTAATAAGTATTTCAGTTAAATGAAGTGAAGAAAGAGTATTTTGATTTTTTTATACTGTTTTTGTTTCATAAAACCACTTCTTGCTGCTCTAATGTTAGACAACTACAGGTTCAAGGGATGTTCAATATGTATTACTTTTTTACGTAAGAGGTTTTTTCATATTTTAAGTAAAGTCAAGAAAGACTGTCTTATTTTTTTTTATTTAAAAAACATGTAAGCCTATTTCCAGAAAAAGTTTGCAAATGCCAGTGTCATTTTTGATGTTCCGGTTAAAATGCATGTCAATAAAGTGAGTATTGGCAGAACTGGTAGTCATTTTCATGTTATAGGGGCGGGGGATCAGCCTCTGCTGAAAGTAACTAAAAGTAATCTAACTTAGTTACTTTTGAAAGCAAGTAGTCAGTAACTTAACTAAGTTACTTTTTAAAGAAGTAATCAGTAGTCAGTAGTTGGATTACTGTTTCAAAGTAACTATGGCAACACTGGTTCCTGTAATGTTTTAGAACCCGTTCCAGTGTGCAATCTGTAAAGCTTCAACAACCAAATTGCCAGTCCAATATTACAAGACCATGTGTGAAAAGGTCAAATCAAAAACGAAAATGTGTGGAAAGGAAAACGGTCAACCAACTGTGTTGAAACAGTAAAGGAAGCAGTCACACCAGCTCGAATTCGTCGCCTAAGAAGAAGAAGAAGAAGAACAGGTCTTTGGTGTCGGGTTGTTGTCCTCAGGAAGCCGAGAATCTTGAACCTGTCTGTGTTGGAGTTAACCCTCCCTTTGTTCATGGAAAGAAGTCTAGCCATTATTGTACCATGCAGTATACCTGTATCACCCTGTCAAACAGGAATGTAATAATTTTTTTCTTTGCCTCTTTTGACAATAAGGAATTCTGACAAAAGGAAATGTTGACAAGAAAATAAACATCATCAGTAAAAATTGGTCTTTTATTGAAAATTGGCTTCGCTAACCCACTTTTCCAGTTCAGTGAATCCATCACTTCAGATTTGCTTAATACTGTACCACAGAGCAGTAAGTAGTAAGATTCACATGAAAAAGATTTTTGCCTAATAATACAACTTATGTGTGTTACAAAGATTGTCCTGAATGTGTCCAGGATTTAGTTAAAGATTCACACAGAATATTTGTGAGGATTCGGTGGCATCAGAATGTACTTCCTTTAGCAGCTTTTTTCACCCTGTAGAGTGAATGCTGTGCATGTGTTGAGGTGTATTTTATGACAAAACCATGTTCTGTTTGTTTCGGTAAGATTAAACAAACTAGTGGCGGAGGTTAGGTGACATCGTTTACATGCAAATGTCTTGCTATATGACTATGACTGTTAAACCATTATGGTGTTAATCTGCTGATCCTCGTGCAAAAGATTTCTAATTTGAGACTTGTTGTGTTAGTGTTTTTTTCAGTCCTTTCCTTTTTCTATGTTCCCTCCCATGTGAGATTCCTGAAGTTCCACTTTATCACTCGTGGTTTGCCGTCCACATAATGTGACATATCTAATTTTTTACTTATGTATTGTGATGATGCAATGTTTTATTGGCTAGTTGTATTGTGTAAAAATACAACATCCATCAAACTTTGCCATTAAAAATGATAAATGCTAAAAGAAAAAAACTGTAAAAATAACTGAGTAGTCATTCAATGCTCCAAATTGTCCATGATGGACGTGTTGCTAAATGCTGTCTCAGTAGAGGCATACACAGTGTCTGACCACAATAGATGTTTGAGATTTAACTGAACAAAAAGAAACATATTGCTGAGGCGCCCTCTGGTCTGACAAACTGAGGAGAACAGGGGGGGGGGGGGGGGGTCTTTAAAGTTGGCATACAGAAAAAAATTCAAGAAGTAATTGGCGAGTTGGCACTGACAGGTGTCCAGTTAGACGCTCCATTAAACTGGGATACTGCTTCAAGCCCCTGACACAGACAGTAATCAACTGTCTGGGATATCAGGTACTCAAGCTCCCACCAGTGCTTTTAAACACACACCAGCTGCTGAAGCAGCCAAGTTGGTGGATTGAAATGTTGACCATTGTTCATAGAACCCACCTCCTCGAGTCAGTTGTCTTTCCAAAATAATCTAAGCAAAATAAAGAGAGGAATTTGGACGGTTTGGACGGTTTTGACGGTTTTGAAACCATCAGTCTCTTTTTTCCCCCCCTTAATCCAACCGAGCATTGCGTGAAATCTAAACTTAGAAAATGTTCTCACACAGGACCTAAAGTCACCAGATTTGCTATGGCAAAACCAATAATGCATGAAAAATCATTGGTGACACAGGTGTTAAACTAAAAAGTCAAGTCGAACCATAGTACAGGAAAACACACCTACTGCTGGAGCTTAGCTGAGGAATGTTGAGATTATACATTTTCATGAGGTCTCCAAACGTAAAATGACAACAGAGGTTTTATCCAATTTTCACACCAAAAGAAAGTTATTTTCTTTGGAAAGCTCTTATTATGTGGACTGTGAAATCAATGTTTTTTGCTCATCCAAGTAAGATTGCTCTCAACCACTTGCAAAGTTTTCTTTATCTACAAGGAGCAAAAGTAAAAATATATTGCTGAAGCTAAGAAATCAATGAATACCAAATAAATAAAAACAAATGCACGAGGAGCATTGTCCAGACAGCCAAACTAAGCAAAGCTAGGATTCACACTCAGTTTGGGGCCCCTTTCTAAGCTACTCTCCCTGAGTGACCACCAGTTATTACTATCAAATCATTGGCCAAATGAATGTCACATAAAGGAGCGATGAAGTTACGCTATGACTATAACTCCTTCCTGTGTGTTATTTCATTGAGTAAGGTAGTACAATGGGGTCCGAGCACATTAAAATTCATGAAGCAAGAGAGAGAAGTTTCGCTGTGCTCCTCTAACATCCTACTTATCAGTCAGTAATGAAGTTAAGCAGAATGAGCAGGAAGACAAATGAATAGTGAAACATTGGTAGCAAGTATTTATCAACTCAAATTTTGGTGAATAAATCTGTTAGAATGTCTGCTTTACATAATTTCACCTCATGTTTACACTTTCCACAGCATTTGCTGCTGGTATTGTTCTACTTTGTGCATGAATCCTTTGTGCTGTATGGCACTGCAGGCCATTTTGTCTATTTGTGTGTATCTTATTGCATTGTTAGAATGATGCATGCAGAGCACCATAAGGCGAAGACATTTCAACATTTATTGTTGTTCCCTACAAAATATTACCTGACTCCCGCCCTCTGGTATTCGCATACCATCTGGGACGAGCCCACAACCGACATGATTTCGAATGGGGCTATTTTTTCTAAAACTCGTGCATGTGATTGGATGAAGAATCTGTCCGTCATCTTGACTGACACGCCACTTCAGCCACTCCCAATGACTCAACCCGTGACGTAGCTCAGTGCTTACCTGACTCCCACCCTCTGGTATTCGCATACCATCTGGGATGAGCCTAGCCTGGTGACGCCATCCTACGTACTTCCGCCCAAAGATGGCTCCGCACATAGTCTGGCCAAATCCCCCTACCTCGGTTCGCTCAGTGTTTTGCCAATCAGCAAACAGTTGCGAGTGGTGACGCAGAACTCACGCGCGGAGTCCATTGTAGTCCATATAATTGTAGTTCAACCGCAGCGGAAATAAACATGGCGACACTAGAAGCTATCCATGAAGTTGTCTCAACTCTGGAGAGCATTACACAATTAAAACAAGAGCAAGAGGAATGCCTCGTCAATTTTGTTAGTGGCAAGGATGTCGTAGCTCTCCTTCCAATGTGGGAGAAGGATGTCATGACATCCTCATGACTTCTGGCCTAGTTACATCGTGTGCCGTGCTGACTGGTTCAGATGAATATTGTTGATAGTTAGAAGAGTTGTTGAACATTAGGCGCCTCCAGAGAGTGCCACGTACGCTTGTTTTGATAAGGACCAGCATAAAGAGAGATCACAGAAGGAAGACGGCGGACATTTTGTAACATTCTGTATGCACATTTGCTGTGACGGTTTGTTCCAATAAACTCCCCAATGGACGGCTGACCGACTCGTGATTCGACTCAATTTCTCCACAACACCAACTGGCTTTGGGAAAAGTTTGATTTATCAAATGGTACCGGTATAATGAAAGCGGATGTGGGAAGCGTGATTCGCGAGCAAGCATGAATCTCGGCGCATAACCTACGTCCTTTCTAAACATTACTGATTGGTTAAGGGAACTCCAATGAATTTAAGTTGCTGAGTAAGGTCCCACCCTCCATGGAAACGGATTCCTCTTGGGGTTTTCCAGACTGTTTGACGGAGTCAACAGTCGGCTTTCGCCCAGGCTAGGACGAGCCCACAACCGACATGATTTCAAATGGGGCTATTTTTTCTAAAACTCGTGCATGTGATTGGATGAAGAATATGTCCATCATCTTGACTGACACGCCACTTCAGCCACTCCCAATGACTCAACCTGTGACGTAGCTCAGAGCTTACCTGACTCCCACCCTCTGGAGCATGAATTGGCGGCCATAACGCGGCCATAACACTGCCCATTCATCCAAAGTCCCACCCAGCGATTAATGATTGGCTCTGATTATTTTCTAATCGGACGAAACACATATGACTCCCAGGCTCCTCAGATGGTTGTGTGAAGAAAGGGAACGCCCCCGTGTGTAGTTGGTGAACGCAGCCAGATGACGTCAGGTTATACAAAATAAGCCTGTCTGACAAATTAGCTTCTTTGGATATGTTTTTAGGCATGAGCTTGCTCGGCTAGTTACATTAAACTGTGCATTTATAGAGGTGATAGAACAGGATGAGATCTTCAATTGCACATAAAATTGGGACACTTATGTTCAGTATGGCCATCTCAAAATGCTGTTTAGGGTATGTTCACACTTTAATTGGTGTGCATTAAAACTGTGACAAACTGAAATATGAAGGTATGTTCACCACTTCTGAAACTGTTAGTCATCTTCCAGGCAAGCAGCCTTCTATTAAGCCGATAAACACGTTGCTTGATTACTTTCAGTGTTGTTGTCGTGGTTCTGGAGGAAGGTAAAAAATGGAAACCATCACCAATACTCAAGTCAGAATACTCACACTCCCACTACAGCCCAACGTAAACTACTGTCCCATGTGAAAAGACCCAAACTTTGTAAGATCTGCTTTTGTAAGTTTTGGTTTCTAAGCTACAGAAGTTGCTGCTTAAAAAAGGGATTTAGTATATAACCACTAATTGCTTTCAGTTTAAAACCTGACCTCATTATATTCTAGGGACTAGAGGCTTTGGCTAACTGGTATGGAAGCATTCAGTGACAAAAGCTGTTGGCATCTTTTCACTGAGAGTGGATATAATGGCACTTGCACTAAGTCAGTGCATCAAAGAGCAATTTGGCTATGCAGATTAGATCATAATGTGAATGTGCACTGCAAGCACAGGCATTGTGAAGTAAAAATGTTAGTGGACCTTATGTTGCCTTGCATCACTTCATTTAACAAGTGGTGTACATTGTCTTCTTTTTTTCCCCATTAAACTAAGGAGTGAATTGCTGACAAGAAAAGCTCCTCTGCAGTCTTTTTTATGCAGGCCAATCTGTGCGCTTGGGAAATTATTTTTGTCTGTGTGCACTTCTTTTCATGTGTCATCAGGTGTATCTAGGTGTGCGGGTTCCTTAAATCAGGACCCTGTCAGATCAGAGAGCTGCAGATCAAACCTATCATCCACAATTGGACCTCAGGGATGACATTTGCTATTATTTTGTTGGAGCAAAGACTTTTATCTGGAGATGTCATTCTAAAAGGTCATCTTTCTTCACAAAGACTGAACTCATTAAATTCATCAGATATAAATTGTTACAAGCGTCAAACAGACATGTGCAACAGGCCCAAATTCATATTGTCTGGCTGAAACTACAGACAACCAGATTGTAAGACAAAGTACAGTTATTCAGGCCAAAATAGAATAGGAAAAGGTACACATTCTGAACTTTGGTGTCTGAGGGCCAAACTCTGAATATCATAAATGTTTATTAGTTATATTTATTAAACCTTCGTCCAGTTTCTTTTCCCTCGAGTTGGCCAGTTTTATTATTGAGGAGGTTTGGGGGCGATGGGATTTTCAATATCTCCTATGCATCATGTTTTATGAAAGCCCTTTCAGTGAGCTGTGAGAGACTGGACAGGTTTCTCTGCCTTCATAGCTTTTAGAAAATACCAACAATATCAGCATAGAATTTAATCTCGGGAAATGATGGATAGTTAAAAGGGAAACTTATAGAGATCATTAATGCAGACCATGTGGGAGAACAAACAGATATTATCTTGGAAGAGACATTAAATCTAAGACATAAATGATAACATGAAAGGGGTTTTTATTTACTCAATGACTTGCCTCCAGAAAAAAAAAAGCTTATTGTCTCTCTTAACATGATCTATATCACTGTAACCAGAGGAAACCATTCATTTAGCTATACAGAAAGACGGAAAATTACCCTAAAGCCTTAATTACCCTTAAAAGCCTAAATTACCCTTATCCAGGAAGCAAAAAACATTTTTTTTTTGTTTTTTTAAAACAAATGCAACTCAAAATATCAATCACTGATGGTTAGAGATGACTGGATGACCAATTTGTTGCCTCTGGACATATCAAGGGTTACTTTTCTCCTCTTTTTATTATATCTACACAATGCTGACCTAAACTAACTTCATCTTGGTACTGCACTTCACAACCTATTCGGTTCTAGAAAGAAAGGAAATGTAAATACTGCATATACAATTAGAATTTCTTACGAAAATCATGTCTAATTCCACTGCCCGTGTTGTACTCCTATGTGTGAAGAAAGATTTGAGAGTTGTATGCATGATCACAAAACAATAACTCATGTGTTGTACGCTTTGTGAGAAAAAGGACACAGTTGTGCATGTTGGAACATTTGCATAAAAATGTTTTACATAATTCTGAACACAATTCTAAGCAAATTGGCTTCATGAAAAACGTTGACATGATTCAGAACTAAATGTATCCAAAATGTGTTTCTTTTTATCTTATTTATCTCAAAAGAAGTGATTTCTTTACTTTTTTTGACATACTAAATAACATTTGGCTCATATGCTGGTCTGAGTCCTTACTTAACATTCTCAAAACTGATCAACCAAAGTACCATTAGACACAAACATGCTCTCCGCTTTGTAGACTTCCCTGTAAATGTACGTATTGATCAGTAAATCCTACCTATTACTCATGCAGCATCACAGGGCCCAGTGCCTCAATATATGGCTGCCCTGATTTGATTTAATTTAATACCAACCCACACTTTCCATTCACAAGATGCCTTGTCATCCCCTTTATTTGAAATTAAACAGCCAGCAGAGCCCTGGCTCTTATGTTATCGCTCTTTAACGTCCCTGCAGTCCATCATCTGCTCACTTCTGGCGGTGCAACTTTGAAGTTCATAAACTGTGATGCAAAGGATGGCTGATCTGATGGCCACTGCAACTGAGGCAGAAAAGACCCGGTCAATAAACTCAGAGAGTGAGATGCCTTTTTTGCAGAATCTCAGACAAACATTAAAGCAAGGCTTATTCAGTCATGCATCTAAACAGATTATTTTTTCTCTCTCTCTCTCTCTCTCTCTCTCTCTCTCTCTCTCTCTCTCTCTCTCTCTCTCTCTCTCTCTCTCTCTCTCTCTCTCTCTCTCTCTCTCTCTCTCTCTCTCTCTCTCTCTCTCTCTCTCTCTCTCTCTCTCTCTCTCTCTCTCTCTCTCTCTCTCTCTCTCTCTCTCTCTCTCTCTCTCTCTCTCTCTCTCTCTCTCTCTCTGTGTTTGGGTGTAGTTTCTGTTGGGTAGGAGATGAAGGCTCTTCTGGGATAGCTGAACACTTGCAAAAATAAACTACTGCTAAGAATGTGAACATTGGTATTGTTATTTTGTCCACTTTGGCTTCAGTGAGGTCTTCAGTGATATGCAGTGTACACATATTTAATTGTTTCATGACAGTTACTGGTAACATTGCTGATACTAGTGTACAACTTTTGCAAAACACAAGGGCTGCTTTTCATTTCTATAAAAATATTTAATGTTGACATTCCCCTCTGCTATCCCATCACTGTCATATGTAACATAAGTATTACAAGAATACATCATGAGAGCTTAGGAAATCAATATTCAGGACTAGGCCACAAGGTGTTATGGGTCTGCTGTTCAGCCATAATGAATATGTTCAAGACCAGACTTCATGTAAAGGGAATGTGGGAAAAATGAAGTTCACTTGACCTCAATATATTCCCCATAGCTGCTGAAAATTGCTTTTGCTTTGGTCCTTCCACTTGATATCTTTTTGCCAATCACAAAGATCCACCATGTGTCCTCTGTGTCTGTGCACCGTCAGCGCTACTGTTGTAGCTAAGACTGTGCTTAAGAGAATGATGCACATGTGCCAACTCAGCAGCTGTCACCTAAAAGTGAGGAAGGCCATAGTATGAAAGGAAATCTGTTCTTGTTTGACAGTTTTCAAGTCACAAGAAAGGCAAAACGCTGTGGAATGGCACAGAGGCCCTGTGGGTAAACAGACTTGTCTCTCAAAACAAGAAGCCAAACTCAAGTCATTGTTTGGAAAGTGTCCATCCTGCTAAAGGGGTCCTTGAGCAAGATACAGTCTCCAGTTCCTGCAAGGATGCAAACAAACAGCAAGGACCTTAGCTAATTACAGATGGCGGAGGGTAAACAAAAGTCTTCAACTTTCTTTTCAAATATAAAATCTCAAAATTTGCATTTGGATATGAAAAGTTAGTCCTACACATTAAGACTAACTAAAATAACACTTATTATAGTCATAGCACAGCAGCACCTTAAAGGGGTAGTTCGCCTCTTTTGACATGAAGCTGTATGACATCCCATATTAGCAATATCACTTATGAACATTGACTTACCCCCTGCTGCGTCCTGTGAGCCGAGTTCCAGCCGAGTTTTGGCGTACATTTGCATCACAAAATCGTTAATCCAGAAAAAGTCAGACCTCACAATCGTTTGGTGCTATTTCTCTCTACCTTCGTATCACTGCGGGCTGTGTAAACCGTGCAGACCGAAGTGCAGACCGAGCAGTCCCCTGCTTCCAAGCAACAGAAACACCGTAGCAGGTGCGGCTATCGGCAGGTGGCTGTAAGCATTGATATGAAGGGAGGGTGCTTTGAGTGCTGTTTGAGTGCTCTGTTCCCACCACGCACCAGCTCCCCATTTACTCTTTACCCTCCTCTTTGTGTACATTTTCTCTAGGTTTCTGTTCTTATTTTTCAGATTCTCAATGTTTCCCTTGAACCTCACCAGTTAACAGCGCTGCTTAATCCGTCTTGTTTTCTGTTCGTGTTTTTGGATTTCCTGGCTGTGCAGCCATTTTAGTTTATAATTAAAGTGTTCTGTTTCAAAGCAGCCTGACTCCTGTGAGCATCTGCATTTTGAGTCCTCATCTAATTCCAAGCATTCAACATTGACAATACCTTACTCTAATTTCAACTTCAAATTCACTGGTAATCATAGAAATTTAGATATTACTTTTAGGGCTTCATTCATGTCTATGGACAGATACTGAAAATTTACAAAGAAATTAAAAATATATATATCACTGTCATTCTGTCAGATGGTAATAAGAAGTCGGACAAAATGTCATTTGAAAGTTGTGTTCACAAAGTAGGTACATGCTATTTCTCAAAATTAGTGTTTGAAAAGTTAAATGCATTTTGGACATAAATGTAGTTAATAACTGCAACAAAAAAAGGTGTTCATTATAAATGGTAATAAAAACCTTTATTTCTTCAAAAAGCATCAAATCTTATTACTTAATACTGGAGAGTGGCTGGTCTTGAGCCCTCTTTGGACTATAAAATCCATGAGCTCACTATAACGATAGTTATAATGATAGTAATTGGTTATATTTACAATTGTTCTACAATGCAGAAAAATTGGAAGGTCTCTATTTCGTTTCTCATCAGATGTAATAGGAAGGTAAGCAAACCTTAATAGGGAGTTCAGAGAAAACTCCCACCACAGTGCTTTTACCAGATGTTTTAGATTCTGTTCTCTGGTTGTGATTTTAATTGCCCAGTATTCTTTATGTTTTCATGACAACAAACTGTATACCTGCTAAAAATAATGCTTCCTTTCTTGCTCTTGGACCATCTAAAAATGAGATTTTATAATGTATAGAAGTAGTTAAATAAAAACACACAGAGGCACTGGTGACAGAAAAGTCTACTTTAACATGGACATAGACACATCTGCTTTTTCTAAAAGCAAAAAAGCAGAGGACAACTTTTGTGATCTCACAGTCAGACAGCGCTTGCTGTCAGCCTCTTCAAATGGAGTGAGGGGCGACAAAGGTGTTTAGCCATTGTTGCATAGATAGGTATAGTAATTACTTTCCCCTCCATTGGGTCTCTATCTCCATACAGCACCAGCAAACCCTGCTCAAACTCCATTATGCGCTTGCCAAATGGAACAAAAGCCCAACATTCAATGGTTTTGGCTCTCAAAAAGAGACAGTGACCCCTTCTGGGCATACACATCAACTTGTATCATGGTCTGAAGCTGCACACTATGACTTTTAATTTAGGATCTCAGAGTAGAGTGTCGGATCAGCTGTGAGATTATCTTCATCTTGGCAGGAGTGCACTTGAAAGCTCCCCCACCCCAACACTGACTGGGTTCAGGTCATTAGATATGTCACTAAATGTGCACTACAAGGTTAAAGCATTAATCAAGCACCAATCCTGTGCTAAGAACCACCAAGAAATGCATTTAGGATTTCTTGACCTCATTGTATGTGAAGTTTAAAACATTTCACATGGAAGTCATGGGATCAGTTAAACTTTAAATTTCATTGAAGAGACTGTAAATATAGTAGATATAAGGTTTAACTTTTGTCCTTTAAAACTACATATTATTTTATACCAGAAAGATGTTTAAAAGAAAATAAAAGTAGTGTAATAATGAAAAAAAGAAGAACAACATCTGTCAACTAAACAGAATAATTTGAAACATATCGGTAATCTTATTGGGTCTAATAACCCCATCCTAGAGAAGCCAAGTCTTTTACAAGAAAAGGTCTTCAGCAGTCTGTAAAAGACTTTCAACAACTTTTATCAACCTA
The DNA here is from genome assembly GCF_027942865.1 of Odontesthes bonariensis. Lineage (NCBI taxonomy): Eukaryota > Metazoa > Chordata > Actinopteri > Atheriniformes > Atherinopsidae > Odontesthes > Odontesthes bonariensis. The sequence continues at coordinate 16,428,309 of NC_134516.1, read as the reverse complement.
TAGTGATGAAGTTCACCATAGATGAATGAAATAACATTTTCATGCATTCACATTGAAATCTCTGTCCAAGGGAAAAGGCTGAAAATCGGTATAGAATAGTTGTGATCTTTTGTTGGTAAGGCTGCACAGCATTATCATACAAAATGCAACACGATGCAATAAAATAAAAACAAACAAAAAACACCACTTTACCCCCTCCAATTCCCCAAACCACAAGCCTACGACTCTCACATAGACATACACACACATACATGCACACAAGTTATACACAGAATGATGTTCTCTAAAAGTGCCATCTTAACCCTCATTGGGGAAACAAGAACACTGGAAGTTTAAATAAAAAAATGTAAAAAAGAGTAAAAGAGTACAGATGCATTGATAACAGACCCATTTCTGTAGTGGTTCAGAAACTCTTGTGACAACCACTTTCAGTGAACACAGCTCATCACTGCAACCACAAATGGAGGTAAAATCCCCTCCTATTGTCTGATGAATCACAACTTTTTTGTAAGAAATCAATGATGTATCCTCCCTGCTGAAGTGAAAGAGGACCATTGCTTACTGAATGAAGTATACAGGTTCTGAGGCAATGTTTGTGACACGGAGGGTCCAAAAGGTCTTGCCTATTTCAGAAAAAATTATGCCAAATTACTTTATGCATGTAATACAGCATTATGGCTCTGTTGCTACCTGGGAACCATTGCCTTATGAAACAGAAAATTTAAAAAAAGGAGGAGTTGAAATTTTGAGCAGCTAGAATCCCGTATTAAGAGAAACTAGGGTAAACATTTTGCTTACAAAACTAAGCAACTGGTCTTCTCAGATGCCAAAAGCTGACAATGTTGTTCAAATATAAGCTGAAGCTACACATCAGTCCCAATTATACTGAAGATATACTTTGGTACTGGCATCAAATTTAAAATAGCCATACATTTAAAAAAAAACAAATAGTAATAGATTTATCAGTTTTAGCATGTGATTTGTTATGTTTAAGTTTCAAACATTTAAATTAATCTGAAATGATTAAAGTGGGCTGCACAGTGGTGTGGTGGTTAGCACCGTCACCTCACAGTGAGAGGGTTCCAGGCTGGGGTCTTTCTGTGTGGATTTTGCATGTTCTCCCTGTGTATGCCAAGCAATTGTCCTTGGGAGTGCGTGTGAGCGTGGCTCCAGCCACCCCGCGACCCGACCGTCGGATTGAGCGGGTATAGAAAAGGGATGGATGGATGATTAAAGTGTGCCTTCTGATGAAAGAATAACTGACACAGAGCTTCTCAGTAGGAGCACTTTGCACTTTATTGTTTGTCAGAGCAAACTTCAGATACGCTCTATATTTCACTAAATTGAACTGTTTGGGCTCAGTAGACAATTCCTAATGAATACAAGGGCGACACACATCTCAAACACATTTGCTTGAGAGCACACAGATGTTACGGTGGAGTCTGAAGTAGCACACAATGCAAGGCACTTGTCTTGTCTGATGAGAGGGCTCATTTGGAGCTGCCATTAGTCATCGTATGATTTATGACTCCGTCTGCATCTCCTACAGAAACAGCCGCTTCCACTTCAACAACACTGGCTCAGAATAGTCTCTCTCTGCTTCTCTCTGGAAGCAGAAATACAACACAGTGAGCTTTACTGGTGCGGATCGATGGTAGAGGGATGGTGCCACATACCATGAAGAAAGACTTGTTTTCAATATAGATGAAAAGATGAATGGTGAAGATTCAAGGACTAAGTTTTTAACTGGGGAATATTTAGAAAAACCACCATTAGTGCGTCATATGTGTTCTCAGAGAATTGTAGATGTTGGATTTATTTGTAGTGAAATGACAATATCTTCTCCAACCTCCATTTGAAGTCTGTATGCATTAAGGTTTTGGGCATCATTTACAAGACAGAGAGAGGGGAGACAATATGTGAAACAATAAAAACATTTCAAAAGTGGATATTGCATTGCGCTGCCCCATCAGCAACACAGATTGATCAAATCTGTTTTCATCCGAGGTTGTCAAATGCTGCTTATTAAAGCACCTGCTGTCTCTGAAATATACACAAGGTGTCCTTTGGTGTCAGTGACACTGACATACTGGTAATATAGGAAGGCAGTAGCATATGCTCCAAAACCATTCTGGAGTGTTACATATGAGAAAAAAGGTGGAATGAATCAAAAGGATGCTAGAAAGTTGGTGGTAGAACATCATGCAATTAACAGTGAACTTTTCCCCCACTGGCTACATGAGCATTTTGTTACGTTTCAGAAAGGATTGTAGTTAAATGAACCCTTAAAATACACTGTTTCACAATGCTAATTTGTGACCAGTGAACATAGCATTCAGCATTATTTCTGTTCTGTTGCTGTTTATGTCTTAGAATGTGGCTGACTGCCTAGTTTTTCATGAATACTTGTTTTATTATAGCTCATCTGCCTCATGAATCAGTTCTGAAATTAAAATCCAGTCAATCAGAGTTCCAAACATAGGATGCTGTGGTACAGCAGGCATTGTCTTCAATTTAGTCACCATAAAGCCCTTTTTTCTTTTTTTTTAAATCAAACACTTTCTGTTGAAGGCCTCATAGTAGACTTTTAGTTTAAAAAAGATTATACCTATGAGGACACATAAACCTGGTCACCTGTAACTTTTTATTCAATATTTTCTGTGCCATTTTCTCTAAATGTCAACCATTTCAGCTTTTGACAAAATCTTCACTCAGACAATGACACATTCACTGTCTTGTTGCATTGCTTTTTGTTTCTTTTCTCTAAGTAGGAAATACCCGGTGATGGTAGCAGAACCGAGATGTCGCTCCCTGCCGAGGTGCTCTTCCATGCCACATCTGTCCATCTGTCAAGCACATTGGCCCATCAATCAAGCAGCTGAATGCATGAGTGTATGAGGTGCGATGAACACCCATTAATCACTCTGAGACATGGACACTGGTGGGGTGAATACGTTGCTTAAGTACTGTCATTCTGAAGGGGGAAACAGAGATGGAAAGGTATGCAATTGATGCAAGTATCTTGCGAGATGGCTTGTATCTTAGAATGAGGGCTGGATTGTGTATGCCCAATCTCCAAGGATGCTTTACACAGACTTCAATTTTTTTTTGTGATAAGGTTGATCTTTTTCAACAAAAACATATCTTTAGTAGCTGCAGGAGCAAACGGGTAATTTTCTGAAAGAAAAGTTCTCAGATTTTGTCAAAAACGTAAATAGTTGACATTTAGTGTAAGTTGACAAAAAACATTAAATAAAATAATAAGTATTAACAGGTGACCAGAGGTCCGTTTCGCGTAGCAGGTTTAGTGAAAACTCTGAGTTGATTAACCCTGAAATGAGGGAAACCCTGAGTTTTCCGTTTCACAAAGGGAGGTAACTCAACCCCGAGAAAGAGAGGTAACTCTAGCCTGTTTCACAAAGAGAGGTAACTTAACCTCTCGGTCAGTTACCGGAGTAACAGACTCTATGAACCTAACCTGGTCGGGACCAGGTTTTCTTCAAGAAACCTCGAGTTTCTTTCTGTCTCCGCCCTCTTTCAGCCACACACGCCATTTGATTTCCTCATTCATTCAGTCAGCAGAGCGAGTTTTGGCGTAGCAGGTAGTTCTTCTAGTTCTAGAAGTCCATTTATAATATATAAAATTTATAATATACAGTAAGAGGCGACTTTTTCCACGAACATGGCATGTCCGTTTATCAACGATCCCGTGGATGAAGATGCAGCATTACTGCGCAGAGAAATAAATATTCGTCGGAGATGGTTATTTAACAGAACATGATATAGATGAGAAGACATAGTTTATGTGTGTGAAAACAGCATTATGTTGGGAATAAAATAACTGCACAGTCAAATAGCCACTTAATATTTACTTTATAGTATAAAACATGATCAAAATGAGGTACCTCCATGCCGAGGTCTCACCTGTTTGAACAATGTTTTTATATTTCATCTTAAACTGCTGCCAAGTGCGCTTCTCCCCCGCGGGATTGCACCTAAATGAAATAAATTAATGGGCTACCATTCAAGCAGTTTTCCCCTGTAATATTATTGTGATTGCAAAGGACTACATTTAAACTTATGCTTTTGCTGCTGCAACGGTGTTGCACTTATTTCTAAAAACGTATTGAAACTCGCCGTATGAGCGCATTAAGATTTCCAATTCGAGGTTGGTGAAAAACGTAGCCCCTCCTCTTCCCCGTTGCCATGGTGACTCGTCGAATCGGGGCTCCATTGATGCTGGCTTTTTAAAGTTGTGGCGCACACGCAAAACTCAAGGTGAACCTACTCAGAGTTGAATAACCTCACTCAAATCAGCGTTTCTGGAACCGAAAACTCAGGGTTTTCTATCTCAGAGTAGATCAACTCAGAGATCAGGAATAGACTCAGAGTTGGTTGAACCTGCTTTGTGAAACGGACCCCAGCTTTACCTGTCCTAAGACGTATCCTCTGAGATGTCTCTTCAAACCTTTCTTTTTTTCTTACTACGTCTGGCCTACTATGAAGTCTTCAATAGAAAGTTTTTAATAGTAAAAGAATGCTTGCTATGCAGAATTAGACTCTAAAGCTGATTCATGATGCAGAAGAGCTTTGATGAAACAAGTATTCCTAAAAAAAATAAAAAGATTAAGACTAAGATCAGATTTATTGGTCATGCATACACACGAAATTTGTCCTCCGCTTTTAACCCATCCGGGGTGGCACCTGTTGACACACACATGCACAGGGTCACACACTCAGAGACAGATACCAACCTGCAGCGGTGGGCAGCTATTCACAGTGCCCGGGGAGCATGGGGGTACGGTGCCTTGCTCAAGGGCACCTCGACCGTGACAAGGAGGTGGACTGACACCCCTCCAGCTGTCAGTTCCACCAGTCTTTTTGAGTGGCGAGAGTGGGAATCGAACCTGCCAACCTTCCGGTTATTGGACGATCGACTCTCACCACTGAGCCATGGCCACCAAAATAGGGTAGTCAGCCACATTCCAAGATAAAAAAAAATATTAGTCAGATTGGGGAAAGAGAAAAGTAACAACACAAAAGTAAATCTGAATGAAAATCTGAGTTTCCAATTTACAGCTAGTAAAATCTGATGAAACGGAACTTCTTTGTAACTTTAACAACTCTTAACCCCAATCTCTGAATTCAATCTCTTTTCTCCAAAAAGTTATCGAACAACATAAACATAAAATCTTCTTTTTACTTCGTACCATTAGTGACTTAGTGAGATATCAACTGAACAACAGAGCAAACTCGAAGGCCATCATTTTTCCCCCACTCTAAAAAAAGTCGCCAAAAAGGTACAACCTCAAATGAATGTACAAAACTACTAATCAGCATTGTGAAGCAGCATACTCCAAGCAAAACTACAATCTTTTCTTAAACCTAACAAAATTATTCATAAGGCTAGTGAAGTCAAAGTATAACTTTTCATAGAACATATGACTTTCCACCACCAACCCTGTATCGTCCTTTTGATTTTGTCACATGAAAACTGTCATAATGCAGACAAGGTAGATGAGGAGAGTAGATCTTGATGATTTAATGAAAATAAATGATGATACAAAAGATCCAGGAACACAGGGAGCACAGGAACAAAAACCAAAAGGAGACTAAAGAATGTCAAAACTGGCAAGAGGTGATGACGGGAAGGGAGACGGGAGACAAGTAGACTAGAGAGACAAATACGAGGAAAAAGACGAGGATCCGGCAAGGAGTGGTGGAACTGGCATAATCTATATACTGGGGAGGTTGATTACAGAACAGGACGCAGGTGAGAGTGAAGAGGGCAGGAGACGGACTGAGGAGAGAGAGAGAGATGGCACATAGGGCGAGGGAGAGCACGCTAACTATGAAAATGAATCTCACTAAGGCAAAGGGAAAACATACGGGGAAATAATCTAACTAACACAAAGAATACACAAGGAGTAATTATACATTACTGAATACTATGAGAAACAGAAATAAGGTGAAACAAAGACTGATCCAATAAAGAAAGAACTAAGAGCACTGAATAAAAATAATAGAACCAATACCTAAGTAAAAAAAACACCACTAAACACCCAGATCCTGACAAAAGCTTTTTCATTGAATTAACTTTTTTATTTAGAAGTAATCCCCTGAATTGGCTCAAGTATGGAAGTAGTTGAAATGCAACTGTCAATCTGTGATTCATTAAATATTTGTGGAAATATGAAGATTATATCCATTTCACCCCTATGACACCCCCACTCTCTCTGAATAGACAAGTAAACCAAGCCACACTCCTTTACCTGCTAAAAGAAGAAACAAATTTCAACACCAAACTATGTGTTGTATCAGATGAGGAAAATTGCGTACTAGAAGTAATGAAATTATGATACACAGAGAGGGTTTGTTTTGGTTTTTCAGCAGACAAAATAATGTAATTTACAATGCCAAGTTGCTAACTTCCCGTCCCATGTTTCTGTTTATCTCCGAACTATGCATGTGTCTGCACCTCTTGATTCAGCATGGCATTTCCATTTCCTGTGATAAATCAGATAGCAGAGCCACACAGCCTTCAAGTGTAGTAAATTAAACACACACACAATAATGTAGAACAAACAGTGTTAGCAACTATGTAGAAAGAGACATTACTATTGAATATGTTAGCAAACAGCTAAATGTTTATGTTAGTTAAACTCTGTGCCACATCAATAGCTTTTACTAGTGTAACAGACTGTTTTGTGTTTGAGTGAAAAGGAGGTTTGTGTCCCTCCGGGTTCCTGTAGGGGGAGGTGATCGTGTGGCATTCAGGTGTCTCTCTCGGGGTGGAGAAATAAAGAGGAAGCAGCGGTTGCATTGCTGGACACGCTCTCTCGTCTCCTGTCCCGTTTATTGTGCCTTATAACTACATAATACAGCGAACCCAGAACGCTCGGTTACATTGGTGGCAGCGGTGGTCTTTTGTAAGCCGCTGGTTTTGTTTCTTTGTGCACTTAGTCTGTTACGGCGCGAGGCCTGTGTTATTAGCTTAGCTACCCCAGTATAGCTGGCTGGAGGACGGCGCACTACATTGTCGACATGTGGCGTGCAGACGAGGACCCTTTTAAACCTGGTTCGAGCATGCTTGGCAGATACTCACCGGGCGGGGATGTTAAAATCGACCTGCCTGCTCCTTTCACCGGTGACGGGAGCCAGAGTTTCCGCAGCTGGGCGAGGCAGTTGGAGGTGGCTGTCGGCGCCACGGCGGGAAGTGGCCGCGACTGTACAGAGAAGCTGGTGAGGATTATTCCTACTCGTCTCGGCAAGTCCGCTTTTCTGCTGTGGGACAGCCTGCCTGATGCAACCAAGTCGAATTATGCTGCAATTAAAGAGAGACAGTTAATGGACCGTTTCAGAGCCAGCCTGTCGGCCCGTGTGCGTGCTTCTGGTGAGAGCCTGGAGGTGTACGCTGCCGATGTCAGCCGGCTGGTCGTGGAGGCATTTCCGGATTATGGGGATATTGCACAGAGAGAGGAGAAGTTTCGGCGCTTCCTTGCTGGTCTTGACCCGCCGTTGAAAGCCAAGTGTCTGGAGATGGGCGCCACGGACCTGGAGCAGCTTTTAGCGTTTATGCTGCACACAACTGGAACAAACTACCAGCAGAACTGAAATCAGCCCCAACTGTAAGCACTTTTAAATCCAGGTTAAAAACATTTCTCTTTCAGTGTGCTTATGGTTTAGTTTATATTTTTCTTTTTCCCCTCTTCTTTGATTGCTTTAATTTTTATTCTGTTTTTTTTTCTTTAAATTGCTTGTTTTTATGTTGCTTTATGCTGTTCTTTTAAATGCCTTGTCTTAATGTAAAGCACATTGAGTTGCCTGTGGTATGAAATGCGCTATATAAATAAAGATGCCTTGCCTTGCCTTGCCTTTGCACGTGGCGGAGCGATGTGAAAACGCCAGAGTGGCCCTACAGAGAGACTATGTGAGTACTGCTGCTGCTGCCTACGGTGGTGGGAACCCATCTGTACAGTCTGTGTCGGTCTCTGAGGGTCTCCAGAGAGCTGTTGAGAAGCTAACAGAGGACATGCACACCATGAGAGTGGAAATGAAAGAACTTTATGAGGAAAATCAGAGACAGAGGGCATGGAATAATGACATGAGGGGGCGCAGACTTCGCTCGCCCTCTGGAGGACGTTGTAACTGTGACTGTGGTGAGTGGGGCTGCCAGATGAGGGGCTCTCGTGAGGAACATCGTGGCCGCTCCCCCGATCCTGGGCGGTTCCCACGCCAAGGGGGTTTTCTGTCTCGTGGCTATCGTTCAGATCCATCGGGAGTGTCCTCCTCTAAGCCGCCTGGGGGTAGAAGCCCTAGCCCAAGCTGGCGTGCCCGACGTGAGGACGAGCCAAGGCGACGCGGCGTGCACTTTCTGCCACGACAGCAGGATGCTGACAACGACCGTCAGGGAAACGGTCAGTAGCTGGTGTTGAGGCCCAAACACCAGCCACTCCTAAAGGCTGATTCATACTCGGCGCAACCTCGCTCATACTAGCTGGTCGCAAATGGCGCAAACGGTCACGTGTCCCAAAATTCCGCCACGCCCCCCTTCGCAAGCTAGAAAATCCTCACGCGGCGCAAGGGCGCGCACACAACTTTTTTTCTGACTTTGCGCGCGCTCAACCGGAAACAGCTGACCAAGAAAAAGAAAAAATGAACACTGCAGAGACCGCGGTGACCGAGAGGATGCGCCTCTACAAACATCTGTACGACACGTCTATGAAGTTACACTGGGACAACGTTTGACAAAGTTCGTCTTGTTGCAAAGGACGAACATCGCTTAGCTCTGAGATACATATACAGTTCTACACCCAGAGTAAATTCATTCCGCATCAGATGTGCCAGCCTCTGCTGACGTGACACCACAGGTGGCATTGTGTATGCTTTCTTCGTGTGCTTTTCAGCTTGTTTCCTCAACAGTGACGCTCGCTGGTCTGGAGAGAACTGCAAATGTGACGCATACTCGGCACAAACTGCGCTTATGAGCTGAAGGAACTGTGAAGGGGCTGGCGCTTTCGATGACGTCATTAATGGTTCTCGAGCCAGAACAGTTGCGCGTTTGCGCAGAGTATGAATCAGCCTTAAGGAGGGCCCCAACAGCCATGATTTCTCAAATGACATTGCTTGTATGGATTATACTGGCCACCTGTAGCAGTCACAGTGCCGTGTGGATTAAGAGTTTTTCAAACTTTGACAAAACCAACATTCCTGTGGGGGATGTTTACGTATGTGGATATAAACCAGATCTTCATTTTCTTTCCACAAAGGAAAAAGAGACAGAAACTGCCTAATTTACGTTAACCTTCTACCCTCTTAAGAGCTTTTGGGAGTGAAAAAAATAAGCAACAGACACTTGCAATAAAAATTGGGATAGACTCTAACGAACAAAGAACTCACTCTTGGAAAAGTGGGACACTTACTATCTTATCTGGACCATAACTCGAAAGTTGACACTTTAACACCCCTTTTCACCAGCAAACCGACCAGATGGCTACATACGAACTGAGAAGACTTCATAAGACTCACTTTTAGTCGAATCTTAAAACTATATTAAATGTGTTTGATAATCGTGTACAATTTCTTTCAGGTTTCCAACTTGATCACAAGACGCATATAGAGACAATTTGTACGATTCTGGCTTAAATATTGACGAAGAAACAAACTTGATGGAAAATGCCCAACCTGCCTGATGGAACCACATTGCCCCCTAGTGGTCTGCAGTGTTGATTAGTTGAACATTTAAATCCCAGAGGACAAATGGACAAGATATATGCAACTATTAACTTCTAACGATGTCCCTTCGGTATCTATTTGGTATTTGTTTGGTATCCCCATTGTCAACACAGAAAATTAACATTGTGTGGTTCACTGTTCATATGTCACGATTTCATAGATATTCATCTGAATTTTGAAAGTCATAATCATCAATTACGTTGTGTGTTATTTTGATGTCTTTATATTGCAAGTCTATGTTATATCTTTAATCTGCATATCTTAACAAGATGTGGCGTTTTCACAATCACCAAGACAAATGTTCTATGAGACAGAGTTTCTTTGTCTCATTCAGAAATCCCCATATAGCACAGATCATCTTACACAGATACCCAGGCAGACATGCACACAGTTCAAGCATACCATTGGCTGAAAAAGTAGTGTAAGCCCCGCCTCCGAGAGTCAAAACCCGGAGCCCGCGAAAAACACTCTCTCTCTAGTTCTCTCGTTTGCTGGCTCGCTTCAGGCGTCTTGCCTCTTGTTTCTTGGCTCTTGTTGCTTTCCAGAAGCACGCTCTTGTTTTCAGAGGGAGAACAATGGAGAATTGATCAGATGAGTTGCTCAGAGAGATTTGAAGAGCACGGAAAGATGAGAGTATGAGCCGTGGAGAAGACGACGGAGGGGAGGAAGGAGAAGGACGGAGCAGGACCCAAAGAAAGACGAGGAAGACCCGAACAAAGAAACAGATTGAAATACTCTGAAGATGCACTTTTTCCGTGTTTTTGTTCGTCCCTCGCCATCCACGTCCTTCTACGTCGCACGTCCTAACCTCCGCTTTTTCACGCCATCATCACCTTTTCCTACCAAGAAGCCAACTCCAAGCAACCTTTTATTAATCTTCTGTGAACTTAAGTTCACTTCATCAGAGAAGCAACGGACCCACTGACACTCAGAAGATTCGATCATCTAACCACAGCCCTCGGCACCATCGTTCCCGTTTCCCGGTGAAAGAAGCAACTGATTAGTCCGCTAAAAAGTCAGCCACCACACCCAGGAAGGCCCAGAGAGCGGAAGAGAAATCCCCTCGGACCCCGCGTGGTCGTTGCCGTGTTCCGAGCTGACTAAGCAGAACTTCAGCACAGTAAGACCGACCCGTTTTCACCTTAAAGTGGGTTTGATGGATGTCTCGAGGCTTTCACAGAATGATAAATTAATCCGAAATGTCAGTATTTAGCGTCAAATAGTCAGCCAACCCAAACTATTTGAATACATCCAGTATCTCTCCATTCCCATATTTTATTTTATATTCACTAAGTGTTTTATATAATCACCCATATTCCATGCATCTCCTGTTTGTTTAAAGGTTCATGTCTAAGATCATATCATTTTAATAAATAGTTCATATATCTGTATATATGTTATAATCACAGATTGTGTCGTATGCTTTCTTTACGTATTGTCTGTCCAACCAAACGAGAACTTCACGAAAGTAGCGAGATATGAGACTGAATATTAATTGATTATTAATTGAAAGATTAATTTAACATACCAGGATTGTAAGATTTTGAACAGTTTTCCTGCCTGACTGTGACTTAAATTAAGTTAAAACCTAGGTAGGTGGTGCCCTGAATTCGAGGTAAGGTTTATTTGAGACTGTAAGAACATCTCATAAATCCTTATATTTAATACGTATATAAATACCCAATAACGCTACACACCCAACTTCTTTCGTCAGGGGTGTGGTTGAAGGTGCCGAGGTTCCCATGTTGGTGGACTCAGGGGCCTCGGTGTCACTGATTAGTGCGGACTTCCGTATGTCAGTCCCTGCCCTGCGAAACAGGCCCCTGAAAAAGAACTTTATTGACTCGCGGGCAGTTAATGGACAAATGTTAGACACACTGGGTACCAGTGAGATCACCTTCCGCCTGGGCCCGACCTGCTGGCAGCACACTTTCCATGTGCTAAGGGAATCCACCCAGTGTGTTCTGCTCGGATTGGACTTTCTGGCTAAGAATCATGCACTGCTGGACTTGGGGCGAGGTGTATTACAACTATGGGACGTTTCTGTGCCCCTGCTTCAGGGTAAAGAGTTGGTCCCACGTTGTTGTAACGTGTCCCTCGCTGACGTCATGACCATTCCCCCGCTGAGTGAGGCTCTGGTACCGGTGAACATTCTCCCTCCTGCTGGAGCTTGTCAGTCTGCTGCAGATTTCGAGGGATATCTGGAACCTAACATTCCAGAAACAACAGGATTGGTTGTTGCTCGTACAGTGAACTGTGTGAAGAATGGCTTGACCTCAGCCCGCATCCTCAATCCCACAGGAGAGGCGGTGGAACTCAAGCGGGGACTACACCTGGGTGAGTTTTACCCAGTCGAACAGAAAGACATTTTAGCGCCGCCATGGGTCGATGGCGGTCATCCAACTGTGTCGTGTTCCTGGGCCATGTAGTCTCCAGAGATGGTCTCCAACCAGACCCACGGAACACTGATAAGGTGAGAACTTGGCCAACCCCACGCACCCCGTCAGAGGTCAGAGCCTTTGTGGGTCTATGCTCCTATTATAGGAGATTTGTGCGTGATTTCTCCCAACACGCTGCACCACTGAACCGGCTGGCAGGAAAGAATGTGTCCTTTGAGTGGTCAGCTGAGTGTGAGGCTGCGTTCACCTATCTCAAGCAAGTACTTACATCCTCTCCGGTGGTTACACTGCCTAACTTTGCACTTCCTTTCAAGGTGTACACAGATGCCTCTAAAGACTCTGTCGGGGCAGTGCTGGCGCAGGATGAGGACAGTTGTGAGAAGGTGATAGCTTGTGCCAGCCAAGCTCTCACACACACACAGAAGAGATGGTCCACCTTCGACAGGGAACTATGGGCTGTGGTGTGGGCAGTGCGTGAGTTCAAACACTATGTGGGACTGTCTACATTCTCCATTATCACTGACCATCGCCCTCTGCTGGGCCTCAGGCGCATGGCTATTGATAATGACCCCACTGGACAGAGGAGTAGGTGGGTGCTGGAGTTGGACCCGTTTGACTGGGTCATGGTCCACAAGGATGGCTCCCGCCACAAAAATGCTGATGCTCTGTCCCGCCGGCCCGTGTCCCCTGACCCAGTTGAGCCAAATGCTCCTTTAGATGGACTGTACACTGTGGCCTCAGTGGAGGCATCTGACTACTCTCCGCCTGCAGACGGGGCACAAACAGAGCCGGTCCCGGTCTATTCACTCTGTGGTAGTGGAGCTGAATTGCAGTCACTGCAGCGTGAAGATGCTGACATCAGCACTGTGCTGAGTTGTTTGGAGCAGGGCATGGTGCGGCGGCCTCGGAGACTCCCCAGGGGTTCCTCTGCCTGCTTGAGGAAGCTATGGACTGAGCTTCACCGTCTCTCTGTGGTGGAGGGGCTGTTGTGCCGCACGGCGTTGCCTGAGACCACGGGGGAGAAGCGAATTCAGGTTGTCATTCCTGCAGCCATGGTGCTGGAGCTCCTTCAGCAGTTGCATGGGGGGCCAGCTGCTGCACATTTTTCCGCTGAACGTGTGTGGGAAAAGGCCAGGCAATCCTGCTACTGGCCCTTCATGTTGAGAGACATAAGACAGTGGTGTGAGCAATGCAGGGCCTGTCAGACTCGCAGGAGCCCAGTTCCAGGGCCGAGGGCTCCTATGGGGGGGGGTCCCAAGTTGGCCGTCCTTTGCAGAGGGTGGCCGCGGACATTCCGGAGCTGCCCATGACGTCTCGGGGGAACAGGTACATCTTAGTTGTAGAGGACTACTTTACTAAGTTTGTTGCCCTGTATGCTTTACCGAATCAGACAGCACACACAGTCGCACGCTGCCTTTTTAAGGATTATGTGTTGGTGCATGGTGTCCCTGAAATCCTGCATAGTGATCAGGGCCGCCAGTTCGAAGCGGAGGTGATTCGGAGCCTCTGTCAGTGGCTGAGGATTAAGAAGACACGCACCACGGCCTATAATCCCAGGTCTGATGGCATGGTGGAGCGTCACAACCGGACTTTGATCGATCAGCTGGCTAAGATGTTGCTTTCTCATGGGGGTGAATTTATGTGAGGCAAGTTGCCTTTGCATATAACACCTCTAAACATGCCAGCACCCGGTCCACCCCCTTCTACCTCATGCACGGACGTGAGGCACGGGTTCCTGCTGACGTGTTGGTGCCTGCTAGTGCTCTGGACGGCCGGGGCACTGGATCCCAGATGGAGTATGCATCCACCATCGCAGAGCGACTGGAGTCAGCCTTCAGCACAGCCAGGCTTAACTCTGCAGAAGCTCATGAGAGACAGAAAATGTACTATGACGAGAGTAGCTGCCACCGTCCCTACGGCGTGGGTGTGCTGGTGTGGCTGAATAATCCCACGGAAAGCCCTATGAAGCTGGCACCGCACTGGAAGGGCCCATATCGGGTTGTGCAAGTGCTGGTTTCTGGTGGAGAAGCTGCGCTAACATATCGCATCATCAACCCTCTCGACCCGATGGAGCGGGCTCAGGTGGTTCATCATGACAGGCTGAAACCGTACACGCTGCCATTGCCCACACAGAGTGTTCCTGCCACTCCTGTTGCCGTTATGTCTCCTTCTACGGTCGAGTCTTTACCAGTTCACCGGCTCCCACAAAGCGGGGATCAGCCTCAGGCTGGTGAGTTGGACAATGGACTGTGTGGGAATTCGCCAGAGCTCAGATCTGGACAGTCTCGCAGTGGGCGAGTGGTGCGACTGCCGTCCCATTTGCAGGACTTTGTCATGTTTTGAAGTTACTGTGTTCTGGGCTGGTACATTTATATAAAAAAAAGAAAAAGGAAAAAAATTATTTGATGAGGTTTTGTGAGAACACTCAAGTTTTTTTTACAGGAACTGTGTTGCATTATTGTTTGGCGGTATTTGTTATTGATGTGGATCTCTTGTTACAGGGTGACAAGATAGTTTACACTTGCCTACTGCTTAGAAGATTTAAAGTCTTTATACTTTGATGTATGTTTTGATTATCTGTTCTGACTGTATTCTGTTCCTTTTGGGATCACAGGTAATAGAAAGTGGTGGGGGTATTCTCCCCATGTTTTTTTAGGTGGTGTTTGTTTTGTCCCTGGTTCTGTTGTAGGTGAAACGTGGACGTTTCTTATTGAGGGAGGGACGTGTGTAACAGACTGTTTTGTGTTTGAGTGAAAAGGAGGTTTGTGTCCCTCCGGGTTCCTGTAGGGGGAGGTGATCGTGTGGAGTTCAGGTGTCTCTCTCGGGGTGGAGAAATAAAGAGGAAGCAGCGGTTGCATTGCTGGACACGCTCTCTCGTCTCCTGTCCCGTTTATTGTGCCTTATAACTACATAATACAGCGAACCCAGAACGCTCGGTTACACTAGTAAGCCCCGCCCCTTAAGGTGATGGAATTGGTTCCCCTGGCTTGTTTTGTCTGAACGCCTGGCTGTTTACGTGGACATTCTCACTGATCTAAAGGTATAGAGCTGCATCTTCAGAAAAAAATTCTTCACCTTCCATCTGGAACAGTCATGCTCTGTTTGAGAGCACCCCAGAGGGCTATAATATCTGCATTAATTCCCACTGGTATATTATAATAATGCTCCCTGAGTGTTAGTGTAGCAGCATGAAATCTACATCAACATGTTAACTGAGTTCCTCCAGCAGGGAGTCACCCCAGGAGCTGGATCCGGCAACTGCTTTGTGACGTGTGTATTTGACAGGTCTAAAGCTAAGTACCTTACTCTTAGAAGTACATTTTGTCAGACAAAATGTACAATGAACAAACAATTAGGCTTTTAGGGAGATTTTGATCAGTGTGGTGGAACAAGTTAACAGTATAACATTATTGATCAGCTAGAATATCCTGTTAAATTTGTGGAAAATTAAACAAATATAACCATAAATGTCTTCAACCAACTGTCAAGCACGGTGGTGGAGAAGTGATAATTTTGGCTCATTTTGTAGCCACAGGACCTGGGCACCTGGCAGTCTTTAAGTCGACCATAAACTCCGCTGTATATGAAAGTATTTAGTAGTTCTGATAATAATTCTTTTTCTTTTTTCTGTACTAGTTTTTGTTGTGGTTTGCATTTACCTTTAAGCAATAAAAACCTAAAAAAAAAAAATTCAGATAAAAAATTAAATTTCAATTCTGCTATACACACAAATTGAGGATGCACACAATCAAACTGCTGTTCCTTTGGTCTTTAGAATGAGACATGAATGTTTTTTAAACATTAAGTCTCTTACACCCCAAAATTAAGTGGATAAAGGCTCATGGTCTCCACTCTGAGCTGAGAAGAGAGAAGATTGGCCAGAGGAGTAAACTGAGATGGATAGCAGCATTTGGATTCTTTATTAGTATTTTGTCATTTTTACTTTTATTAATTTGTGGTATTTAAAGACAAAGACTGCTAGAAAAGCACTGCCTGAGACAGCTGAGTTTTAAAAAGGAAACACTTGACTCCCCAAGCGGATCTGCTTTGAGTTTTATTGTTGCACTGTTAAACAATTGCAAGCTTATTGATAGAGGAAGTATTTTTAGGAAGACAAATTACCTCACACATCTTAATTGGATTGTATTAGAAAATGTACACTTGTACCATGTAAAAGTCTGCCAAAAATCTATTTGATCCCTGACGCTGCATTACAAATATTTAAAAAAAATTCAAAAATCCATGTTTCACTTATTATGCCATCGTTTTAAATGATTATATCGTGTTTGTACATTTGTTTTTAACAAAGATCAGTACTTTTCTACTCAAGTCATCTGTTCACAAGCCAATCAGAGTAAAAATATTCCCAGCTCATTGCGTAAATTGTGTCATTTCGCAGTTTTGATTAATTTGGACTGCTGCATGCATCACTAACATAAGAATGCTAAGTATAGTTGTGGATTAATTTAGTATGTGGAGAAGTTAGCACTGTTAGATACATTTTTGAGTTTTAGGAAAGAAAGAGAATTAAAAAAAAAGCTCCTCATTCAAAAAGTTTCCACTGTTGTTTAATTATCATTTAACGTGTGTCAGTGAGTATAGCTAGTATGAGAGCATGTTTCATTTTGACATTTGTTGAGCTAATAATAAACCTTTCCTGTGGTGGTGGGTGAGAGCATTATCCATGATGACTTAAACAGGAGTTGCTTAAAAAGCAGTAATGAGAGACAGCGGGATAATGAGAGGAAATTTACACTGGACCTCACCTTACACCTCTGGATTTGACTGAACAAAGCTTAGGAACAAAATAAGCAAGAAAACAAGACTGTATGGAATGATAATTTGCCATCTGAATAAATAATTCAAAATAACAGCTCAAAACTGCAGGATGAACAGCCCAAAGGCAATTAACTCAGGGAATAAGAGGGCAATTTATTCTGCTTACTGGTGATGTAAAACATGTATATTTGGGTGCATGAGGTTTAGAAAAGTTCCCGTTATCCGATTTTTATGATGCATGGTTTATTCAGATGAACTTTACTTAGTTTGGGCTTCTATGGATGTCAAGCCACCAAGTAATTGGATTACACACCTTTACAGAAAGTAACTACCCTGTGATCATGGTAGCAAACTAATTATTTTCTCTTTTTCATATTAAATATATTTTTGCACTTCAAGGAACCAGTACTTTCACATTTACTACACAGAATTTCCCCACTGTGCAGTCAAGACAACCATAAACAGCTCTATCCATCCATCCATTTTCTATTGATGGAAATGAGAGACGGGATACACCCTGGACAGGTCGCCAATCCATCACAGGTGCCACAGCGACACACAAACAACCATACACACGCTCACACTCACTCCTAGGGACAATTTTAGAGACACCAATTAACCTAACATGCATGTTTTTGGACAGTGGAAGAGAACCCACGTATACACGGGGAGAACATGCAAACTCGACACAGAAAGGAACCAGGTTGGGATCAAACCTGGAACCCTCTTGCTGTGAGGTGACAGTGCTAACCACTACACCACACGCAGCCATAAATAACTATGACTTTCTATTGGATCTCTGAACTCTAGAATGTCACAAGACTTATTCATGCCTCATGTAAGATTTTAATACTTTCATTTAAAATAGGCAAGTGGAATTAGTAATTGTTAGCAAGGTTTCTCTGGGTAGTTGTTCAGTACCAAGAGTTCAAGTAACAAAGGAGGCTGGAATGAACATGGCTGGGGATAATCGTCTTAAGTGAAGAGTATTCTTTAAAACTGTGCACAGGGTCATACCAAATGTTCATGTTCATGCCAACGATGTAAAATAAAGAACAAAGAAGCCAGTTCTTTTTTTTTCACCCAGTAGAGGTTCAGTTTTTCATCATGTGGTATGTTTAAAGTTCTCCGAGACTTTCTTGAGTCAAGCTGACATTAATCAAGCCATAGATATCTAAGGTAAATACCATATAGCTCAGTATATTTGAAGAAGCCAAACCAGATTAATGCTTTGTATGACACTGAGATGCTCTAATGCTATCAGTAATGTAATCACTTTCTATCACGGCAGTGCTCGTAGCTTGGTCTAGCTTCTATTTTCATTTGCTCCTGTCAGCAGATGCAAATTAGCTGTACAGCCTCATCCAATAAATTGTCCAGATTGGTTGCTCCAATATTCTATATATAACTTATGGCATCAATATTCTCTCAGGACTGGAATACAAAGTCAAGAGAATGAAATAAAAATTCTCCTAATCTATAATCTACACACAATCGAGCTTTTCTTGCGAAACTAAATGAAAATGACATGCATTTCTATCAGGACTATCTGTGAAGAGGCACTGATTATATCTGGATGAATGAAAGAGACAATCAGTGACAAGTAACACTGCGAAAAACTAGTAGAAATTGTTTCATTGTCAAATTCTGTCTCATAATGTATTTTTATAATCCATTCCACAATCAGAATTGTCCTTAGTTTAATGTGATCTCCTGACACCTGCAGTATCTTTTCCCATCCTGAATTTACTGCCATGCATAGAAATTTAAACACAAGACTGATAAAAAGTTTAACGACATATAGCAACTGCATTTACAGTATTTCGAGTCAATGTGACAAAAAACATGAAATAGACTTGCCCAGGAAATTACATAGGGAATGCAAGCATTCTCAATGCACATCATTGAGACACAAAATAAACTCCCACTGGTTTAAAGATTTGAGTGGTTAACCTTCACCCATCTCGATTTTTTTCTGTAACATCAAAAGACCGTCTGAGACTTCAAAGAGTTTTTTGATCTCCACAACAACATTTTGACCTGATGAAGCCAGGATAATAAATATCGCCAAAGAACTGAAGGCTTGTGGTCCCTTGATCTAATCAGAACGTCTTTATCTACAAGACCAAGAAGTCTGCTGTCAACAAAACAATTCAAAACTTGTGCTCCAGTGTCTCATTGAAAACCTTCCTTGTTGAAAAGTGTCTGGTTAGGTCAGCAACCCACCCTCGGGATTTTATTGGAAGCACGTCCTGGACTTGAACAGTTGAGAAAATGAGAGTGTGTGCATTTCCGAATTGCGGCAAAATAATGAGGAGGTATTTGGCCTTCCTGTCCGCAACCGGCAGACGCCTGTGGAACACGGAAGCTGAGAGAGGTAGGTGCGCTGTTTTTGAAATCTCAAAATGGATAATGTCTGTGCTAGCTAATGGTATGGTTAGCCCCTGGGTTGAATTGTATTGCTACTGACACCACGGCCAATTCGGTAAAAAGTATTTTGATACACGTTAAGAGCCTCAGGAAAGGTTAAAGCTGCCGTCGGCAACTTTTTTTTAGTCATATTAGCTTGAACTGTCATGGAATTCTGAAAGGAGAATATTAAATAGGCTGTTTAGGAAAAATCCCGAATTCTGTAGCTCCCTCTGAAGCCTGTAATCGTGCTTGCAAAAATCGAGCGCTCCCGGCTGTTTTTAACCAATCACGTTAGGTTTATTATTTCTCAATTATCTGAGCAGAACAGTCACCAACCACGTCTTCCATGCTGAGCGTGAGTCTGCCCCCAGCTTGTGTGCGCGCACACTGGTGTGAACTCACGTGCACAACCTCGTCCACAGAGGGGGAGGGACCTGAAAGTTGTATCAGTTCGAATTTTCCGACTTTAGACTCGGAATTTTGAAAACCTGCCGTTGGCAGCTTTAAAAGCTTGCCCGATAGAGCCCGCTTTCATGGAAATCAGCGCAATTGGACAACTTTGCACAGCGGGCATGAAAATTTCTCGCGTTTTTCCCTTTGGCCAACTTTCCTGGGTCTCCAACAGATGGGATATGTTTGTAAAATAGCCAGGATTCTCCTTTAAGTTGTCTGTAGAATACCAACTACTCAATTAAGCAGGCTCGACCCAATACAAAGTCAAAAAACCAGCAGCAACCCAACAAAACATGCATAACAATCAGGTAAAATCTTCCCAACTATTTATTTGGGAAGTGTGGTCCCGAGAACTAGGACCACATGCTATAGGAACAGCTTTGTCCCTGCTGCTGTTGCTCTTTTAAAGTGATACTCCGGAGTAGATTCAACCTGGGGTCATTTGAACCGTGATATCCAGCCAAGTAGCCCACCCGCAGTTTTTTTGATATTGGCTGAACATCAGCTGAGTTACTGAGTTATCCCGAATAGCTTCGTACAAGGGTTAATGGATCCTGGCAGTATCTCCAAAATTACCACACTAAAATCACATGCCATGACACCAAACTTCTACAGTAGTACAAATATGGTCTGTACTCACAAAACGATGCATTTGGAAGTTTGAAAATAGTCCAGGAGTTTATTATTATCAACACAAGCCTAATAGCTTCTCTGGTGCTAAAGCTGCGTCGACGTCACTTCAGAGAGCTGGGAGCTTCAAAGTAAGATGAGGGTTGATCTACTTCTGTAGACAACAAAGCAAGGCTGCTCAATTTCTCCATTGATAAAATAATTTCACAACTCTATAACATAAAAATCCATAAAAAAAACATGTAGAATATAGCATTTACTTTGTTGTCTACAGTAGTAGATCAACCCTCTTACTTTGAAGCTCCCAGCTCCCAGAAGTGACGTCGACGCAGCTTTAGCAGCAGAAAAGCTATCAGGCTTGTGTTGATAATAATAAACTCCTGGACTATTTTCAAACTTCCAAATGCATCGTTTTGTGAGTACAGAGCATATTTGTACTCCTGTAGAAGTTTGGTGTCATAGCATGTGATTTTAGTGTGGTAATTTTGGAGATACGGACCAGGATCCATTAACCCTTGTACGAAGCTATTCGGGATAACTCAGTAACTCAGCTGATGTTCAGCCAATGTCGAAAAAACTGCGGGTGGGCTACTTGGCTGTATATCACGGTTCAAATGACCCCAGGTTGAATCTACTCCGGAGTATCACTTTAAATAAAACCTAACGCACTTTACTGCGGAGATCAATTTTACAATTTATTTATTACTTAATTCTATTTATAGAAACCCTGAGCCTGGTTTCAACCTTTATTTGTTGTTCCTTGCCTTGTGGGCAATATCTACTTTTATCCTGTTCAGTGAGCATTGTGAATACCTGTCATGTCTGTCTTTGTATTGTCTTGACCTGTCCTCTGTCAAATTAATGTCTGTTAATAAGGTGTGGGAGATGCCTTCTCCTATTCTCTGCAGAACAAATCTACCTACGGGTACTAATAAAGTCAACTGAACTGAACTGAACTGATTTACAATGTAACTATGCAATTCTGCATATGCCAATTATTACATTGTATGTTCAATGTGTCAGTCTTATAAAGTAAGATGTCATCTTGGGTGAGAGTACAATTTTTGTTTACAGCTCTGCTGAAAGCAATGCTCCCTAAATATCAGTCAAAGTTATAAGTCATATTGGTGTGTAGACTTTCTCTCAGAAATTCTAGTAAATTCCCTTAATCCAGACCACACCAGCTGTTGGTTCATTGGATGTCCAGCACAAAGACATGCAATACAGATGGATGAGATCCAGAGTGGTAAACAAGCGATCCAATAATCACGTGGCCAGAGAACAGGATGGACTGAGTCAGTTCTGGATGTGTGGCAGCTTTTTAGTAGCAGCATTCTGCTTAAATATTCCAGCTATTAATTTGTCAAAGGGTGCGTTAGTGGTGTAAGATAGCTGTGTTTTTAAAAGGCAAAGATCAGCTTCACCTGCTTCCAATCAGGAGGCAGCGGTGTGCATACAAGCATTAGAGAGCTTAAGAAAGCGGGCCGAGCTGCTAATCATACTAAGAGCAGGTGTAACCAGGTTGGTTATTTCATCACTACCCATGCCCATTAGGTACTAGCTTGTCAGTCATAAAATAGACTCCCAAAGGCATACCCTTATTTTGCTATCCAGTGTCCAAGAAAGAAAGAAACAAACAAACAAACAAAAATTGAATGATTCCTGTCCTTAATATAAGAAATGCTGGACAGAAATTTGCAATCTTCTGTACTCGCTCCCATTGATACAGCAATCTGCACGAAATACAATAACAGGCAACGACTTCAGCCATCTACTCCGTTGCCACTTTACAAAACTCCCCTCTGGCTACAGATGCGTAAGGTGCAGGCACAGGCACGAAAATGCCCATTTCTGCTGAAGCTTTGTTCTGCATAAGCCATAGAAATTCTTAAGTGTCTTTACAGTGGAGGATTTAATAAACAGTTATCACATTCCAGAAGCACCACAGTGGATAGAGCTAAAGTCTTCACTATACTTAAAATATTTCCATTTGGAGAACACAAAGGCATGTAAAATGATTTAAAAGCAACTCTTCAGCTGAAAAATACATCAATTTAATTTCTGTGGTTTAAGAAGCAGCGAGAAAAATTTGTACACACAGCAAGAAACTCTTCTTTGTAACATTATCTGTGCTGCAGTTTGGTTCTGCATGTGGGCGGACATTACTTTTAAGTGTTAGTAGGGACAATAAACAAAAAAAAAAGAATAAATGTCGACAGGGACACTGTCGCTTCAATAGTTTTCACATCCTTCAATGTGCCCCTGTACCTGTGCTGCTCTTTGAAGTCTCAGGTTTTCTCCAGCTCCTACTCTTCCACCTCTCTTACCAAATCTAAACAGTGTTTCTGAGATATCCAAGTTTCTTTCCAGATCCTGAACAGATGGATTTCTTTATGTTTTTACAATTCAAATATGAACGGGCTCCTTATAGTGTAACACTGAAAAAAAGATGGACAAACTTACACCAGTGACGTGATGTGTAAGGTAACTTTTTTGGTCATTCCCGACTTTGAACAAGTGGGGATTTCCAAGCCCCACCTGCCCCTGTCGCCCCAACAAAAATATTGACAAATTACATTTCAACTTTATTGAACTAACAACAAGTAACATCATATTTTATAATGAATCAAAATCAATAACATCAAATAACACAAAGTTCAAAAAGAGAAAATAAAAGTGTTTCATTTGCAATGTGTGCAAAAAACAAAAACAGCTAAAATGTATCCCTGCATTAGTGGCTGCAATGAGCCTGTTTTGCACTGCACAACTTCTCAAAACGTGGTTGCAGGCTTGAAACTGCCACTCTCAAGTCATGCTCAATGATGAGCTGAGATCTGTATTTTGTTTTCAGAGGTGCCACAGCTGAAAAGCATGTAGTTGCACTGCGGGATTCTGTATGTAACTTTGTATGAGGCCATTTGTGCTTGACTGTTAACCGACGCAGCTTTTACCAGGCGTTGCACTAAAATGAATCGGGTTTTCGAGTCACTTGAATCAATCACCCAGAGTGTGCGCCACGGAATATACAAATAAGTTCCAAACCACGTCCCAAATCAGCAGAGAGCTGGCGAGTTTCTCGGGTATGGGAGGGGCTCTACGAGCTGTGAGCTGTATTAGCTCCGCTTCAGCCACGGAGCTAATACAGTAGTGATGGGAAGTTCGGCTCTTTTCCGAGAGCCGGCTCTTTTGACTCCCAAACGGCTAAAATCCTCTTTGCAGTTAGCTGGCAGTAGCAGCGGTGAGTCAGTGAACGAGTTAATGGAGTCAATGACTCGTAACTCCCGAGTCAGTAAAAAGAATCTCGAGTTTTGAACGATTGACTCACGAATCGCACATCACTAGTGTGTTATCTCCAGGTGTCTCCTTAATTTGTTCGGCCTCGTGCTGTCTGCTGCTAACGGCTTCAGACACAGAGCACACATCGGTCTGTCCTCTGCACCGACCATTGCAACCGTGAATCCTCGACCAAGATAGCTTTCATCATATTTTCTTTTCGGTTCGGTTTTTGGTTTACTTGGCCCCTCTGTCTCGAGTGTTTGTGATGGTGCTGGCTCCTTTTTGGTCCGAGTCACAAATGTATCCATGTTGCTCAAAGTTACGCTACCTGCTACCTTGTTGTGCCGCCGCAATTGTTGTCCAGCTGCAATTAACAACCCAACGTCAATCATTGATTTTGCACTTTAGTTCCAGGTTACGTTTTTCTTCCGATCTCCCAATGTTCTCTCATAATTTTAGCTATATTTATTACTTTGTTTGTGTGTGGGTGTTTTGTTTAGTGAATTATCTTTATTAACAATAAAGAAAAGCATTTAAGATATGCATAAAATTAAAAATTTCCTTCCGTTAGTCGCGCCCCACTTGCCATGTCTCTGTTCCCCACCAGTGGGGCGCGCCCCAGACTTTGAGAAGCACTGCCTTACACACCGCCTCTCTCAGACTGTCCTAGTCTCTCTGAGCCCAGCTCTTTTCCCCCTTTTTTCTCCGTTACTTTCTTCTGATGACACAATTATGAGACATTTTTGTCAAAACATTACTCCTTTCTTATGAAGACTATAAAAATGCCTTTGATATCACTGGAGATAATTAACTTACTTGGTGTTGTCATGCTCTCAAAAAATGACCAAATGTCTCTTTTTACATTCTCTGCTGTCAACCGACTTGGCTGCTGAACAAACAGACACAAAAAACACATTTACAGACAGGGATAGAAAAAGGAACACTTCTTCCTGAGAAAAAGGCAAAAAAAAACTGGTTCGATTTTCAGTTACAGTCGCTCTTTTAATGTTCTCACCTAATGTGTACAACTCCACAACTTTATGAAACAAAGCATAAGCTTTGATATAATTTTAAGTTTCTTTTTTTCACAATTTATAAACAAAAATAATAGATCAACCAACTAGTGTACATTAGGAAAAAAATATGTCTGTGGTAGATTAATAAAAAAATATTATGACAGAGAAATATGACCATCATTGTCTATGAGAGAGAACATTTTAGGAAGAAAGAAAAAACACAAGTTTAACTTAACCAAGTTTGCAATTTTTTAGATTAGTCTAACTTTTCAAACAAAGCAAACCGCTGAATAAATCAGTAGAAAAAGATGATGATTGTAATGAAATGTACCAGCATGCCTCCATAGAAACACAGAGACTGAATAGGATGAAAAAACATGGTCTGATTACAACTGTAAACCTATTTTACTGCGCTTCATACTGCACCTAGCTAAGTATTCTTACCATGCACTGATTAACCTTTTGCTCACGAATCAATAAATTGGTGTATTAAATGTAGAAAGCTGAAAACCCTAGTTTATTTTCACCGAAGTCATAATCTAAAGTTGCAATGTATAAAATTAGAGAACACTATAAAATATTTAGAAACTTTACATTTTAAATGAAGAAATTTCTAGTTTGATTAACTCATCTAATCCATTGAAAAAATGGTGTGACATTTAGAATAATACGCTTTTTTGCTTTCTTGCTAAGACTTTGATGAAATGACTGATAATGACATGAATCCAGTGCCAGGAGCTTCGAATAAAATTGAAAAAGGGAGGGGGGTGGCGGCCGTTTGTGAACATGGACAAATTAGCTTTTTGAAGTCTGAAATGTCCTGCGTATCTCTCATAGGTGAATGAACTGCAGTGAGCTCCTTCTGGGCTCCCCAGGGGCCAAACGCACTTATCTCAGTCAACCTCCCCTCAAACCCCTCCTCCACATTCATACAGTATTTTGATGTTTGTGGATGATGGAAGAAAGTAGTCTTGCACAGCAGGATGCAGCGATACGGAGAGCATGGACAACGATCACAGCGGTTTAATGCATGCAGTTCTCACTCCTGTTATGAATACAAAATAGGACAAGTCTAGCATGTTTGATGGTCGTAAAGCAGGGGTGCAATTGAGCTATTATCTGGTTTAAACATATTTTCAAAACATAGGGAAAAAAACTACCATATGCTCTAAATAACAATAATGACTAACAAGTGCATTAGAGTCCCAATTGTTTCGAAACACCGTTGATTTCTGTGTGGTAGTGCTGTGCATGGAACACAGCTTGGTCTTCTCTCTTATTTCCAAGGAGTGTAGGGACTTGAGTTGCCAAAATCAGTAATTCAGGAAGAAATGCTTACTATTATCTCATAATCACATAGTTGACTACATATAGTCAAATTAGAAACACAATGTAACATTGTGAAAGCTTTTCAGTGGCAACATAAATGCAGTCATATAGGCCATACAGTCGTCTTCGGATTTAAGGGTTTTACAGAAAAATAGCCAGGTTCTTACCAGGTCTTAAGATTATATAAATACAGCCTCAAATGAACAAGAACTGACATATTACACTGTGCCATTAATTATTCTGAAAAATGTAAGCAAAAAATGCAGAAGCACTGTGTGAAAAACTGTTGCTGATGGACAGATGGCCTCATATTTGACTCTCTACTCAGGTATACAGAAGAGTTCATGGTCCACTCTGTGAAAGCAAGGTGTCCAGGTCCTGTGGCCGCAAAGCAAGCCCAAATCATCAGCCCTCCGCCGTTGCACTTGACAAATGATGAGGTGTTTGTGCCAATATGCCGTGTTTGTTTTCACGAAACCTGATGCGTTGCTTTACGACCAAATATCGTCAGCTTTGATCTCATCTGTCCAGAGGACATTGTTCCACATGTTTAGTAATTTGTTCAAATGCAACTTACCAAACCTAAGCTGTGCTGCCATGCAACTGTTTAGGTAAGAAACTTTTTAAAAGAATTTCTAAAAGTACACTTTGATTAGCAGTACGCGGTTGCTACATAGAGCATCTGCATTTCTTTTGTTAATACAGAACTTACTATTGCGCATAAAAAAAAGCTTTTGTCGTCACTTGAAATCACTGCAGCTAAGTTTCCCCTTGACAATACAGTGATTTAAAGTTCATATTCAACATTTAATCCCCAATAACAACACATTAATATTGTTTTCAGAGCATAGTTAAAATAATTCCTTTTTCAAAAGATATTTTTCAAATTACTCTTGAGTTCAACATTTTTGACTGCATTTTAAGTCATTTCATGCCCACTGTCCTGACCATCTTTGTTCGTGGCATTGGTTTCTTTGAGGAATTAAAATCTTGTGAAATATTTGAGTTACATGACGTTGCAAATCTCAGAAGGCTTTCATCCAAATATTTTGATAAAAGGGTTTTTTTTGGAAGTTTAGCCCTTTGTGATTGTTATTTTTTATGTGATTCAAAGTCACATTTCGTGGCTTTTTTGTCACTGGCATTGATTGAAATTTGGTTGAAACATCCACAAAATGAAGGATTATTCCCCACTTAAATATTGTTTCAAAGAAATCTAAATTAACAGGGGATATGTGAACAGTGCAGGCAAAATGTTGTGCTGCAACAGTGATGCAATACTGTAACTAGCAAATATTCAACTTTGGTACTTTTGAACAAATGTATCTAGAAGTTCCTTGTGAAATATATGCAGAAAACCTCACATTTTCAACATCGACATTAAGGGGACATGGTTTTAATTAAAAGAAAGTTCACAATGAATGTTGACATATTAATCACTTACAATACCATGTTTGCAGTTGGAAATGAAACTGTAAAAAGAAAAATACGATAATAAAAACAAACTAACAACAGAGAGATAAATAAAATAAATAATAAAGACCTTTGCTGCCATCCTTCAGCTGAACTCTTACGGTCTGTACAAACTCAGTTTATTCTAATTTCACACCGTCATTCTAAGTTGGAAGATGAACTCATCAAACACAGCCAGGCTAATATGATGTTTCCTCTCTAATGGCTGACTGTTTGGCTCTGATCCGAGCGCCTTTTGAAGTTGCGCTTCCTTCCAGTTGATAAGTGTAACTAACAACCAGCACCAGGCTGCCACTAAGGAACAGCAATATTGTTAAAAGTAATAGAGGCGTTATCTCACTAATGCACTACATACTTTACAACTCTTACAAGGAGTGCAGGGGGTGGAGGGTGCTGAAGACAACAAGTGAAGGCTGTTAGCTTTAATCACAGCCGCAACTCAGGAAGCGGGGGGGTTTTTGTGGTATTTTATGAGGCTGCAGTCACTATTTATGGAGGAAGAAATTAATTGCACAACAGCAGCTCTGTGCCCAATGAAAATAAATCATAAACAATGACCCTTGAGAACAACTGAATTGGATGCGGCAGCCTCAGTCTCAGATTTTGTGGGGTCACAGGTTCTTGAGCTCAAGAGCATCTAGATATAAAATGCATCCAAAGTTTCTGGTTTCATCCAAAATTCTCTTTCATAAAATATTGTGAACTTCTTAATACCAGCTAAAGATCTGATGCGGTATTTCCTAAATACGTATAAATCCCCAAATGTGTGCCACGTGTCCAGACAATTATGAATACTACTTTGATTCTTCACCATTACCCCAAGTGCCTCAAAATCAGCTTTGTATTAAATGTCAGAACAATTTAATGGACATATTTAGTTATGGCAAAGGAAAAGAGAAATATTGGAACTGGCAAATGACTAATAGGCCAACATTTAATTTCTTTTTTTAATGTTTCTGTTTTGCCAATAAACAAAACCAAGTGCACAAGTAAGCAGTTATTCAGTCAGCAAACTTCAGATCATGGCAAAACAGAGTTTACTGGTTGCACTTTGTTGCATCTCACAAGTAGAGAAAAGGCTACAAGGACATTTCAAAGTGTCAAGGCCTCTAAGGAAAGCATAATCTCATAGTAAGAGTATTTCCACATTGGTAGAAATATGAGTGTCTGTCGTCTGAACCAAACAGTAATGGAAGCAAATAATTGAAACTAAGGTATTCTCGATACTGGTCTGCATGGACACTGACCTGCTCAAGAACAGGCCCACACCTTTCCCTGTATTACCCTTTAAACAAGCAGAAAAGTTTCTTGTTTTCAGTTTGTTGATCAGATAAGACAAAAATGGAGTAGTTTGGACACTCAAGTCTAGTTTTTGCTTGGCAAAAGAAAGAAGAGGGATTCAGCCCCAACAATATGTCCACGTTAGAATATGGTGAAGGATTGATAAATCTTTGGAGTTATGTTTTTATTGTTTTTTTTTTCACAAATATGACTGTGCAACTGTGCTTGAGTAAATGGAACAAGAAGGGATCTACTCGCTTCGTTTGCTGGTGACAGAAGTCAGTTTCCTTGGCTGGGTGAGACGGAACGGACAGGGGATGGCGGTGACTAGCTAACGAAGATTCTCCTGTCTGAGCAAGTCTGCATTTCAACTTGGTTGTGGAGGCATTCCCCTACTATGGAAATGTGGCACTAAGAGGAAGGTTTCTACACTCCCTCGCTGGCCTGAATCCTGCTATGAACATTGAAGTGCCATGAACATTGTGCCACTGATCTGGAAGAAGCTTTGACTGTGGCAGAAAGATGTAAAAATCCTCTTGAGGCTCTGCAGAGGGCCTCTGTGTGTAATTATTGTGGCACACAGGCCAGTGAGGGGAAGTTACTTGTGCAGTCTGTGTCTATTGCAGATGGCCTACAAAAAGCTGTGAACAAATTAACAGATCACGCTCCCCATCCGGTGGCTGATCCAGCTGTGCCTGTGGTGAAAGGGGGTACATAGCCAGGTACGCTCAAACCCAAATGACCTCCAACGTCGGATGTATGAATCTGTGCGTACGTATCAATACAAGCACATTTCGTTTGTACATCCCAATCAACGTGGAATTGAGCGCACATGTCGGAGCACCCGACTCCTCCCTGTCCACGCCCCGAATTAAATGCTCAAATTATATTTAAATGAGCCCTGCACCTGCGATTCCTCTCTCTGTACAGTCAGAAAATAAAGAAAAAAGAATGAATAAGATGGGAAAAAAGAAGAACTTCACGGAAAGTGAGATGTCGGTGCTATTTTCTGAAGTGGAGGCCCGAAAAAATGTGTTCTTTGACACGCTGTCCTCCGGCATAAGCAGCAAACACAAGAGGAGTGGGTGGGAGAGCCTGAGGCTGTCAATGCTGTGGGGTCTGAGAAGCCTCACAAGCAGAGGTGAAGAAGAAATGATCCGACATTAAGGTGGATGTGAAGAGGAGACTGGCTGCCCACCGCCGCAGTGTGGCCAAAACAGGGTGACCAACTGTTTGAACAGAGTCGGTGCAACTATGGGTGGCACTGCTCTCTCTGGGGTGGTGGGAGCACATGTGGGTGACTCTGATTACCCCCAAGCTAAATACCCATGTTATTGTGTAACTCACAACATTGTGTTCATACAGTAACGTGCAGAAGTGCGCCGAGGAAAAGGTGAGGCTGATTAAGACATTTCACACTTTACGCACAGGGTTATTAACATTTGCCCACAGAGACAATCAGGGCTTGTTAGAAAGATCTTAAGCTGAAGTTTAACCAGCAAAAAACAGCAAGAAACTAACTTTAACCACCGACTATGATGCTGTGAAGACGGGATAGAAATTGGGGGCGCACATACTCAATGCGCGTCACAGGGAATAATATTAGGACAATTACACGAATAAAGTTACTCACCAAGAAGCCACCCAACGCGCACAGTGCCAGCTTGTAGTCTGTTCCCAACGATGCTGTTACTCAGAATGTATGAATTGTTCGTTGAACCAGGCCACCTCGCCACAATGTTGGTTAATTGCATTTACGCATCACATATGATCTGTACATCGATCGAATGAAAATGTTTCCTGTTAACATACAAATTCATCATGTGATGGCGCTTTTATAGCAATGTGTGTGCACTCGATAGCTCCGATTACAAAACCAGCTCTCGCTTCAAATTGAGCTTTAATGTTGGCCTGTTGGGAATTTGATATACGTGGCTGAGATCTGGATAATCATGTCTGACTGGCATGGCTCGGCTCAGGGTAGACTGGCACAGTCCCAATCGGTTGGCCAGCTCCCTCTGGAATGCCCCGGTTGGAACCCCAGTGTGCACATCACCTGTGAGCACAGGCAGCGCATGCCTCCTCGCTGTGTTGCGCTCCAACGCCGGCCGCAGCTCTGCGCACAGTTCCAGGAGGATTTCCCTCAAAACGGCTAATGAGTCAGTCGCCATCAGATGCCAGCAAATCCTCTCTGTTGTAGTGAACACACGCTCTCTTCGAATTGCACCATTTGCAAAGTCTTCTAATACCACTAAAGCAGCCGTTGTTTTTAATGGTGTGCATTGCACCACTTTGCGCTGCTTTTATATCCACTCGTGTAAATGGAGACACATGGGTGTATTAATTGTTTATCAGTATTAATTGTTCATCTTTCTCAAATGTGCACATCACTGTCTGAGGACTAATTGTTTTCACATTTATTTATTATAACAGTTTCCCAACATCACCTTAGGTGTCGCCAAAGAATCAACAGCTGCAGAAACGTGCGTACGCCAGCCCTGAAGCTGCTGTGAGGCACCGCACATTTCCACAGTCTTTTCACTGTTGATACATCTGATCGTTGACGTGAAAAGGTGCGTACGCCACTATTTTGTGCGTACGCACCCTTTGTACATGAGGCCCCAGGAGAGGTGGTGTCATCAAAGATATTGCCAGGGGCAGGAGTACCAGTCAATGATGGTGTGCTCACTATGAGGTTTAGCCCATTAAACGTGGAGTACATTTCCTGCCACAGTGGCACGCCACTGAAGTAGCTGGAATAAAAGCCCAGATTCCAGCAACGCCAGTGACGGGCCCCCTGCTGTATGACACTCCTGAGCCAGCTGCTGAGGTGTGTAATGTGGACTGCCCTCTAATATTAGGGGGGTGGTGAAAAGCACAGACGTTTCTATTCTGGTTGATTCAGGAGCCTCTTTGTCCTAAATTAGTGAACAGTTCCATATGTCAGACCGTGCTCTGAGGAGCCAGCCCCTCAGAAAGAACTGTGTGGATTGCTGTGCGCTTAATGGACAGATGCTGGATACCTTGGGCACCATTGTTGGGCACATGGATGTTGCCCATGCGGTGACTACAGTGAAGAACGGAGTCACTGTAGCCTGTGTTTTTAACCTTTAGGGGCAACTGTGGAGTTAAACAGGGGTTACATATGGAGGAATTACACCGGTTAAAGGATACAGATGTTAAACCACTCCCTTCTGCATAGGATGTGAATCCAGCCCAGCTCCAGCACTCTGCTATCCCTGTCACTCTGGATGACTCCCCCCATCACAGACCTACAGAGAAAGGAACTTTCTCCTTATCTTGGGAGATTTTAGGGTGTTTTTTGGCAAGGAGAAGTGTACGTATTCAGACCTGCAACCATCCCCCCCGTCAAGCAGCTTGCATACCAGGCATCTCCACGGAAGCAGACTTCTACTTATTCAAGACTTCTGGAGATCGAGTGGCAGGTGGCTGGTCTGCTGGCTCGTGGAGGAGAGCTGCAGTCCATGGGTGTCTCCAGTAGTGCTCGTAAAGAAAAAAGGGGGCCAATGGAGATTTTGTATCGACTATCGTCGCCTCAATGCAGTGATGATAAAGGACTCACCTGGATGCACTGACCGCCTGGATGCACTGGCAGCCTCATCCTGGTTCAGCACCCCTGGATTTTTCAAATGGGTACTAACAGTTCCCAGCTGAACAGGACAGGGAGAAGACAGCCATATTGTAGGCAATAAGTGCCGAGGATTCTGGGAGTAGGAGTAATAAAAAGGGGGCGCAGGTTCTGAAAGTTAAACTCCGTGTCCAGTCTCCGTTAAAGTTTTTATCTTGAAGTGTACCTTCGAATGAACCCAGAAAGCTCGGTTACATTGGTGGCAACGGTGATGTTTTTATGTGTTATGACTTCTGCCGGTCCCTTTTATTACAAGTTTTAATTCAATTTTTCAGTTGTTTGCTGTGTGAGTTACCGCGTGTAGATCAAAGCAAGATTCTTCACAAAAAATAAACATCAAGCAGTCTGAATAAAATGTTTACCTTGGGCAGTATTGGACTTCTAAACAGGATAAGATTCCACATCTTAATCCAGTTCAAGCCTGAACCCCACCCAAAATTGATTTTTTTAAAAATGAGGCAGAAGGGGGAGGTCCAAAATCCAGACAAGTGAAGAGTAAAGCTTTTTAGAAAGTGTAAGAGGTATTTGACTGCTTTAATTGCAAACACAGGCTTTGGCATAGACTACTGAGAAAGGTTCAGATAAATATTCAAAATGGCTTTTTTTTTTGCCAATAAAATATATCTAAAATAAATCGCGAAGATTGTTCAAAGAAAAAGATATCATTGACATTTCTTTGCAACATTCTTGGTTTGTACAAGTTTGTGTAATTGTTCCACAGAGGAAAGCTATGAATGATAAAGAAAATAATTACACTTTTTTTTTTTTTTTAAACAAATTGGAAATTCTCCATAACCACAATCTGGAAAAGTACTTCCACCACCCCAGAATTGGCTATACCCAATTGGCATAACTTTTCCATTTTAAATGCAAGTTCAACAGCAAATTGGTAAATTTCCTCTTATCTATCATTCATTTATCATTTTTGTGAGAAAATCTATCAATAACGAAAAAAAAAAAAAAACTTAAAATGCAGTGTTCTGGGCTGTATCACTGCTGATTTGAATATAAAGATGGAAGTCCAGCCCCTAGCAAGGATTGGTTCTTCATACGCAATTTAATTAATATGGACTTTTCAAATTGGTGCTCATTTAAATAAATACTCCTTATCCTCGCCCATAGCGTTGTAAAGGTTGTAAAGATTAGCTGCTTGTGTTGGGCCTCCTGCTCATCAGCTCACATGACTAGGTGAAGCTGCACGCAGTTAAAGAGGCTGGAGGATCAAATACCCTGCTGGAATACGTTGACTATGATTAATGACCAAGAGGGAGGTTAAAACAGTGATTACACACCAGCTGGTAGGCTTCCACTTTTAACATCAGCCCCTCTTCACTTGTGTGTGGGGGAACATCTATCTTTCATGCTGTTGTAATCTGTAAAGTAAAATAAAAGGAGAGGGTGAAATGGGGTAGTTGAGAGACAGTAGGAAGAATTTCCATGTGCTGTTAGCATCCAAGACAGGATTCCAGTCAAGAGGCAACCTCTGGGGCAAAAAAAACTCAATAGCTACTCAATCTTCTGGCTGGTTCCAAAAGATCAAGGTTTGGCTTAAAATACACCTTTTCAGAAGTAAAACTTCCACTTTAAAACAACGTCAAAGGGGGCCTATTCCACTGTAGTTTGAAGCTAAGGGGTCTTGACAAAGTGGTGGTACACTGGAAAAAAAATCCAAATCTTACCAAGTATATTTGTCTCATTTCTAGTCAAAATATCTCATTACACTTAATATTGGCCACAATTGCCTAAGAAGTACCATTTCAGCAAGGTATAGGAACTTGTTTTAAGACAATACATCTTGAATATCTTGTTAAGTGAAATCTTGACAAGCCGATTTTCACTCGTTCCTATGGCAGATGTTTTTGCTTATTTCAAGCAAAAACGTCTTGTATTTGTTTTTTTTACTAATTTTTGGAGGGGTTTTTTTTCCAGTGGACTTGGAACTTACAGAGTGAGACAGATCCTCTAATGAATGATGAATGGCTTTTTTTTTTTGCATAAAAAAGGGGCTGGTTTATCTCCAATTTCTTTCTCATAATGCAGACATTGAAAGAGTTGTCTGACCGCATCAGAAATGCTTCATCAATTTCCAAAGCATTCAGAGGAGATCTTAAAATCATTCTTTCGAAATGGTTTGTGATGTTATCAAGACGTTTCACAATTACAAAACTATTGAGTTGCTTCCAGGATCTGAGAAACTCAATGAGCAAAGTCGCCAAGGGTTATGCTGAAAAGGACACCACCATTGAAATAGGGCCAGGTAAATAAAAGTGAGAAAACAAAAGAAAAGTTCCTTGAAAATACAGCGCATCAGTTTGTTTATAGGTAAACAATGCAATACAATGAAGTCCATGAGGAAACAAACACCCTACCAACATTGAAAAACAGCAGAGGTTTCATCATGCAGCGAGGTTGCTTTGTTGCCTCTGGTACAGGAGGCAATGAATGCATCAGTGCAAGAAGAAATCTGAAATTTCGACACATTTTGGACAAAATGTGTTAGCCGGTGTCGAAAGCCAAGCTTTGAGGAAACGATTTTGTTTTTAAGTTAATCAGTAAAAGCAAAAGAAACAACACAAAAGAGTAATGGAAAATTACTTTACAGAGGGTACACTGGCCATCAATGCCTAGCAATCTAAATTCTCCTTAAAGCTGCAGTCTGCAACTCTTTTTCAAGCATAATGCCTGGAACTGTCCGGGGATTCTGAAAGTAGTACATTAAATACCCCAATACAAAAAAAAAATGAGTTCTCTAGGTCCCCTATATGTCCCGCTAGGTCCCTCCAAAGCCAGCAGGTTTGTTTACAAAATTGCAGACCGGACCGGTAAAAGGTAACCAATCAGGTTACGAGCTGGGCTCTGCTGCCTGTCAATCACCGATTGTGCACGCGCGATACAAGGTAGGCTCGTCCCCACGCTTATTTATCTGGACTATTGAACTTCATTACGGGCTAGTCTACTTACTGTGTCTTCCATGATCGCAAATGACAGGTGAGTTGATGAATGAGGAGTCGTGTACGCGAATCTGGCGTGCACGTAGACGTGCACGAGTTCTCATGTGTTTTGATGGGGCGGGACAGGAAGTTGAATAACTTTTTATTTTTCGGTTAAAAAATAAGCATTTCTTGCATTTTGCGACTACGGAGGTCACCGTTTTCAACTTCAAGCGTTCTGATAGATCATGTAAACTCTTAAAATGCCAAAAATTAGGACTTTACGTATGACAACAACAAATCCTGCAGACTGCAGCTTTAAAAGCTTTAGAGTGAGCTGAAATCTGTCACAGTAAAAATGACCCTAGAAACTTAAAAGAACCTGAAAACTGTCACACTTAGAGAATGGAGGACGCAGATGCAGGAGATGTAATTCCAATACTTTTATTCGGAGGGCAGCAGATCAACAAGTTCCTCGTTAGAGAAGCTAAACGGGCTATGAAATATTAATCTAATAATATACTTTTCCAAAATGGAAAAGTATATCTATGAAAATCTATCAAACTCAAAATCACTCCTATATTGGAGGAAAAACAAAAGATCATGAAACTTTAACGTTAACTAAATATCACTCCTACTGTGGAGGAAAAAACAAAAAGCCTCTCCTGAAAATTGGAGGAAATACACTAGGAAAAGATTTACAAACAAAAAACCACTCCACCTGGGAGGGAAAACAAGAAGGCTATAAACAAGACTAACACCAGGGGCGGATTGGCCGTCTGGACTTCTGGGACTTATCCCGCCGGGCCGGCCGGCCTAAACATAATGTCAACGGCCCTTGTAAGCCGACTGGCAGACCGTAGTACTTAGTACTTGTGCACTGAAGTGTTCATATTTTAGTGCGTGTGGCATATTAATTACGCACTAAAACATAGTGCCCGAAGTGCACAAGTGCGCCATCTGAGATTCAGCCCTAGTCTACTCAAGTGATGGCAAGCATCTAGGTCTGTTTCTGGCAAGTCCTACTCCTGCAGTTCTGGAGTCAAGTGCAACATGGAAGGCAAACTAAAAGAAAAAGGAGGTGCTGAAAAAGCCAGGATTAAAAAGAAGAAAAAGTTGGAGGAGGAGGCATCTAAGTGCTCAAAAATTACGGATTTATTCCACAATCCACGCCGGCAAAGTACAGGTAAATGACATTGTTGCATTGACATTGGCGTGTGCTAGTCAGGTTAGCACACAAGCTAGTTTAATTGTGTGTATTTAACATGATGTGTTAGGACCTAAATACTCAATGACACTTGGATTTGCGCATTTGTTTGTTAGTATGAATTAGCTATGTTCAATTTCCTCCATAATGTTAGCATAGCCACTACTACCAGAAAGTCAAATAAGCAAAGTTATGAAAACAGCGTCGTGTCACCAGAGTAGGAAAATTGGCTAGCAACAGAGGACGAAAATTGGCTAGCAGATGAAGGCAAGCAAGCAAGGTTCATGCAGGCTAATGGTTTAAAATATTTTTTTTCAAAAATGCATGTTCACTTGTTATATCCGAATTGAGCTATTGGAATATTGAATGGTTTCAGGAGAGTTGTTTTGATCTAAATGGGCTACATATGGAACGAAAATGTATTGCTGCAACTCAATGTTTCAATCTCCAGTTCTCCATTTGAAAGACATGTTCTGTTAGTCATGCCGTTACGTAAGCACGAGCACAGCTGCTAGAAAGTCAATTGATGGAAATAGTGTCCAAAGCCCTCAATAGCAGAAGCATTGTAATGTGCACGGGAGAGCAAGGTTTATTATAGACAGTCGTGTGCTTTTGCCACCTGGTGGTAAACAATTGACCAAAAATTTTTTTTGGTGTGAGGCCGGCAAGGGAAAAATTGTCCCAGTGGAAAAATACTTCCCAATCCGCCCCTGACTAACACTGTAACTCTTCCAGGTTCTAATTTACAAAAACTCACTATGAGAAACAAAAACGCTCTTACGAGGATAAATACCACTTGGCAACTTGGAAACAGGCTTAGTAAACGGGCTTGGCAATAACGCGAGAATGATGCACTTTCACAGGGACAGATACAACACACTGGCACAAGACAGGGGGAGACGCAGACTCTTAGGTGCTGTTTACACATACCCAGGTATTTTGATAAACGAAGACCTTTCCCTTCGTTTGTGCCTTTCGTTTATACACAAACAGAGTTTTTTCCTCCGAAAACGAAGCTAAAAAAAAACTCCGGCAAAAATGGAGATTTTTTAAAAACTCCGTTTAGCGTTTGTGTGTAAACTGGTTGAAAGAGACAAAAACGGAGTTTTGGGAATGGAATGAGGAGTTGTCGTCATAGTACAGAGCCCCGCCCCTATCCGCCATGTTGGCAGGATGCTAGCGTGAAAACGCCATTCTCTCCGTCCATTGTTTATCTGGCAAGCATGGAGGTACTAGCAGCATTTCTGTTGTTAAGAGCTATACTCGCTTGTGTGATTTTGAAAATTACAGTCATACAATGTATTGAACAACAAAGACATTTTTTACGGCTTTAGCAGTTTTATAGTCCAGCGCAACGTGTAAAAGTAGTTCAGTCTCGCTATCAGTCCACACACATGAGCCTGACGCCATATTTTCTTCTTGAAAAGGATCCGGAAGTTCTTCCTGTCAGCGGTTCTCTATTAGGCTTCTGATTGGCTTGTGTGGAATTCTCATTGTTCTAACACTGCCACCGTCAGGCTTGGCGTAATTTAACAGCTCCTGATAGCATATTTATGCGGATCAATGTAGACGTGTTTTTTTTTAAAAACGGGGCTATGTGCACCTAGTTTTTTTTGCAAACGAAGGTTAGAAAATATGCGTTTATCAAAATACCCGGGTATGTGTAAACAGCACCTTCAGCACACCGGGGTAATGGGAAACAGGTGGAATCATTCATACCACAATCAGACTGGAGCACGAGAGGAAGAGCAAGTGACCTGGAACGAGAGGGAAGTTAATCTTTCAAAATAAAACAGGAAATGACGAAACAATACATGAAACGAGACAAAAACCCAACTTAACCTCACCGCGGTGTGACAAAAACATACAATAGTGGCCTGAATTACCGGCAGAGAGGTGCAAGAAGCTTATAGAAAGCTACAAGAAACATTTTGAAGCAGTGGACCAAATAATACTAATGGGTTTCTAGTTTCCAGAGTACATCTTGTATTATATATTGTATCACATGAAACTGAACCATGAAACCATGAAAAGTACTTAGTTAGCTGTATTATTTGTGAAATTAAGCTATAGAGCTCAACAACAAGATCAATAGAGTATCAACATGAGAAAACGTGATAGACATTTCCTCTTAGCTTCGTTAATTTGTTCAGTGAAGTTCTGGGCTCCTGGTTCCTGTCCCCATGGCAACCATATTCCTGGACAATCATTTACTTCTGAGCTTATTCTGCGCTTCTAAATCAATTGGCCATATACAGATAGGAAATTGTGATGAAATACTGCAGTCACAAAAAGTCAAGACCTTTTGCAGATACATTGGCACAATGGTGAGTAAAATAACCTTTCAGTCATTCAACACAATGCTGGCTCATTGATCCATGTCTGTTTGTCTATAGGGCTCTTTTCATGTTGTTTCGCTTGTGTCGAGTCTCTCCCAAAAGACTCAATTTCTTTACTACATGATCATTTTGTAGTTCTATCAAATGAAAATGTTTTTTTTTTCCAGAGATCCAGATCCTCTCCAATTAAAAGATGTTTTTCTTACATTTATGTCCCCTAAACGTACTGCAGCTGACCACTACGATGTGCAAAAGGTAGGCCACGTTTCGTCTTATCATCTCACATATCGCATCATTGTGAAAAATCATTTACTTTTTACTGGGTTTTGAAATTAGGTAAATACAGCCTCAGGTTAACAACATCACATGGCATATTACACTGTAAGATTTATTTATGCAACAAAAACTAAACCAAAATACAGTTAAGTAGTGTGTAAAAGAAATAGGTACACCCTCACTGCTTTCATAGCATTCAGGAGGTCAATGGCAGCCAGGTCCAGGCACTTTTCAGAACATGTAAAATTTTAAAATTGTACATATTTAAAATGTGTCTGGAAGGGAACTTTAAAATGTTAAGAAGAAAATGTAGCTATTCCTTGTTTTGGAGTTTATAATGTCTATCGCCCCTCGCATTCTGCCCACTCTGTGCAAAGTTGACTGCAGTAATCTGGACCCTTGCAGGAATGAGAAGGTGAGGGATGAATAAATAAAACGCATCTTCTGGAAGCTAGATAAAAAACTAAATCAATAAAAACACTGATACAGAGAGGTGACAGAGGGCTGAGTCTTCCATGAAGTATGAATTCACATCATGTCTCTCAACTGACTGCTCCCCTTTCTCAGACAGTGATTTACACAAGAGCAGCACGTATAATCTAAGGAGGACCACTAGCCGGGAACAACAGTATAACAGGACCGTGACAGTCCCTCACTCGCTCTCTTGCTCTGCACCCATCATACCTCCCATCCACCCCTGTGATGGTCACTCTCAGAGGAGTTGTCCCCTGCCCAGTGGCATGTGGATGTGTATAATGGAGATGGATGGTGGCTGGCTCTGCCACACTG
Source organism: Odontesthes bonariensis (assembly GCF_027942865.1). Classification (NCBI taxonomy): domain Eukaryota; kingdom Metazoa; phylum Chordata; class Actinopteri; order Atheriniformes; family Atherinopsidae; genus Odontesthes; species Odontesthes bonariensis. The sequence goes on along the minus strand of NC_134516.1, from coordinate 16,388,336 downwards.
TGGAACAGACGGACTCCTCCCTAAATGCCTGCCTGCCAACCTCCATCAGTCTCCCTGCGACAGCATGTCGGAACACAGCCCAGGTTCGATACTGGTCTGCTCAGATGTGTGCAAGCGTGTGCCGACTTCAAAAGCTTGCCATATACAAATTTCTTGTTGAAAAGGTGAACAAGGTTGAAAATGACTGCTCTTTTTTTAAGGAGAATTGACAGGGTGCGTTTGGAGGGAGTACTTTAAAAATGTTGGAAAGATATCAAGCAGCCAAATCAAAATGCACAACAAAACATGAAGTCGGAGCAGCTCAGAAGAGGAAACTGCAGCAGGTTCCAAGTCTTTCTGCAAACTGATATCCTATAATCCTTGTGAAGCTGGTGTCACTACTCCTTGTTCAGCAACTTCCCTGACCCTGTTGCTCTGTACAGGCTTGAATTATGAGTATATATAACGATGCATGGTTGATATGGGTGTTTGCATCTAGTGGGTATGGTTTAGACCAGATGCTGAGAAGTTCAGCAACTATGTGGTCCAAGTACTGACACTCAGTCTTGTTTAATTAGGCTGCTGGATCAATAAACTCTTTTATTTCACACTCCTGGAATCCCATCTGTTCAGCGTGACTCAAGCAAGACCAGTACAACTTTTCCTGGATCCTCTGAAATACCCATTAAAAATCCATTAAGACAGCAAAGGAAGGAGGGAAACATAGGGCTTTTAAGCATATTGCATAAAAAAGGCATTTTTACAATTGTGAGAGGCTTTTGATAATAAAAGAGTGCATTAAAAACTGCGGAAATTTTGAAAATTAAAATCTTTTCATGACATCAAATCCTAGCCTGGAAAACCAGCGCCAACTGCTGGACGGCAAAATGTTTTGCCTGCGGTTGGGTCTGGCCTCGAACCACTTTTCATTTTGAAAATACTGCCCTGAATCTGGCAGATGGCAGAACTAAACCAATCACAACGCAGAGATGTGTTTTGAATCAACGCGGGCGGGGCAGAGGGTTCTGGTGCGGGGTTTTGAGGGAGTGACGACAGAGCAGTGCGACGTTGGGTAGTGGAAGCGAACATAGACAGCGAAAGCACAACAAGAAAGATGGCGGCGGCAATGGAACAGCGCTCGTTTGATTCAGCCTTGGCATCAGTTTTGGAAGAGTCCCCTCCCACCAAAGCTTTCTGTCGCGCTTACTACGTCACAGTCAGTTGCGCTGATTGGTCAGAGCGTGGCCTATAGGCACAGACACGGTTTGAAAGACAACGGGTTGTGCTCATCAACAATGTTCCGTTGTATCCATTGATCGGAGCCAGACTAAATTAGACATCCAATCCATTTAGGCTGGTTTATCAGGCTAGTCAAATCCTGCAAAAATTCCAAAACTATCAGTGTGCTCAGTACTCATCATCTACTTACCCTAGCTCAAATACCGATGCAGGAACTTTTTTTTTCGAAAACTAAATATGTGCATGTTTTAAAACAGAAAAAAAATGTATTTGCTCAGGAGTTGACCATGAATTATAAAATATGAATGCTTATCAACATGTCCAATTCGCAATCCAGGCTTCAAAACTGTGTGATGACGGGTTTTTTTTGGCAACTGGATTGTACCAGGCAGCATCACATTAGGATAAAACATGAAAACCTAACTATGCACATTAATTCCATCCCCAACCATGTCATTCTAACACCTAACTGTAACCATTGAGGAAAAGGTTGTGAAAAACAGGTGGCCCGGTCAAATAGCCTATTTTACTTAGAAACCTTCCTGAGTGAATTGACCTGGAAGTATCTGCATCATCAGCCGTGGTAAGAGCTGTTCAAAATCTGCAAATGTTTAGGAATGCTTTTATCCAGTTGTACTGATATGTGTGATTCGTGGGAATAGATATGAGGATAGGAGCAGCTTGTGACAACAATATATTTCCCCTTTCTTCATTTGTCCTTCTTTAAGTTGTGTATGTTGATAATAAAAAAAATGATATTATGTCTATGAATTTGCAATCAACAAACCATCTGAATCAATTTTGTAGAATAACAATTGAACAGCTATTTAATACGGTGTGCAGCAGACCCAGATCATAGCTTAGCCTATTCTAAGTGTGGTCAAATTCCTGTTGCAGTGTGTTCATCTCTTATATCCCGATGAATTTTTCCAGACACCTTTCCTCAAGGCAAAGATAAGATAAGGTCATTTTTTGACTGGATTCAGGGTTTGAACCAGAAATATCTTACTTGAAGGTTAGGTACTTTGTGCCACCAACCACCCAAACCCTGCCTTATTTTTTAACCTAGTCAACAGTGTCAACTGTCAAAATCATCACATCGCCACTTTGAAGCACTGTGGAATCTGTATTGCAATAAAGAACAACAGAAGCAAAACAGAAAGGTACTTTTACGGTTTACAATTTTTTGAGCGTTGTGAAATTGCCATTTAAGACCAATGTATCCATTTTATGATCCATTATGAGACTGCAGATATGTAAACAAAGAAAAATGCTGCTCTTGCTGTTCCTGCTGCTGCTCAGCTGGTAAATGTTCCACTCATGGACAGATTATGAAATCATGGGCCCCTTGACACAACTTTCTAAAAGGCCACTTGTCCCACTGAGTAATAAAACACCTAGGCTGAAAAAGATGCAAAACAACCACAAACCGTGCAGATACAGTTTCTGGTTGTTTAGTGTCTTGAAATGTACATCTCACATGTTTTGGGGAAACTCTGCATCATTTGCACATTTTGTACTCCAAAAGTTGTAGTTTTGTGTCAAATTTTCTTCTGGTTAATTTGGGTTTTATTTTGTGTCCATTTAATCTCTTTGGTGTTATTTTACATAATCTACATCATGGGCATTGATTGTAAGTATCAGAATCTGGGTCTGAGGGGCTTGGTAACACCATTGTGTAGGCTGTCTCTGTCACAATTATGTTCACTGCCTTGCTTTTTCAAATGGCTGCCTTCTCGGAACAAAACTGTTCGAAATTAGTAAGACAAACAGTCTATTTTTGTTAAAAAGCCGATATAAAATTGCAAATCTCCAGCAAATGCAAAGGAAGCCTCAGCATATTCCATAGTAGAGCTTTATAAGATTATCACCATAATCCGAAGTAACACCATCAAAAGCACACAAGAAATACATTGTCCATATCCAAATCAAAATATAGCAGGACATGACAATAAGCAACAAGAAACACTTAGGAAGCACCAGGGGGATACAAAAAAAACTAAGACAGTGTCCCCGTCAAAGATAGTTATAGTGGCCGAATTACCTGTTTGGGACAAAACAAGCAGCTTCACCTTCAGCAGACCATCTGTGATTTACATTGAGAAAAGCCACATCAGGGTTTAGTTTTGTTTTCTGCCTTCATCCAACCCAAATTCACGTGACCTTGTCTTCACTTCTTTGACGGAGGTCGATTCACGCTCCACTGCCTGTCCTTGCATCGCCTGATATGTATGATCCTGCATTTCTCAAATGTGTATTATTAAACCTCACAAAACTTCCACAACCACTGATTCCACCAATTTCTTTTTAGTCGCCCTCTGTACAGAACTTTTCTTCTACATGACTGCTATGGAGGTAATTTGACCACTCAGAAATACAGAAGAAAATGCACTGTGCAAATAGATATGAATGGTTCATTTAAAGGTCATTTAGAAACATAGAAATTCATTTTGCAAAATAATGAGATTCTCACAGAAGCATCATAGTCAAATTACAGTTATTTGCATATGTCTTTGTTATTGTTACACCCCGTTACTTTAATGGAAAAGGATTCTTGTTGAAGATTTATTAAGAGATGTATTCCAGCTCGTATTTTAAGTTTTGTTGTAAATGATTGCAAAAGGTATGATTCACCAACCCCAACCCCCACAAATAGATCTGATCCATCCAATGCACCAGCACCATGTACAAAAACAGTATATCATTCAATGGAGTATAGGCTGTGAAATATGGTCAAGCAATGAATTGTTTCACTGATTCATTTTCTTTTCAATCTATGCTGCATGAAATGTGCACAAGTCACGATGGAGAAAACTGTATTTTATTGCATTCTTTAGTTTCCAGCATATATTCCTCCTTATATATATATATATATATATATATATATATATATATATATATATATATATATATATATATATATATATATATATATATATATAAATATATATATATATGCTGGTTTTATGATTCCTGTCAGGCACTTTGCACCATTTACAAATCAATTGTGTTCATGTAATAAACTGGAAGTGAGTGGTGGAGATCACTGCTACTTCAGGTACTTGCTGCCAGCATTTCATAGCCACTGACTGACTAATTAGTCAACATTAGCCGAGAGTGAAAGTGCCAGATGTTAAACATTACCAACTCCAATTGTGTAGCTCATCTGAAAATCAGATTCTTTTGAACATTCATGAGACCATGCAAATCTAATTTTTCTGAACCACAGATGGCAAAAAGATGGTGTTTCAACCAAGAAATGAAAGCAGTTTTGTGAAATAAATATCATTACCTGATGTGCTTGAAAGGAAAGATGTTTGAAAGCAGATTTGAGCATGAAGTGGTATATCATAACCCCTCGAATGCATTGTCAAACATGACTGAGAGCATTCCTGATAATGCCAAACCATAATGCAAAACCAGAGTAAGAATATTATGCAACTAATTGTAATGATATCAGTTTCCAAGAAAAAGCAATTGAATGCCGAGGGGAAAATGCATGTTCCGAGTCTTTTTTTCTCCCTGGACAAGCGACTTCAGCTCATGATATAATTTTTTTTTTCTCTAACTGTGGACAGAAAAGAAAGCTGAAAGTTAAAGAAGGTGTCAAACTAAAATAAGAGAGAAAAACGAGGCATCACTGCTGTATTAGAATGGTGGTTTTGGCGCTGGAGTGAGACACGGGCCAATAAAAATGCTGTCTCTTCTCTAGGATTATCCCAATGTTGATGGGACTGACAGGCTGCCTCTCGCTCCAGCATTCCCATTTTGGAGTGAAGACAACTGGTCTTCTAGGGGTGTATTCAACCGTCGCGGCTCATCACCCTCGAACACTCTGTAACCAAATAGGCTCTGCAGATTCACTGGCAGATGAGCAGCTTTCCCTTCAACAGAGCTTATGGAGACCAACTGAAGGAAGTGTGACACAAACATTTTAGCTGCATCCTGTCAGAAACTGCTTTGTTTGTGGCGGTGTCTGCATTTCTGCTTTCCCAGCTATTCAACCTGCAGATGCACAGTCTTCTTTTTTTTTACTTTCAGGATTTAATTAAAAGACGACATTGACAGACAGTATTTACATACTTGAAACTGTATAACCTTTGAAAAGTAGAAAAAGTAAAGAATCCCATATTAAAAAATTAGGCAAAATGATTACTCTTGATCATTCATATGAGGAAAATCATATAATTTTACATATTAATCAGTGGAATCCATCTTTACTTTGGGTATTTGGTACAGCAGATACAGGAAATCAGGCCCAAACCATGACACTGCCACCATCATGTTTTACAGGTCTTTATTGTGATGCATTATTTTAATTTCTCCAAACAAACCTCTTATTTAAAGCAAAGTTACAATATTGTCTGATTTTTGCACTAAATACCATCTTCCAGCTGTCAGCATTGCTCTGCTCATATGCACAAACCATGTGATCAGACCAAAGCTGACATATTACCAATATTGACAATGACACCGTCAGTCATGATCTCAATGTTTAACATCTCTCTTCATGATGATGTATATGTTCGACATGTTGTTGATTTGGCCACAAATACAAGGACAAACAAGGTGTGGTCGATGGCATTAGTTCAGCGACTCCGCTGAAGAACCCAGTCTTAGAGGCAAACATTTTCTACAACAATCCTTCCTCTTTTCTACTTAGCTTTAACTGCAAATGGTTAGTGTTTGGAGTTAAAAATGGAGTATTAGGGATGACATATTCAACTATCCATGGGTCATGGATAACATGCTGACATGATATTGCTTCCCTACACAAACTGACCAGGGATACGTTGCTATCTCACAATTTCCTACTATAAATGGTGACCCTTTCAGACATGTGGAAAGCCATACCCATTACATGTTTTCTGGTGAGTCTGGGTGCTGATTTTTCCTGATCTACCACTCCTGGAGAATGTAGCAACAAGTATTTGGAGTGTATATCCAGCATTGATAAATCCCTGTTCTTTAAACCTAACAGAGCACCCACTTACACCTATCATCCCACCAAATGACAACACCATACTCTAATTTTACTTATGAATCAAGTAAAAGGTTCAGACCTTTGTCACTCACAGATAGGCAATATTGGATCATTTTTATAAATAAAAATGAGCAAATATTATATTTTTTTGTCATATAGGTTTTAAGTCACATTTTCACAGAGATATATTTTAAAAAAGAAAAAGGATTCTAAATGGCTCGCAAACATTTGAACTCCAGTGTCATTTCATGTTTCAACAGAGAATAAGGGAGGATTAACCTCTCAGTCGAGGAAAGAACACATTTCCCAGTCTGTCCGTGGATTATAACCTATGCTTAACCTGATGCAGTAAAGCCTGTAAACATAATTCAGCATTTTCACTTCACAAATTTAACTAACTCGCTCAAGTGGAGCATATCAGCTGCCAGAGGCCATGCAGGGACTCTGCCAACTGTGGTGTTCAATGTTGTACCTTTCTGTCTCTGTGGTACTGAATAGTATTGGAGTTCAAACTGTGATCAGCTTCACCAAGTGGTTGGCCTTAACTGGTGTACTGGGTCATGCATCATGAGCAGAGAACTTGTCCTCTGAATAAATCATCTCTTAACAACTGCTTTTCATCTAGATTTTTCTTGTTGGAATTTTTTTCCTAAAATGGCAAACTTTTCCACAACCTTGCAAGAAATTCAAATGTCTGTTTGAACTGAGTTAATTAGTAAAAATGTCCCCATATATCCTGTGCAGAAAGAAATAAAAGCTACCTATATACTTAGGTTAACAGTTTGAATTTATAATGCTTGAATATAAATACAATGCTTTATGCTTAAAAAATATTTAGCTTAATTTTAAAATCACATCCACTGATTTTGACATCAGGCTGCAGCACTTGTTTTGTGATTTGTTTGTATGTTAAAACATCCTCGTCATGATCTTTGATGCATTCAGATATTCTTTCTGTGTTTCTGCTGTGGTAAAATCTTAATACCAGATTACCTAATATCAGAATTACCACCTTATGATTATATTTTAAGCATAAATAGGCATTTTGTGGTTGTACTTAAGGTTTTATACACGCTTTCCACATCACTGGCCCAAGTTCCTACTACATTAACAGCTGAAGGTAACGGCTGCTGACTGGTTAACACCATTGAGAACTTGCATCGTAATAAAAAATTCTGGACTTTTCTTCTTGTTTTACGGGGTTTTTTTGCTGATAACAATGAAACATGTTGCTTATATGTTCAATATATCACCAGTGTTTTGTTCTGTTTTTTTGGCTGTTAACATTGCTGTACTGATTGGTGCATTCCATGACAAAAGTTCTGACTGTTGAAAAATTAAGGAGAGACAATTAAAAGTCTAATATATTCTTGTTGGAATATAAAACAAATATTCTTTTGTTTTTCCTTTAATGCTGTGACATGCTTTTTGTTTGCTATTTGTAAACTAAAAGAAGCAGAGGAAGACACTAGCTTCGTCTACTGGAGAAGACATTTTTGATTTGCCTCAACTAGTTTCAGGATGAGTCTGACTTCTAAGGACTTATTCTCATATGTTAAGCTTTTTGAGTTGGATGCTGCTCGGGTAAACTCTCAATTTGATTTCTGCTAAATTAAAAGTTCTGCAGCGGCGCACGTCGATGAAGTCATCCCACCAGACGCATGTGTAGAAAGCTCCACAAGCCCCGGATAACAACAACACGACAGCTATGAGCTAACAGTGCAATAGTACGCATTCATTCATACATTTGTCTTAAAGTATTGGTGAAATAAAGACATAATGCCTTATTTAGAGGCTGTATTGTCTATGCAATTGTTCACTCCCGTTATATGGATAGACGCGGATCTCGAGTGATCTAAATATCTTCCGAAGGACGCCGACTTTCATCAAACTGTTATCGGTGAGTAGATGAACGTATTTTATGCCAGAAATAAGGTCCAGGTAATGATGAGGTTTGATGTTGATAGCAAACAAAAAACATATCACAGCATTAAAGGAAAAACAATAAATGGCACCATTAATTACAGATGTGAATATTGGGCAGAGTTGGGATAAAACACCCAAACTGTTCTTATATGTGCAGCTTTATGGGACAGATTTAAGATATCAACATGTTTAACTGTACGAGTGCATCACTGCACACAACAGCACAAAAGGATTCATGCAAACAGTTCTTGCTGAAACAATGCTGCAATCAAAGCATCCACAGGGAGGAAGAGAAAGACAGGGCATGACAAACGCTACTTGTAAGTAAGTAGGGAAGATTACACAGTTTGCTAAACTCTCCATGGGGAGAATGTTAAGCAGATCCAACAGATAAAGTAATTCAATTTGAGCCCCTGTATTATAGCATCATTTGCCATGGAATTAGCTTCCGCCACTATCAATCAGCACGGTGAAAGACTAAGACACACTGTAACCGCCAAGGACACAGGCTTTCTGTGAAATTTTAACATTTATCAGAATAACTTCACCGTTTTCACAAAAACAAAGTGCACATATTAATGCAGATTTTTATTTATTTTTTTTTTTAATGAATGACTGCGTTCTCTAAGCCCTTTTTCAGCTTTTTTATGTGCCTACTGGTTAGCATAATGTTTGTCATGAGGGCTCAGAGCCTGTGACTGCAATAAATAAATAACTGAAGATTAAGAATGGGATCGGTAAATTGAACTTTTTAAAAAGTGCTGGGACCCAAGATAAAGAGGAATAAAATAATATGATATGAGTGCAAGAATAATGGGTCTTTATTCAAACAATATTCATCTTGTACTTATCCACATATGTTTAGGGTGATTCCTGAGTGCACACAGGAGTGGTAAAACTCTTACAAGAGCACATAGCTGGAATATTAATTGTTTAAAAGTCTCAAATCTCTTGTCCATTGTTCCGTCACCAGGCCCTAAACCAGTGGTCTCAAACTGATCCGTGAAAGGGCCGATGTGCTGAATTAAAAGTTCCCCTTTCTGTTCTACAAATTGATCTCCTTTCAGTGGTCATAATTGAGCAAATTAGATGGTATTGGCTGCATTCAAAAATACAGGAGAAATGTCTCTTTGTAAAGAACTTATTTCATTGAGGAGAAAGTAGAGCTCAACTCAAATCAACTTTATTTATAAAGCCCTTTAAAAAACAGTATAAGACATAAAACATAAGAACAATATAAAAATAATAATAAACAATAACAATATTAAAACAATGAAAAGAAAAAACAGAAACAGAGTCTCATGCTGGGTTAAAAGCCAGGAAATAAAAATGGGTTTTAAGACGAGTTTTAAAAATGGACAGTGAGGGGGCTTTTGTCTAATGTGCAATGTGAGGTCATTCCACAGTTTAGGACCGGCAGGGGAAAAGGCTCTATGTCCTCTGAGCTTCCGTTTAGCCCTCGTTACATCCAGGAGCAGCTGATCAGCTGACCTGAGGAACCGGGCAGGAGCATACGGATGGAGCAGCTCAGAGAGGAAAGGTGGGGCGAGTCCATTTAAAGATTTAAAAACAAATAAAATAATCTTAAAATGGACTCTAAAATGCACAGGTAGCCAATGGAGGGAGGCTAAAATGAGAGTAATGTGCTCCCTCTTACATGTTCCAGTTAGGAGACGAGCGGCAGCGTTTTGGACTAACTGGAGACGTGCGAGAGAGGACTGGCTGACTCCATCATAGAGTGCATTACAGTAATGTCTGACAGTAGAGCTGACCGACATCCCAACACAAATCCATTATTAGCGTCACTTTCTCAGAGGACCTGCTGCTAAACACAGAAAAGCTATGTTTTTCTGCTTGCTTTTGAACTAAAACTCCATAAGCGTGGAGGAACATACACTATGATTGCTGAAAACAGAAGAAATGACTTGACCCATTATCAGGCCCATTGGTTACTTGTGGCACAGAGGGAGACGACGCTGAATGAAGACAAGCAATTTGTTACATTTATGACAGCTCAGACAATTTAGGATGCAGAACCTTCTGAATGAATAAATGCTGATGAAAACTGAAAAGAGGGAAAAGCAAACAGCTGCAAGTTGATGCACTACAGCTGTTCATGGCTGTCGGCTCAAACATTTTTTTTTTTGCAGTATCACAATATGTTTTTTTAGAGGCTGATCATTTTTGTCATGTATTATCAGTGGTTGTAATAGTGCCTAAAAAAAGAAAAGCCACTCAGTTACATTTCAAATATCTGCCATGGTGCAAAGATCAACACATGCTTTTGGAAAAAAGTAGTTCTATTAATCCTTTTTTTTTTGTTCTGTGATAGGACACTCCGTACAAGAGAATCCATTAAGGACAGAGCGTGTTGTGTTGAAGCTTGCTGCGAGATGACCGGGTCAACCTTATCATTGACCAAGGCTGGCAGAACGTCAAAATATCTACTGAATCCGCTTAGGAGGATCAGCACTTGTAAAATGACTGACACTGCCCCAAGCATGGCTTTTCATGACTCAGCAAAAGAAAGCTTATAAAAAACAACTGATGTTCAAAAGAGTTAATCATCCCCAATGTAGGTTTGAGGATTTTTGTATTAACTAGTTTTTAAACATCCTCAGTAGCATACCATGAGAAAAGCCTAGTTTCAGTATTTTCCACTACCAGCTGTTATTTGAAGCCAAGGCAAAATGGCTAGAATTTTTGCAGCCCAGTGGGGAGTCCACAGGCCTGTCGAGAAATCTATCAGAAGGTGACCTCTACTTGACTGGCAGTTGGTGTCACACTAAAAATGCTTACACAGCCCCCATGGCTAGATAGAGCTTCTCCAACACATTTCAAATGTGGCAGTTTTTTTTCGGGTAAGAGTAAAATGCTCCTGCTTTTGGGCTTTAGTTTCTTGCTTTCAGTTCATCACTTTGCGCCACCTGCCAGTCAAAAACCATCCAGGCTGACACTTTGCCAAGTCAGAAATGAGATCATCCATGAAAAGAGGCATGACAAACAAAAAATAAATAAAGTAAAGCCTTTGGTTGGAACTGTTGCGAAGTTGCTCTCAGAAAGCAAACTGGATAAGACAAGAACTGATGTTTTTGCAGCAGATGAGACGGGACTATATGAACAAGAACATTTTTGTAGATGTGCATGTTTGTCTGTGGGTACACAAGCTGAATAAAATGCCATTACCAATCAGCAAGTTAGGTTTATAGGGAGAAACTGCTCTGATCTATGATTTACAAGTTCAGCCTATGGCCTGAAGTAAAGAACTCCCCCAACTGTCTTCGACTTTCCCATAAATTCATTGTTTAACAGCATTGACCACAACATTGGATTTCTATACGTGTTACATGTAAGTATGTTATTTTGATAGTTCAGCCACTGCTAACCAGTTCATCTCTAAAGAAATATCTTAATGTGATGATATATTTTCCTTTCAGATTTAAGAGAGATTACTTTTGTTTTTTTTCTTTTTTTTCTTCTTTACCTATGAGCAGTCAAATTGAGGACAAAAGAGCAAAGTGCATTGACCGAAATAGAATCTTAAAAACCACTGGTTATCATGACAGGAGTTTAGCTTTTCATTTGCTTTGTTTTTTTAAACTTTTTTATTTTTCAAGTATCTGCAGTAAAAAACAATGCAACAAACGGGAATCTTGGTCTGGATATCACACCATCTCTTATTCGATTACAGTCAATGGATGGCCATTTTGCTAAAAGCCTTACCCCACCCCATCTCTTATTTCTCTACCTACAGGGTCAGGTCTGTGTTGTGACAGACAATCATATTCAGTTGCCTCTCCAGTGAGTTTCTCATCCCACAAGCAATCCAAGATTCCTCACAAGTCCTTAAAGGCACAATGTGTGATTTTTATGTCATTTTGAAGTGTATTGCATACAAAAAACACCTATACATACCATAAGAGTGTGCAGAAATAATCCTACTGGCATGTCCTAACCAAAGTTTAAACGCAGCATGGCTGAGTTTTACTGCAGAATTAGCAGGCTAAACTGATAGCGCCGGACCGGCAGTTTTCCGGCCAGGAGGTGGCGATATAGAGTAAAATCAACCTCCGTTCAACCCCAGGCAGTAGAAGAAATCGCTGGTCAAAGCGCATTTCCATGGTCTCCATTAGTTGCCTCCATCTGATGAAAGCATTCCCTATATTAACGCGGGCTTGCCCCCTTTTTTTGTCTGATATTCTTTTAGACAAACTTCTTTCGGATTTTTCGCTAGCATCTGCCATTTCGTTAGCCTCTCTGAAGCCACTAGCACCTGCTCTGAGGAGGAGTGAGTGGGGTGGGCCGGCGGGGGCGGGGCCAGCGCCAGACCAGTGATTTCTTCTACTGCCTGGGGTTGAACGGAGGTTGATTTTACTCTATATCGCCACCTCATGACATAAAAATCGCACATTGTGCCTTTAATCCACTCTCCTGTCAGTTTTCAACATAGTGGGAGCCCTTTGAACCCTTGTTGCTTTTCTGTCAATGTCAAGGCCTTTTAAGTAGTTAATTGCACATTAATGCAGTGCAAAAGCAGCACAAGAATAATTAACATTTTCACAAGTTACAACTTCTGTACTCACATATGACTTTCTTGAACAGGAAGAAGGATTTTTACAGACACATTTTAGTTATGATTCGATAAAGATGGAAGGACAAAACTTTGGTAAAAGAAACCAAAGGCACATGTTTAATTTTTCAGATCTGTTCAGCAGAAAGTACATGCAGTGAGACTAATTGCAGTTTGATGGAGAACAGGTGGGAGGTTATTTCTCTCTGTAGAAAGGAGCTAATTTAACGGCTAAAAATTGAGTTTTGGTTTGTAAACTAACAATCACTTAATGTAAACCTAAGGCTTAGTCTCAGTTTGATGCACTGGCATATTTTGATGCATTACACCATCACTTTACTAAACATCCGAAATGCTCCAGGTGGTTGACATCAACCTCCCACAGTGGAAACAACTCTGTAGAGTTGATAAGACTCAAGCTAATTGCTTGAATATAGATTGTTATATTATTTCATTAATACTTCAGCTCCGTTTCACTGGCCAGGTCTCTGAATTATTAAAGGAGGTGTTATTTTATGTGGGTGAGACCACACTACTTATAGAAGCGAGAATTTATAAAAGTTCAACTCTGGCTTCCAGCCACTGATTCCACTTGACGAAATTAGACAAGTAACCGACTTTTCTCACCCTAAGAGTCCAATATTTAGCCTTGTTTTTACACTCTAAAAATGTTTTTTTTAAATTAACGTTTGCAAAGATTTTACTGAAATTGAATGGTTTTAATAGATAATCAAAATATCCATAATTAAAAACACTTATACAAAGCTAAATATAGGCCTCAGAGAAAACATGGGAATCTGAGCTGTCTTTGCAGAATGGCTACACTGTGACCTGAAAATCCAGATACAAAATGACTTGCAAAGCAAAAGCTGCTAAAATATTGTTGATGGATTAATATGTAATGGATTGTGTCTTCTGAGCCCAAACTAGTTGTATCCTGCAGTAGGATGATCGAAGCACATTTCATCAAGATGCTCATTTGTCTTACCTGTGACAATAATACGGAACGGTGCTTTGTTTTCTGTTTTAATGTTGTATTTATGTTTTTGTTATGTTTTAAGGTATTATATGGTTAGTAAGGCATTGCCACCATGTTTCCTGTTCTTATTGTGTTTTCAGGTTTTCCAACAAGTTCTCACATCATATGACTTAAGATAAGGAAAGTAAGGCACACATCCAGTGACCTTTGTGAGATTTTGTACACATTCTGGTAAGAGATTTCTAGTTCAAGAGTGCGCAAATTTTCCACATTAACTGCACTTTTCCCAGCACCTGGTTAGGCTTAGAGTAGATATGCATAGTTAGGTTGAATTTTATAAATGAAATGGTAAAAGACTAAATCTAGATGTCGATGCATCACGATTGCAGTCATGTCACACTCCCTGACAGAAAACAACAGCAGCCGGGGGATTCGTTGCCTGCTCACAATTTAAAGTCATGGATTGTGACACTACTTCTGGGACAAGTTGAGAAATGTATCCATTTGACATTTTCTGGTTGCTCAAGGCAGGGGTCCAACCAGCAATTGTTTTTTCTTGTTGTTCTGTTTTTGTTGTTTTTTTTCCCATTCAGGAATTTGTTTTTGCAATAAAAACACAACCATGACAGCACTCTTCTCATTTCCTGGTTGGGTTAAGACTGTATAACTACCTGATATGGATTACAAATTAAAACTGCATATCTAGTGTGACCCCCCCATTGTGCATAAAATCTTAATATATGTGTCAAAGGGAGATCTACACCAAACAATGCTCAGCCTCCAAAGGAAGCTTGTTGTTCACAGTCAAAGCCCTAAAACAAGGCGACTGTTTTTTCTTGGAAAATGAGGTTTTTAATTGGCATTGTCATCTTGACCTGGAGCAGAAATGGCGAGCCAATAATGAAAAACATTGAAGCCATGCAGATTGCATAATTTGGCAAACACAAGTGCTGTTGTTTACACCAACAACATGAGACTCTTCAGTCCATCTCATGACATTGTCCATTGGATTAGAGAAGCTGGTCCTCAAAGTATTGTGGAGATTATAATGATTGTATGCAAATTTATTTTGTCAACAGATTTGATCTCAGTGAATGTGGAGAATAGGGTCAAAGAGAGAAAATTCAGATCTGGTTTCTTGCTGAAGGGCATTTAAACAACATATTCAGTAAAATTGGAATCAAATCAGAGATTTTCTGCACACTCTTGCATGACTAGACAGAGGCCATTTAATTCCAGCTTTAAATTCAAAATGATAAAATAGTGTAAAGAATGCAAGTTTTGATCTTCAGAAACTAAAAAACTAAAAGCAGGTAAATGCTGAAAAAAGGAAGACTAAATCCATAAATCCGGCCATGCACATTTAACATAGGATTCAAAATGAATGCCCTAATGCATGTTCTGGAGCTTATGGGAAGTCAAAAGAAAACCCATCTTTAACTAAATTAGAATAAATTTCAAATGTAGGCTGAAGTTACAAAATTAACAAACATGAGCACCAGAGCCAAAAGAAAAAAAACTGGAGCTGCTCTTCCTTGCTGTGAGAGGAAGGAGGACCAACGTCTGGGGATACTGTGAATTTGCCATGGGAGATTTCACAGGGATTTGACTAAATATTCTGGTAAAAATAACAAGTGGTGGCAGCATGTAAAAGGCAGCTCATTTGGACAGGAACACTTGAGCAAGTTCAGAATGTCAATCTGTGACTCATCACTCAATTTCATGCATTCAGCCTTGTATATCCTCCTGAGACCCAGAGAAAAAAAAGTTTCTGGATTTCTTTTTTTTTACACCACATAAGTCTTTGGGGTGAAAAAACCATTACTACAATAAAAAAAATGTCAAAACATGTTTTTATTTTTTTTTTACAATATGTCCTTTGGAGAGGACATCAGGACTCCGTTATGGCAAATATGAACATATAAACACATTTAGAGTTGTACATTTACCTCTGAACTCTGACCACCTTTAAGGTTGTACATTTACAACTGAACTCTTTTGAACCTTAGTTTTTGGTGCAAGGAATATTCCTGAGAGAGAGGTGATACTCAGCCAAAGTAACGTAACGTAACAAAGTAATGTAACAAAGGTACGTTACTTTGGCACAAAGGTAAGTAAAATGGCCACATCCTTTAAGCCAGTCGTTCCCATCACCTTATTTAACAAATCAAGAGCTAGCTGATTAGTGTAGTAGTTAAATCAGGTGTGTTAGTTCTGGGTTGGTTTTGGATTGTGGTACTCCATGAAGCAGTTCTTCCTCTTTGAGATGCAGATATTTTACATATTTTATTGTGTAAAACTGGTGACAAAAAGTTAGCACATCCTGATGTCCTCTATGGAGGACACACATAAACAAGATATTTTTTAGGTGAAAAAATAATTACACTCCTCTGAAAACTCATCTAAACTATTCCTTAGATATTAATTTACTAGAATAAATCTGAATATTAACCTCACAAAGCTCATAATTACACAATTATACACTTACCTTTCTTCTTTCCCTAAAATGTGCTTGTTGTGATCACGGCCATTTTGAAGAACCAGGAAGAGAATTCTGTCAAGACTCCACCCAAACACATGTCATATCATTGAAAAGCCCAGGATGTCCTCTGTAAGGGCCTACAGGAATTAACACGGTGACATGTATGGCTTAAGAGATACAGACCAAAAACTGTCCACTACAGAGGACAAAAATGAATTGCTGGGTCTCAGGAGGATGGCATTTTTACGATAACATGCTACTGACTTTCAGTGAAACCATTAAGCAACAGGATTATGGGTTGAAGATATTCCTACCTGTGAAGCTTTCAAACAAATATTCCAATTTATTGGATTATGTGCAAAACAAATTATATCAAAGAGGCTGAAAATTGCAACGTCATGACAAGCTGACATTCACAACACTGTGTATGAGAGCAATGTAAGAGTATAACCCTACAATTGGCATTTCATTGTGATTCAAAGGTTATCAAATCCAGGCTGTTCTATAAACAAACATGACACTTTTGCAAAATCCAGTCCAAAACTACTCAAACCACGAAGGTGGCCAGAGACCATAAAGCGTATATAAAAAGGTAGATCATAATGTAGCGATGAGGGCCTGAGATATAAAGTCGGCAAGCAAGTGTGTACAAGTGCGGAACCACTGACTCAAACAGACTCCAATTAAAAAAGCATCAACTTTTTTCTAAATCATTTTTTTCCCTTTAAGTTATTGTCTCATTAGCTATCGTCCCTCCTATCTCTCAACTATTGATCCTTTTAAAAGTAATTCCGCAATTAAATTGATATTAGCCCTCAAAGATGCATATTTTTGCCCAGTCCAACTTCCAGTATCTCTCTCCCATTTCACCACGTTGTCGCCTGGCACCAAAAAAAAAAAAAAGGCCAAGATGGTGATAAACAAATGCAGAACTCGAAGCTTTAGAACTACAAATCAGTAACCAAAGGGTGACATCATGGAGGCCACATCCATTTTTATCATATACAGTATATGCAGCATAAAAGGAAAAAAAAAAACAGACATCTCATATGAAAGGAAAAAAAAGAAGAAAATAAAAGGTTAAAGACTTTTATAAAGCCTTAGTGGTTAATGTTAATATTTGTTTACCTTGTATTTCTTTTGTATTTGTGGATTTCCACTCAACAGTAACAGGTCGTAGGTTTTAGTGATATCTAGTGGTGAAGATGCAGACTGCAACTAAATGAATTCCCATCTGCCTCACCCTACCCTTTCAAGTGTTTTGGTGAAACTGCCAGCAAAAGGGAAAAAACAAAGCGCAACAGGCCACTCACTAGTATTTGTTTCTGTGTTTTGACTATAAAAACATAGTGGTTCCACATGGATTATCCAAACCCTCTGCAGATATAAACAGCTTGTCCAATGGTAATAAAAACAGTACTAATATTATCTACTGTATTATTATTTACTCTATCAAAAGACACAGTGATGATCATGAATATGCCATTTCCACCAGTTCATCCCAAGAAACGCTACAACAGTGTAAAATGACATGTAGAGATGACTCAAAGCAAGTACCTGAGGTGAACCATTCACAATTACTGTAGTGATGTCTTTCTGCAATATATGCACGAGTCATGCAGGGTGTCCTGAGCAGGGTTTTATTTTCTTCTTTTTTTTTAAACTTTCAAAATGGTGTTAATGTTGACAACAATGTCAACGAATTTGGAAAGAACATGTAGTTCTTGGCTGCTCCTACAGTGGTCGTAAAAGGAAACAAGCCTTTTATTTGACAAAGTATGTTACTATTGAAACTTTACAGTTTACATAGATTACAGGGCACCAAGAGTGAAGTCAAAAATACTAACACAAGGACTTTGTTCCAAATAACATCATGATTTATCAATGGTCTTCAATCTATAGTCATATTTCAATGACTCGCATGTACACATCAAGCTGTAAACCAATCCATATTAACCAATATCCACTGCATGAAAAGAGGGATTTGCGGATGTATGTGGCCCCTTACATGTCCGCATACGTTAAGCCCCTGCATTTGCGGTGGTAAAAGTGAAAACTTGGCCCAAATTGTCGCAAATTGACCTGGCAACTGCTCCCCCATGCCCCCCTCCCCTCCCCTACTTAGGAGAGCCTTTAATATGTAAATGCCAGTGATCAGGTCAGGAGCTGCCACAGTCATTTTCAAGTGGGGTGGGGTGAGGTGAGGTGGGGGGTGGGCAGGCCTGTTTCTACACGTTCATCACCATCACCTCCAACTCCAGCCAAGTTTGTTGCTGTGTTGTCTTGAAAAAGAAGAGGTGCACGCTGTCTGCTGGTGACAGGTGATGCATATCTGTTTTTTTTTCTCCCAAACACCTCTTTTGTAACCGCTTTTTGTGGGCAAAATTCAAGGATTCAAGGATTCAAAGGTTTATTGTCATGTGTGCAGTTAGAAACGTGTTTCCCTGAACAATGAAATTATTTTCTTTGTTGCCCGCACTGGATGTCCAAATGTATAATAATAAAGATAAGATAAAGATAAAATAAGCATGCAACAGCAATATTCTAAAAGGTTTCTTAAATAAAATAGAAATAAAAATATAGAAATCTGGCCTGTATACATAATGTGCAGTAGTGCGCTCAGTGTTTTATTGTGTATGGCTTAATTCGGTGTCACAATGGTCACAATATCGCCGAGGTCTTTTCTTTGTCCTTGCAGAGTCCATTTTTGTGTCAAAACAGTGCAAATTGCCAGCTGTGGTCAGACAACATTAAATAGCAAAAGGACGGGAGGTTGTCTCGCGAGTATTCCGTGTAATGACGTATACACATATGATTGGTGGAGCTTAACGGCTCGCATAAGCTCTCGTTCAATCACGTATGAGAAACATTGTGTCGTGCAGTGTAAACAAAAAGTTTAAGGAGCAGATCTGGCGGCAGAAAGACAGACAGAGTCCCGTGGTGTAAAAACTGCCCTGGTATGCGGAATACAATGGGCTGGAAGACAACTTGCTTTCAACTCCCCAGCAACTCTCTGCGGGTCTACAGGTTTGTGTGTTTTTTTTCTACTTGCACATGACCATTTGATTGTTTCATTTTAGTCTTGTTGACACTGTACAGCACTTGGGACAGTTCTCGCTGATTTTAAATGTGCTGTGTATTAAACTTACTTACTCACTTGCTTACAGGCAGATAAAATGAAAGTCCTGTTGAATGCTATGACCGGGATGTCTCGTATGGTGGCCAGCACTGTGGATACGGTCGTGGAGAGGGTTCTGGAGGGAATCGACCAGAGATTCGCTAGGTTGGAGGCAAGATGGCCGTCGAGAACGGACTGAAGTTACATTCCAGAGAAGTTGAAGAGCGCACCCCCAAGAGAAGGCGGATACAGAATCCGAAAACCGCGGTAAGAGTAGGTTATTGACTGTGGCTTTAGGCTAAACTCAACTTAATTGTGTCCATCACGTGAAAACCAGTGTGAGTTGCTTTATTTAAAAAAATGAATTTCGTGTTTTCAATTTATAGGAAGCAGTTCGCCGCCTGCATAACTCACCGTGGCATTATAATCCAGGTCAAGGGTAAGAATAAGTGAGTGTTCTCCTAATATCTAGTTGAGTTGGACCCGATGTTACGTTAATGCAGTTTTTTTTATTAACCATAGGCCTTTTGTTTTTACAGGCTACGGTCACCTCACAATATGGATGTAACGAGTCGCTTGAAGGAGGCGGTGGCAAACAGTCCGAACTTCAGAGAGGCAGACGGGGACACTATCGAGGGTGAGCGGCGCTGACTTTTACCACGGCTGGCACTGATACTTTTAAGCACTGGTCATTTTATTCATTCCTCTTGTTTGTTTGTTTTTAGCAGCGTGACGGACCTGTGTGCTGTGCTACAGGCGCGTCTTGAAGCCAACCCGAAATACTCACAGTCTCACCACAGAAGAGTGAAAGAGAGTAAGAACATATACGCTGTCAATATGACTTTTGTTACTTTATAGACAAGTTGTCAATATGCTGTGCATGGATAGACTATGTTTTGATTATTTATTGGTTATTCCAACAGCTCCCAGAAGCCAGCTTCTGATCCAGGATGAGGACGTCTGACAACTCCCGGACCGGAGTAATGCGAAGAATGCGGATTCCAAACGGCGGCGTTTAGACTTATTGTGTATATTGTAGGCTACAGCAGTGTGTGTGTATAGTTTTCAATTCTTTATTATCAATATGGTTCTTATTACAAAGTAAGCTATGTACATTGTGTGGTGTGGCAATAAAAGCGCTTTAAAAAAAAAAAAAAAGTTTCCTTTTTCATTCTCAATAGATTCACGTCATTCATGCCTGCATTAGCCTAGTCATAGTGCAGCTTATAAGAATGACGTGAATATATGAAGTACACAAACATCCCAGTAATATTAGTAATCATAATCACAATTATTAATCATAATTGCTGAATGATATGCCCATATAAAGTATGCATATATTAACCTTATTGGCCAATGGGCGGACAGCTTTACAGGAGCTTTTTTATGTAATCACGTGCCTTTTTCGTCCAATACCAGCGAGGCCAGTGAGAGGTCCAGGCACTCTCACAGCGGGGTGCTAATCGCTGGGCCATTAGCACCCCGCTGTGAGAGCCCGCCGCGAGCCGGGTTCGTTTCCGACGATTTTGTCGCTCAACAAACTTAAAGTTTGTCTGCCTGCAAGCGCCCAGGTGCGTCCGAAAATTAGGCAAATTCGCGGAAGTTCACTGCCGTCCACAGTGACACAAATCCCTCTTTTCGTGCAGTGATCGTGAAGTTATTGTGAAAGGTGTTAGTTTCCCCATTTGAAGCAAGTTAATGAGTATAAAATAAGAGTCATTCAGTCAGCTTCACAAAGAGAATACATACAATGGTGTCCAGCAACCACAAACACGAAGTGACTAAGACTTGACAACCACAGTAACGATGACACCGCAAAATAGAGGAACACACAGATGGGTCAACAGATGGGTCAATAGAGACCTAGTAAGTAAAATTATTGAGTTGAGGACATTTTTGCGCTCTGAATGTACATCTCTTCATTTTACCCCATCCACCATCCCTCTTTCTGACAGCAACTCACTTATGTTAGTGCTCACAATACAGTAGCCTATAAACATACCATAATAACGATCAGCTATGTAAAACAAAATAATCACCCCTATATTTGAGTTTAAACTGATCCAACATGTATTTTTATTTGATTCTACTATTAGGTCTTTATGCCCTTCTATCTGGAATGCCCATGTAATTAAATTTCAGAAAATGACGATTAATACATTTTCCTGGATTTACCAAATCTATGGCCATGCGCTAGTAGCTATATCTATGAATTGCACCTCCCCACCTGGGAGTCATGTTGTCCTTTTTTGGTGACATTTATAAAAGTTTCATTGCAGCAATATAAAACATTGCATGTCACGCTCTCATGAATCATTTGTGTCATGGATCATTGCTTCAGAGCTAGAGCAAAGTGCTAAAGGAAGGGGAGATATTAATAGGAAGCAACTCTTCGTCTTCTGCGAGTCCGTTTCCATTTGTGACAGGCACCAAGTGGTATGGACAATAAGTCTCAAGAATTAGCGTGTTTACAATGAGTGATTATGATTTGCTTGTGTGGGTTTGACATTTATCAAGTTAAGGCATCCAAAATGAGAACAAAAAATATCAATCTAGGTTCTTGTGAAGCCTTTTTGATTGATTTGTGGTTTTCAGAAGAGCAAGAAAGGTTACATGTAATAGTAAGGTCAAAGATCAGAAAATGAATGAGCATTCTCTCAGTGCCATCACCAAAGGGGACAGAGTTGCTGTGTGCAACCAAGGACATGAACAATACAGCTTCAAATATGTTTAGACTCACATTCAGTTCTCAGCAACAATTGAACTCAATGGTGTTCAGTTTTATTTATTTGGCACCTGATTCCTCACACATTGCTGCTTGGTCAAAAGCTCCTCACTTTTCAACGCACAATGTATTCCCTTTTCTGAACACAGCTGAGTATTGTTAGTTATCCTGATGTGGCGATAAGTGAAGAACTAGCTACACCAATAAAAAAATTGTGAAAATGCAAAATTTAATTCTTTAGTGCTGGGTTATAAGCAAGTAACAGAAGCTTGTAAGCTTGTAAGAAATTTTGAAGGCTAGTGTAAGATAGACACTTTCCAAGTGGACAAGTCTTGTTCGAGTCCAAACTATTGACCACCCTTCACTCTTATTGTATTACTTTGTTAGGCAATAAAAGTACTTGGCTAAAGTTTGAAAAACATTATGGTTAGACATTCAGATACACAATAAAATACATTTTGAGAAAAGGTTTGTCAATATTTTCATATCGCCATGGCAGTGCATCATACAGTTGTTATGATACCAGCTCAGGAAACCATGCACATCCAAAAGTTAAGCTTTTGGGGTATCTTCAGCATTCAAAACCCAGCATAGAACTCTAGTGACAAAGTGTGTCTGAAAAGTTTGGAGTGAGAACAGGTTAATAATTCCCTATTTAACAGCTTTTTATATAGATCTCACACTGCTACTTGTATGACGTGTTTTACTGATCATTTTCTTTTTTTGTTTGTTACAGCAACAAACAAAAAAAGGTGCAGCACAGCGCTGCACCTTTTTGTAGACATTATCTGAATGATGTGGTTGTTTTCCATATTTCAGGTTATTATTTCATTGTCACTGTATTTTACATCACTTTTTTTTCCTGAGGTAATGCTCTTTCATTGCACTCTTTTTACAGCTCTTTATGGTCAACTGACATACTTTTCGACATGAAATAAATGAGTCATACTGGGCATGCACCCAAAAGGCCTGCTCAGCCATTTATGATAACAAGCCAGCCTCTTATCACTCTGTTAGAGACTACAGGAGATCTGTCAGACTGTCTGCCACCCTCCATGCTTTGACCTTGTTTAAGAGCCTTTTGCCTCAATGTTTCTTACTGTCTCTTTATTATTTAAAAGCACATTCTCTAGTCTATCATGAGACGCTACAATACTGTCAGTCAGATTGACTAATGAGTAAAACAATACATTAATGGCTAGAACAGCTGCAGTATTTCATGAAAGCCTGCTGTGTACATTAGCACATGAATGAAAGTAAATGACCTTACCCTGATTACACTGGAATTTATATTTTTTTTAAAGTTTCACAGATCACACAAAAAAATAAATCCTCAGAGTACTCTTAACCGTAACAACAGAGTGATGTGGACATCTAAATGGCTGCTAAGCATGTATAAAAGAATAATCGGCATCTTCGAAGGTGAGACAAAAAAAAAATCCTTCACTGCTGAACTTATCCTTCTCAGTTATGTGTGAAGGGAAATCTTTAACATTCAATTTACTCAAACTTTGTCCCCAGTGAGTTTATTAATGGAGCCCACTTTTTACACAATTACCTTTCATTTAAATGTTTGATGGCCAACAAGCAAGATTCACTTCAGCGTATAACTGCATAAAAATGAGCTAATTCTCTTATTTCTCGCAGTCTCTGGTGAAACAAGTGTCTGTCTTTTCTGCTGTAAATACTCTTTTTAAAAATCTGCTATCGCTGTAAGTTTCTATCAAGGTGTGAAGTATAAAAGTTGAAATGGGCTGGATACTACTGAAACCCAGGAGGGAAAACAAGAAGTGAACTTGCTGAGGAAAAATACAGCTCTGATCGGGAAAACTATATGGTACGATATTTTAGTGGAACATGAAAGGGGTTGGCATCATCGGCTCAGTCTATTAGGACAGCAGAGCAATAGAACAAGCTGAACCATTAAAATAGGCTATGAATAAAAGAAGCATGAGAGAAAATCAATTAGTAATTGACGTTTTGGGTAGGTTTTTTTTTTGCTTGTTTATTTTTTTTAGAAAACATTTCTCAAAAAGCAAAAGACTATACTTGCAAGAAAGAATGCGAAACAAGGATTTCTACTTGCATCTGCTACCTGAAAAACTACAAGGTGGCCCTTCAACCCTGATTGGTTCAACTAAAAACACATCAACTTATCAGAAGCAATATTACAAATGGCATATTTGAGGCCGATGATGCACAAAAGAGGAGTACCAAGCCTTAGAACATCTAAGATGTTCTTAGAGGAATCCAGTGAAAACATGAAAGCAGTTTGTGTCACGACTAAAAACAGACAAGAGGCTGGAAAAATACAACAATTGTATCAAGAAATATTTATGATATTCAGGGTAAAGGTAAAAAACAGAGTCAAATGCAGGAATACTCAGAAAGTGCAAAGACAATCTGGCAACAAATGAGTGAACAACAGGGACATGTATACTAGGGTGTATATGGACCCGATTTAACACAGCAAAACATGGAGGGAAAGTAAACGATGAGGATAAAAATTTTAACTGAAAAAAAATAGTAACAAAACCAACTTAAGGTTTCAGCGTTCTCCAAAGCATCAGATGTGTGTGTGTGTGTGGGGGGGGGGGGGGGGGGGGGGGGGGATTCCTGCAATAGAAAGGTGACCAATGTTGGAGGAATGCACTGTGTGCGGAACATGAATGTTTCAGTTGGTTTTAATGGCAATGGATCTGGAGACATTTTCGTCTGAACACAAAAAGACTGGACAACATTGCTACTCCCTAGTGCCACACTACTAGGAAGGCTGAAAATTACAGTGACATGGAAGCTTTGGTTATTACTGTAATTCATCCAGTGAGACCAAAAATCTTTTGGCTGAAGCACTCTTCATTGAACTAATGAAAAAAAGGGGTACAAGTGTGAACCATAAGTGGTGAGTGGAACGTTTTCTAAACGTCTGTGTTGAGATGAAGGCTAGCCGCAAATTCAACATGGCAGACTCACCAGGTGTTGGCAATCGCTCATCAACCTCCAGGTGTTGGCAATCGCTCATCAACCATTCAGATCCACATATAAGGCGCTCCTGCATGGGGCTTTACCGGTTCATCGGCAAGCTGCATCCCACCACCTCCCCATCTCCACCCGCTGTCTCAAGTCTCGAGATCTCCTTCCTTTGTATGACTCCGCCACCAGGTTCGGGTCACAAGGGGGAAGATATTCAGCATCTATCTCCCTATGCCGGACTTGCAAGCTCACAGCGGTTCAGCTTGCATGTCCTCCGCCGGGGCCCGAGCGCCAAAGAAATATTGACAATAAACCTTGCAATTGTCTCCTATCTCTCCATCTGAGTCTCTCCAGGTTGAATTGGCATTACACATGTGAACAGATTTTAGTACAAACAAAAATAGTTAAGGGGGTCAACAGTAATACTTTGTCTTAATACATTTATACTTGAGATAAGGAATGCATTCGTTTTTGTTTCTACAACCACTCAAACACTGAGTTACTCAGACAAGCAATTGCACTATTGGAGATACTGAGAATATTTATCAAACATCAAATGTCCTGCTGTAATCGTGGTTGTGCCAAATCATAATGCTGCTAAATTGATGTTCAGATCAAATTCTGGCTCAAACACATACAATTGAATCTCTTGTGTCATCATACTTGAAAACAAGGTATGCTTCATAAGGTTTTTCAGTTGTTTATGTGTTGTTGTAGCTTTCTAGCCGGCAAGTGTAGTAATGCACATTTACAAAGTCATCCGCATCTTCTTCCCCTCAGCAAACCTCCAGGAATTTCAGTGATCAGAAGACACTTTGCTTCTCCCAAGAGAAAGCTATAAACTATTTTAAGTTAATCTAGAGATAGACAAAATTAAGAAATAAATCAAATCAAACTTTATTTATATAGCACCTTTCATACTAAAAAAGCAAAATAACTGGGAATGATCGTGCCATGTCCACTTTTTGTAAATAATCATTTACAGGAGATTTACAGAGTTATCCATATCAAGGTACAAATTTTTTACCCTTTTCACAGGTTCACCTTAAAATTGAGTGAGAGTTTGACCGGCCTTTGATAAAAAGGCACCTGGCTCCCCCCTATACTTTTGACAAGCAAAATAAGCGATTACATGGTTCGTTGACAATCACATTCATACCTCTCCAGCAGTGTTGACAGCATCCCAGCATGCTCTGGAGCTTTCTGCTAATCCTTCCTCCTGAAGGTTTGAACTGTGCACAAGACTTGAGTATTACGCTCTTACTTTTGAGCCAAATGAGGCTTTTGTCACATTCAACTTGGATTCTTTATGTTGCTTGGAGACAGCTGAGATTATTTCACATTAACGTCCAGAAATTGATGTAATGAAAAGCTGCTTAGACTTCCCAGACCAAACCATAAGAATGCAAAAAATAGCAAAGAAATCACATTGATATGCCACTCGCAAATTATATTTCACCATAATCGTCAGTTTAGATTTTGCTCTCTTCAGTTTTTGCTGTGTTGGCTCTAGTTATCAGATGTGTGTTTTGGCTCTGCTGCCAAAGAACTTCAGTTGGCTGAGAAGGTTCTGGGCAACTCTTAAGTACCAGCTGGCTGCATACAAAACTTGGCACATGTAGCTGAATAGCAGAGTCGAATTTACTTCACATGTCAGAGTGTGGATCTCACGTCTCAGATATTGCTTTGTGGCTCAACAAATTTTAGAACATTCAGAATATTTTGTTTGCTGTGATTAACCTTTGAAAGTACTTAGAATTAGTGGTTTATCAATTGTATCGCTATTAGGACCAAAATAAGGCAGCACAAGGAAAAGAAAAACATAAGGGGGAAACAAAAGTACAATTAGGCCTTTAATACATTTAATAATTTATCTAATGATGAAATACAAAGATCAGTGATTAATGATAATCCCATTCAGGGTGCTTGCTCTTTTTCCAAATTAAAATTCCAGACTTTTTCCAGACTTTTTTAAAACTGATACTTTTTTTCCCCAAGACCTTAACTTTATGTACTTGTAACTTGTGTGCCTACTGCCTACTTCATTGGTTGAGATTGTACCAACTGTGTTTATTAGAAATGTTAATTTTTATGGGCTAGTATTCAATGGACAAATGCATTATTCACAGTAAATTATGCTTTTACTGACGAAAACGTTTCAAAACATGAAAATCACAAGTACATGTCAATAGACCTCAGCAGTGACGTTACGAAAATGTGCCAGACTAGGCTAAGCATGCATTGATTGGATATCATCCCATTAGGCTAATACAGTACGTGACCAGATTTAGTAAAATTATAGTTTTATAGCCTACCTTCCTATTTCTCATTTCAAAATGCCTTTGAGCATACTGTAAAATTCTACCATACATTTATTTTCCATACTTTATTAAGACTTTCACACAAAATTCAAGACTTTTCAAGGTCTGGAAAACAGTGCTTCACAATTTCATCCTTATTAAGACTTTCAAGACTTGCGCAAGCACCCTGCCATTATTTTTTTCATGTTATTTTCCAATAAAACTTTTCCCCTTTTATGATAATTGGTAAAAATGTTGGTTTACAGACGTAGATCGCCTTATTTTAGCTTTGAAAGCAGGCGAGTGACATTTCTCAAAACTCATTTCTCTTTAATAACAAACCATTTTCTCTCAAACCTGCAAGGTGTGTTTATGTTGCACTACCCCCTGCTGTTTTGCTAACTGCCGTTTAATCTTTCCTTTTCCACTTCAAAGTACAAACCCTCATTCTATAATCATTTTCACAGTATTTATTGATGCTTTTCCATTCTTTTCTGACAGCATGTCACATAATTCTTCTCTCTTTGCTAAACGTATTATTGGTATTTTTCCACTTGTTTCTTTAGAGCAGTCAAGTTTTTTGTGCCCTTTATTTCTCACAAGCTCCACACAACCCTGACAACTCTTTGCAATTATCTATTCCCTAAACATTTAAAAATAACATCAAAAGGGAGTCGGGAAATGTCTTGCAGACAACAAAGTGAGGGGTTTAAATTGGGTACATTTTCAACAAGGCTGCCATGTTAAAAATAAAAGAAACATGTCAAAAGTAATGACAGTGGCTGCCTGATATTTATCAGAGAAGAAAAGAAAAATGTTTACGATCCAGATTTTAAAACAGCCTTGGATGCTGAAATTCTTCCTTTTCCCTCAGACATTGGTTGAATTCTTCTGCAGTGCGCTGTGTGATTATCGTCTTAAAGTTTACATTTAAAGTATATTTTTAATCTTCTATCACTGTTATCTGTAATCCTGTATCATACAACATAGATTGTGTTCTTAGAAAAAAAACATTCCAAAATGAGAAAACAATGACAGTCAGCCTCTTTGTGAAAACTGCCAGAGTGGGAAAATGTCCTTAAAAAACAGTAGGTGAAGGAGGACTGTTAAAAGATCTGTTAAAATTTATTTGGTGAACACAAAAGTAATCTCAGTTGCTGCCATCTTTGATCTCCAGACAGCTACACAATACCCAATAAAAACTGGAAACATAGGCATTTAAAACTTTGAGAAAGGCAGCAAATATTAATATTTAACAAGCTAAAGAGACTTTTCATGTTGGTTAAAACAAAAGCCTGACAAACATTTTACAGTAAACAAAGTTGTTTCTACAAATTAAATCTTAAATAGAAGCAAACATGTTTGTAAAACCAGTTGATCTCCTCACTGGAAAAGGCAAGACTTAAAAAGAAACAAAGAAAATTTCCATCTATATAAAGTAGCTCTTGTTTTATGGAAATACAGCTCGTTACTTTGTACAGGTAGGACCGTTTTATAACCGTAAAATACAAGCGTGCCTTTCATCTCAGGTGATTTATTAGTTTCATTTCTCGATTTTATTAAATATTTCACACTAACCTGGAGCATTAGCTGCACGTCTTTGCTAAAACACACCCAATATATTCTAATGAAAATGTACAATAAACCAGGAGCAGATTAAAATGAGGGAGAAGTAATCCACTCATATAGAGTAAGGAGACAATACTCCTTATGTAAAACAAATCTGTTTAACACTTGGCCTTTTAATAAAACAAAACTTAAAAAAACAAATGTTCCACAAAATGCAATTTACTGGTCTGTTGAATTGATGAAAATAATATTCTGCAAGATTAAATGAGCTGAAAGTCACATTGTGTTTAAGAATAATACCAAATGTTGAATGAGGAAATCACTCATGCCTGTGTGTTGAGTGTTCAGCAAGAGGTTTGTCAAGATCAATATTTTATCACCTACTTGCACCTTGAAAGCTCTAACTGACACTCTCTGTCCCTTTAGGACACATCCATGATAATTAACATGCAAAACACAGTTTAAAGAGAGTTAAATGTTTTATGGTAACTACTTGACTGCAGGCCCATTCCAGATGAGTCGTATTGATCCTCTATCCAAACAAAAGGTAAAAATTGGTACTTTAAAATGAGTAGAAATCTCTCTGTAAATGATGATGTGTTCAATTACAAAGAGTAGTTCATCATATCACTCAAGGTGTTTTATTCAAGCACAGAGATTATGATTAATATCTCAAGCTGGAAAAAAAATTAGGGCTCCAGTTATAGTTTAGAGTCACCCGATACTCAATGGCGGTGGTATTTTCACAGAAGTAGTATGTATCTGACAAAAAGACACAAAATATCAAATAACATTAAACATAAGAGATCTGAAATGGCTTCCAAGATATAAAATGGCAAAAACTACAACTAGAAAGTACAAAATGATCAAAGAAATGCAGAATTTAGAGACAAAACACAGCTACAAAGAGCTGTAAAATAACTGCAATGATTAAAAAAATAAAAACTACCAGAAATTGAGGCACAGTGAGACTGCAAAGATTCCAAAAGGTGAAAATATCAGACAAAGAGATGCAAAATGATAAAACTTTGATATAAAATGTCTGCGAGATGCACAGTGAAAGACAAAAAACAAGCACAAAATGGTATGGATTGTGCTTGTTCTGTATTTCACTTCAGTCAGTGCGTCTTAAATGTCAAAGATTTTTAAACGTCAGGCCCCAGGAGCCTATCCATGGACATACATAACAGAAGTCCTATTAAATCTTATCTTCCTTGAATTACAGAAAAAAAACATATTCTGTTTAAGCTCAGAGATAGAACTGGGTGAAACATTACTTTCATTTTATTAACCTTGTTTTTATAACTTGGACATTTGTCAAAAGGATTTGGAAATCCCCCTTCATGAAAAGACCAAAAAGACCTTAAACTATGTAAGCCTTTAGCAGCAATTTCATATGATAATTGTCTAAATGCTCTAAACTCCTTTTTTTTACTGTAGGAATAACTTTCTATCATGTTCAGAATAAAGACATAATTATGGGTTGTACAAGACCCTGTACAACTTTTTCTTTTTAAATCCGGACCTCTTGGTAATGTCCCCGTATGTCACACTTCAGGACACGCTCATACGTTCTTCATCTATGCCCTGGAAACAGGTTCTTTGGCCGTATAAGAAGGCTCTGCACTATATTAGACGGGTGGTCAAAAATCAAATGGCTGATCAGTGTATTTATGTCTTTGCATGTGTTATTTATGTTCAACTGGCATATTATGATCCATCTAGTTTCTTTGCATACATCTCTTGCTTAATTGATCAATTTAGGATACAATATTGGATCAGACATATTTTTTTGTCGTTGTTGTTTAGAGTAAAGGTATTATGTCAGAGCAAAACAAAAAGAGAGATGGTTATCAAAACCTCTTTGGAAGGGCCTTCACAAATACATGGAATAGTTACCCAATTTACATGAACACTGCACATGTTTACCACAGCAAACAAGAAAACTAGAAATAAGAATAAACAGCTGTCAATAGAATATACAAGTTTCCCTGCCTCTGATTATTCCTCCCAAAGGAGTCCGACACCTTTATAGAAATGATCCTTTGGTGTTATATTGGTGTAATCAAGTGTTAGAATTGTTTTTGGATCAAGATTTTCTAAATACATTTACCCTAAATATGAAGAGTTAAAGTTTCGGTTGGTTGTCTACTGGCCTGTGCTTGCAGTCAGTTACATGAAAAATATACTGCACATGTAGAACCTCATAAATATAGCTCCATTTTTCTTTTTTGACTCCGTTTGGCTTTACCACTTCTCCTGTCCTATGAAAGTGTGTCTTCTGTGCTCTTGTAGACATTACAATACACAGAGAGGGCTGACTTTGTTAATATTCAAATGGGAGGGAAAAGGACCAGTATGGAGGTACTGTACTGGTTACCCAGGTGTGAAATCAAATGAAAGTAGATGTAAAAGGAGCAGACAGCACTTATTATATGCTCCATGTGTGCTAGAGGTGTCAAATGATGCATGTCATAGATTAAACTATTATATATGTTACTTAGGAAGGTAACCATTGAAAATTACATAACATAAATTAGTCTTGTAAATGTTCAAATAAAGCTGTAGTTAATTGTTTGAGATTTATCAGGAAATTATACAAAGGAACCAATCAAGTGTAAACATTTTCATAAAATGTAAAAAATGAATGAGTAAGAGAAGGCCTTGATACTGTACAGCAAAGGGAGAAAAAAAAAGAAAAGATGTATGCATAATTATTGTCCCCCTTTAGATGAATTCAAGGTAGTACCTCAACAATATCAAAACTGCTTGTTTGGTTGTCAGTGGTGAGAATAGAGAACAGAGGAAGCTTTATGAACTTACAGACAAAAAGAGGGAAGAAGGGAATGCAATTAACAGACATCCAAATGTCAGGGTTAAACAGAACAAAGAGCAGAACAGCACCTGAACAAACAGCAAAAATTATGAGGAAATATAAACAGAAATCCGAAGAATACTTATACTGAGAGAGTGATGACTAAATAGTAATTAAAACAAAAAGCTGAAGTGACAATCCATTTAATTGTTCTTCTTTCTGAAGTGAGGTTCTGCTAGTTTTATTAATAGACAGTGTCTTGCAGCAGACAGCAATGAGAACACTTAGCTGGGAGAAGAAAGGCAGATTTGTGAAGCAAGAGGCAGGCTCAAAACAGCAACAGGACAAGACAGAATTTCTGCCATCTAAAACGACTTCAAAGTCAAAGTGACTGTGGATCAAGCTCATATTATATTGAGAAATGTTATACCAGTTAACTTTTACAATCATGGACAGCAAAATGGGATGTGGCGGTTCAAACTGTTACCTTACTGCTAGTTCCTGGTTTAAATCGCACACAGAGCCACCATCGAAAGGGTCCTCACCTCGTCCATAACTGTGTGGTACCCAGCATCCTCTGCCCACACCAAGAACAGACTGGAGCGCATCGTGCGAACAGCCAGCCGTCTAACGGGCCTTGAACAGGAGCCCATTTGTGTTCTGCACGATGGCAGATCCAGGCAGAGGGCAAGAAGGATAGTGGGAGACCCATGACACCCTGCTCACTCCCTGTTTACAGCCCTCCAATCAGGCCGCAGGTTCAGGTCTATCAAGACCAAAACCACCAGACATCTGAACAGTTTTTTTTACCCCAGGCCAACACCCTCCTAATCCTTGCCACCCTTCACCATTTCCAAAGACAGTTGAAATAACGGTAGCACACTCCCCCATCTCTTCTACAATATTTATCCCTGCCAAAGATCTTGTATATATTTCAAGTCATATCAATCTGTACATATCCCACTGTATATATTTCTTTTTTTTATTCAAAGCACAACTTCCTTTTTACTTGTCCTGCTATGTTAACTGTTATTTAATGTTCTGTGGCACTGTTACACCAGGTCAAATTTCTGTATACATTGTACATTTGGCGATTAAGAGACTGATTTCTGTGTTGAGTTTGAAAAGTCTCTGTGACTACATCGGTTCTCTTCCTTCCACTATCCCAAAAAAAAAAAAAAGCATGAAGTTAATTGGTGGTTTCAGATGGACTGTAGGTATGATTGTAAGCATGCATGGTCGTTTGTCTTAATTGTTTTTGTGTTGGCCCTGCAATGGACTAGAAACCTGTCCGTGGTGTACATTGCTGCTTGGGGCTTCGGCTGTTTCAGGCGGGAGAAATTTGTAAAATTGTGCTTCTTGTGTAGCGTTGCTTTCATTACCATGCCTTTTCAGTTGTGGCACAAACTATGTCTCATTACACAAAAGACAAATTAGGGCACCGGTGTCGAGGGAAGCTGTGTGAAACAGGAAACCACAACAAAATGGAAGGTAACAAAGCTCATAGGAGTGCTGAGGTTAGAAATTTAACTCAATCTGAGTAAAATGCAACTTGCTATATCATGTTCTAATCAGTATATACAAGAAATATAATTATTATTATATTTTTTAAGTAGGGCAATGACTTAAAGCAAACTGAGCTGAAATCTGTCATTTCAGCTAAAAATAAAAACACCTTGATTTCATTGCAAATGAATGGCAGAAACTCACAGAAGACTGATGCCAGAAGCTTCTAGATATCTACAAGAAACCCTTAGAGGCTGCTGTTAAGCCCAAAGGTTCTGTAGCCAATTACTACTCAGTGATTACTTAACAATATCTCTCTAAGATCCTTTACTTCACCTACTGCACTCTGAAGACTCTGAATTACAAACTTGAAATTCATAGGTGCAAATAATTCTGAAATATGGATGAGACTCTACTTAAAATGTATTGGCCAACTTCCAAGGTAGCTGAATCCAAATTTCCCACAATGCAAGCAGAGTATGCCTAATAATTTGACCTTTGCTGTCTGGTAAGGCATTAAAAAGTTGTTGTGGTGTAGAGGGGCTCCTTGTGCTGTCTAAACTGACTTCAAGGTGACAACGTGCTTCTTTTAAATTGAACAAAATTTTTGTGAACAATGTCTTCAGCCCTTTTTGTTTCAGTATTTCCAAATAACAATTAGAGGATCTGTCTCCTCTTTTGACCCATCTCCCTCTCACGAACTGTGCTGCACTTAATGACTCACACAATGCATAATGAGAGCTCATTTCACTAAAGGCAATATTCATCTTCCAGTTTGCAGACCGGGTGGCTTTCACATCTGGTGCACATGCAGGGGGAATACATGGGTTTACCAGAAGAGAAGAATCAACAACAAGTTTTATATCTCCCTACACAGACTGAGTGCTTTAGGCAAAAACCCTGAGGTAAAGAAATAAACCCCTAAATCATAGGCTGCCGCAAGAGTTGCAGGTGTAGATCCCATCACATTTCAAATGCCCTACTTCACTTGTTTAGTTACTGCAGTAATAACTAATAAAACAAAAGGACAACTTCTGAGATCTTGAAACCTCAGGTTAGTTACCTCGGAGTCTCTTTCTGCAGTTTCCCTCCTACAGAAAGAGACTCCGAAATAAAGATAGGATTCGAAAGAAATTACACTTTATATTCCACTTCAATGTACATGGTCATCCATCACAAGGTTTTACATTTACAATTAAAAAAAGGCACAACACTAGCTGAAAGAGAGGCTCTGTGTTTGTGTGATGACGAGTTGAGAGCCAAACATTACACTCTTGATTGGTTTAATTAAATGTGCGAGAGTGACAGGACATTCAGGGGTGGTCATTTTGAAAATGATCAGTGTAA
Organism: Odontesthes bonariensis; assembly: GCF_027942865.1. Taxonomy (NCBI): domain Eukaryota; kingdom Metazoa; phylum Chordata; class Actinopteri; order Atheriniformes; family Atherinopsidae; genus Odontesthes; species Odontesthes bonariensis. The sequence continues at coordinate 16,353,824 of NC_134516.1, read as the reverse complement.
TCACATACTTGTTGTAATTGGCAATCTGATGCGACAGCAATTTCAATCAAATCACAGGATCGGCACTCTGACAATTTGTTTATCAGACACATGTGATCTCAAAGCCTGTGTGCTGATTTTTATTCAAGGTGAAGCTGATTGGAACTAGTGTTTATATGCAATTTTATATGCACTTTACCTCACCGTTGTCATCTTGAAATTGACCAAGGCCTGAGATATATTTAGTCTCATCCTCTCAGAGACATGGACAATTGCTGTGTTTCCCTGTTGAATACAGCTGGAATTTATTACGAGAAATACATTAGGGTTGAAGGGTAACTTCACATTAATCAAAGCACGCCTTAAAATTATACTCATTGGGCATTCTATGCATAAAGTTGATGGTTGAGGTAAATGCTGCTTCAAACTTACTCTGGATTGTGTTTGAGGTCATTCATATGCAAAAATCTAGAACATATAAAGAGACTTTGAGGCACCATTGTGAAAACACTGGCAGGTGAAACACACAAGATTCTGTTATAATGAAACACTCATCCACAGGGTAAGCACTACAGGGTGCTACCAGTGTTGCACTGTGCATACCCCAATGAATCTGACATGTTTTGCTGGCCTGAGGGCAACATACACAATACTAGACAGTGGGTGTAATGTTTTAGATGATTTGTGTACTACAACAGCCATACTATTTCACACGCTTCCTTAGGGGTTTTGTTCTTAGTGTTGGCATGTAGAGGCTGCACTTTTGTTGGTGAGAACATTGTTATTGATTGCTGTTCACCTCAGCTGAATAAAACAATCTCTAGAGGAGGAGTTGGGTTGGCTTGACAGTAGAGTTGGACACATGTTATGGCAGATTTTTCCAGAAACATATTTTTCAAATTTAGCTGTCTGGTGATGTTACTCTGAATTGGTTCCGATTTTTAAAGTCACTCTTCCTGCAGATTCCCCAGTTTTCCTACGACTGAATAGTCACTTCAGTGTCTTTTAGAGTTTCAACTCGATCACAATTCAATAACTTGGGTGTCAGTAGATTTCTACATGCTGCCAAGATGAGAAAATTTCAGAGAACCACTTAAACTTGTTTCGTGAAATTAGGGATTGCGAGTGGATACTGATAACTGATTAAAAAAAAAAAAAATTGAGACCGGTTTCACAATGCCTTGAACTGCAACCGTGACTCATTGAGGAAGATGATACAGGACTTTGATACTGAGCTACAATCTATCAATAATGGCTCTGCATGATATTTCCTGATAATTAGATTGAAACTGCTTCCACAGCAGATAGGAAGCGCTATGCTACCGCACTGTTATTTTTGTACTGATGCATCTTTTGACCCCTTCATAGAGGTTTGATTGACTTTAACATTGCTGCTGGGATGACCACTGAAATGTAGATTTAAGAGTGCAAACCATCTCAAGGCTAAAATGAAACTATAAGGAAACCAGAAGACTGTGTGATTTGATTATTTCTGGTTACAACATATTAAAACCAAGGAGAAGTTTTTGTTTATGATGAACAGAGTTGGCTCCAAAGAGGTTTTACAAGCCAAGATCTTAAAATCTTATGATTGGAATAAGCCCACAATGTCTTAATTCTCATGAAACTTCAAACTAATCAGACACTTGTAACTAATAAGTCGAGCCATACTTCATAAATTTCTACCACTTGAATTACAGATACGTTTTCGAATGAATACTTTAATCAGAAATGGTTTTCCACCTGCGCATAGTGGACAGCTTCCCCCACTTCACAAGTTGGGGAATTTAATAACCATGCCAAACTAGTGGATCTAAAACTTTTATTAAATGCAATATATCATTACCTAATTTTAACCTTTTCATCTGAAACAACACCCTCTACTGGGTGTGGCCGTTTTCACAGTGAAGGACTTTTTTTTTGAAGATTTCTGGGCATGACTCATTTTTTAAGGTTCGTTTAGAAGTACAGATTTTTCAAAAAGGACTTTATAACATCTCCCCCTTGAGCTGTCACCTTACCGTGGTGGGGGGGTTTGCGTGCCCCAATGAGTCTGGGAGCTATGTTGTCTGGGGCTTTAAGCCCCTGGTAGGGTCACCCATGGCAAACAGATCCTAGATGAGGGACCAGACAAAGAACAGCTCACAAAAACCCCTATGATGATCAAAGAAAATGGACACCGTGTTCCCTTGCCCGGACGTGGGTCACTGGGGCCTCCCCCTGGAGCCAGGCCCAGGGGTGGGGCCCGCCGGCGAGCGCCTGGTGGCCGAGTCTGTGCCCGTGGGGCTCGGTCGGGCACAGCCCGAAGGAACGACACGGGTCCCCCTTCCGACAGGCTCACCACCTGTGGGAGGGGCCATGGGGGTCGGGTGCAGTGTGAGCTGGGCGGCAGCCGAAGGCAGGGACCTTGGCAGTCTGATCCTCGGCTACTGAAGCTGGCTCTTGGGACGTGGAACGTCACCTCTCTGCTGGGGAAGGAGCCTGAGCTGATGCGCGAGGCTGAGCGGTTCCGGCTAGATATAGTCGGACTCACCTCGACGCATGGCTTGGGCTCCGGAACCAGCCTCCTCGAGAGGGGTTGGACTCTCTTCCACTCTGGAGTTGCCCGCGGTGAGAGGCGTTGAGCAGGTGTGGGCATACTTATTGCCCCCCGGCTGTGCGCCTGTACATTGGGGTTTACCCCGGTAGACGAGAGGGTAGCCTCCCTCCGCCTTAGGGTGGGGGGACGGGTCCTGACTGTTGTTTGTGCTTATGCACCGAACGGTAGTTCAGAGTACCCACCCTTTTTGGAGTCCCTGGAGGAGGCACTGGAGAGTGCTCCTCCGGGAGACTCCCTCGTCCTGCTGGGGGACTTCAATGCTCACGTGGGCAATGACAGTGAGACCTGGAGGGGCGTGATTGGGAGGAACGGCCCCCCCGATCTGAATCAGAGTGGTGTTTTGTTGTTGGACTTCTGTGCTCATCACGGACTGTCCATAACGAACACCATGTTCAGGCATAAGGGTGTCCATATGTGCACTTGGCACCAGGACACCCTAGGCCCCAGCTCGATGATTGACTTTGTAGTCGTATCGTCGGACTTGCAGCCGTATGTCCTGGACACTCGGGTGAAGAGAGGGGCGGAGCTGTCAACTGATCACCACCTGGTGGTGAGTTGGCTCCGCTGGTGGGGGAGGAAGCCGGTCAGACCTGGCAGGCCCAAACGTATTGTGAGGGTCTGTTGGGAACGGCTGGCGGAATCCCCTGTAAGGAGGAGTTTCAACTCCCACCTCCGGCAGAGCTTCAACCATGTCCCGGGGGAGGTGGGGGACATTGAGCCCGAATGGGCCATGTTCCGTGCCTCCATTGTTGAGGCGGCCGACCGAAGCTGTGGCCGTAAGGTGGTCGGTGCCTGTCGTGGCGGCAATTCCCGAACCCGCTGGTGGACCCCAGTGGTGAGGGAGGCCGTCAAGCTGAAGAAAGAGTCCTATCGGGCCTTTTTGGCCAGTGGGACTCTGGAAGCAGCTGATGGGTACCGACAGGCCAAGCGGAACGCAGCCTCTGCGGTTGCTGAGGCAAAAACTCGGGCTTGGGAGGAGTTCGGGGAGGCCATGGAGAACGACTTCCGGACGGCCTCGAAGAGATTCTGGTCCACCATCCGGCGGCTCAGAGGGGGGAAGCGATGCACCATCAACACTGTGTATGGTGAGGTCGGGGCTCTGCTGACTTCAACTAGGGACGTCGTGAGTCGGTGGGGGGAATACTTCGAGGGCCTCCTCAATCCTACCGACGCGCCTTCCGATGAGAAAGCAGAGTTGGGGAGCTCGGACGTGGGGCCTCCCATTTCTGGGGCTGAGGTTGCCGAGGTGATCAAAAAACTCCTCGGTGGCAAGGCCCCGGGGGTGGATGAGGTCCGTCCTGAGTTCCTCAAAGCTCTGGATGTTGTAGGGCTGTCTTGGTTGACACTCCTCTGCAGCATCGCGTGGACATCGGGGGCAGTGCCTCTGGACTGGCAGATCGGGGTGGTGGTCCCCCTCTTTAAAAAGGGGGACCGGAGGGTGTGTTCCAACTATAGGGGGATCACACTCCTCAGCCTCCCTGGTAAGGTCTTTTCGGGGGTACTGGAGAGGAGGATCCGCCGGATAGTCGAATCTCGGATTCAGGAGGTGCAGTGTGGTTTTCGTCCTGGCCGTGGAACAGTGGACCAGCTCTATACCCTCCGCAGGATCCTGGAGGGAGCATGGGAGTTCGCCCAACCGGTCTACATGTGTTTTGTGGACTTGGAGAAGGCGTTCGACCGTGTCCCTCGGGGACTCTTGTGGGGGGTGCTCCGGGAGTATGGAGTGCCGGACTCCTTGATATGGGCTGTCCGGTCTCTGTATGACCGGTGTCAGAGTTTGGTCCACATTGCCGGCAGTAAGTCGGACATGTTTCCTGTGAGGGTTGGACTCCGTCAGGGCTGCCCTTTGTCACCGATTCTGTTCATAATTTTTATGGACAGAATTTCTAGGCGCAGCCAGGGCGTTGAGGGGGTCCGGTTTGGCGACCTCAGAATCGGGTCTCTGCTTTTTGCGGACGATGTGGTTCTGTTGGCGTCGTCAGGCCGTGACCTCCAGCTCTCACTGGAGCGGTTCGCAGCCGAGTGTGAAGCGGCGGGGATGACCATCAGCGCCTCCAAGTCTGAGACCATGGTCCTCGGCCGGAAAAGGGTGGAATGCTCTCTCCGGGTCGGGAATGAGATCCTTCCCCAAGTGGAGGAGTTCAAGTATCTCGGGGTCTTGTTCACGAGTGAGGGACGAATGGAACAGGAGATTGACAGACGGATCGGTGCGGCGTCTGCAGTGATGCGGGCTCTGCACCGGCCCGTCGTGGTGAAGAAGGAGCTGAGCCAGAAGGAGAAGCTCTCGATTTACCGGTCAATCTATGTTCCTACCCTCACCTATGGTCACGAGCTGTGGGTAGTGACCGAAAGAACGAGATCGCGAATTCAAGCGGCTGAAATGAGTTTCCTCCGCAGGGTGTCTGGGCTCTCCCTTAGAGATAGGGTGAGAAGCTCGGTCATCCGGGAGGGGCTCGGAGTAGAACCGCTGCTCCTCCGCATCGAGAGGAGTCAGATGAGGTGGCTCGGGCATCTGGTTAGGATGCCTCCTGGACGCCTCCCCGGTGAGGTGTTCCGGGCCCGTCCCACTGGGAGGAGGCCCCGGGGAAGACCCAGGACACGTTGGAGAGACTATGTTTCTCGGCTGGCCTGGGAACGCCTCGGGGTCCCCCCAGAAGAGCTGGAGGAAGTGGCCGGGGACAGGGACGTCTGGGTCTCTTTGCTTAAGCTGCTGCCCCCGCGACCCGATCCCCGGACCAGCGGAAGATAATGGATGGATGGATGGATGGACTTTATAACATGATATCTATAAACTCTATCAGAAAAAAATCCCAGACACATTGTTATGAGACTTTGTTTATTTTCTAACAAGCTACAAATTTTATATTTTAATCAAGTTTTTCCAAATCTCATTCTGGCCTTGTGATAACAATAAGAAACTACTCCCAAGTGTCTTTTATCCAATGAGGTTGCAGAGTTTGACTACAGTTGTTGAGCTACTGTGGAGTAGCCGACTTAAAATGAAAGTTACAAAAACTAAATCAAGATTCAAGTGTTAAGGCATTGCAGTGTTTAATTTTTACTTTTTTTTTTTTTTTTTTTAAATGTGCCAACACTTTATTGGGGACAGAAAACTTCCCAAATGACCCATGTCTCCTTTTTAATCAAATATAAGTAGCTTTTTAAAATTTTCTTTTTTTGTCAAAAAATGTTTATCAAAACTGGCCAGTACCAACATTATTAACATTACAGGCTTACAGTTGTGATGTGTCGCAAATGATACACAAACACCCAATATCATTCTTATAATGAAAGTATGAGAAAGGATAAATAACCAAAGACTATTAAGTACTGATGCATCTTTTGTAATAACCCATTTGTCCGTGTGATGCTACACTGAGGGTGAAAATGAGATACTTGGTAACTAATGAACAGGTAATCAATTGATGATTCAACTACTTAGTACAATGAATCACATCCCTTAATGAAGACAGTAAATGAGTAAATAAGTGATGATAATTATTGTTAGTAATGAAACACCCTTGTGTTTTTTGCTGTAAACCAGATAGTTTTGTGGGGGTTTTTTTTGTTTTTTTTTCACAACTACTTAAAATTATGTGTCACTTATTGTAAATGTTGAAATAACAGGAGAAGAAAGAGACTGTTTGATCATATACGGATGTATCAGTAATACTCACTAATTCTCTTTACAGGTTAGAGGAACATGTTATTCTTAAGTGTTAATACAATGTCAGTATTACATTACATTACTTTACATTACATTACGGTCATTTTGCAGACGCTTTTAACCAAAGCGACTTACAATAAGTGCGTTCAACATCGGTAGGCAAAAGAACTTCAGGTCACAAGAAATCATAAGTGCATTTCCTTCCAAAACCACAGTATAACCTGAACTTTGTGTTCTCTGCTGCATGAGTTTGTTTTTTTTTACAGGAAGGAGCTGATCTATTTTCTGGCAGGTCTACATGGTCTACATGGCTGAAGGAAAACATGTTTTTCTCTTTGTTTAGAAACCATTCAAATGGGAGTCGTCTGTGGATTAAAATCATCTATGTAGTTTGTATTAAGATATAGACAATTTGCACTATTTGCATGATACTTTTCTGCGTGTTTATGTTAGATAGATATTTCAAAGAAAAATTCCACATTCCCTTGAGTTTTCAATGGGGTTCTTCCATATAGGATGCCGTGTACAGCTTCAAAGACACAAATAATTTAAGATTAAGATTACATTTATTTGTCATGTAAAGGAAATACACAAAATTTATCCTCCGCTTTTAACCCATCCAGGTTGGCACCTGTTGACACACACACATGCACAGGGTCACACATTCATAGAGACAGATGCCATACATCGGAGCGGTGGGCAGGCAAGCCACAGCGCCCGGGGAGCATGGGGGTACGGTGCCTTGCTCAAGGGCACCTCGGCCGTTGCAAGGAGTAGAACTGACACCCCTCCAGCTGTCAGTTTCAATCTTTTTGAGTGGCGAGAGTGGGAATCGAACCGCCAACCTGGTCATTGGACGACCCACTCTAACCTAAATAACAATTCACTTACTATTGAAGTTCAGCTAAACTCCTACACTTATGTACTGAATTAACTGAAGTGGAAATAAGAAATGATTTCAAAGTAGAACACACAGCAGCCAGGAGAACTGTGATGTCCGTTCTGGAAACATCTGTTAACTGTTCAAGAGTAGGCTGTAATTTTTTTTATGTTTTTGCTCTTAAAAAATTAAACTGATGGATGGTGAGCAGAAACATAGTTTATCAATGTTGAAGTTTTTCTTCTGAAAGGGTTATGAAAATAACAAATTTTGTCATGGTAAAAAGCACTCTGATTTTCTTTCAAACTCTAAATGAAACTGAATTAGTAAAAAGTCAATTAGCAGCTACTGAGAAGTGATGGGCAAAAAAAAAATAACATGAAATGGTATAGCTAAAAAAAGCAATCAGTTTAGAAATCAGTGGGTAATGAGGTTTTGTATTAGTTTATAACAGCCTTCTAAAAAGGTTTATTGGAATTACTTTACAGTTTTGTCTCCTTTCTAAGACTACATATCCAAAAAAATTGCCCCTGGGGCTGAGAGGCAGGGGCCCCTTAAATCAGCGGTCTGCAACCCCTGGGCCCCGGACCGGTAACGGTCCGTGGGTCGTTTGGTACCGGGCCGCACAGACAGAATAAATAACTTACATTATTTCCGTTTTATTTATTATCCGAGTCTGAACAATGTTTTATTTTGAAAAATAACCGAATTCTCTCCGTTACATCCGTCTATGACTCACTCTCGACACGTGTCTCGGTCACATGATACGCTAATATTAAACCCACAAGCTAGCAAAACGAGTTAAAAACAGTCTTTGGAAAGTTTCTTTGCAAAGGGGAAAAGGCCCAGTGAGGAGACAGAAGAAGAGCCACTAAGAAAAAGAAAGCTGCATTTAACAGACAATACCAGGAGACCTACTTAAATTATTGATTTATCGTGACAGGTGATTCCCACGCACCAAGCCCGCTCTGCATAATATGTGGCGACCGGCTCTCCAATGAGGCAATGAAGCCTTCAAAACTAAAAGTTACATAGAAGTACACCGTGGATTCACGTTTATTACTATATTTACAAAATACCAGTTTTTGTGTTGGTCGTATCATTTTACTTTGTTGTATTTATCCGGCACACCTTAAAGGCCGGTCTGTGAAAATATTGTCTGACATTAAACAGGTCTGTGGCGCAAAAACGGTTGGGGACCGCTGCCTTAAATCATACACCTGCTTCAACAGACTGCTACTACCAGAAGGAGGAGGCAAAAGTTATTTAAATGCTTTAATATTAAAGGTGGTTGTTACACAGGAACGTTAACCACGAAAGATTACATGTGAATACAAAACTAAACTACTGTTTCATTTATAATGTCAACATGCAGAAATGTAATAGTCGTTATCACAAAAGTCGACAGTTTTCATACTATGAGTAAACTTGAAGCTATTATTGTGTTGATAATATTAGCTAGAATCAGTCAGCATCTGTCTAACCCATTTTAAATTTTACTATTATTCAATAATCCAATTACAACTTAATTTCTGTTAATTGGCATGTAGATGTGAACACTTGTCAACAGCTCTTTTTTTTGTAGAGTATGACAAAACATGTGGGCTGACTGTCACATTGTGCTGAAAGACACCTTGTGCAGAGCCCTAAACCTTTAGATAATGGGACGGTTCCTTTAATAGTTCCACCACCTTGGCACGACCCATTATTATGATTAATAGGACCTCCCTCACTCGAGATAATTACAGCTATTTGTTTATTTCCGTATGTATGTAGCTGTTGATTTACAAATTTGTGATGTGGAAGTCATTGTCAGAGGGCCAATTTGAAGATCCTCTATGATAAATGATTTTATCCATCGGAGCCAGCGGTGTGAAACCAGGTTATGACTAAGGTCACTCTAAATGGAGTTTGTGGGACCGTAGGTACTTGCAAGTCAGCGTCATCAACATAGATTACAAATGAATGACCGAGCCGCTCCGTTGCTTTTTAACTGCTGCTACAAAGAGAGAAGATGAGGGAAGAAAAGGGCTGCGTTTGTGCTCGTTTGCTGGAAAATTAAGAAAAAAAAGCAGCAAGATGGCGAATCGAAGGGATCCCCGACGGACTGTGTATGGTTTTTAAGAGCACAAGTAGTGGACTGTGCTTGGCCTCCCTTCAGTGCCTCCTTGATTTATCCTAAGTGGAACACATTAACTGCTGCATTTAGTGTAGCCAGATAGAATACCCATCTTCCCCTCCACTCCTACACCACCTTGTGATCATTATGTCATTTGTTTATGATTCACAGCTCTCTCATAATGGCCAGTTTGGCATGATGCTATCCATCAGTCTTCCCGATGGCCTAGTTTCACATAGACACCTTTTGCTTTTCTCTGTGATGCATTAACAAAATAAACCGATAACCATTGATTGACTTTGAAATAGCGAAATGGATGTAGGGGTGTTTTCATAGAAGCAGTCATTGTTACTGAGGACTATTATGCGATATTTGGTAAGAACTATGGGTTTTGTTAGACCATAACATGACTATTAGTGGAAGTTGAATATACATCACACTTGCGCATTACAAGCCAAATGAAAAATTTCGTTTAATTCCTTATCTGCTGCACTCTCCCCTTCTGCATTTTTAGTTTTAGCCATCCATTTGTGTTTGCTGCGAAGAATGGCATCATTTTATCTTACATTTACACCAAAGTAGCTGGGCAACCTTGATCAGTCATCATTTTATGCAAGGGCCACTGCTTGAAAATGTCATGGCATCACATCCCTTTCCACTTTTAAGACCAGGCTTAAAACTTTCCTTTTTGATAAAGCCTATAGTTAGGGATGGCTCAGGTGATCCTGAAACATCCCATAGTTAAGCTGCTATAGGCGTAGACTGCTGGGGGAGCTCATCTGTCACACTTTTCCTCACTTTGCTCTCTTTTTCTCTTTTTTTTTTGATATTATGTACATGTGACATTATTGGGGTCATTAACTTGTGTTTCCCTGTTCCAACAGATATCATTTGAATGGTGTTACAGTGGGTTTTCCCCTCTTTTCTGTCTTCTCAAACCCCAGCTGGTCGAGGCGGATGGCCCCCCTTCCTGACTCTGGTTCTGCCAGAGGTTTCTTCCTGTTAAAAGGGAGTCGTTTCTCTCTACAGTCGCCTCAGGCACGCTCAGGACGGGAGATTGGACTGAAGACAAGTTTCGGTGCAATCTGTTGGTTTCCTTAGCTAGGAAATAGTTTTTTAATTGGCTCTATATGAATGAATTGGATTATTTTATAAATAATTATGATTACAATGAATTGAATTCCAATTGGCTTGAATTGGACTTTATTATTTAAGTGCCTTGGGTTCCCTCAAATCCCTTAAAAAAAAAAACAGCCTGCTATCTAACAGGGTGGCTTAAATGCTGAACATTTTACATTAGCAGAAATAACTCCACATCAGCACAATATCCACTGACATTTGGTGTCTGCAGCGCATGGATTGGTGTCTGCTTTTTGATAATGACTCTGGGAATTATTTGAGCCTTTGGGAGAGTTATTGGATGTGGTGGAGGGTGTAATATCAAGGACTGACCGTTTCATTTGCTGTAACGTGACCCGACCTCTTTACAGACCATGTGGCCACTCTGGTTAGTGGAAATGTCATGTGCTGATCACCTGTGCTGAGGATGCAGTGTAGAGTAAGACACAGGGCTGGACTTAACAAAAATCAACCTTTACATGCAGATATAGGCGAGTGGCCGGAGATACAGACTTGCTGTTGGAGGGAATTATACATAGCTGCTGAATATATGCACATTCTGTACGGGTGAATGGATCAATACATTCTCTGCCCTACAATCAGCTGATAAATGTCTAACATTACATATAAATGTTTGTGTATAAATTACCTATAAAAGAAAAGAGAAATATATTATAGCTATGGGAATTATCAATTAAACTTTTTTCTTTCCCAGCATGACCTCTCAACCATAAAAATATTGTGTTTGTCGTGAATTGATTCAAATGCCACAAAATGATGTCAATTATGTAATATTAGAAAACTGGTAAAACATTGCATATCAAAGACATTTCCTGATTACACAGATAAGTGTAATCGGTTTACTCTGCAGTAATATTCTTAAATACAAGATTGAAGGAGTGACAAAGTTCTGCTTGCTTATAGAGAAAGTGCATGCATGCATGATATGACATTTCATGCAGTTTCGCTGAGGCAGTCCATATATCCATCTATATATCTACGTTATACTAATATTATATAAAACATTACTACAGTACAAATGTAGTTACTCATATAGGAGAGTTTTGACAAGGAGTTGCAGCGTTACCTAAAAAAGACACATACACAGCAGAGACAGATACAATGATGCGCATGTGTTCAACATTCCCATGCTTTAAAAGTAACCCAACTAGACAATCAATAATAAATTCGTCTTAAACCGAACTATAAAGTAACCTAAAAACTACATTATAGTTGACATGTCTGCCAATACCAATTCATGATTGTGGTCATCGTGCTCCAGCTCCAGCTATACTCTCATACATACATCTTAGAGGCTGCCAATCAATCACTGACTTTTTTTTTCTACTTTTTTATTTTCCCCTCAAACCCTCTTCTTTATTCCCAGTTGTCGTTTCTTCACAAAACCAGAAATCCTCAAAAACGACTATGTCAATAGCCTTGCTGAGCCATAGTAAGACCGACATCAGAGTGTTGTAAGAAGCCCATAGCTCCATAGCTCTAATGATTTCCTATGGGTTTGCTATCCTCCATCATCTGCTAGAAAGTAATTAAGCCCCGACCGTTTAGATCAGTTGGATCAATCTTTTCACCAGACGCAGCCTTTTACTTTTGTGTTGAGCAGTGTCAAAAATCCCTCATAACATCTCAGTAGTGTATGTCTGTGTATTTACTGGACAGAAGAAAATATACACATACTGAAAAGACAAAAGAGCATGACAATGAAAATATTTTAGTGAAACAAATATTCCTGATCTTAGTCATTGACAGTACACCCTGTGTACAAATGATACCACTTTGAAGTTGAGCTTATATCAGGCCGGAATTTATGTAATTTTCCTTGCTCAGCATTTTAACCGTTACATGATTTGTCTCAGAGTTCCAGTGTAGTGACGACACATAAAATACACATGAAATTACACAGACACCAAAATATGACTAATTTAAATATTTATGCATCACTTTTGATGGAGCTTTAATTAAACCCGTGCGGCTCTGACACCCTGTTCTATACTAAATGTAGAGATGCAATGCAGACAACATCTCCACAATAAATCATTTGGAAGTCAGGTCATGCCATCATGACAGCTGGTGGTGCTTGGCCATTATGTCAAACCTCCAAACAAATGTATCGCAAATTTTAAAAAAGTTTCCTTAAAATTCAGTAAATGAAATGCAATTAGATATTTGTTTCCAATTAATTCAAATGAAGGTCTTTTTATCTAAATAAATTTGACTCTGAATCAAACACCTGAATAATATATCCCACACACACACAAAAAAAAAAGGAAGCTCAGCAAAGGAGCTCAACAGAATAATAAAATGCATCACATGTATATAGATTAGAACATATAATACCGTGAGCCAGGTGGGTATTAAGTTACGTCTAGGTACAACCAAACAAACAGCTTTGAAAGAATACAAAGAGAAAGGCACAAGAACAAAAACTAATGCACAAATGAGAGGAAATAACAGTTTCTGTGCTTGAAGCACAACAGAGGGTTAGAGAGATGCAATGGTTTGGAGGGAGAATCAAGGTCAATGAATAGAATGCGTTAATAGACGAATAGATGTTGATGAATTAAATGAGCCAGAACCCACCACCATAGGGCTTGAATCAATGAGAAGATACCACTAGAGAGCTTGTTTTAAGATGAACAAATTAAGCTAATTCTCTACTGTGGAAACAGAGTAAAGCACAATTAATCCACATAATCATCGCTTAAATTATGGATTGAAATATGGCAGTCATGTGATGGAAGGACATTTGAACATGCGTTAAATTTTGTGATAGATGGTCTATTTAAACGCAAGTCCTTGTTTACTTTTAATGCCCAAATTGAATCAAACGGCAAGGGAAAACTGAAGTCTAATTGAAAATTAAAATTCAAAAACTGCATTAAAAGGTAAATCCCCCGGATGACAACGACTTCTCTACAGTTTAACAAAATGTTGTCAGACTGAACTCCTATATTGTTTTTTTGTGTGTCTATGTTTGCAAATAAGATTAATGTATAGCAAGACAAAATCAATCATATTTTGACAGTTTCACAAACTGCAGTGAGACTGTGTTGTTTAATATAGCTTATATCACTTTTCCAAGAGATTTTGTTTTCAAGAGATGGGTGGAAAAGATCTCAGGGTTAAAACCTACCAGCTGAACCCTCTCGTACTACCTAACTGGTTTATGTTGATCTAGGCCAAGCAGGGTTTGGAATCTGAATGGTCCATCTGTGACCTAAAATTTGGGGGAAAATATTTCTCTTTTTGTGTAAAAAGCTCAAGGACCTCATTTACGTTATGTTTGCTCTGCTTTCAGTTCATTTGTGTATGATCTTAAAATCTTAAGTATTTAGATCATTAAAAATCAATCACAATTATCAGAAATTAATGGTAAAAGCCTGTGACTATTTCATGAGTTAATACAAAAGAACATATTCTTTACCGAGATGTGCTGAGGCTGAGCTCAACTTCCAGACTATCCCAAAAAAGCTGTTCTCAAACATTTGTAGAGCTCTAAAGTCAGACAAAATGTGCTTAAAAATCTTGATTAATGACGTTACTGGGAGTGAAAGGGAAGTCATTTCACTTCTTGTTAAAAAGTTTCTTACATTGCACTTTAATAAGTACAGACCACTAAAGCTAAACTCAGTCTTACATGTCATTTTCATCAAACCAGAGGTATAGATTTCTGGTATTTCAGTACAGAAGAGCACTGGTCAGCCATTTGGGTTTTGGTATGATCTGGGCCTTTACTTTTTGAACCAACCGTAGACAATTGTATTTTTTTCTGTTTTTCCTTCAGTGACAGATAACACACAAACACACACCTCAGTCCTGCTATCCTTTCTCCCCACATTGCCTTGCTGTTGGCCCTCATGTTCTTTGCAGCTGCCCTTACACCATCCTGTCCTGTCAAAGGCCAATGGCTTCATCCATATCAAGCTTTCTCACAATCCTGTTACTTCCTTAGTGTGACTCCTCTCTATCCCCTCTTACACTCTCAGCCTCTGTTTTGCTGAACCAGGCCAGAGCAACCCTCCTCTGCTCCTTAGTCACCTTTATCTCTCGTCTCTTCCTCAAATTCCACTCGCCAATTATTTGCACCTTTTTGTTTCTCCACCACCCCTCCCTGTGAACACCTCATTATCCCTTATCTGCCTTTCTTATTCTTGCTCCCATCTCTCATAGCATTTTCCCCTCTAATCTCCCTCTTTCACCACCTCTCTGCTTCTCCTCCTGCCATTTGTTAGCCTCCCCCTTTTCTTTTTTTTCTTTTTTTTTTAAAGTATCTTACCAACCTCAATCAAGCCTTTGCATTGTGCCAGTAAAAGGTGTGTTACTACGGTAACAAAGCAAGATATTTTGGAGAATGGAATGATTAACAGCAGAGTGCATCTGTTGTATTAGTCCATTGTTTTAGATGAGTACTTCCCAAATGCAATGGGACAATTGGATTACAAATTATATTATAATGTGACACTGAAAAAGGTCCACCATTAACATAGAAAAGTGCATTTGTAGATATGAGCACGAGATAGTAAGGGCTTTGGCTCAAGTGCTTTGCAGGGCAGTTTTCTTCATTTACATTAACTGTATTCATCTTCACCAATACTGCAAATTGCTTTTGTGGAATCAAGCTTGAATCTCATGAGCCAGCAGTATAAGCGTTCTAGTTAGAATATGTCAGCCCATTGGCCAGCTTGCAGAATCACTGCTCGCCTTGAGAAAAGCAAAAGCCTGAATATCGTTTTGTTTTTAAGCAATGAATTGTTTAAGAAGTAGCATTTTAACAAAGATTTTGCAACAGAAAGCGAGGCTAACACTATTCACTCTATAAGCTGCTAAACATTTGGGGGGGGGGGGGGGGGGGGTACATTTCTGATCTTACTGTTCATCCTGGCTTGGATGGGCCACAACATAAATTGGACACTGAACAGATTTTAGACAAATAAATAAGCGTTTACCGTGGAAAAAACAAACCGAAAAATAAAAGATACAGGAATACAAGTCAGATTGCTAAGCTGCAGAACAAAGACAGGTGAACTCTTGCAACCAGACAAGCTTTTTAATCACAATATTTTGCAGTGGGGTGAAACATCTCATCATAACAGTTGCTTGGAAATCCTAAAATTAACACAAAGACTCTCTGGAGTCCTGTTCCTTCTTTGAGCCTTCAGACCAATAAGACAAGAGGAAGCAAACACAGCAGCTCATGACCAAGTCACACCAGACCACTCCAGTCATTTAATGAACACAGAAAAGCCCAACAAAGTGGTTTGACACACCACACTCTTAACTTTACCCTAGCACAAGAGGCCAAAGTCACAGCACACATTCACAACTGCACTCCACTACTTCACAGACAGCCACAGTGGACTGAAATGCTCCCACCAAACAGCTCGAGAAGATGCCCAAACTTACAATGGTTGCATTTTATTACGAGGACATCAAAACACACAGCTGCTGTACCAACCAGTAAAATGTTACGGGAACAAAAGGGAGCACAACAGCCACAAATATAAATGTTACTGAAAGGTACAACATGTCATCCAAAGGAAGCAATGAATCTGAGCTGAGTAGCTCAGTCTCACAATGCTAGACCCAACTAGAGTCATCCACATGTGATCCACCAAGAGTGGGCCGACTTCTCCATTACAAGTCCCATCACACAAAAACACAGCACACTCATCCCAAGATCATGTAGCCACCATTAAAGGCTAACAAACACACAAGCAATAGACAGTTCCTCGAAAGAAGTACATAACTTTCCTGCACTGAACTCAAGACCAAGAATGGCACATGGACTCCAAAGAGCTCAAAACTCCTGACAGACAGCAAAGGCATTACAGAAAACCACTTCCATCACAGCTATTTAAAAATTCCCCACACACAGAACACTAGTAATGAAGAGTATTCAACACAGTTTGTTTTATCAAATAAAAACCAGGATTCAATTAAAGCCTGGGCCTGGGTAAACACCAACAAATAAATGCTGGTTAAATTTAGCTAAACTAAAAATAAAATATATATAATTCAAATTAAAACTAAGCTTGGAATAAATTACGAGTCAGATTATGTATTAAACATGAGCTAAAATTGTATTCCATAGGTTTCAGCCTCTCAAAATGTCTACATTTGACGTTTTTCTGTCTTGTTTTTACAAACCTGCTAATCACAGGATTCACCTTTCCCATTTTCTTTTCTGTTTTGTGACATAATAAGCAATTACATGGGTTTCATTATCGGATAAAAGCTTGGTGATCTTTAGACCAAACAAGCTTCTGATTCCTGGCTGAGCACCAAGGATTTAGCCTCTCCTCAGCTACATTTTGTGCCTTTATTGTCAACAGGCTTGGGTTAGATGCTTGGAGACCCTAGAGACCAACTAAAAGATACCATTCAGTTCCAACTCTTTGTGTTGTTTGTGTGGTGCATATTACTGGGGTCGCATTGCCATCTGCAGGCAGCAAGAGGTGCCTGCACAGAGATACCACAGAGCAGTAGTGACTCCTCTCAAAACGTCACCCGGCTGATCCATAACCCCCTGCAGCCTTTTCAATTCGTTTTACCCTTTCCCGATGATGCCAAGGAAATGGTGGATCATGTCAAATCAATCAAATGCACATAAGGTGTAAAGTAAAAAAATAAATAAAATTGTGTCCCAAAACCATGATCTCCTTCAGATGTGCATCATTTCTTTTCTTCACCGTCTTTCTTGCAGTGATCAGCAGCCACCATTGTAGAGTGTGCTAAATTATAAGGCAGCAGGGAAAAAAATGTGTCAAAATTACTTTGAGAATGATTCTGAACAAGATATATTTGGGTCCAGATATGACAAAACAACGCAGCTGACAGATAAAAGATAAAAGTATGCAACGTTTTGGCACAGAAATACAAAACTGTCGTAAGCGTCTCATCAATACTGACACGTGAGAGAGAAGTTCCAAGTTATGGCTCAACAAAAATCTTGATAACACATTCACCAGGATTATATCAAAGACATCAAAGACCTGAACATCTGCAGATTGATGCCTGAAGGACTAAACTTTGAATACAGTCAGCACATATAGCTGCAAATTACATCCTTCACAGAGACATTAAATGTTCTGTTAATGGTTATATTGCATATTGAGTTGCCTGTGGTATGAAATGCACTATATAAATAAAGATTGATTGATTGATTGATATTTACTGTAAGCATTTTTATAGATTTGAACTTCTGTTGGAATTATTCAAGGAGAGAAAAGGAGCCTACAGGTGTGCCAGCATTGTGGGTGCCTTTTTGGCTTGAGGGTAACAAATATTTTCACTACCATTCCCAAATTTCCAGCAGCAGAATAAATCTGTTGTGACAATGTAGCAGTCAAATCCTCTACTTAAGCAAAACTACAAACAGATTTAAGAACATCCCTTTGCATATCCTTCTTTTTAAATCGTACAACAGTAAATGTTCTTTAATCTTGTTATTGCGATTATTGAATTTTTGTAAGGATGGAGGGCGCATCGTCGTACTGAACCTGCCCTTATCCAAGTTACGAACGACCTACTTATTGCCTCCAACATTGGTCTTGCCTCAGTGCCGGTACTGTTAGAGCTCAGTGATGCATTTGATACCATTGACAACATCTCGTATAAAGACTTGAACTTACCATCGGTAACAAGGGCACTGCCTTGGATCATAACTTTCTGACAGAGTCTAGGTTGTTCAATTAATTGTTCAATTAAGCATATTCTCCACACTAACCCCAGTTAGTTACGGTATTCCACATGGTTCTGGACCAAATTTTGCTGTCCTTTGGACAACATCATCAGGTAACATGATATCCAGTTCCACTATTATATTGATGACATACAGCTCCATTTATCAATAAAGCCTGATAAAAAAAAAAAAAAATCTGTTTATAAAATTACAGGCTTGTCTTAGAAATAAAGACCTGGACCATCAGTTATTTAATGGTTTAATCTAACCATACAGGTATTTTGGACAGTAATATAATGTCTGCCAGTACTACAGTGAGGTAGTTGCTTCGTTTTTTCATTAACATATTAAACAGATCTCTTAACGGGCTTTCTTTCATTTATGTTGTATTACTAAAATCCTCAACATTTTGTCCCAAAGTGACACTAAAAAAAATAATAATAAACTTGATAATAAAATGACCCAAGCATTCATCATATCTTAGACGACTAATGTAAGTTTTGCTTGGTGTCCACATAGAATAAACTATAGAATCCCTTTCATTACATACAAAGTCCTCAATGGCAAGGCGCCATTTTAAAAAAATAATAAAAAAATAAATAATAATCAAGCTCCCTGTTCCCTCAAAACCAAGAAGAACTCTTATATTCTCAACCGTGAAACCAGCGGCCAGTTTGTGTAAAGGAAAATGGACTAACCTTAAAACTTATCTTTTTGAAAAAGCTCATTTATGTCAGTGATCTGAATAGTCACTTTTGTTCTTTAGTTGGTTTAAATACTCTTTAATTCTTGATTTCATGACTATTTTATATTGATATATTGTTATTTGTAAAATTTGAATGCTTGTGTCCTTTTGCATACATTTTTTGGCTCTGTAAAGCACTTGTGGGATGCACTTGTGTTTGATGAGATAGTGCATTGTATGTTTCTAGCACAGAGTAGCAGGCCCGCCGATAGGGGGGGACAAACGGGTATTTTGTCCCGGGCCCAGGAATGGGGAGGGGGGGCAAAAGAAAAAAAAAAAAAAAAAAAGGAATATACGCATTAGTCCGCAAATATGTCCAAATGTTTCAGGCACGCACGCCAATCAGGCTGAATTGATTTGAGAATCATCCCCGGTCAGCTGAATGACAGCCAGTGTAATGCGGCTCTGGTTTAACCTTATTTTGTTTAAAATAAGCCAGTATAGACATGGCAACGTGTGAAATTGCCATTTAGATAGAGTTGAATGTAACGAATGGGTTATAAACGTGACATTTTGGGGTAGCCTGTAACTTTCGTTTAGACTGATTTAACTTGACACTCGCCAGATGAATGGGCTGCGCCTTGTTCCCCGAACATTCTCAGAAAGTTCAGCGGACATACATGCGGGTCTGGCGATAAATAAAAGTACCCTTAACATGATTCCCTTGGTCAAGTGAAAAATGGTTGATGAAATGTGCAGTTTATGAGCTTTAAATAAATAAAATAGCGTGAGTTTTATTGTGGTAGGATTTTGAAAGCCATAACTCCACTCAGTCCATATCCATATCCAGGCAAAGTGGTAAATAATCCTTTTGGTTTATCCGCAATAGATGAGAGAATGGGAAAGTAGAGGTGGGTGTGGGTATGTTGCTACGGGGGGGGGGGGGGCATTCAGAGAATTTTGTCCCGGGCCCAGCCAAACCTGTCAGCGGCCCTGCAGAGGAGCATCAGAAAGCTGCTGCGAGCTTTCTTGGAAGACTAGAAAGGGAAGAGTAGTAAGAGTTAACTTATTAGAGATCCTATTGGTTAAACAAAAATAAATGTAAAAATAGACTACAGACAGAGATGGGTGCACTATAATTACAGAAATGACAGTATCAGTGACTTTCAATAACTCGCTATAATCTGTTTATAGGTAAAGTGAAAGCAGGTATGAGGGAAGCATCAGGGAAATTTTTCATGTTTATATTCTAGTCATTTTCTTGCTATTTGTTGCCTGTGGTACTTTGGCTCCAACAGGGCAGAAAAGTACTGGTACTAGTAATTTATTATATTGACTTTCTTTATTGGAAGCAATTTCACAGGTAGAAATGTAGCAGTACAGCACAACAGAGAAACCTTCCAATCTATAATTTTTCCCCAGTTTTTTTTATCCCACCCACAATCCCCCCCCCACGCGACAGAACAGTTCTACGAATTCAACATCAACATATAAACGGTACAAAACACATACAAACACATGAATATGGAAAATGACAAAGTAAACTAGTAACTTTTAATAAAAAAAATAAAATAAAATAAATAAAAAAAAGTAAATAAATATATGGGGGGCTCAGTCGTCGTAGTCAGGCAGAGATGTCAAAGATTCAATATAGTTTAAGAGAGGTCTCCAAGTCTTTTCAAAAGGACCTAAGGAACCATTGAGGGAAAATCTGAGCTTTTCGAGTTTAATGGACAGTAGCATCTCTTTCACCCACCTGCTGTGAGACGGAGGTTGAGGGTGTTTCCAATTGAGAAGTATGAGTCGCCTGGCCAGCAAAGTGGCAAATGCAAGAACAATTTGCATAACTTTAGATGCGAGAGGCTGCAAGGGGGAACCAAATAGGGCCAAGAGGGATCCGGAGAAATAGTAATGTTGTAAGCTGTGCTAAGAGTTTTAAAGATTTCAGACCAAAATGTGGCAAGCCTGGGACAAAACCAAAACATATGGGAATGGTCGGCTGGGGATTGTTTGCACCTATTACAGGAATCGGTTATATTGGGGTAAATCCTAGATAGCCTCAAATTAGTGTAATGAACTTTGTGTACAACTTTACACTGTAGAAGGCCGTGCCTCGCACAGATTGAAGAGGAGTGGACCAACCGTAAAACTTGTTGCCAATAATGATCGGGTAGTGCAGTTCCAAGCTCTTGCTCCCAAGAATCCTTGGGACCGGATGCTGGTGTGTCTATAGCAGAATTAATAAGGCTGTAAATGCTAGAAATTAAACGCTTTTGTTTAGGATCAAGAGCCAATAATGAGTCAACCAGAGTTTCAGGGGGACGACTAGGGAATTTGGGGTTCTGATTCTGAATAAAATGCCTTGCTTGAAAAAAGCGAAATAAGTGAGATTTGGGCAGGTCAAATTTTGTTGAAAGCTCAGAAAAGGACATAAAAGTCCCTTGTTTGTACAGGTCCCTAAATTTAGTTATGCTTTTATCAAACCAAGTCCTAAAAGTCAAATCAGTGCAAGAGGGCAGAAATAGGTGATTATTTACAATGGGGGAGAGTTCTGAGGCTCTATGGAGGCCCAGGCTTTTCCGAATTTGCATCCAGATTTTAACAGAATTAGTTACCACTGAGTTTGACGTAAAGTTGGAGGCAGTCAAAGGGAGTTGCGAGCATATCAGAGAGTGAAGGGAAAGCTTAGAGGATGCCAGCTCCATATCCACCCAAGCAGGACGTTCTTCATCTGCTGTGTTGGTAATCCAGTATAAAAGTTTATGAACATTACAGGACCAGTAGTAGTGTAAGAAATTTGGCAATGCTAAGCCACCAAGAGCCTTTGGGAGCTGCAGTACTGATTTTCTGATGCGTGGATTTTTATTGCCCCAGAGAAAGGAACTTATTAATTGATCAAGCGATCTAAAAAAGGACTTTTTAATAAGGACAGGGATATGTGAAAAGAGATATAAAAATTTGGGTAAAACGACCATTTTAACTAAACTCACACGACCCACCAGGGATAGAGGGAGACCAGACCATCTGTTAAAGTCTAGCTCACACCTCTCAAGGAGAGGAGTAAAATTTTGGGAAAAAAAGTTGATTAATTGGGTTTGTAACGTGCACCCCAAAGTATTTAAATCGATCTGTAGTGTATTTGAAAGGGA
This sequence comes from Odontesthes bonariensis, assembly GCF_027942865.1. Classification (NCBI taxonomy): domain Eukaryota; kingdom Metazoa; phylum Chordata; class Actinopteri; order Atheriniformes; family Atherinopsidae; genus Odontesthes; species Odontesthes bonariensis. The sequence continues at coordinate 16,331,925 of NC_134516.1, read as the reverse complement.
AAAAAGCAGGGGGGATATTCCTGGCCAGACAATTGATGGGGAAAAGTTCGCTTTTGTGGAGGTTAAGCTTGTAACCTGAATAGGACCCAAATTTGTCTAAGATGTTCAGAACCGCGGGGAGAGAAACAGCTGGATTCGACATGTATAAAAGGAGGTCATCGGCATACAATGACAATTTATGAGCTGTACCAGTTCTGGTGATGCCCTCAAACCCACCCTCCTGACGCAGCCAGATGGCCAGAGGTTCAATAGCTATGGCAAAAAGGAGGGGGGAAAGAGGGCAGCCCTGTCTGGTTCCACGATAAAGGGGAAAGGGGTCGGACTGGAGTCCATTTGTGTGGACGGAGGCGACTGGGTTAGCGTAAAGCAATTTGATCCAAGATATAAGGCAAAAAAAAGGAAGTTCCACTCCACCCTGTCAAAGGCCTTCTCCGCATCCAATGAGATAATCACTTCTGGGGTGGTCGAACTGGGAGCACTAATCATATTTAAGAGCCTCCTTGTGTTATGAAATGAGTGCCTTCCCAGCATGAAACCGGTTTGGTCAGTTGATATTATCTTTGCCAGGACCTGCTGTAGGCGCTGGGCTAGGATTTTCGACAGGATCTTAAGATCCACATTTAAGAGAGAAATGGGCCTATAGCTACCGCACATAAGAGGGTCTTTATCACTCTTAAGCAGGAGAGAAATAGAGGCCTCCGACAGGGTTGGAGGCAGACGGCCCTCAGCAAAGGATTCATTATACATTCTCTGGAGGGCTGGAGCAATGGTGGCTGAGAATAGCTTAAAAAACTCAACAGTGAACCCATCAGGGCCTGGAGTTTTACCATTCTGAAGTGACATGATCGCTTCCTGTACCTCCCCGGCAGAAACTGGACCCCCCAGCTCCCTACACAACTCTCCATCCACTCTAGGAAAAACAATTTTATCTAGAGGGTTGTCTCCGTCCCAAACTTCTGGAGGACATTGTGAAGAGTAGAGGTTAGAATAGAAAGAACCAAATATTTTATTAATCTTGACAGGATCTGAGGTAACTTCACCTGACGCGGATTCGATCTTTGGGATCAGTCTAGATAGTGTGGCAGCACGTGCCTGATGCGCTAGTAATCTTCCTGCTTTGTCCCCTGTCTCAAAGAAACGCTGTTTAGCAAGGAATAACTGCTTCTGAGTTTTATTGGTGGATAATAAATCAAATTTAGACTGAAGCTGAAGGCGTTCTTTGTAAAGGGCAGGGGTAGGAGCTGTAGCATATAAATTGTCAATTTTAAGAATCTCCCTGGTGAGTGTCTTCGACTCCACCCTCTCCGCCCTCCTTAGGGATGAAACGTATGATATAATTTGCCCGCGCATAAACGCCTTAAATGTTTCCCACAGAGTGCGTCTAGAGATCTCTGGAGAATCATTAGTATCAAAGAACAGGGAGATCTGCGCATGAAGGAAGTCTTTAAAGGAAGCCTGCGCTAGCAAAGACGAGTTAAGCCTCCACTGCCTGGACAGGGGGGTACGCCTGGGAAAGCCAATATCCACAGACACAGGGGCGTGGTCCGAGATAACAATGCTATGGTACACACATGAGTGGATCTCAGATAAAAAATAATTATCCAAAAGAAAAAAATCTATCCGCGAAAATGAATGGTGGACATGTGAAAAAAAGGAAAAAGCTTTGTCTGAGTGAAATTTAGCTCTCCATGGGTCAAATAAACCCAAACTGTTCCTAAATGTGTCAAGGACTTTAGCTGATTTGGATAACACCTGAGGATTAGAGGAGGACCTGTCCAGGGAGGGGTTTTGAATCAAACTGAAGTCGCCACCAATAATTAAGTAGTGGTCATCAACTTTAGGAAGGGAGGAGAAAAAGCTCGTAATGAATTTATCATCATCCCATGTAGGTGCATAAACACAGGCCATTACCACAGGCATGCCACACAAATTACCCACAATGATTACAAATCGACCATTAGGGTCTTCAATGGAGTTTGTCAACTCAAACGGTACACTCCTATGTATGAGGATGGCTGCCCCCCTTGCCCTTACTGGAAATTTAGAGTGAAATATGTGTCCTATCCAAGGTCGCTTAATACGGTTAACCTCTGAGGAGCAGAGGTGAGTTTCTTGTAAGAAGAAAATATCACCCCTGAGTTGCTTTAAATGAGTCATTACCTTGTTGCGTTTAATGAGTTGGTTGGCGCCCTTCAGATTCCAAGAGATAAAGCGAAGGTTCTTACCCTGAGTCGTCATATCATAAAGAAACAAGGAGCTCTCCGAGGCCTGACGTGACTCCTGAGCCAAAGAAAAATAGGGGAAAACAAAACAAAAACACAAGACAAAAACAGACATACAAAAATAACTCCCGCCCCCCTCCCCTCTCCCTTTCTTTTATACAAACCAAACGCATCCACATCTTCAATCCCAACAGGATAACACTTTCTGCTTCCATAACGTTCACTCGTTCAAGAGGTCATCCATGAACATTATATAAGAAGAACACCACTTTTTAAACAACGACGTAAGATTAGAGAAAGTCAACATTAGTCTTTAATATTTACCGAAGGTAAAAAGGCCATTAATAATAAAGAAACCGTCATACTTAGTAAATTCCACCACAAGACGAAACATAAACAAAAAGAGGTAGCTACCCCCTTGGTAGGTCAGAGGAAAATAAATAATAAAATTAAGTGTCTAATAAAGCAATGTTTCCCATCTGATAGACATGAGTGCATCAGAGGCACATCAACCAACCCAAGGACTCACCAAGACCAACTTAAAATGTTTACCAGCAAAATCAGGACAATAACATCAACAAAAAAGAGGTAGTGATAACATATGAATGTTACCCGCGCTGCACAGTTGGAAGAAAATAAAGTCCCCAACGTGACGGAGCAAAATATAAAATAAGTCTATGCAGATGGCTCCTAGAGCATGATCAGCGTAAGCACAGTTTGAGCGTTTACCCGTTTCCATGGTTACCACGGCTCTCGTTGAAGTTGTCCGCAAAACAGTAAAGTCCACAGTAACAGGAGCAGGCGGTCTCATTCAAACAAACGGGGTCCGGGGAAGGAAAAACCCAGGTGTGGATGACAGCGAGGAGCATACTGCGTCTCACTCTTTAGTTATCACTCGCTCGTTGTAAAATGCGTGCGCGTCCTCCGGAGTCTCAAAAGTGAACGTTTCATCCTCATATGAGACTTGCAGACGAGCAGGGAAGAGAAGCCTGAACTTAACTCCTTTCTGGTAAAGCGCTTGCTTGATTTTGTTGAAGGCGGCTCGTTTCTTTGCAGTAATGGCGCTGAAGTCTGGGTATACCCGGAGCGTTGTCTCGCAGTGCTTAAGCTCGTGTTGTCTGGCCCAACGAAGCACCTTCTCCCTCTCCTGAAAACGATGGAAGCATATCACGAAAGGCCTGGGACTACCTCTCGGTCCAGGTTTAGGGGCTAGGGAGCGATGTGCTCTTTCGAGCTCCGGGGGTTTGGTGAAGACGTCGGGGCCGAGGTTTTTCATCAGCAGATCAGATATAAACTCGGTCGGGTCTCGTCCCTTTTCACTGCCCTCAGGGATGTTTATTATCCGGAGGTTGACTCTACGGGACCTGTTTTCCAGATCGTCGAGGCGGTCCTGTAGAGACTTGTTCTGCGCTTCCAGCATCTTCACTGTCTTTTCCGTGCTTGTTATGCGCTCAAAGTTGTCCCCGGCCAGGGTCTCTGCAGCAGCGAGGCGGCCATTAAAGTGATTCACTGTCTCGCGGAGTGCGTCCACCGAGGACTGTAATGGTCTAATAGACTCCTGGATTAAGGTCGACATGTCCTTCAGAAGCGAGGCACGTTGTTTCTCAAGTTCGGAAACCAGTTGACTCGTTGATAAAATGCCCGCAGGTGTGTCGCTGGCATCTGGGCTCGCAGTCGCCATTTTAGCAAGTTTGCTAGCTACTGTAGCCGCCGCGGTGCCACCACGAGTAACTGGACAGTTAGATGTACTCGCTTTAGCTTTAGACATTTCACGACCAATTTGAGGTTTAACTGTAATTCGTCACTTTCCCGAATAAATTGTGGTGTTTACAGGGATATATTGACAGTTCAATCAGGAGACCTCTTCCGAGCGACTTTCTCCTACATCGTCACACCGGAAGTCTGTACTAGTAATTTATTAAAGAAAACAACAACTTTGCACTGATACTTTTCTGTGGGGGTCCCCACTCTCCTCCAGATCTAATGGGCATTTTTCTTTATCTGGCAGACAGAAGGATCCACAGAAAACCAGGACACCAGCAAAACATAGCTGCTTTTCAAAATGTTCTTTTCTGTGTAGCTACCTGCATCACCTAAAGCGTCTCCACCTGCAACACAGGAGCTCAAAGTGTTACTAATCCTCAGGTTAATAAAATAAAAAAATAAAAAACAGAACATTATGACTTTGATAAAAAAAATAATGATAATAATATACATTTGCATAAACTAACTGGCACTTTGCCCCCCCCCCCCCCCCCCCGGCCCCCCGGCCTCATAGTTTGGATTATTATTTATTACTATTATTCTTTTTGTCCATCATCTTCTCTGGGGCAGCAGCTTGAGCAGAGAAACCCAGACCTCCCTGTCCCCGGCCACTTCCTCCAGCTCTTCTGGGGGGACCCCGAGGCGTTCCCAGGCCAGCCGAGAAACATAAGCCCCTTTCACACTGAGGAATAACCCGCGTTTAATTCGCAAATTTAGCGTGTCTGCTGTTCCTTTCACACTGACGACCCGGGCTGCCGTGTCAACTCGACTCGCCTTTCGACCCGCGTCGGACCCTAGTCTTTTTGCCGAGCCGAGTTTGGTGTGAAAGCAATCGACGCGGGTCGGACGTGGGCGTGGCGTGACGTGAGGAGTTTAAAAGACAGAATGGACAGCTGATTCAGAACAACAGCGACAGGTGAGGACAAGTTTCACTCTGTTTTACATCAAGTTCGAGACATTTTTTAAGATGGCCAACTGGGGAGACAAGGAGGTCCGCAAACTCCTCAGCCTCCGAACAGAGGACGTTATTTACCGCCACATGTCGGGACGGTGAAAGATGGACCTCTGCTGGAAGGGCTGGCGAGAAAGATGGGAGAGCGCGGTTTCCCACGCAGCAAGACACAGGTGACCAACAAACTGAAAGCCATGAGGAAAAAGTTCCATGCGGTTAATGACCACAACAGCAGGAGTGGCAGAGGACGATTGGACTGGCCATATTTTGACATGTGCCACGCCATCTGGGGAGGAAGCCACTCTGTATTTAACCCTACCTCCGATGCATGGCTTGTGCCTACGTCATTGTACACGCCCAGCATTTTATGTGTTTCGTGTGACGCTCTGCCACTGGGCAACGCCCCCTGAACTCGGCTTCAGGCGACACGGGTCACCTAATACGACAAGCGTTCACATTGCTCGACGCGGGTCGAAGTGGCAATTTGGACCCACTAAGGTAGCGGGTCTCAGTGTGAAAGGGGCTATAGTCTCTCCAACGTGTCCTGGGTCTTCCCCGGGGCCTCCTCCCAGTGGGACGGGCCCGGAACACCTCACCGGGAAGGCGTCCAGGAGGCATCCTAACCAGATGCCCGAGCCACTTCCTCTAGCTCCTCTCGATGCGGAGGAGCAGCGGTTCTACTCTGAGCCCCTCCCGAATGACCGAGCTTCTCACCCTATCTCTAAGGGAGAGCCCAGACACCCTGCGGAGGAAACTCATTTCGGCCGCTTGTATTCGCGATCTCGTTCTTTCGGTCACTACCCACAGCTCGTGACCATAGGTGAGGGTAGGAACATAGATTGACCGGTAAATCGAGAGCGTCGCCTTCTGGCTCAGCTCCTTCTTCACCACAACGGGCCGGTGCAGAGCCCGCATCACTGCAGACGCAGCACCAATCCGTCTGTCAATCTCCTGCTCCATTCGTCCCTCACTCGTGAACGAGACCCCGAGATACTTGAACTCCTCCACTTGGGGAAGGATCTCATTCCCGACCCGGAGAGAGCATTCCAACCTTTTCCGGCGAAGACCATGGTCTCAGACTTGGAGGTGCTGATTCTCATCCCAGCCGCTTCACACTCGGCTGCGAACCGCTCCAGTGAGAGCTGAAGGTCACGGCCCGACGACGCCAACAGAACCGCATCGTCCGCAAAAAGCAGAGACCCGATTCTGAGGTCGCCAAACCGGACCCCCTCAACGCCCTGGCTGCGCCTAGAAATTCTGTCCATAAAAATTATGAACAGAATCGGTGACACAGGGCAGCTCTGACGGAGTCCAACCATCACAGAGTTATATTATATTATATTCTTTTTGTAAGACAGGATAATAAAACAGATGAGACGTGAGCCGTTTTAGTTTAGATGTTTTTTTTCCCCTTTTATCTGCTCTTACCAAAAACTTTGGAAGCAACTACCATCACAAATGTGTTTGAACAAGCAGACAGGAGTACCAGCATTAAACAATGTTTTCACCACTTTACCCAACCATCACACAGACATTTTTTTTTGTAGGGAAATGAAGCCATCTGTGTCATCTTCAAAACCGGTTGCTAGACTACATTTGTCTCTACTTTGGTACTTTAAAAGGGTCATTTTAGATCTAAGCTGATGTGTCAAAAACCAAAGGGACATAATGTCACCCCCCCCCCCCCCCCCAAAAAAAAGCATGCAATTATACTTATAACTGCCCCACCCCAAACAACTCGGCCAATCTACTGAGTATTTTTTTTTTAAAGCAGCAGTTAATGTCTCCTCCAGCCAGGTGTATACTACATTCAGCAACATGTTCAGGAAGTCAAGAGTCAACTACGATTGAAATGAACAATTCCCCTCACTGCTGGCAGCACTATCACCTGTTGTTATTAACAGAGAGACAGATAAAGAGCAGCCCCAGAGGATTACATGTGGCCAAATTCAACTCACTGCCTGCAACATTATCAAATGACTGGTAGCCCTATAACAGAACAACACAAAAAGATTTCATCTCAGTTCATGGCTCTTTTGCTGCTCGCTGTTGCCAAGTGATTTAACACAACAGTGATTCAACCTAATCCCTGCTTATGAAAGCTTTTATGTTTGCTGTTTTAGGAGCTCAGTGCTTGCTGCTGCAGGTCATTCCCGGGAAAGAAGCTCTGCAAACGCAGCACAGGAAGTGATGTGTTTTTTGTATCCAGCTGTTTGTATCTGGGGTAAATTGAAGACATGGCCGTGGACACTTTTTACCATGATTTTCTGTTTCATACACTTAAATTTAACTAATTTTTATTCATCTTTGAATCCAACTAATCAGATACAGTTATTATGGTTTTATTACTCCAAGATAATTTATGTTTTGTTTAGGTTTTATGCCATCATACTGACATTTTAAAACAAGAGTCTTAATGATCAGGTCTGTTATACAGCTCTTTCCAGAGAAAAAAAGCTGAAGACTGCAGTGACTGATTTGGTCAGACTAAAGTCTTGATTTTGCTGTCTGTACGTGTCCACAGACCAAAGCGGTACATATCACAGTCATGTTTTGGAGCTTTCCATTTTACTATTTCAGGGTACAACAAACCGAATGAACCCACAGCAGTTACAAAACAGGCTGAGCCTGGATACAGCATCTCTCTTATTCTTCACTCAGTGCAGTAGTGATCTGTTACTAATACAAATTAAACTCCCCTGAGGTAAAACATATTTCCAATGTGGAATGAGACCGAAAAACAGCAAAAGCTTCATGCTAAAATAAGACCAAACTAAAACTGTCACAGTCAAAACTATGGATAACACAACATGTTTACACACACATTACACACAGACAAAGCACTGATGAGACTTAGATCACCATCACCTCAAACCATTTTATCCAGAAATAGCACAAATATAGATATTTGCCAAGATGTTACTTTATCAATGGCAACTTGGAAAAAGCTCAAGCTCAAGGTCTAAAATATTAGTTTTTATCTGTTCTGTATCCTTAACCATACCTTGTCAAACCTCCATTTACAGACTCCACAGTCCATGTCTTCTGCAAGCAGCACATTGCAGTAATATGCAGTCTTGCACAGTTCTCCCTGTTGTCAGAAATCATGATGCCAGGGCTGGAACAGAAATGCTCTGTTCAGCAGACAAATCTGGTGCCTTTAAGGTGGTACTTTCAAATATCAACCCCCTTTCTCATTATGCTTCCACTTTTGATATCAATCTGCAACGTCCATCTTATTCCAGGAGCGACTATGTGATGAAGTGTTTTAATTTTCTTCCTTCACCCCCCCAAAAAATAAATAAATCTGCTTATCTGCATCTCTTAGTTACCGATTTTGGTGAGAGGAACCAAATACGTTTCAGCAAATATCAGAAAGAGATGAGATGTTTTTGTGTCAAGAAAAAAAGTGTTCTTATGTGGCTTACATAGTAATTGAAATCGTGAAAAGTCCTCGTTTTGTAAAAGCTGCACTGCATTTTTCGTCTTTGTCAGTAGAAGAAATTCTGTCTCACAATAGTTATCCGAATTATTGTGAAAATTTAGGACTAGCTTTGGTTACGTTAATTCAGTGTTCAGCTCACAAATAAAGATAACGACCATCATTTTGGGTCACACAGATACTCACAGTTTTCCCAATATGTAAATATACTGCATTCACTGGAAAACAGTCCAAAAATTACTGCTGTACTGTAGTAAAAATGTTTTCTAGAATTGTCAGACTTTCTTTAACCACTTACAGTATAGTAGTTGAACAACATGCATCAAGTCAGCCCAGAGAAGGCAATTTTTTAAGTTTTACTCCACTGAGTGATCCATATTCTTCAGCTAAAAAAGAACATCCCACAAACAGAAGACTTTGCTCTGCCTTTCCCCACATAGAGGGATCTAAGCTGCTTGAGTGTCTCCAAGTTTAGTGTCACTCACTTAATTTAGGCTCCTAAATTAGGCCCAATTGCTCCAGTCAAACACCCAGTGCTTGTCTGAATTCCCATATTGGACCATTAAGCCAAACTTTGAAAATTTACTGTGTTATAAGAGGAGTTGACACAAGACAGTGGTCTACATAGCCTTGCACCAACCTTTTTAATATTTAATACACATGATGCTAGCATCAATTTCAAAATGCGAATATACTCATTGAAAAGCATCATCTTATTGCCATTAACTACTAGATTAAATTTAGGGTTAACGTGATTTGCAAATCATTGCATTTATCTATATTTTGCACAGCTTCCCAAAACACAGAGAAGAATATAATTTAGTAGTCTGAAAAATTGCACTAAATAGGCTATATATATATATATATATATTTCCCCACTAACTTTTGATATACCTTCGGAAAACAGTCAGATATTTTTTATAATGTTACCTTTTTCGAGCGTTTACCTGCAATGTATAAGAGTTTAAGATCATAACTCACTTTATAACAAGTAGCAGTGTGTTGCAGAAAGACACGAATCGTGCAGCACTTTATTTTCGTCGTTATGAAGCAGTTATGCCAGTTTATGCTCCCACGCGCGCGACACCCAGGTGGTCATACATTTCTCGCCAATGTAAAAAAAAAAACAGGCCTCTCATTAAGCCAATTAACGATTACTTTCCAGCTAGCGCCACTAAAAATTATTGTTTACTCCTTACCTTCAGTGTTTAATTCATTGCTTCTGAGGTTTAGTAGAATATAAAAATGACACTTCGCAAAATTCCCAATATATAATCCAATGTAAAGCTTTTCATGGAAGTTCACTATAATTAGTTTAATTACTCAGTGTCAACCGCTGTGTGCCTAACTACTGTTGCTAGGCTCTGATTACGTTCTCACATTGGGGGGCGGGGTTTGCTGAAGTTCTTTCTTTTACTCAAATGTAACGTAATACTAATGTATTTGTAATAATATTCACATTATAAATTTTCAATACATGTTTAACTGTGTGTTTTTCTCATACTACCAGCATTTCCCTCCCCATCTCAGCAGATTTTTGTAACAGCCCACAGTACTTTTACTAGACTGTAAATGTAGTGTCAGCCCCTATTTACATTTCATTACAAATTTTGGTTAAGTGTCCGAGCCCATTGCCAGAAATACAGAATAAACATCACCGTGACAGACACAGGTGTGTTTGCTAATTAGGGGCGGTTGTTCAGACAACTGATACTCATGTTGATCCAAAAATAAAACGAACAAGAAGGAAAAAAACGCTCCACGGTGACAAGCACCACAATCTAGCAGCAGCTGTTCATGATGTAGGGGTACTGCAAACACACATACGCACACAAAATGATCCTAATTACTCAATCAGATATTCAAAACGTCTTTAATTATGCTGTTATAAAATTGAAACCGGGTAGAAAAAATATCTTTTAAACATCTAGGTCATTAACAAGAGTGAGTGTCAGATACAGTGTACAGATCCAAAAGTACATCATTGTAGTTTTGAAGTGATATTTCAATTTGCTACACAAGCTGTATCTTATATGTTCGAGCTCTTCCAGGAATTGGGATACTCAGAACAAACTGTTCTGTAGGTTCAGGTGTTGTTGTGCTAATTTTTCTCCTCCCTCCTATTGCAAACTCTTCCAACAAACAAAGAAACTTCACCAGGGCACTGAAGGGCCTCAAGTTCCAGGTTCATGTTTGTTTACAGAGTTGCAATTAAAAATGTATTGTAAAAAAAATGGGTATCCACAAGAGATTAAGGAAATATCACTTTAAAAACAGATACACAGTGTAAACAGCAGAAAGTGTAAAAAAAAAAATAATAATAATAATAAATCTGTAGCCCTGTGTAGACAAGTAAAATTTCATATTTTCTACAGTAAATCAATCATTTGTTGCAGATGCTGCTGGCTGGAGGTGAAAAAGAAAAACCTTTGATAGATTTGAAACATTTTCATTTTTCTTGTCATTATCATTTTACAGTTTCAGTTTCACATCAAGACATTCATTGAAATAACCAACAACTGACAGTCATGATGTAGTGTCACACTATTCTGTGAACAGTAATGTAGCATTCTGTTGTTTAATCTAAGGACAGCCCTGATCACATTAAGCTTAAACTCTGAATCTCAAGGTGCAAAAATAAATGATATAAACATGGTCATTTTTAATGGCGGCGTGTATACAAATACATTTTTCAGTAACAGACACATAAATATGGTTTTATTTACATTCTTTGTCAATTAAAAGTATTTCAATTGGACGCGTGGAGTCCAAACTTTCTAATACTGATATTAAGAACAGAAAATATAAGTTCAGCACTAAAAGTGCTTTTGTGGAGTGAAAACAGAACCTGTCAGACCACTCAAACAGGTTCAGCGTTTTTTTTTTTTTTTTTTATTGAATTGTTTCCGTCAAAATCAAATCACAGCTTCGTGTCGCCCCTCTGCTCCGTGTCCTCTGCGATTCAGATTGGTCGCCGGCTCCCACGCCCACAATCGTCCGTTTAGTTCGGCTGTCTACACACCGCTCGCTTGAGACAGAAAGCAAAGGAGAGAGCCGTGATTGGCCAAGAGCTCACCTCAATGAATAAAGGTGGTTTAAAAAATGATGTCGTGAGCATCGCCGTTAGGCCGAGGCCTATTCGCAAGCGGCGGGAGAGGCTTCTTGTAAAACTCTGTGGAAGGGAGGAGAAAAGGTTCAGCAACGTTAATGAACTGCATCCATCGAGCCCTGAAATGAAAAACAGCCAATGTCCATTAATGATCCATCTTAGATTCAAGACAATGGCACCAAATTAGAGAAGCCACAGAAGATGTTGCAGAGAGGCAATTATGATGTGTAGAGTAGAGGAAAAATGAGCATGAATACACAAACAGGCCTTTCAGTTGATATAGAGGTCTGTGACCATGGAGAATCCACATGCATTCAAGCACATGCCTGGTGAGATGCAGAAGGGGGGGAGATGAGTGTGTGTCACACTAATTAACAGTCAGCACACAGCTTATAGCAGACAGAGTTCAGTGTTTCCCCTGCAACTGACAAATGTTCTACCACTGCTGTGAAACCCACGAATCCAGCAAACCTGCTTAGATAAACAGATGAAGTGCTACTGTCATTACTATATTTCATCATTATCATTCCAGTATTAGCAATCATCTGATGAAAGAACTACAAAATTCAATCTAATGACTTACAGTGTAGGGGAAACACAGACATCGTCTTACCAGTTACAGAATGAGTTCATCCATACCAAGACTGAGTTAGTAAATTAGTGAGGGGATGATGATGATGATGCATGACATTAATTTGTAGTCGACAGTGAGCACTACTACATTTCACACGCAGCTTTACCAGAATGCCTCGAGTCCCCGAGTGGCTCTAGTTTAGGCAGCCTAGAGACTTTGGGTGTGGCCCATCCAACTAAAAAAACAAAATAAAGAAGAAGTCGTGAGGGTAAATGCGGAAGATGCCGAGAAAGACAGCAAATGGTGCTCAGTCACAGCTGCGTTAATTGACGATCTGACTTCATAACAGCATCTGAAAATGCTTAGAGGGATTAGTCACAACAACAACAACACTAAATACGATGGACAATTTGTGGCCGGACACCAACTACTTGCAAAATTCTATAGAAATGCGACAAAAACACATTGATTTCTGTCGTTTATTTAGAAGTGAGGATACTTGTGCTTAGCAGAGCCATGATCAAGTGTAACCTCTAAAGCTTTTGCTGGCACAGAACATGTGTACAATGTATTGTTGACGTGTAAGTGCTTTTTGCTAAGGTCTCTGCTTGCTCTATTCCTCCCTGTAATACCGTAAACTGGAACATCGACCAAACCACACACTATGTGCATATCTTGTTGTTTAGAACTATTCTTATTACCAACGGCCTCAGATTGGTCTTTTAACTGAGAGACAAATGTTATGCATTTGTTTCAGGGGTAAATATTCATTGTACTGGGTTGCTCCAACAAAAGATTAATTCAAGCCAAGATTCTCAAAACCATGTTTAAACCAGACTCTGCTTAATTCTAAATTAAAGATTTTTTGTCCAATTAGAAATTAATCTGGTCCAATAACAAACCTGTCAAAAATGATCGCTGGTAAAATTATAGACTGCCTAACAACCACCGTTTTAACAGATCAACTAAAAGAGAAAAAAATAAACAACCATCACAACTCAACTAAGCTTCTTAGAAAGATATGAAAACAAGAAAAGAAAAAAAATCCTAAAAGAGCAGCCATTTATCCACTGCCATGTTCGACAGTTGAGTCAATCTTCCCGCTCCAAAGCCTTCTTGCTGAAGCGTTACTTAAAAAAAAAAAAAATAGCCTCTTAAAATAAGGTTTCTCTAAGTCTGACCCATAACTTCCTTCGAGACAGGAAATTCAATCTTTCTTCATTTCAAGCTAGTTTGGTGGAACACGATCTGGCTGAAAAATGTCATCTTTGTTGGAGAGACCTTCCTCCAATGTGGAGGCTGACAGCAGCTGAAAGCCATGAGGAGACATAAAAGCAAACCGCACCTCAGCCACACTTTAAGGTATTCGGATTTAAAAGGCAGATGTTGTTTTTTGGTGGACCACTACTCTAAAATACAGCCATCACGTGACCCTAAGTAAAGGCCTTTAACGCCAACTCACCATGACGTATGCACTAACCTGGAGGAGGAGGTGGTGGTGTGGGGCTCTCTGCTGGTCCATCCTCCGCCCTCAGCGGATCCACCCTGTGTTTCCTCTTCAGGTGCAGCTTACTCGTCTTCTTTTTGCTTTGCCCACCTGCCGTGGGTGAATATATAAAAGACATTTCAGGACATGAGGGCTGGTAGAGGACGCAGATGTTAAAACTGCATCACACGGTTTATAAAATACAAGTTTAACTGAAATGCCTCATCCATTCAGCCCTCTTTTTATCCTTTAATATCTCATGTAATCATCTCAAATAAGTTACCTGAACTTGTGTTTTCTGGTGTTTGTCTCGTATCATCTGGCTCTTCGCCATTGTCCTCTTCATACTCCTCCTCCTCCTCTCTCTGCACCCCCGCCGTCAGGCTGTTTGTCTTGCCCTCCTGCAGTTCTCCTTGCCTTTTCCTCTCTTTTTCTTTGTCGTCATTCTGAAAAGAACCCGAAAGAAAGAAAATCATTCTTGAGCTCTTTGAAATACACTGCAGCTTCAGCTCCAGCTCGTAGCCCATACAACATTGAACAGTACTAAACCATTGTGTGGTGCAGGCATAGTGATTATGCACCTTGGAAATCACTGTTCCTATGGGCTGAAAGGGACTCTGAATGTTCTCGTCACTGGCCTCCTCTTCTTGGATCGTCCGGCCTTCTTGTTCTGCCTCTTCGCGCTCCTGTCGTTCTCTGTGGACAGAAACAAAATGTTGACCTTTTTGCATAACAGTATTTTGACATTTCATTTATGCTTGTTTAACTCAGGATTAAATTAGGGAAAGTCTTAGTCTTTCACATTTTAACATTTCAATTTATAACCCCAGCTGTATTTATCATTCAACCATCCTCCCTCTTCAATCTTCCCTAAAGTTCATATCTTCCTGAACACATCTTTTGCTCCTCAACCTCGTTCACGTACTGACCTCTCTTCTCGTATCCGCCGTACTCTCTCCGCCCTCTCCTTCTTGTCTTGCTCCTCTAAAGCGCGCTGCTCGGCCGTGTCCTTCTGAACCCGCTCAGTAATAGCCTCATAGTCTTTGGCAATGTTGTTGAGGAGCCAGTTAAGCCCCTTCTTGATGGACTTATCAATCTTTTTTCCATAGCCTAAAACGGCAGAACACGGCTCCTGGGATAGGAAAGTACATTAAGAAAGGATCAAAACTACAACATCTAAGCATTTAAAAACACCGAGGAGTACAATTCTATTTTTGAAGCCTATGTAGGATTTGTAGCCAGCAAACCTCAAGCTATGTTAAGATGCCCTTTGTTAAGAATTAGAATGAACTGTTGTCCAAGACCGAGCACAGCTATTAGTACAACAATGGCCAAAACATGCCCTGAATGACATTTAAAAGCCGCCTCACAACAGGTGCAGAAACACTTACGATCTGACAGAGACACTTGTTCTCATTAACAAGCTTCTCTAATGACAGGTTTTCGATGATGTCTGCTTCAGCCAGTGCCCCCTCCTGGTCTTGTTTGTTAGCAAGCCTAAGAGCAGAGAGTAAACAAAAAAACAAATGTTTTATTCTAGGTCATAACTTTTGCACCGGATGGTTGAAGAGAGGGGTAAAGACATTCCAACAGTGATTGGGGGTCAGTTGTTTAATCTCCATGGTTACAGCAGCTGGAAATCTTATGGAAATGTGGCTGTGCTGATTGCTGATTAGAACACTCAGCATACCAAAAAAATATACTTCTTATACTTCCCCATTCTGTGCCTTGTGTCCCGATTGGTGATTAAACAGATGCCCCAAAAATCAATATCCACAGCACGCACTCAACAAACTGGACAGAGTACTTTTCAAATGTTATCTCCAAAATTTTCAGTGGCTATTCTGTTTTTGAAGTCTCTCGTCATTTTTATGCCTTTGTTGAGTAGAATTTACTTGCATAATGAGGCACTCACACTAGCACGGGTTTCCCAGCAATGCGCGGGTGCTGGAGGACCTCTGCCATGGTCTCCCGCGTCTCTTGGATGCGCTGGACGTCGCTGGAGTCCACTACGAACACCACACCATGTGACTCTGAGTAGTAGTTTTTCCAGATGCCCCGGATTCTCTTCCCACCACCGAGGTCAAAGATGGTCACCTCAAACTTGCCTTGCTTTAGGTCGACCTTGGAAAAGCCCACTGTGGGAGCAACATCCTGCGGATTATCTGAAAGACAAATTGTGTATTCAGGAGGGCTGAATAACAACTTTGATTTAAATATTAAGATGACAAAGCCTAACAGCAAGAGGTCAAATGTGATTTTAAAAATTCATAACAACAACAAAACAGAGGAGCAAGATAAGTACTAAACAAAGTAAACAAGACACACTGGCAAAGCATTATTAATATTCATAAGAAAAGATCCTAACCTCCCTGGATTCCTCGCACTGTTGCCGTCTTTCCTGCATTATCAAGGCCCACCATCACAAGGGTCACTTTCCTGTAAGACAAAACAAAGGGGGGGGTGAATACATTTGTACAGAAATATCACTACTAAATCCAACAGAGCCAACCTGGAGCCTCCCCTGGCATTAGCTCCCATGACCCATTTTAGGGCACAGATAAGCCAGTTAATAATCTCAATGACCAACTTAATCAGAGACATGTACAGTGAACTGAGTGCGTCAGCAACAGTGACACATGGTGAAGTAACACAAATAAAATTAATCAATGATTCAGCATTTTTGTTCAAGGCAATTTTGTTGGTTCTTTTTATAAAAATAACTTTTTCTTTCTGCCCTCTGTTCACTTATAAATATGTCACTGTACACACATTTCAATAAGAATAAAATAATTATCTTATATTATTTTAAAAATCCTCTTTTAGTGCCATAACAAAGATGCAGGAAGTGGTGTTAGCCAGCATGTACATTAAGAAAAACGTTCTTATGGTGACCACACACAATGAAACAGACGCAGTCATGTGTGTGGTTATACACAGCAGGTGCACGTCTAGTCACCAAGCTGGTAAGAGACAACATTCACCAGCAGTAGTCCAAATATCTTATTTCAATGCTATGATGGGAATTTTAACACTCAAGCAAAACAGAGCAAAATTTGTGAAAACAGAGCAAAATTTGCCCCGCAGTTTGCTAAACTTGCTTTAACAGGAGTTCAAAACTATATAATCTGACTGCATTAAGCTTTGATGCATCCGAGCAGATATAAAAAAAAGAATAATAGCATCAGTACGAACAAAATCCTTCTCACTTGAAAAAAGAAAATCAATAATCTCACAATCTAAAACACTTTTCTATGTCAACACAAGTAAAAAGGAATGTAGCAGCTCAAAACCCCTTTTTCAAATATGCCTTTCCTCTTATCATAAAAGCAACACTGCTGGTCTTTAATCCAAAAACAAAGAACAGAAAAAAAAAAGAAAAGGATTGCATCTAGTGAGAACACAAACCGAAGAGCAACATAATGATCTAGACTAAGCAAAGATGCCCATAAAGCCCAAACGTACAGACATAATCTCGCAGTCTTTGTCTCCAAGCCGCATACTTAACTTTGACACTTGCGCCTAAAAGACATCAATCGCACAATCCATCCAACTGTCCTCTGGAGCCAACTGGCCTTCATCAGGGCAGCCTTACAACGCACATCTCCGAAAGGAGTGACACTGGCCATAAACTCATAACCCTCTGTTGATTGCTACGACAAAACAACCAACAGCAACAAGTCAGATGGAAGAGACCTACTGAACCAACCTGGCCGCAGGATTAGTTAAGGATTTCTTACTAAATCCTAAGGATCAGATGCCTCACATAGTTACCATGTGAGTTAAGCTCTGTTGATCACTTTGTGCTGTTCTTGCTGTTTTACACACACAAATTTCTCCATTCGCGAAACACATATCAGATATCACATATCAGAACAAAAAACTCTTACAATGTAGAACATATAATGTTTTGGTAAGTTTTTCTATGACGGATTAAGATGATTTCAGCACATCGCCGATATAATGCCTTTTCTTTTCGTAAGCATTTGTCACAAAAAAAGTAAAAAACAAACGAGTCAAAAAAAAATAAAAAAAATCCTAATTTAAAAAGAAAAACATTAATTTAACACTTTATGTATGTATCATTTCTAACCGTTCCTGCACCTCTGTTTGCACAACACCAACTCAAAAATAAAAATGCAAGCAGTTGTTTGCAACAATAATCAAAAGATGTGATTTACAGACCAAAATTATGATTGAAAAATTAAGCTTTACAGCACTGACAACAGCAAAAAAATTGCAACGTCTGGTGTGTCTTGGAGTAAAGGAAGTAAAACACCTTGTGAAATAATCAGCAGCTTTATTTGGTCATCTCAGACTGGCTTTTACGCCGTCTGATTTTTCTCTAATCATTACAGATAAAGTAAGAGTTTGACATTAAATTGAAATATCTAGAATTAGAAAGAATATATTGTTGTGTAAGTAAAATGTCCGTTGATGATAGTGAATCAAATCAGCATCTCAGCTCAACTAAATATGTAAATGAGCAAAGTAGGTCCCTGTAATTTACCACCTACTGTTTTTTTTTCTTTCTATAAATACACATTAATTCTTAACCAAACAAAAAAACATGTTTTTTATATCAAGTCGACGTGTCTGATACATCTTGGGAAGTCATATTGTTGTGGCGAAGAAAAAAGCCAAAAATGTATCTTGGCTGAAAATCTACTAAAGCAAATAAAGTATCGTCGTCTGTCGTCATAGGACAATGAAGCTGTCAGTAGTTGTCAACCTTGTCGTGATATGTCTTAAAACGTCAACACAGATATTTTTTTTTTAGACGGTGACAAAGTGGTAGGACCCATGGGAGTCTGCAGACTAAGTTTTAATTTTACGTAGGGACATCTATCGCAGCTTCAGCACGTATAATTGACGACCAAAGATTTTGGCACCACTTTGTGACTTAACTCACCTTGCAGGCTCTCGCCAGCGTTTCAACCAGTTGCAGCAATTCGCCATCAGACTAAACATCGCACTCCGCGTCCAGATGACTGCAATCAAGTGGTCATCTATCCAGGAGCGTCTCCTCTATCCAGCCTTTCCTCACCAGCTGAACGATTCTTTATCAAAATTTGCTACATGGCGAGCTAACACACAACCGTATGAATGCGGAGAGATTTCATGACGCTCGACCTAACCAACGTCACTGATTCAAGGGGTACTTACTCTGTGGTGTTGTTCAATAGTGACTTGGTTAATAACGATTTCAAGAACTACAAAATCCCGTTATCCAAGGTTAGCTAGGCTAATGTAGCTAGCACAAACGGTACCTTGTTTGTTTCAGTCTCTGCACACTAGCACGTCCGTTCATTTAAGAATTATTGTTTTACTCCCCGATAGCAGGCGGTAATATACAACCGAACATTGCCACGTGAAGTATTTTACTCACAGAACATTGACCATTTAGCATTAGCTGTTTCGTAGCAGTCAGCTTTGTTTACGCCGTCTTATTTTCTGCTGCTAGGCTGCGGACGTGCTTACGTCATCTTCCGTAATCAACAAATCAGCGTCGTTCCAAGAGATGCTGCGAGGGCTCGTGGAAAGAGCGACTCCTGTGGGAGAAAATAAATAGCCTCTGGTCGTAATAGTCACAATGTACCCACGAATAACATTTTGCAATGCATGCCGAAGGCTACTCAGTCGTTTTCAGTCTCTGTTCTAATTAT
This sequence comes from Odontesthes bonariensis, assembly GCF_027942865.1. NCBI lineage: Eukaryota > Metazoa > Chordata > Actinopteri > Atheriniformes > Atherinopsidae > Odontesthes > Odontesthes bonariensis. The sequence continues at coordinate 16,312,710 of NC_134516.1, read as the reverse complement.
CTTATTATCAATTAGCAATAAGTCCTGACCTGCTATGATTTGAAGTGTAAAAAGAAATACTCATAATCAAACTTGTAGAACTAACTTGTAAATCTTCTCTCTGCAAATAATTTGAAAACAATCTATTCTATAAATATATTGACTGTCTTGTAAAGCCTAAAGAGATACTCAGATTGTTTTTATGGAGTGTAGCTTACACAAGGACTATGACCTTGGGCCAAACTGGGTTATGGCATGTGTTCTAAGGGCCAGATGTGGTCCAAATGTCACAGACCAGCTGTGACAGGGGCCCAAAAGCACAAGGAAAACACAGTACTGGGCCATGCCTGGTAAATCTGACTGAGTTTAACCAGACCAGGTTTATTTGTTTAACTCTGAGTCAATGCCATCATTCAGGACTTTTGAAACTTGTGCTTCTAAGGCAGAATATAAATGGATGCAGGATACAGATGAAGAAGTGTCTTGAAATGATAAATGATAAATGATTTTTGAGTTCAGGTTGAGCCCCTTTCAAGATCATGATGAAAGATGACATGGGACCATGTCGTGAAGTTCCTTGTTTCCCGGTTTTTGATGCACAGACACTTTTAGGGTAGAAAAAAAAGAAGAAGAAGAAAAGCTGAAGAAAGACTAGTTCTATTTCATGGAGCTATAAAAATAACAACCACTCAAACTTTGAAGAACAAATAAAAGTTTATGAAATAGTAAAGTAGCTGTCATGAAATGAAACAGGACAGTTAGCATGTCAGACTTTTCTTATCATACTTTTTAGATGGTATTGTCTCTCTTTATTGGATTTTGATATTATCCACTGCACTAAAGTTAACCGAGTCTAACGAAGAGAAAAATCCACTAAAAGATGGACTGAGACTCGGCCAAGCAGAAAGAAATGACAAATCATTCTTTATTGCATTACCAGAGTTACTAATATTCCATCATGTTGCAAAACCATAAAGTTTATTAGATCTCTCTGGCTTCCTTGGGCTGAGTCTGCAGGCTGTGTCGCCGTCTGACTCAATATCAAGTGTCTGATATGAGAAAAACGGATGCACTGTAGTTCCTGGGATGAGTTACTGTCCGAGCTCATCTCAACTAGAAGTATTCACAAGTGAGTGAGATGAGTGCAGTCAGGTGAAGGAAGTGTGTCTTTACAAGTCAGCATTATCTCCCCCTGAAACAACTTAAGTTTCATCTTTATGAGATCTGTCTTCTGCGCTCAATTTGCTACAACGATCATCTTTATTTGTTAACTGGGATCCAGTCTTTTTACAGAGTGGAAAGTAATGGCTATTTCTCACTCCAAGTGTCAAAGAGGTGCTGATTTCATTAATGGCTTTTGAAACCATTACTATAACCATTCTTAATGTCCTTCTCTGCAGTGAAAACATTAAATCTGTTTGGCCATATATTTTGTCTTTTGTTATGTGGATTTTAATGGACTCAGTGGTGCAAATTATACCTGGTTAATTACAGAAAATTGCTTTGTTTTGTCCCCCACTTCCAAAAAACATTCCTAAATAAAAGGTGCTTAGAATTTTGTGTGTGTGTGTGTGTGTGTGTGTGTGTGTGTGTGTGTGTGTATCTTAATTACTTTTGTTGTTTTTTTTCACTGTCGTGCAAAGGCTTTTTTAAATTCTAACTATGTTCCACATTGTTGAACAATAATGTATACATGACATGCATGCAATAACACAATCATGTGGTTAGATATTTGAAAAAAAAGACAGCTTTGCACTCTTGGTCGCTGTATTAAGATGCACAGTCTGCTCAGGCCTTTCTTGTTGCATTTCCAGATGTCATATGTCCAGGGGGGGGGGGGGGGGGGACACCAAGTATCTGTAACAATTCTACCTGAAAGCTATGTTTTGAGTCTCCTTCTTCATAGTTTAGATGCATTTTCTCTTTTTTACGGTGCTTTCAAGTTGTGCTTATTGCTCCCATATGTTCATCAAAGTTGTTTTCAAGTTGGCTTATGTGGTGGTCAAATATGTTAGACAATAGGTTGTTTCAAAACTATTCAGAACAGGAAGATGAACTGGTCTAAACAATCATCATGTTTTGATACCACTTCTTCACCAAACTGGAAAAAAGACTGAAAAGACCTTCTCGTCAACCAGCTACTAGCCTCTTTGGCGCCATCTGTCGTTTCTCCGGTATTGCTTTCGCGCATGCGTAGTAAGCTCTTACATGTCGCCGGCAGCTCCAGTGGTGTGGAATGCATTTACAACGGCTCTTCTCTTCATACAAGGTAAAATCGATGCCTTCATTTACAGTACTTTGTCCGCTGAAGGACTTGTGGAAATGCCTGTCAACCTCATAAACCGTAGCGTCTGTTGTTACTATGGCTAAAGTGCGCGGTTTGGATATGTTCTTGCTGGTGTTTTCAATTCAAGCTAGTTATTTTCATAGGAAACCCAGGAAGCCAACAGATCAGACTGCATCCAAAGTTCTCTTCGATCCAATCCCCCTCCTGAGCAGGCACGTAGTGACAGTGGAGCTGTGGAGCTATCTGCCAATAGAGATAAACACTGAGTATAAGGGTCAGGTGGACGACACAACAAAAAACAGAAGTGTTTCCACTTTGGTTGATAAAACCTGAGACTTAAATATGTAACATTATGTAAGATTTCTACCTTAAAATAACAGCTTGAAAAAAATTGTGCAGCTAGAATGAGTTTTAATATTACGATTGGCCTGTCTCCTATGCCCTTCGGGGTCTGAGTTGGAAAAACTGCGCTATGTAACTTTGCTCAGAGAGTCTCTATTATGAGGCGAGGGAAAACTGGCGGCTATTTCCGGGTGGTACTGCACTCTAGGGGCGCCAACGAAGCAGTGCAGAGCACGCCGAACTCTATGGTGGTACTATGAAATCCACATTAGATCCAGCCATTGCTTTGGATAGAATTTTTTATATTTTTTTATTTTCATTTTCCTAAAGGAAGGATAAATTATCCTTTCAAACGGCACTTGGTTTGATTTTTTAGACTCGCTAGATCTTTTTAAAATACACATTTATTGTCAGTATTGCCTCACGAGTGACGTCAGGCATGTGGCATCACTTTACGGCATGGTCAGTCCTAGCGCTGAGCTAGCAGAGAGGTGTTAGCTCAAATAGTTACAGATTTCAGCACATCCCTTTTACATACTCTCTGACTAGCCTCTGGTTTAGCTTTGGTTGTTGTTAGCAGCACCAGGTTAGCACTCTGGCACAGTGGACGAGTGCCGTAAAGCAGCCGGTCGTAATCTGCCGTGCGTTCATCAGATTCCGTTAGCAAAATGCTAGCGGAGATTGACTCGCAAATGCCAGACCTGTAAGAAAACAGAAAGATATAACTCCCAGGTTATTGTACTTTTGATATAAATCTACATCCCGCTGTCAGAAATCACAGTAATATTTTCAGGTTTCAGTCGCTAGTGGGGACATTTTTTGAGTTATTAGCGCCAGCCCTATGGAAAATGGTCATTCTGCACTCGCTCGCCAGCGCCCCCAGAGAAAATCAACTGAACTGCAGCCAAATTTTTTATAATGGGGCGAATAGGAAGTGGAACGGCTGTCTGTAAAAGGGCTGTGCTTTGCTGGACTGGCCCGGGAGCTGAGCGGAAGTACTTCCACTTGCTCTCTGGCACACCTACTGCAAAAACAAATAGACCCCTCTCACGCTCCCAGGTATATAAGACTAAGCTAGCGCAACATTGTCAGTACGATTATCATGGCAGAGGCACCGAAGAAACAGAAGAAGACGTTGACTGATGAAGCAAGGAAGAGAAAGAGAGAGGCCGACGATGTCTCTGGACATCTGGCACGCTGCAAAGAACTACCTCCAAGCCTGTAGGGGGAGCTCCATAATGGGCTTTTTGAGAAGTTACAAAGTATTGCTTTAAGCATAAAGAAGAGCTCAAACTAATTTTGGGTCTAGGACTGATATGGATCTCTGATTTGAAGATAGCTGCCACTTCTCCTTCTCTGCCTGTGGTTTTAGGTCTGTGAACATTTAAATAGCACAAATCTTCCTTCTGCAGCCAGGTTTCTATCTGTTTGGCCTAACAGAGACGTTGACAGGAGAGATCTAATATTCAGCAAACCGCATTAAACGTTTTTTGTTCGGGTAATTTTTTTCTGGTTCAGGTTTCTGTGGCTGCAACTCTGTGTTCAGTTTAGACACTGGTTGTTAAAACAAATCCTGTAAATTTTCACCTTTGTTGCATAGCAACACCATTTCTCACGATCTATTTGAGTAATATTTGGCGGGCAGTATAACAGTTACATGTATGTGTTTATACACTTAGAAATGCGTGTTTCCTCGAAAAGGAATGTGTTTATTTATTTGTTTTACCTTGGAATTGCAGGTTTTCTCTGTTTCATCGCTCTCTTCCGTTGTCATGACACACGTCTTTGTTTATGGCACCCTGAAAACGGGCCAGCCCAACAACTTTCGCATGTTTGACAGCAGCAATGGAAAAGCTGAGTTTCTCGCCTCTGCCTTCACAACCCAGAAATACCCTCTAGTGATCGCCGGTAAATACAACATCCCTTTCCTCCTCAACCTCCCTGGAGAGGGTCACAGAGTCCATGGGGAGATCTACAAAGTGGACGACCAGATGCTGAAATTCCTGGATGACTTCGAAAGCATCCCCACCATGTACCAGCGGACTTTGGTCAAGCTGGAGGTGAAGGAGTGGACCGGGAAGACGGATGGAGAAGAGAGGCCAACACCAGGAAGCATCACAGAGGCGTTTGTGTACGACACCACAACTTATCAGCCAGACTGGCCCTCGCTGCCCAGCTTCGAGAGCTACGACTCGAATGGAGATCATGGCCTCTTATATGTGTACAGAGAGGCACGAGACTGATGAAGCCTGCTGCAGTGAGATGACAAATGTGATTACCTGACTTTTTTTGTCATTCATTGTCAGCTGAGCATATGGGGAGCACACTAATACACTTCTGATTCCATGTTGTGTTCCACATAATGTCCTTAAATAAAGAGAAAAGATTAAAACTAATCTAAATTAATGCAGAATAGGGGTCAGATTGTAGTTGAAGGGGGACGTTAAATGATGGGACTGGCAAATTGGTCTCTACTTTTGCAATTTAAAATCAGTTAGAACTGTAGTGAGAACAAAGCTCTTAAAAACAAGCCGTCTTGTAACACTTGTAAATGTTAAATTTTGCAAACCCCCTGAAGCTCTTTTTCTCATACTTTCTCAGGGATGAATTTTTACAGTTTGGCCCCTGAAGCTAAATTCCATAATTTAATTTAGACGCATCCTAACTAGTGGTTGTCGGTTCCTGTTACAGTGGGAAAGTGCTTCTATAGACATTTAAAATGGGAACATCAATTTATCCTTGTTTTAAAGCAGCATTTTCAATTGCTGTGAATTTTAATGGTTTTATTTTATAGGATCGTATTTGTTGACTTGAAGGTCTTTACACCAGTGCTCTCACTGTAAAAAAATTTAACGCAACCCATTACAGCAGCATGGCCATTAAAATGCGCTTTCAAAAATCTTCGATCATATTTCTGCTTTACTGTCGAGGTCACACTGAGAGGTGGTGCACTGAACCGAACTGCACTGCACGGTCATTTGAAGTAATGTTAGGCCTTCCTCATACATTAAAGGAGTGGCTCTAACATTCTGCTTAATGATTAAGTTTAATCCAGTCCAGGTGATGAGTGATAAATGAGTGATTGGCAAAGCTTAAAAAAAAAAAAAAAACTACTTTAGCCTTTGCTCCAATGAACTTGATAGTTGGGACATGAATTGGGACTATTGTGCAAGTCTTTAACTACACTTCTCAAACTGAGAGATGTTCCACTGTTAAGTGGTTTCCAATGTCCTCTCTGGTTTCTCATTAGGATCTAATTATTAGCTTGAGTTCATTCCTGCTCGACAAAGTGACTAATTCCAGGAAAGATGACTTCTGTGGCAGTAAATAAAATCTAGTGCCACATCTAAAACAACGATGCGTTAACCTATTTTTTTTTTTTACAAAAGACACTGAATCGTCTGCTTCTTTTTTTTTTTGGACATAACTTTTTACCCGTTCGTGCTGATAATCTCGATTTCTTTTCAAACACACGGGGAGAAGTCATTGCTGTAAAACTAAACAAATACTATGAAGCTTCTTGTGGAATTGAAGACGCGACTGTTCTGTGAAACAGCCACCGGTTTCCCCTTGATGTTTGCTGGGTTTAACACCACACAGGGTTTTTAGACACGTCGTGCATATGACGATGTTATCTCTGTTAATGTGTAACAGATACTGAAGAGATTGCAGGACAGCTGATTTCCTCTCTCCATTTATCAGTACATTATGCTCTTTTATAGTCCAACTATACCTCAAAATACATGTTTATCATCTTCCATGTGCTGTCCTAATCGCCCGAGGGGTTCTGTGATCACCAAATAAAAACAAATAAATAAAAAAAAGACATTTTCTGCTTTATCTAATTTATTTTTCATATGAACACAATCTCGTCATTCTTATTTAAAATTGTAAAATCCTGACAGCTGGAGGAACACTGAAGAGAAGGTAATTGGCAATCAACTGCTGAAATCTCTGTTGGCTTTGGAAGCGTTTTGGGAGTAAATCCATTCGTCTTTTCAAACGAGAGAAGAAAAAAGAACTAGAAGAAAGTTTCACAGTGTATCAAAATACTGTACAAAAAAGATGCATTGCAAAAAGGAAAAGATGATATCTAAATGGGTCCGAACAGGCATCACATTCAATCATCTCATTATATATAAACGTGAGTGTGTTCACATGGACACAACTTTCCACATATAGTTTTTAAAATCTGCTTTATGTGAGGTTTAGAAATGGATCGTACTTAATATTACAAATCTTAGGGGAAATGAAAAAGACAAAACTAAACAAAAAAAAAAACGTTACATCCTGAAAGTGAACAGATGTTAGCGGTGTGTTCATGTGAGCAGCTCTAAATAAGGCAACGGGGAAAAAAACCCAAAAACAACACGGAAAAAGAATGCTGCAAGCAACTTCCAGTTTGGCACAAAAAGTTTTAGAAAAAAATAAATCATTCAAGAGTTGTGCAGAGAGTGTAATAAGACACAGAGGGGGGGTGAAGTGGGAAGACCTCTGAGGGTGACTTTGTGTGAAGAGTGAATTCAAAGGCATAAAAATGGGTGACTGCTTGAGCGTCAACATGATTCTGTGCCTTCGATGCGAGTCTTTTCTGCTGTTTGTGCAGCCTGAAGGGCAGATCTACATCCGGGCGAGTGTCAGAATGATGAGGAAATCAAATTCTTTAATAAACATCTTTCCTGGTGCTCGGCAGGGAGCGGCTGGCAGAGCAGGTTGCGCTGCGGATTACCTCCATCCACCTTAGATACGAAAAAGTAAAAAAGGAAACAGATCAAACAACATTTTAACAGCCAAAACCAGCTGTGGTTACATAGCGTGTTGCTTAAATAGGTACAGCCCATTAAGTTGCCTTGACTTAGATGTGAGTTTAATTAAGATTCATCTGCTGTTGTGACCTAAATAGTCAATAATTTCCTTTCACTTTGGTCTTTCAAGGACATGGGTTCAATTCTCAAGAAAGTTGGCTTTATTAAAACTGTACCCAAGTCCAAACTTCAGACAATCAAAAACAGTCCAGCTGGCCTTGGAAAAGCTCGGACTTTTGCCTGCTATTTATTACACCTACAATAAAAAAAAAACATACGACTTATTGCTTGGCTGACAAAGCTAAAACTGGAGCCAATATTCTTCTTTTAGTAACCTCTTGGTTCTGATGTATAATCAGCTGGTTTCACAGCATTTTGGTGATGTCATAGCAGAGCCGTACACCTATACATTATAATAATATTAAACTCATTACATGTTGGACACACTAACAATCATGCTTAAATTTTCCACATTCTCTTCCTCGCAATTAAATTAGCTTCGTCTGAGCTGGGAAGAGGCTCCATCTTTGTAATTTACTCCATCTCTCCTAGTGAATGCCCACCTTTCAAAGGTGTACTCGCTCTCTGATCTGAAGTAGTACACGTGGGATTTAAAGTGAAGTTTGAAGACGTAATCTTTGTGGATGTTCTCCGACTCTGCGGGGACGGTGACAGAGTAGCCCAGAAGAGGCAGGCTGGCCAGAGGGTATTCATCCTGCATTCAGATAAGTCAGAAGAGGGGGTAAACGTTACAGATTATCTTTGTTTATTGTCATTAAGAAGAGATCAATGAGCAGCAACTAAAACCTCAATCCACACCGCATAAATTTCAGCACATATCTACAGATCTCACCTGGTGTGACTTGTAGAAGAAGAGGCTAAAGTTGGTGAAGACCACCCAGAGTTTCTGCCAGCCGTTGCTGTTCTTAAACTTTCTCAGCAGGTTACCCGAGAGCTGGTTCTGAAAACACAAGACGGGTGGGAAACGAACAGAGAGAGCCCACAGCTCAATAAAACAAGGCTACGATTCTATTTTGATGTTAAAAAAAGAGCAAAAGGAAAACTGACAGCCTCCATCTTCACCTGCTCACCTTCACAACGCTCCATGCAAACCAAGAACGTACTTTCATAAACTTTTTTTGTTTCATTCTTCTACATTTAACTTGTCTGGACAGATTCTGATTCTGGATTGTGTCGACCCACTTCCAGGGCTAGTATACATAATAATAATTTACATGGATAAATGTCTATCTATTGTGCTAATGTCCAGAAAAATCTCTCCTGCAAGGATGCGTTCTCAGCTGCTGTAGTACCTCTTCACTCCGCCAGATGTCACTAATGGACAGGCTGTATGTTCTGCAGCAGTAATCCACAGGAAGAGAAAGGGATACTGAAGGCTGCTGAGGGGCCTCAGCAACTCATTTGCCGGACTACTGGCCTCTACCAATGTCAGTGTGGGCAGGTGAACAAGTGGAGGCAACGATTGAGTCAGTTGAGACAGATGGATGAAGATGGAGGGGACGAAAGATGAGAATGAGATGAGAAGACAAAGACAAAGGAAATTGTGACAATTTCCTTTGTCTGGAAGACGACACATAGCTGAAATATGACTGGAGTCGATGTTTAGAGAGAGGAGGAGTAAGACACAAGAACACTGCAGTACCTCCACGGCAATACTAAAGTCCACCATGGACACGCTTGTGTTGCGATGCCAGCAGACGTGCACGGTGGTGTTGCCACGGTGACCCTGACGCTCAAGGGATGAGCGTGAGCCGCAGAGCTCCTCCTCCGACTCCAGCTCGGCTCCACCGTCCTCCGAGAGCTCTGGGGGAACAAAAGATGAGTCCAAATCAGTGAGAAGAACTGCAGTCTCAGTAAATAAAAACAAAGTTGTTCTAATATGCACATATTATGGGTTCCTGCTGATTCATTCATCCCACTGTCTTTACATCAGGAAAATGTGAGCTGGTGAGTCAGTTCATTGAACAGATTTTATCTTTCTACTGTGTTGCAACAGCCTCCACAGCCACTAGACTTTAATCCAACGGTCCATAAATCCACAGCTAACACCCACATGGACTGAAATCTGTGAAGAATGTTCCGAGCACCTTATTCGAACTCATGTCTCAAAGACTGAAGGCAGCTTAGAAAGCAAAGGTGTGTCAACACATTACTGGCAAGCTGAAACTAAAACATGTAGACAATTAGAGTACAGCACACTGCAGTGTTTCTGTAGTGGGAGTGGCATGATGTTGAAATACAAAAAGAAAGAAAGAGAGGATACAGTTAAGCTCTGTGATGAGTAAATCCTAACAGCTGCAGTGTTTTATTCCCACTTCTCTTTAAAATGCAAACTTCCAATGCCGCAGGAAAAGATTTATCCTCGAGCTTAATGCCATAGCGATGATGCGCAATTCTGCATTGACGACAACTGACAAACTATTAAAGGCTTAACTGTCACTGTGAAAAGCTGGTTGAGTTGAGGAATCGTATTACCTCTGAGAAACAAGTTCTGCAACATCATGAAAACCATGTCACAGGCTAATGCTAATGCTCTGCCTTTTAACTCTTTGTAGCACGAAGTGAACCTCTCCAACATGGGAAAGTTGCTTTGGTCAGGCTCCGCTTTTCTTAAACACCAATTCACATTAGACTTGGATGTTTTTCTATGTTCCAGTTAATATATTGTACATTTCAAGAGCCGTTATCGTGACCAAACACCGGTGCTCCAATTATACAGAACAAAGACCTGAGCCAAAACCGTGATCAAAGAAATATGATATACAAAGAGAGAGAGAGAGAGAAAACTCGTAAAGAAATACTTTTAAACTTTGCGAGTTAAAATGTGCACAGTCTCCGTTGAGACAAGGGAGATACGTTTAACCAAATGTCCCCAGGTGTGGCCTAACTGAACGCTGTGGCAGGTGATTAAGATGAGTGATGAATGAATGATGAAAAACAAAACTGAAAGACATTTTCATATCAGGTGGCACAAAAGACACGATGAAATCACTGAGATTACTGATGCGCTGAAAGCTGCAACCTGTCTGGTAAAAAAAAAAAAGAACAGACGGGAGAAAAGTCTTCGCGATCTGTGGGAATAGCAGCATCTACAGGGAGGGCTGTTTGGTGGATTAGAGAAGCAGGTGTTTAGATTTTACCCTGGTCCAAATTGGATTTGTACAACAAACTTTTTGCACATCTTACTGTTGTCAGTTGGACTGGTGGAGAGCAGGTCAGCATTCGGGTTGCTGCTCTGTTCTGCCAAGTCAATGGCCATCCTGATGTCCTCCACCCACCGCTCCATCTCTGAAGCGCAGCTGGACACAAAGAGAAACATGTGAACCTTTACAGCTAAGCACACTGGATGAGGAGAAACTGTCATACAGTCAACTGCCACTCACAATAAGCAATACATCATGGCTGTGTGTACACGACAAAGTACTATCTGTTTTACAAACAGATAAAACTTTAATCAGTGAGTGAGTCACTGAATGGAAAGTAGGTCACATTGTCCAATTAAATTTGATGGCAACCCAACTGTGGAAGAACTCCCACAGAGGAAAAAAAAAAAAAATCTATTTTAATGAGACTGACCTGTATTCATCTGTGAAACTTTTATTCCTGGAAGATTCGCAGCTTCCATTCATAATAGACAATAATGTAAAACTGCAAAACTTTACTTTTGAGAAGTTTGAAATGTTTTTGTCTTGCTTTATGTGTGTGTTAGTGTGTACCTGGCTGCCACCACCATAGACTGGCGCTGCCCAAACAACGTAAATGAGTGAGGGACTCCCCACTCCTCTTCACTTTCTCTGATCTGCAATGAAGCAATGAAAACAAATGCAAAGGCAGCTTTAAAAAAAAAAAAAGAAAAGAAAAGTGAGCAGGCATACTTTGGTCAGTCAACTTATTCCTCTCCTGTGCTGGTGTACTGAGACAAGGACACTGGTCCAATTAAATGTCTTAGTACATTTTTAAGTATAGAAACCGTCTTGCTTACAGAGTTGTGTTTATTTTGTATATAGACATGCAGACTACAAAGAATTCAAAATAAAACAAAATATAAAAACACTGGCCGCAAGTGGGGCTTTGTAATTTTTTTGGTTTGGGCCAGTCAAACTTGCAAAAAAACTTTTAAAGATATATTATCATGTACCGTCATGCCATAGAGAGGCAGCTGTCCATGAACCTTAAACTGGTTGGATGGAGTCATCCCTCGACTTGTATACACCAAGGAATCACTAAACTAAGGGAAAGGAAACATAAAGAAAGTTAGCAATACTTTTTTTTTTTTATATTCTAAGTACCAAACTGATGTGCAAAGTCATACCAGGAAGAACATTCTCTGCTGAAGACCCTTCCCCGACAGTTTGCTGAGGCAACCGAGTCTGATGAACTCCTGCGAGTTAAACGCAAACATGACATGGGAGCGTCAGGGAGCTGAGGACAAACTCTTCAAATGTCCAAGATCAGTCTCTGTTTTCTCAAGACTGGCTAGAAAAAATTAAAAAAAATGTAAAAAATAATAAGTTTACCCTCCCAGGGATGACAAGGTTGTCGATGCCGGTCAGATCTTTCCTCAGCTCTAGAAGCTTCTGGAAGTTCTCCATCTTCATCATGGTGCCCTGAAGCTGCAGGACCATCTCTGAGATGTCTGCCAGAGCAGCTGGAGGGGTTGGGGTTTTGGTAGAATGGGATGTTGGGTTATAAAAGGCAGAGAACACGAAGGAGGAAAGGTAGACGCACACAAAAACGCAAAAGGCAAACGGGTACCTCGGCAGTCTCTAAAGTCTTCATGGGTGGGCGGGTAGTGCTTGCAGAGCCTCTCCAGGATTAGTTTGTAGTGCAGCAGGCGGTGGAGAGGCCTGAGGAGGAAGATGTAGAGGGGCAGGTAGCAAACTCTCTGCTGCTCAAAGTCTCGGCACAGACCCTCCACCTTCCGATTGGATCTGAGGACAGATAAAGTCACTCTTTCCAAATTCTACTACAATTTGGTCAACTTCTCTGGTAATGTTTACAATTTTCATCCATCTAGATTTATCCAGCCTACCTACAAGCCCGTTCCAGTTCCACCAGGCACTCTGAATGCTTCTGGAGATTAATTGTCAACTGCTGCAGGTACAAAAAAGTTGAAACCAAGAGTGAGAGGTCATCTATAATCCAAAATCTTAAAACAGACAGTAAAGGGTTATGCCACAAAGGGAGGTGTGGAACAGTTACCCTCAGACCCTGAATGTTCTTCAGTAAAATATCACCAATTCGTTGATAGTCTCCCTTAATATGGGCATTAGAACGGCCCTCCCTATGAAAGAGAAGAGAGAGCGTTTGTCATTCACTGAAGTGCAGTACTACTTATTCACCACTGGATGTCAGGCTAGAGCCACGTTTCTCAAACAGGTCTGGAAAATCCTCACTCCATCCCCACCTCCCTGTTCATTTTAGCAGCCTGTCCTCCTCCCTGTTACCCCAGAAATAACACCATGCAGATTTCCAAAGACAGGAGTTGGAGAACTTGAAGTGTTTGCTTCTGTATATTATAAGTGAGGTTGTTTTGTTTCATCTTATTTTGGTGTAGGTCTCACTTGTGACCTAAAAGTTTTGTGCTGCAGCAAACTTAGTTATCGACAAAGTAATTTATGTTGGCTTAAGGAAAAGAAATGAATGTTTGGATTCAAAAGCTCAACCCCCAAAAAAGTGAAACTTGGATTTCAATTTGGCAGATTAAAACTGCTCATAGGAAAAAAAGAGACGGTGGATACAGAAATATAGCAGGGTCAATTCTTTTGTGATTGTCTAAGAACACAAACTCTAAGGCTGCACTGGCAACACTAATCTGTTCTTAAAATGCTTCTCATTTTTCTGTTTGATGAGCATAGGGTCAACCCAGCTTATGTCAAAACACAACATTTCCTTTGTCTTTTTCTCAACATCTGGATTTAAAACTTCTCAAGAGATGAGTTCAGGCTATTTTTTTGTTACCACCATGATTAGTTTTTAATTGTAAAAATGCTGTGCAAGGGTTTTGGGAACCATGGTCAAAGTTTCTGTTGAATTCTAAGTTAAGCACGTAGAAACTGACCTGATTGCATAAAAGCTTAAAGCTTGTAGATATTTTAAGCAACAGTACTGTTTCTTCTAAATCTATTCCACTTAAAAATGAAACAGGAGAAGCCCCAAAGGCAAAAGCTCGAGCCACCTGCACGGACAGTTCTTAGTCAAGTCCTCTTTGGCGAATGTCACAGCCTCTAAACACATTTTAGTAGCAGCTAAGAGCACTTTCGGTTCATTTTGGTTCATTCCTTCTGAAACAGCCACTTATTCTGCCAGATACTTGGAGTTTTGAGATCCTTAGTTATGTTTTGGTCTGTTAAATGTGGGACTCGTGGTCCAACTTTGGCTTGCCCCTCTTGAGGTCCGTTGTGGATTTTAAGGGCGTTTAGGATAATCATGTTGTAGAACCTTTAGTTTGTCGTAGGTGTTTAATTGAAAACATAATTTTCTCCACCTGGCAGCAACAAAAGCCCAAAGCATGATCAATCCACCCCCATGCTTAACAGTTAAAGAGATGATCTTTTCTACCAGTCCCATTTACGCATCAAGCTTGTTTAGATGCTCATTTTGCAAACTTCTGATAAAGGTTTTTTTTTGCCGAGGATGTAGTAGAACAGTGCAACACCGCTCAAAGGTCTGCTAAAAAGTTATTTTCTTTGCTAAAGACAGTTCTTATTTACATTTGTTAGAAAAAGGAAAAAGCTCCCTGACAACATGTTCCAATCTTATTATGGCCACCTCCTCCCTAGCTGGCTTTAATAATAGCCTTTGATTATTCTCTGAACGGGGATGGAGAAATACCCACCACTGCGCCAGCCGCTGCTCCGTCTCTTTGAGGAATCCCTGGTGAAACCTGTAGACCGGATCATAGTGGGAACAGATCAGGTTCTTAACAGAGTCCGGAAATGCCTCGTCTTTCCCTGCGACACTCTGAAAGGACTGCAAAAATTGACAAAGGCACACATAAATAAGCAGAAATAGAACACTGAAAAGACATGTGGTCACGTGTTGTAAACATCCATAATGTGCAAATTTAAGTTTTTCTCAAAATATTTATTTTTAAAATTACACACACAAAGAAAAGTTTAACCTTCTATTGTGACACAATACATAATTTTCCAATCGGTGATACCGAAGCACACATGGGTAACACAAACAAATGCATGCATGTGATCCCACAGACTCTTAAATACCAGGTTGACAGGTCAGAGTGAGGGATTGGCCTTGAAAACAGATGACAGTGGAGAGCGGACACAAACGTAAACACAGTCTGATCCTCTCGGCACTATGCAAGCGCGCTCCAACCCCCACACCAAGGTGTTACATCCCCCCTTCGGGGTAAATCACAGAGTAAAGGTGGCAGCTACTGGGGACAGTGGGCTGTCCAGCTGTTTCACAGAAGGACACAGCAAGAGAAAAGATGGGGGGATGGTGAGAGAACAGAGAGAGAGGGCGGGGGAAGGGCTGTGGTTACTCAGGCCTGAGCCATGCCACCCAAAGAAAACATTTAAGTGGTTTTAAAAAAGGCACCAGCACACGCCTTTCACCCACATCAAAGAGAGTGGAAACTATTCTCAAAAGGAAAAGGCGGCTGAGAAAGAAAAAAAAAAAACCCAAAAAAACCCAGACACGTTTTCCCCTTTATATTGAGTTCAAAGGTCACAGTCGACTTCTCTGACAGGTGCCTAAACCTGGGTTTTCCAGTTAGTGGTTTTTCCATCCTAATTGTTAGATACAGACTCTAAAACAAATAGTACAGCTGAATCATATAAGATACAAACTTTGCTGCACTTTTATCCCAGGTTCTTGGTTCCAGATGTTTCATAAATGCACTGTCAGCATTGATTCTTGTTGTTTTACTTGTAATCTAAAGCAAGGACTCAGATGCAAGGTAGGAGATGGTAGATTAGCTCTTGACCTCACAGTAAAACGTCATGATGGTAAGGAAACATGTTTGAAATTAGTAAGAACTTTGAAAAAGGCAACGTGCTACAGTGAGAATCTGACCAAGCACCAAGGCTATGAGTTTGGAGGGCTGAAATTAAACTTTAACAATATTTCATCTCCATATATCATATAAGTAAACATAAGACGTAAAATGCTGCTAACACTCAATATTCTGTATTAATATTTATCCACAGTAGTCATAGTTACTATGATGGTAACTGCAGGTTAATAGTTACAAATTAAATGTGTGAGATGTCATTAGGATTTCCAATCATTTAAAATTTGTCTGATGATTGAGGCAAAAGTAAAAATGGGATGACTGATAGAATTTTTCAAAGTAGCAAAGTGCAGTTATCAATTTTGTGACCTTTGACTATTTTGCTGGAATTTTCTTGGGAGGTACAACCAAGGCAGAGATGGGTTTATACTCCATTAGAGCAGACAAATTGCACAAATTGAGACCATATTTTTATACAAAGCAATTTGATGACAAGTGATACGAATGTGATGTGGGCAGAGTAGACTCACTTGTTTTCCCCCAGTGATTTAAAAATTCATATGGAAGTTATTTTCACCTCTCATCTGTCTTGCACAATGAATTACTCATAAACCATCAGAAGCTGAACCTCGGTCATCAGCTATGGGCCAAGCTAAGTGCACATTGATGGCCACTTTAAAAATGGAAATTCTAATAAAAAAAAAAAGTCCAGAATGCTGCAACAGTGTGTTGAAACAGCTCTATGGTAATATTCATGCCACATAACAGAAAGTGAGCTCTGTCAGCTTGTGACTCTGCTTCATGTTAAATCCAAGACAGATATTTAAAAAGATCAAACAGTGCTTTTTTGTTTTTTTTTTAAATTTTTACTGCGAAATGCCTA
This sequence comes from Odontesthes bonariensis, assembly GCF_027942865.1. NCBI lineage: Eukaryota > Metazoa > Chordata > Actinopteri > Atheriniformes > Atherinopsidae > Odontesthes > Odontesthes bonariensis. The sequence continues at coordinate 16,296,415 of NC_134516.1, read as the reverse complement.
TAATCCCAGTTCTTAGGCTGCACAAAACCATCAGACTTACTGTTCTTTCAAGATGATTAACTTCAGTTCATTTCCCCCAAATTTCTCCTTTGTAACAACAAGCTTTGACTCATCGTTCCAGCACCAAGGATTGCGATTCAACTTTGCCAAATTGGCTCCTGATCTGAGGACAGATGGCTTCATGAAGATTTCCTCTCCAAGACAGAGGAAAATAACCACAGCTTGGTGGAACATCATGGCTGGGCCAGGTGCATTGTACATGTACATCCCAGTTGCCTCTGCTGTTTTCAAAATCATCGAAAATACAAAAGCCAAAAGAATGATTCATAAATTCTTACCTCTGTGATAACCTGCAGGTCTTTGAGATAGGTCCGCTCCGTCGTCAACAGTTCCTTGGCTATGAAGTAGGCTTTGTCTGTGGGAAACTTCTGGACCAAAAAAAAAAAGGAAAGATGAGATCGATACACCAGTCTATCCATCAGTTTATACATTGAAAGTTTTGCCCTCTTCTTCAGTGAGAAACCCCTTTAATCTGTTTATCCAACTCTTTATTCCTAAGCAGAACAATGATAAAAAATAACAGCGTCTGCAGACTGTTTAGATCCTCAAGTCTTGAGCGATTTTGTTGCTAATTGAGCAAAACAGATGGAGTGGAATTGACATGCCCACCTTCCGCCTCGCCTCATCTTCATCATCATTGCGAATGTATCCAGCCTCAGTGAGCAGTGGGCTGGTTAGTGGTGAAAGCTGCTGTCCCTCATGAATCTGCTCCACACCCTTGATGCTGGTGCTGCCCATCCCCTGACCATTTACAGAGCCATTGACAACCACATGGGGACTTCCCAGCGGCGACTTCTCTGAACCAGGACTTTCTAATGGCGGAAAGCAGGAAAACAGAAAAAAGGGGGACAGGAAAAGAACAAAGAGAAGACAATAAGGGAAGTTGTTACATTGGACAGTACTCCCATGAAATTCACTGCCAGTGGGTGTTCATCTTTTTATCATCTAATTATCACAGTTGAGGAAAAGACTTCCAGATTTACTACACTTTTCTCAAAGAATAATCTTTATTCAACATTACGAAGCTCAGTATCTTAACACGTTCCTCAGATAACTCCATTAATTAACCTACATGGCAATGAACTTCAAGGTTAGACAATCACAAACAATCCATCAATCCAGGTCACCAAATTATAGCCATCGATTTGCAGTGAGCTGCCCCATGAGAAATATCTTAGTCGGTTTATCCTAAATTAGACTATCTATTCTATTCCACTACAGTATTCTACACTTCTACAACATGGTTAAAATAGTTAGAAATGTAGTAAGATGGAAAGAAAGCCAAATTGTACAGTTTGTTAGTAAGGCATCTATAAAATCTACAAATAGTATATTTTAGTTCAGTTAAAAACTAAAAAAAAGTGTTAAGAAGATACATATATGCTCTTATTTCATTCAAAACTAGAGACCATGATCTTCTATAGACCAGTAGACATCTCACTAGTTCTGATGACACCTAAAATCACCCATTTTCTAATAGGAGTCAAGTGTGAGTTTAGGCGAACTCTATTTCCGGCACTACTCTTTGGGAAAATGGCATCATCCAGACAGAAGAAGTAAACCTACTGCCACTACGGTTAAAGTCGTTAGATGTTAACTACATGTTGCTACGTTGTGACTGTATACTTGCCCAGTTGCAAAGTTTCCAAAGAGTCCACTGTAGCCTATACATCAAACTGGATCATGGGTAAAACCATGGAAACGACTGAGTGCAGATCTGTGAGGGGGTGTTTTTAAGAACTTACCACCGTACAAAAACAACACTAAAAGGGCAACAATAAACTAATACAAAACACAGAAACATGCACAACACTGAACAAAACAAACAGCCTCTATGCTACAGACTTACTAGCACATTACAAGACATGGGTAGGGTGCACAAATCAAGCGGGTGGATGTATGTACTGATAGGTGTGTGAGGGGCCCCATCTCCACTAAAGATAACTCTGGAGTTCCTTTTGTTCAGTCATACAAAGCTGTTTTTTATTGATACTAATGCACCACAGTGAGTTACAATGTTAAAAAGAGAGATGAAGGGGAAAGAAGGTAAAGAAAAAAAAACGCAAAGAAGCCACAAATAAAAGATCCAGTGTGTGTTTGGCGATAAATGTGCAGGAAGAGTTTAACAAGAGTGACAGAAAACAGGTGAATTAGTGCTTCCTTAGAACGTGTACTCAGTATTTGTTGAGTGAGAAAGTATCATTTAAATTCCTTCCGGTACAAACTTTCTGCAGTTAGACCTACGACAGTGTGGCCTCTGCGTGTTCAGTATTTATAATTATTTCACAGCATGCTACATAACTGACATGCACCACATCAGAAAAAAAAAAAAAAAAGTAAATGCAGAGCATGCAGACTTAAAGGTAGGGTAGGAGATCCTGGATTTTGAGTCCAGCGAAGCTGCATTTTGAAAATACACAGGTAAAAAGTCCCAACCCTTTTCTTCACTTTCCCCCCCGAAGGCACGCCTCTAGAGTACATGAACGCGCACGAGCACGAAGGTGCACGAGCGCTGTTCTGACAGCAAGCATCGATCGTTGCCGTATTTAGTATTTAGTTTACGCTAACTATACGTTTAATAATGCTAGGTGCTAGCCAAGCTGGCTCTAGTTTAGCTTCCTGCCAAGCTTCGTTCACAGAGCAGGGTACGCGCACAGGGGAAAGGAGGGGGAGGGGGAGGGAGAGGGGGAGTAGATTGCAGTTTGATAGACGGCATCAGAATCCAATCATTGTGAACGGTCCGTTCACAATGATTGGATTCTGTTTTTCCTAGATTGTACGTTCTAGAGGCCACTAAAACTTTTCATATTTGTGTCAAAACTTTTAATTAATTGGTTGCAATGGGGGTGTGAAGAGTATTTCAAGCAATATGTAAAAAAATGTTCCAGAAAAAGATCCCCTACCCTGCCTTTAAGCAGCCACCAATCTGTTTCAGCGTAAGAACAGTTAGAAAGCTGGTTTATTCATTTTAAGAGGTCATGTCAGGAAAAAAAAAAAAAAAAAAAAAAAAAAAAAAAGTTATATTAGCAGGAAGACACGCACAAATGTGATATCAAAATGCTCCCTTTTACCATTTCATTAACCTAAATTTGTGTAAATAGTTTGAGACACTGGAAAATAGATCGGTTTGTTCTCTTTCTGAGAGGGTTAACACTGCTCTCATAACTGTAAGGTAAATGTGAAGCCAGTTAGCTTAGCTTAGCATGAAATACCTAGCTTGGATTTGTCTCTAGTTAGCAAACTTAGACAGGGGTAACAAAATCCCAATAATACCAGAGTGTGCTGCTTCTACACATAACTGTAAAAAGATTAGATGTAAAAGAGCTAATTCGTTAATTTTAGTGGTGATAACTAGTAGACAAAGCAGAGATAATTGTCATGCTAAGCTAAGTGGCTGCTGGCTGTATCTTTATATTGGCAGAAAACTGTGATGCGTTGTAATTCTTCTCATCTAACTGCTGTATTATCCAAAATATATGAATATTTCCTTAAGCAAACCCAATATCAGTATATTTACACACAGCATATTTCCATAGCTATGTGTATATTTATCCCATATGAAACTACAATTATTTTACTTTTGAATTTAAAGATAATCCAACAAATTGACTTAGATCAACTTCATAAACATAGAAATTACATTACGAATAAAACAGTTCAGTAGGTTGTTACAATAGAAAGGCATTTAAGGGCCATGGTAGGTATAAAAAGGAGAAGAGAAGAGAAAAGAACCAGCAGAAGTGGTTGAAATTCAAACATTTTTTTTTTTAAACCTAAAATGGCCTTATATCCAATCAAACTACTGTATGTACAGTACATTAAAACTGATCAAAAATTACTGGCTGCAAATGCAAACAGGTGACAATTAGTGAAAGGAGGAAAGGTGGACTCAACCCTGGTATTCATTTGTGTACATGTGTCCAAACTTTGACAACATAGACTTTCAGGTCTTGCAAAATAAAATACCATGTCTCTCAAATGTATCTTTTTTTACACTTACATTACACATTAAGCTTAACTTTACTTGTTTCTGTCTACCATAGCCTTCTTACTTTCCATTCAAAGAACACTGGAGTTGAGTTGGCCCTGTCCTTTCTTTGTGCGTAGCGTGGAAACCTGGGGCTTAACACAAACAGTTTCTAAATGTTTGAAATAGACACGTGCAGTTAATTAATCACGAGGCCCTGGCGACAAACAAGGCTCAAAACCTGTAACACTAATAGGGAAAGAAGCCTACGTCTGATCACATGTAAAACATGTAAATTGCACGCAACGTCTCTCAAACATCTGCAACAATTTTCGAGCCCCATGACCAAAACACATAGTGACAGAGTGTGCAAAAGCAGAACAGAGTGAGAGAAAAGCAGGATTTTTTTTTTCTTCCTGGTTAACATGCATTCACAGTAAAGAAAAAGCAATGGTGAGACACCAGTGTTTAGAAGCCTTTTCCCCCACCCCCTCAAAAAAAAAACATGCTCAAAAACAGTGCATTTACAAAGCAAGAAGCATGAACATTTTTTTTCATGAGGAAATAGAAGCTCTGAGGAAAGAAAAAAAGTAATTTGACTTCAGAAAGTGATGAAACATTTAACACACGTAGTGCAAGTTCAATCACATTATAGCTTGAACCCTGACATCTTGCTTTAGTTCTTTGCTCATGGAACAAAATAAAAACAGCGAGTTTTTTCTGAAAATGCTGTCAATTTTCCAAAATGAACAATTTAAGTATTTGTTTTTTATGCTATTTGGAAACAGATGTCCATTTTCATCTTAATAAGTTAATTTACTTGTTCCAATTCAGGTTTTCTGTGTTGTGAAAAAAAAAAAAAAAGACAGAAGTGAGCAACAAGCCATCCGACCAACAAATGACAGATGGGATGGGAAGCCTTCAATAAACAGCAGTGGAACAGGTGAGAAAACAGCAGGCAGAGAGACCGATAGATACCAGTTAGAAACCTTGTTTTGTGTGCAGTGCATGCCAGGGGCCAAAGCCGAGCAAAGCCGACAGCGAAGGATGGATTAAGGACGATGGTTGACATTTTTGATTATTGTTTATGGTGTGTAAAACCCTCAAAGAAAGAAAAAAAGAACAGAAAAAAAGCCAATAGAAGACATGAAACGGAGACACCAGAAGCTTTTCTTATCATCCATAAGAGAGAATTAAGAGTCCTGTGTGCACTCTTCGTAACAGCTTAACTGAGGCAAATGATTAAAAATCGTGGTTCTCCACTAAGGGTATATACTAAAGTGAATCACTACAGAATATCTCCAGCACAAACATCCAAATCACAGTGCAAGTCGCCCACAACAGACAGAAATCGACAAAGGATTAAAAAAAAAGTGCTCAGAAGGACGTCAGCTTGGCCGAAACCAAATTGGAAAGGCAGACCAGCTGTTAGCGACAGCATTCCTCCTCTGGCAGAGTTTACACAGTCTTCTACTAAAGTAGTACTTTGATACTATCCGTTCTACATCAAAAACATTTAAAAACACTGTACACTTCGAGGTACTATAAATCAGTTCAATGATTCCTATAAAATCAAACTGTATGCAACAGCTTTCCCCTTTTAATCCTACAATTTCAACAATAAACATCAACAATGAAATCCCTTTCTCAACCTCTATTGCACAACACAAAGTGAAAAAATGTATTAGGGTTGTGTTGAGAGAAACCCGCACATATAAAGACACACAAATAAGAGTCGCCTCAGTGGATCGTGCCAAAGGAAGGCAGCAGATTCTGGTTACGTTTCACCAATAACCAGAACCACCTAAAACAACTTTTCTCTCCCACTTAGTGTCAACGACAAAAAACAAACCATACTCTAATTTGCAGCTACGAGCAGTAACATCTTAATTTGACCTACACAGAATAGACTGACATGAATATCATCAATGCTAACAAATACCTTTTCACAAAAATTGTGGAAGAACTGTAGAAATAATCTTCCCAAAAAGCTCTAGATGTGAACGTTTTCTTCTAGATTTCTATCTACACTGAATATACAGTTTTTAAGTTATGGCACATTGAAAAGGAAAGATTTCCTTAAGAGTATAATCTTAGCTCATACCTAACTATTTACAAAGAGGGTGCTGACTGATTGCCTGTAGAGTTAAAATCAGCACTTAGCATACACAGTTCTACACAAAAATGGGGATTGTTGTGTTTAGAAAAAAGTATTGTTATTATCAATCTAAAAGTAGGCCAGATGTTTAAATTCTATAGTAACAATCTTGCATTTATATCAAAAATGATTATTTGCAATTTCAAAAGTATTTAAGAAATATGTGTTTTTCTATATAAGATGTGAAAAGATGGACGAGATCTGAAAATGTTTCACTTTGTAGTCTACTTTCTCTACTTTGATGTTCAAATATGAATTTTGTTAAGAAAAAAACCCAAAACTGTGCTTCATCTGTTGATTATCTATATTATTATATACGACATTAAGGTATGTGATTTCACATTGTTTTTCAATAGCGCATTATTGTGGCTCATCATCTCATTTTGCGCGCCTCTTGCCTTCTCAACAGCTAAAAACCCGACCTCCTATATCTTCCTCCTTGAAGCGGTAACACCCTTCCTCATCCTCCCCCTCACCATTGTCCCCCTCCTCGAGCCGCAGACGTCCAAAGGACAGCTTGCCGTACGTTAGCGGGGAGGAGTTCACGCCGTTCGAGTTGACCGAATTCATGGAGCTCACGGCAGCCGGGTTGCCATACAGCAGCGGCTGGCTGTATGCGCTGCTGCCAGTGTCCGACTCCGTGTCACTGGTGTCGGTGCCGCTACTGGTGGACCCGTCAATCATTTGGACCGGCTGAGTTAGATTGTTGTTGTTGGTGGTGCTTGGCTTTCCTTGACGGCCAAACAACCGCTGCGTAGTGTTGGACCGCGCCTGACTTGGAACCATGACGTTTACATGGTTACCGTTCGTTACAATCATTCTTCGCTCCATCGGGGCGGAACAGGGGGCATGACCGTTCAACCCAGTACGATGAGGGTCATGGTGGTGGACGGGGGTGGATGTCACCTGGCTGAGAACGAATGGATCAGTATCAGAACGGTTCCTCATGTTATTGTTGTTAAATGGTTTGACCAAATGCGATGGTGTTCGGTTCGAGGTGATCGGGGAGTAGCTGCCGTAGTGGTTTGGTGGGTGGGATGACGGAGGGACAGGAGTATTTTCCACTGGGACTACCCCGGGACGTTTGCTGAAATAATGTCCGCCGTCATCCCACCGTGAGGCTGTGCGCTGGTAGCTGTGACCGTTTGTCATTTCGGCATGACTGAACGAGTTTGTGCGTGGGTGGAAGCTGCTGATCACCGGGCTTGCACACTGGCTGCGAGTCCCGTTTCCTAACGGTCGACCGATTGCTGCACTTCGCTTGTCTCGACCCTGAAAGATTTCATCCAACAGCGTGCTGTGGAGCGGGAGGCGCCCATGAAAGGAGCTTCCGTTTGACAGAATTTCATCATTTGTTAGCTCATGACTCATGTTAAACTTGTTAGCCACTTGAGATTGATCTACAGCGTTTCTGTTACCCAGAACACCCTGCTGCATCACTCCCTGGTGATTAGTGTGGTAGAACCCATTTACAACCCCAAACAGACTCCCAGCTTGCCCCCCACTACGGCCCACGCTACCCCTGTGCCTGTAAGGCTCATCCTCATTGCTGTCATTTGCACTGCTGTGGCCCCTGGGAGCCCTGCTACACTTTGTAACATCACATTCGCTATCTATGTCGCTGCAGTCTATGTAAGGAATAGAGGAGCTGCTGCCTTTGTTTGCCCTGCAGGTTGGACCTGGGTTCAGGAGATGCTGTTCTGGTGCTGATCCTGTCCTGTTGTGATTCTGTTGGGGCGGGTCTGAGGCGGACATGGCGTTGTGGAAACCATTGGTGGGGGCAGCGATGGCCGGCGGCTCCTCTGAACCATTAGATTTAGCCTCCTGGCTCAGTCTGGCTGAGTTGGACTGGTCCATTAACGGGACCGACATGGCACTCTAAGAAAAACAGAAAAGTGGAAAGGGGCGTGGAGGGGCTCTTATTTATGTGGGCTCTTTGAATAAACTGTTGTTTACAACCTTACTGAAAAGAAAAATAACTCAAACATTCAGTCCCAAAAGCTGCTCAACAACAGCTTTGTGCTTAACTGTTTAACAGCCCCGGACTCAAACATACATAAAACAGACTCAAAGAGCCTGTAAATGTGCGTAACAAGTGAAGCAACAAGAAAAAATAAATAACAAAAAGACAAAGCCTATGGGTGGTTAAAGTTGAAAAGAGCCTTCTTGCTGTTTGTTTTACCTCTTTTGGCACTTGTGTTTTGAAGGATGAAGATTGAGAGGTCATGCTGCTGCTGGAAAGAATCTTACTGTGCTTCCTGTAAAGAGGGGAGCCGACACATGAGGTCAAACCACATGCAACCAATCAGCTAATTAACTGACAAATCTGATTGCTGTTGTGAGATCTTGCTAAAGCCACTGCAGGGTCTGCCTCATGCAAGGATTACTGCTGCAGCGGAGGGGGGGGTCTGAACAAAGGGGATGTCTTCACCTCTCAAAGGGAACTTTCTTGAGCTCAGAGTCTTTCACATAGTCGATGATCTGCTTCTGGGTTCGGCCGCTGTAGGTAGATAACATAAAAAGAGAAGATGGTAATTTCATGCCAAGTCTAGCAGCGATTCCCACATAATGTTTTGTTTTATTTTTTCCTGCTGGAAGATTCATGTGCATGATGACAAAATACAAAATAACATAACCATGGGGAAAGTATTGATGAGGTTTACAAGCTTTGGTTATTTTTTTATTGAGTAAGTTTAGGGCTTCAAAACAGCTTTTTATTAATGTTTAATACCCCTCATTTTGCCTATGGGGGAAAGATTTGTACTCTGATCAGTTTGGTGGATTAGTTTAGGGGTTTTGTTCCATAAAAATGTGTAAAAACACACTGAGATGTTGTTTTGGTGTAAATTTTAAAAGTACACATTAAGGATCAACTATATGTTCTCTTATTTTGCAACTTTTGTGGCTCTCTGATTTACAGATCTTCAGTTTCATCAAATCACTGTATGCAAGTCCATACATTACGTACATTACAAGATACATACACATTACTTAACAATTAAATCTGCTGTTAAACTGAAAGTTTGTTTTAACTTTAAATCAAAACTTACAAAACCTGACCCAGTTTGCTATGTAGACACTCTGTCATAGAGACTGACTTTACACCAGAAAAGAAAAGGGAAAAAGTTAAGTTTAAAGTTAGAAGAAAAAAAAAAGAGGTTGTTAAGTTGATACTGCACAAACCAAAGATGAAAAGAAATATTTCCTGTCCTGTTCTCACCTGAACCGGAACGAGGATCCTCTGGTGAAGAGGATGGGCTTGGGTTTAGGCTTGGGCTCCTCGAAGAGTCTGAAGAAGGCATGATATTCAACGCAGATCTTCCAGAAAATCTTGCAGCAGTCTCTGCTGGCCATGGCGAACTCCAGTGTGTCGTGGTGGGCGTTCTGCTGGAGGACACAGGGCAGATATGATTGTGGACGGAAGAAAAATAAACTGTAAAAGGCCAAATAAGGGAGGTACAGATAAAGAAAATGTTTTATGTACTTACACCGGGGTCAGCTCTTAGCTTGATCAGGAACCTTTTACGTTTGAAGCTCAGCTTGCGAATCTTGGCCCAGTTAAAGGCGTTAATTTTTGTGTAGCCCTGAATGCAGGAGAAAATATATTGATAATCATTATACTTGTACAAGAATTAAGATATGTTGTTCTTCTAAATAAATACTAATATGTATTTGTGCTCTAAAATGAATAGATATTTCACTCCTGGAAGCATAAATAGACAGCAGCACATTTGAAATTTAAAACAACAACAACAACAACAACAACAAGCAAATATAACCATTCAGTTGGTTGGAGGCTCACCACAAAACCTCAAGGACAGATTAACCAAGTTGTTCTTTTAACTCAACTTTGTTGAGCTCTTAGCACTTTAAAAAAAAAATCTGAATGAAAGAAACCACGCATAAGGGACCTAAGTGGAGTCAGTCTGGTAAAAAAATGGTTAACCTCTTACTTTGGTTTCAAAGTGAATGAGAAAAAAAGTCACCAGAAAGTGTCACATCAGACTGTTTTAAGAAGGAATTTCCCTCATTACACCATCAAGTGTAGACTGAAGCCATGCTGCAGCGGCTATATTTAAACATGTAATTAAATACCTCTGTGTGGGCTTAGTGGAAGATTTTGTAATCACAGCACGAAACCTTCACCACGATGCAAGCAGGAGATATATGATGATAGGAGCGCTTTTTTTTCATTTTTTTCTTGCTGAAAAAATTCAAGGAATTTACAGCTCAGACCAGTAAGTTCAAACCTATATTTCAGCCTTGTAAATGACTCTGAAACAACTCACACTTCAGCAAAATAGTTTTAGAATGTCAGGCAAGTTGTTCACTCTGCTGTAAAAAGGTCAACAAAGGGCTGAAAATTTGTGTGATTCTTGTTTGTAAGTAAAGAACTTTCTTACTTAAAGTGCACGTAGCATGATTCATAAGGCACTCAATTATGTGGCTTTCTGTTCATCAAGGTTTTACCTGAAAAACCAGCACTCCGGTGTGCGCCACAGCCAGGCTGAGTTTAGTTCCCTCTCGGTCCTTCGCCGGGTGCTGGCGAACGCCGTACATCTCCAGCCGTCGAGCAATTTCCAACAGCTGGTAGTCTGACTCTGCTGGAGTCTGCCCACTGTGAAAAACAATCAATTATCAAACACTCATCAGTCACTATTCCAGTCATTCAGAAATAGCAATTAAACATAAACTTAAATTGCCTTTTTTTGTGTTGACTTGTAGAAAAGTGTACAACCACAACCACAAGGATCCCCCCCATACACACACACTAAAAGCACGACTGGTAGCATTAACAAGAAATCAATATCCCTAACCTTTTGATCGTTTGTCATGATTCAAACTGTAATTTTCAGATATTAGACACCATCCACTCCAGAGTACTATTTTCAGGCTTGTTGTGGAAGTCTTAAAATAAACCACAGGATCAGATGAAGGTGCCCACAGTGGGTGAAAAAAATCCGCCACAAAAGAAATTTGTTTCCTCACAAAAATCTGAAAATAGTTTCCTGTTTCCTGCATAAGATGCTGAATGAGCCACTTCCTTCCTGTGTTGGCTATGGGGAGGCTGAGGGATTGAAGCGAGGAGAGGCGAGAATGGGTCTGTGGTGCGCAATGAGCCAGAGGTTGGGTTTTCAGCTTTTATCTGTGGTTAAGAGAGTTTTAGACGATTTTACATTTCCAGAAAATATGGAAATGCATTTGTCATGTATCTATTACACGCAGCAGGGAGAACCCACTTGTTATCAGAAAAAAAAAGAGCATGTGTTGGTGTGTGTGCTGTCCCAGGGGCACGGAGGGAATGCCAAGTGGTATGATTGCAGATAGGAGTGTCTGCGCCTCAAGTTGTGGTCTCTGCAGAGGAAAGACTTCTGAGTTGGGTATATATTTGTGTAACGGGTGTGCATTTTCCATGTGGACATGTGAATAAACAGATAAATGTTTGAGATTTAGCATAAAAGTATGTGCGCTTTCCGTGGGTGTTGATGAGAGAAACAATCTCCGAACACCTCAGAGGAGATCAAAGCTCAGCTCAGATATGTTGTGTAAGCAGTAGTAATCTTTACCAGCTATTTCCAGTGTTGCCAACAACTTGAGTATGAGCTGAATTCCTTTGATGCATTAGTGTCAATGGTTTATCTTGCTTATTCTGTCAAGACAATGACAAACTACACTCTACAAATCTGTCGTGAGAGTCAGGATGGCCTACACTGGCCAGCCTGCAGTTCTGACCCGTTACAAACTCAAACTATTAAGAGCATTATGAAACTTTTTTCGATTGGTTAGGATTTAATTTTTGTACGATTTAATAACCTCGACTCCTGGCATGTTTGCTGAACAAACCTGGACATTTTCAAGTGTCAGACTGAGCTCTAGGAAACTGTTAACTCACACGTGCTTGCGGTGGCATTCAGTGATCTTATCTCTGATGGCATCCTGGTCAGGCAGGTACTTATTGTGGAGGAGATGCTGCCAGCTCTGTGTCTCATCAAAGTCTCCAATCTCAGCTGGTGGGAGGGAGGAAGGTAGGGAAAGCACATTTTATTTTGAGTTTAAGTGACAGACGAAATTAAAACATGATGCAGTGTTGAGAAAAATAGAGGAGATGAGAAAAAGGAACTCCATTAAAAGATACAAACTGGGATGCCTTCATTGCTTTACTCCTTCGCTGTCTGTTCTATTATAAATGAGATCAAGTTTGCTGATGCGTGTGTCTCCATCTGTTCCAATACCAGCAACAATAACAACCCTGCATACGCTAGCACCAGCAGGCCCACTGACGGGCTAAGCACTCAAGGTTGCCATGACGACCAAGTAATATTCCCTAGCATGCTGTGCCTGTGCCTCCCCCTGTCTGGAGGACTAGATTGAATCTGTAAACTCTGAATGCTGCACACACAGTGCTGAAAAACAAAGGTCACTATATTGAATCACAGTTAGCTTTATGGGCTGCTGTAAATCAGTAAAATGTAATTGTGAACAGTGAGGAAAAGCACCTACACAGCATTTAACTCAAATGTGATGTTAAATGCTAATGGGTTTAAATGAAAGGGAATATTGAACCTTTGTGCCGCTGACAAGGCAAGTGGGAAAGACATGAGTCCTGTCCTACTGGAAGGAGCTGAATCACAACCAAAGAACTAAAGAGCCCATATTATGCTATCTTATACATTCATAATTTTGTGTTGCGAGTATACGACAATAAGATTAAATACTTTAATGTTTAAAAAAAAAAACAACACTCCTCTCATATGGTACATTTCCCTCCTGCCCTTTTGTCTGAAATACCCAGAGGTTGGGTGCAAGGCAGCTGCTCATAATTTGTTTAAGTCGTGCTCAGCTATCCCCTGTGTAGGGTTTGTAATTTAACAGACTCTTCGTATGCACTAAAAAGCCGAGGGGGAAACCCCAAAGCATACTTTAAAGAATGAATGTTCTTTTTGTTGTTTACTCCATCAAATTTCAGCTCAATTGAATTCAAGTCACTATGTAATGATTATCACAGTACTATTTATACATTTTTATTTTAATATCATATTACTATTATTATTATTATTATTATTATTATTATATTTAGTTATATTGTATGTTTTGTTATATTATATAGTCATATTTAGTGTTTCCTGTACAAGAAGAAGCAAGGGAAGCCAAACTTCTTCCTTAAGAGCAGGTTCTGCTCTGACAGGTCAACTCCACTGGCCTAATCAGGCACCACCCATCATTCATCGTCAATTCTGTTCAATTCTGAGGTATAAAAATACATTTCATTGTATGCTAAATGAGTATTCCCCAGTGCAGGATGAGTCATTTGCATTTTTCTAATTATTTTCCAGGAAGGACAAATAATTGTCCAAAAATAATCGCCAAATAATATATATGATACAAATAATAAATCTCTGTAAAACTGGTATACAGGTGGGCAAGACATATACTACTGAAACACCCAAACACAGAATTTGATTTCATGGGGACATAAAACTTGAACCAGCAACACACGTTATTGCATGTGATGCTGAAACACCCCCAAATGGAATTTGTGTCATGTATGAATTATAGTCAGCGCTCACCATAAGCAAACCTTTGACAAAACTTGTTCCCAGACTAAGACTGGAGCCCTTTTCAGGCTTCTTTTCAGGCTTCACCAAGAGGCTCAATCAACAACCAAAGTGTTGTTCAATTCAAGTTCAATTTGCTCACATGTTTTATACAAAGATTTGAATTGACATGAATTTAACTTAACAACATAAGAAGGGAGACAACTAGTCTGATGATTAATAATTCTATTTTACACCATGAAGGGATTTGCCAACAGATTGCCGTCCAAAAAAAGATGGCATTCACAACATGTTAAAAAGAAATCAAAATATATAATTTGGCTCTATCACTTATGTTTTACTCACACTGAATGATGTGGGAGACCATGAGAGCGGCGCTGGTGTCGTTGCAGATCAGATGACCACAGGCTAGATCGCGCTTGATCTGGAGCGCAAACAGATACCTGGTAACAGAAAAAACAAGGGGGCAAGAAAGAATGAAGATGGAGAACAAAGATGGGGGGCTTATAAAGTCAATGCAAACTCAATAATCTCAGCAGCTTAGAGTGTTGAAAGCAATTCCATTACCATCAAAGAGTTGGCATTGATATTCACTCAGACACTAAGCACTGATGATATTTTGCATCTACTGATCCCAACTGGAGACAAAGACAAAACTATACTGATTCAACGCAAACGCAGCCCACACAGGCTCATTAGACCTATATTCATATCATATTTTGACCATTTGTTTCATATAAAAAGTTTAACAATGACGCAAACGCCAGAACAAACCAAATCTGTCAGTAAAAGAGAACAAAATTCACCAGAATTCATTTAACAATGTAAGATTTTGGCTTTGTATTTATTACATGGGGACAAATAGCTGACTTGATGCTAAATGCTCCAGGTTCAGAGAGGTTGCATGTGTGTGTGTGTGATTAATGGCGCGCAGCCTCTTTTAACGTGATGTCCAATTCAACCTTTTTAAAAGTGCAAATAAAGTTAATGAAGCTTTTGTGATTGCGTTGTTCTATTTTAGCCTGGAGCAAAAAACGATGGAGAATATCAGCAATGACGAAATCTGCTCAGATTCTTAAAGGATGACTGTGGCCAAAAATTTTAGTCCCTTAAATCTCTCAGACTTTAACTTTTACACTTCACTTTAATGAAGGTGGAGCAACACTATTTGGCCCATTTTTAATAGCAGGTTAATGACAGCTTGATATGTCCACAAAGGTGTCTTTCCTCCATCTGTCTGTCTATATATTTGGTCCATCTGGGCAAAGGAAAACACTGACAGCTGAAACAGTGAGAAAACCAAACAAAGGAAAAAGGCTGCCTGCCCACTTCCTGTTTAATGTGAGAGTCAGCTGAGATCAGTGGAATAAACTGAGAGGCTGAACAGCAGCAGTGGAAAATACTACATGTCAAACTATTCAGTATCAAAGCAGATACTTCGTCATGTGAAAATTAAGTGAGGGGCATAAATCACTGAGAGTGGTAGAAACATTCTAGTTGAGAAATGCTTCTCGCTCGTTTCAAGTGAGTGCAGCTGGCCGGCTGAGAACCACAGCATCATGGGAAAATGTGGAAGGTCACATCATTCTCCTGTTTATGTTTTGGTGATGTGAAGAGGAGGGCTGACGTGGGTTCAGACAAACACAAATAGTACAGTCAGTTCTTTGAGGACTGTCAGACTTAACAAAGCTAAAAAGTTCAGACAAAACTGTTGCAGAGAATTTACACTTTCTAAACAAGCAAGTTGGTTCTAAAATTATGACTCGAGACCCAGAAGTGGCCATTCACGGGAGTCTATTTTTAGCTGCCTTGGGTTTAAATGGTGTTATGAGTCTGGCTCCAACATGGCAGAGAATAAACAAAAAACTGTGCGTAATGTGTCTGACCAACAATGATGAGAAGTACAAAGAGAGATGTCAACATGTTTTCAGAAACAAATGCGACCCATTAAATTGTGCAGTAAATATGCTAAAAAAAATAAAAAAATAAAAAAAAATAAACTTGAGCAGGACAGGAAACCAGCACGTCTTTTAATATGAGCCGAGGAGTGCTTCTTCGTATGGGTGTGGTTTCTGTGTCGAGATGACTTACCGAGTCAGCTCCTCCAAGAACTGTGTGTGGTCAGGAGGGAAGAACTTCACCACAAAGCGAAGGATGGTGTTTTTAGGCCCTAAGGGAGAGAAATGATGGGATATGGTTAAAGAAGACGGGAAGAGACCGGAAAAGAGAGGTGGAGTTGTTGCAGAGAAAATTCCCTTTACCGCCACTTACTCTTCTTCTTTTTCTGCATTAATGTCTGATTGAGAAACCCGTCCAAAAACAGCATTTTTCAGCACAATCATCACGAGTTTAATATCTCAATAGAAAGCCACTGTGTGCTTTGAGGCAGCATCTGAGAGCTACTCACGTCTGATCTGTTTCAGCGCCGGCTTCAGGAGGTCCAACCACACCTGTGGAGAACAGAGAGCAGCTTAACCATCTGTTAATCAGGCTGTCGTGGCCCTTTGGAAAAATGTTTATAACTGTCGTATTGTTGGGTTCATCCAGTAATGAAACATTTTTTTTATCCATTGTGACATGTAACATTTTCTCTAGAGCTGAAGAAAGGATGATTCATTTCCTAAAATTGTAAAAGGGTAATGACAGTTAAGGGTGTCGTATTAAGACTGAGAATCAGACTATACATATAATCACTTTTTCCTCACAAGCTCATAATTATAAATCAAATATTGACTTCTGGTAATGTATTGTGTCTTCATAAGTGAATTAGCCATTTGCTAATTAACTGACATCAAATGTTGCTGTCAACAGACGTAACATCTTTTGCTGACATAAAACAGAGATAGAGGGTTAAGATGTTCCGAGTGACCTTGATACCGCTCAATCAAAAAACGTCTCAGTCAGGAACCTGATTCGATACTTGAAATAGGATTGGTGCACTCCTAATAATAAGTTATCTTCGTTCAAGTGTTAAAGTTAAATCTGTACCATCGATGCAATTCAAAATGCCAATTTTCTCCCTAAAATCACCTTGCTGGATTTATTTAGATTGGTGTAATGATGTAAATGTGTCCTCTGTTGTCTTGTAAACACGCCAACAATTAAATTAAAGACTGATTCAGATCTCGAAACCACCAACTCTATTATCACAATAGTTAGCACCAGACACACTCACTTTTGTGATTCTTGCGGTTCATTAGGAAGACTAATGGTGGTGGTGTGACGTCTCCGTTGTACGAACATCAAATTTGAACTTCTGAACTGTTATTGAAATGTATAATTTCAAGTGGATCATCTACTTGATGAGTGGCTTAGTGTTTTTTGTGTGTGTGTGCTGTCAAGGCTGTCATCATTTGAGCCGCTTCAAAATGACTGTTCTCATGCAAGAAGCACAGAGACGGATATTGACTGTCTGTAATGGAACACATTAAAGCACTTGTATGCGTCTCTGAGCTTCTCTTTGTGTAAATCACTCCATTTTAATGCATTAATGGAGCTGCCAGAGGAGCACCCACCCCTGCAGCACGCAGCAGGTCTGTAGATAAATTACAAGCAGCTGCTTTTTCATGACATACGTGAACTTGAGTCCAGGTGAAAGCTGCGTTTCAAATCCACATGGATACAGATGAAAGGCTGAGATGCAAAAGGGTGAGTTTCTTCCAGAGTTTCCAAGCACTTCCAATTCATGTGACTAAACACAACCTCAGAGAGCACAGTGTGCACCCATGTGACTACAGCTAAACTTAACTTGTGGAAAGCCTAAGTGCTTTGAGTCATTTAACTTTAAACAAAAAAAAAAGAAAAAAAGAAAGAAAGAAAAAAGGAAAGAAATAACCAGCAATAAGTTTTCCTTCTTGGCTCCGGCTGGTGCAAACTATATAAGGATGAAGGCTTTCCATCTGAAGCCACTTTCTCTAGGCTTACCGTCATCTTTCTATGGTCCTGGTACTCCAGTCCAAAATAGTCGCCCTCTGTCAGGTTGAGGTGGGCACAGGCCAGGTCAAACAGCACTTTACCAGGCGAGCGTTGCTGCAAGAGAAGAACAGAGGGGGAGGAAATAAGTTAGATTTAAATAAAGAAGACAGAGTGGGTGAGAGGGGGAGAGGAAAGAGGTGCAGAGCCACACAGCAGCTCATCAGAAGAATGCTGATAATGGATTGAAGTGGGCAGAAATGCAAGTCTTTCTTAAAGGTTACGCATCTAATCGGTTGTTTGCTATTCAGCTTTCCTAAAAAAAAAAGAAAATGCTCATTATTTTTTACATTCATAATTTCAAGAAGATCCTAACTGATTCCATTTTCTCTAACGAGCCTCTTTAATAGCAACAGGCTGACCTCCAACCATAGTGTGAGGTCTAATCTTCGGATTTAGATCTAATGAGGAGCTGGAGGCTGAGGCTCAGCTGGCAGGATTCAGAAATTACCACAACGCTCCCAGATAAGTGTGTATGTGCTTCAACATACTGCACAAGCGTCAGCTGCTCTTCCTTTAATGATGCAGCTTCACATGAGCTGCCAATGGAGAGGACATTTTCTGTGAGGAATTCCTCTAAGTTCTTCTAAGAACTTAGTTTTAATCCACCAGCAAGAACGTGAAGGTTTGGCTGGAATAAACAAGACATGAAACTAAATCCAAAATGAGCCCAGATTCACCACTGCACTCCTCAGCACTTCATGCAGCAGTTTGCATATTTGTTGAAAAGATACTGCATACCCTCAAACATTCACTACATCTGATGAGTAAATACAGACTTAATCATGAAGGTGAACATTCCTGATTCCTAATCTTAACCTTCAGAGCAGCACTACAAACACAATTATGACATGGTGCTTCACTTGAAGCCAAAACACACAATCTAAATACACTTGAGACAAAAGAAGGTAAGTTATGTTACGTTACGTTAGTGGATGTGACTTCCTTCCTAGTATTCCAAAGAAGTAGCACAAAGTTTATGAATAGAAACCAACAATTGTGAACTGGGATACCTTTAAGGTTGCAAATCTGTTGCAATATTGTTTCTTTAAATTACTTCAGTTTAATGGTTTGATTACCGTATATAATTTTCACCAATGACATCATCAGTCAATTTCTTAAATTATTAAGAACACAAAACCTAATGAAAAGCTTGTAGTTTTCCATCCTGATGTGGAACTGTAATAATCAGGTTTATGTTTTTGTAGTTATATGAAAACAACTTAATCTGGAGTCAATATATTTCACTTTTGTCTATTTTCCTTAAAATTCCTATTTTCAATAAGAAATTGCTGAACACAGCTGTGAGACACACTTAGCTGATTTTTAAGATTAAAAATTCTACTCTGCATCTGTCATCCAAACAATCTCACACATTTTGGTGTCAACACAAAGAAATGTTGACCTGAAATGCAAGACACACTAGTTTTAAATTAGAATATGTGATCACGCACATTGTCTTTCACCTCTAGACTTCGAATAGTATTCAGTTGTTTATGGTCTAGGTGAATGAAACTGTTCATACAAACATAAAAGTTTATAATGATAGACTGAGTGGATGCAGTTTATTCCCAAAAAATACATATTTAAAAAAAAAATAAAAATACATTAATTAAAATGTCCAAACATTTCATCGTCCAAGCTTTGAAGCTGCAGTGTGTAATAACAAAAGACCTATAAGAAAAGATTGAATATTACTGTTATATTACTGTTAAAGTGTTATATTCTAACAAAAATATTTTGTTAGAATATAACACTTTTTATTACCCAAGTATGAAACATTTATAGCTATTTGATCAGAGAACATCCCACATAGAAATTCAGCCATATTACAGCTATAAAAAGGCACAATGAAGAAGAATGCTCAGAGGGTGACAAAGCGGAATAAATTGAAGGAATGTTTTGCGATGTTTAAGGAAAACGTATTTGAGAAATGGTGGTTCGTATTTATTACATTATGCAAGAACAGAAAAAGAACTTTGAACTGACCTTTTCAAAAAGGCAAAAACATGAGAATTTGGGATAGGCAAAAGCAGAAAACAAAAATAAACTATGGTGCGGCTTTTCCCTGATGAATACTGCCAACGAAGTCAGAGGTTTTCAGTGTGATCTGAATATTTTTAGGAATATGCTAAATCATTTATGTAACTGCTGCCAAAGTAACATGGGCATTTTTGGGTATAAGATATTATAAGAGATGAAGTTCAGTTTTCAAATATGAGTCTATTCAATGTGCAGCATTTTTTTATTCACCCATTTACATTTTTGCCAAATGAATAGATGAGATAGATGAGAAGGGGAGTGGGAAACAACATCTCCTCACTATGCTGTTGTGAACCAAACATGCTGTAGGTGGAGAGGAAAGGCCAAAGTGGGAGTCAAGTCTGTCACCATCTGGCTGCCGCATGCGTGCGTTCAATCTGTCTGCAGGGACACACCCACACACTGATGAGACATCCACCCGAACACACGCACACGTGTATTTTCTGCAGATGGACACAAGCTGCCGTCTGATATTGAGGAAATAAGCTGATTGAATGACATCCTGTGTGTATGTTTTCATCGGGAAACTAACAAGACTGATTGACAGATGCTGCTCTCATATACAAAGTTCACGGATGTGTGGAGTTTGGACAGGACCCACGTCAGGGTGGTAGTAAGCTTGGTTTAAAGGAGGTTGAATGGAGAGGACAGGAGGAGGAGGGAGAACAGTTTGGAGGAGAATCTAAGAGGGAGATGGCGAATAAAAACATCTCGTCTCTGCACCACCCTTCCCTTTCTTTCCTCTATAACTATATCCACAAATACATTAGTCTCATATTTTCTATCGATTGTTCTTCTGGAACTGACATACCTGGCCTTTTTGTGTGCAGTTGGTTGTACGAAACAGCCTTCAGCTTTGTGCTGCTAGGCTGCACTAATTTTTCTTTAAATGTGCTTCATTAACAAAACCTCGCACGGAATCTCCTCCACGATATGTCCAAATTCAACAAAACGAGCTCGAGTTTTCTGCCGTGCAGAAGAATGTTGGGCTTGGAGGAGGGGCAGGAGTTTTAACATATGACTCAAAAAGCACACAGCACATGTCCAGACAAAAAGAAAAGGCAGATAAAAAGAGGCAGATAGATAAATCCATAGGAATAGAATAGAATAGAAAGTGTTCGCTTATCTTTTTGTGTGCTTCACTTACAAGACTCATGAATGCTGTGCTAAAGCAGGAGAGTTAAGGATGTGACTGATGAGATTGAGTAAGAAAATGCTTGTGAATGTTTGGGAACAGACTGAATTCCAAGTATATTTAGAGGAAAAGCAATTTCCTCCAATATGTGCAAACCCTTTTCCAATAACTAAAGAAAGCCTGTGTGCCTGCACTGGAAAGATACCCCATATCACTTTAAAGTAAATGTAGTACACAGGAATGCAGATTTGAATGTCTTTGGGGGAACAGAGGGGAAATCTTTAAATATCAATTCCAGTTACAACAACACAGGCTTAAAAAACTCGACAGGCGGGAGTTTCTTCTTACAGCTCTGCCCAAAGATTAAACACCATCAGGCACTCTATTATTCTCCAATCACCATCATGTAGTCCGAAGAAAAGCTGCCTCTGAACGCTGACATTGTTAAGAACCGGTCTGTAGCTAGTTTTCTGTCCAAACAGCAAGCTGCCAGTCACACGGCAAAAACCAGAGTGTAACCAAAACAGTGTTTGAGAAAACAGCTGATAATGAATAGGTGAGAGCTGAAAGGCTGAGAAGTGAGGAGAGCTGGATCCAAAGCAGGCGTCAACCTGAAAGGCAGGGTCAGACTGTGTTTAGGCACTGGAGCAAACCTCTAAAAACAACATATAGTAGAGCTGGCAGAATTCACCATAGATGGTCAAAAGGGGGCTGAAAGAATAGTTCAAACTTTAAAGCCATGGGTGGGGAATGAAAGCGCAAAGCCTGGTACATGTAGATGAGTGTTAATCTGCATTTTAGGCTCTGGGAACATTTAGTAATATCAAATTCAAATGTAAGTTTAACTGGAATTTTATTTTATTCTTTTAATTTTTCCTGACATCTGCAACCTTTTTCACTTGAACTCAGCGGTCTCGAATATGGGAAACAAAAGAGAGAAGCGAAATAATGCAAAACTGAAAGTTCTCTTGCAATGCAAAATGTAACAGCAAACTTAAGGTTCCTCTTTTCATGGATACAATAACAATTTATCACTTCTGTGGGAATGCTGAAGTCAATTGCATTGCTCTGAAAAAGTCAGAACTTTTTCCTTTTGTATGACACCTCTCTGGATGCACATAACATAATAACATCCATAAAAACGGCGAAACTTTTGATTTGTTTGACGGTCAAAACATTAGAAAAATCTAACAATCTCCAAGACAAATTTGTTAATAGAAGTTTACTTAAACTAAGCTGGACAGTCTAAGACTGTCGACTTTAAAAGGTTTAAAGAGTCGATATTATGCTCATTTACAAGGACATAAGTTAATTTGGGCGTATTCTGCATCGTGGAACACGTCGATGTAAACAACCAATCCAGCTTGATGTGCATAAGACCAGACTGATGCGGGCTGAGCTATCTCTGTCTGGAATATGTTAAGTACCAAATAGGAACAGCAGCAGGGTTAACGAGGATGTCTTGTTTGTGCCAATAAGGTTTCAACCCATATGTGAAAAGAAGCCATTGCTGCTGCCCCTCTTGTCAACCTGTGCCTGAAACGCTCCGTTTTAGCTCGTGTTTCTTTAACAACCAACCCAGTCTGGTCTGATTGGTCAGCAGGTGGATAAAAAAGGCAGCACGTTTTTTGGTTTATAGCAGCAGTTCAACAGACCACTAAATACCACTAAACAGGCATTATGCAAATGTGTTACATGGTGATGTAGATAAGTGACGAAACAAAAGCCTGAACTACGAACAAAGGGTTTCAGGCAGTTCAGGACTGGTGTTTTTCATGGAGGAGAACCCTCTTTGATGTGGACTTTGCAGACCTTTACATGCACAAAAAGTTGCAGCACACTGAATAAAAGAGAGTGACCGAGAGAAATAATAGGGGGCTCTTTAGGTTTAAGGAAGTGGCACCTTAAATTGAAGCAGCTCCGTCTGTTCTCATCATCTCCTTTCATCTCAGCAACACTTTCAGAAGAGTAAATGGTTCCCCAGTTGAGGGCAAACATGTTACATGAAGGTTTTGCTGAATTAAAACAGGAGAATAAAAAAAAAAACTATTGTGTCACACTTATTGAGGAAAGGACAGGAATAGTCGGATATTAATGATAGCGCGACTCATCGCAAA
Source organism: Odontesthes bonariensis (assembly GCF_027942865.1). Taxonomy (NCBI): domain Eukaryota; kingdom Metazoa; phylum Chordata; class Actinopteri; order Atheriniformes; family Atherinopsidae; genus Odontesthes; species Odontesthes bonariensis. Next base: position 16,273,407 of record NC_134516.1, on the reverse strand, counting down.
TTCTTAGTATGACATTCTTAAGACTAAAAATATTGGGTGTGCATGTGTGATGAACTCTTCCAGCTGAAGGGAAGCTGGCCGGTCCCTGCAGAGCCCAGACTGACGTCCTTTCACTTCAAATCACAATCGCTTCTTTCAGCAACTTCTATCAATGAGGCTTTCTTAGTAAGCCAAAACCACAAAGTTATGCACAATCACATTTTGACCAGACTGTATTTCAGAGCGCAATTTTGGTCTGATCTACTGTAGGAGATGTGGAATGCCATTTGGAAAATTAGATACTTTCTTTGGTGAATATTCACACAATAAAACATTTGTGAGCTTGTTTGCTTGCATGCAGACAGACAATTAAAGATTCTAAAAAAAGGGAGGAAGAAAAAAAAAAACAACCTTCCTGCTTGGCCTCCAAAGGCAGCGTCCAGTTTCACACAGCTGCCCCTTTGGGCCTTACACCAGCAGGGGCTAATTAGATGGTTTAGCATGGAGCTTTAACTGTCCATCAGTGAACTGTGCTGGAATCTGGCAAATAGCACCCAACCAAGCTTTTAGAAGTCTTCAAAATAGCTCTGGACATGAAAAGGGACCAGCGATACATCCTCTCTAAATCCAATATTCTTGTTTGTGACACAAAGAACAACAAACACAACACATTTTGACGGATGGGACAGTATTGAGAAGAAAAATAACTTGTTTTTTCATCAAGTAAGAGTCGCAATGAAAGTCAAAAGCACAGAGGCCTGTCTGTAGCCGTTTCCTCCTTCTGTTTACCTTTCATAAAATGACTACGACTCAATTTTTGCATCGAATTAGACATAAATTACATAGTAGCTGTGTCACAACCAAGTATAATAATATCCATTATGGTCAGCAGGTTGAATGCGGTGGATTTCAGACAAACTCAACCTAAACTACTCCCAACACAGTTTTAACTCAAACACAATTTACTTAGTAGCTTATTTCCTCATCTCTTGGATTTCTTTGACGCCACACCATCACTTGTCTCCTGTCCAGGCTCTACTTAAGACTGTTTGCCTATCAGGGACACTTGCCAGGAAGCTGTCAGCATGTCTGTCTTTTCTTGCCAAACTCGCCAACCTCGCCGTTACCCAGCAGAATCATCGGCCAGCTAAAACACACAACAGACACACTTCCTCCCCTACTTCCTCACTCCTTTTAAACCAACACTTCTCTCACGCTGCAAAGTCAATGCCTAGCTAAACTAGGATGTGGTATATCAAAGTTATTGCTCACATTTTTCTACAATCTTTCTTACAACTTTTGGCCCCTTGAGGCCAGCAGCTGAGAAAACATATATATATATATATATATATATATATATATATATATATATATATATCACTCCTCTCCAACCTTTAAACTACTTGTTTATTACCAGTTCTCTGAGGTCAAAGCTTCGTTTATGTTAGAGCTGAGCGGATAATGAAAAGGCATCACTTATAGTAAAAAAAAACAAAAAAACAATCAGGCTGGTGGCTACACAGTCACACCAGCACCAATCTCTAAGTTTATCTAACAGCACATCCTCCTATTTACCATAAAAGAAGCTATTATTCTATTCATCCTCCAAATAAATGGAGGATGAATAGAATTATTTTCCCTCATTCCCCCTTTGTTCAGCTCCTTCATGGCCAAGTAAAACAGTCTCACCATCTGCCATGGGTGTACAGAGAGTCTCACAGCATCACTGATGCAAATGACCCCTGAAAACCAAAAAGATGAATGGTATTTGAGAACTATAACTCTTTATTGCACGCACATATGAAACAAATGAAAATGTCTTGGGGCAAATTGCTTTTCTATAGGGAGTGTTCGAAAGGAACTATTCTCTAGTCCCGGTCTGGACTGCTGCTCACTGACTGATGTCAATGGCGATGGAAACCAGATGGGTGAGACTGATGATAAGAGCTATCCACAGGATAAAAGGAGAAAAAAAACACCTCAAAACTGTTCAGTTTCTTTCTTCGGTCCACAGCTATGAATTCTAGCAGGCACAGAGTGGAAAAATAACCCTTTCTGGAAGACAAAATACCCTGAGCAAGAAAAAAAAAAAAAAAAAAAAAAAAAAAAAAAAAAAGAAATCATGAGAAAAAGATACAAGGGCAGTGAGGGATAGGAAAAAAAGGATTCCAGTGTTTGGACTGTGAATCAATTTGAGCTGTGAATCTGTATATGTTGTGTTCCCTTCACGGTCAGCCTTATCATCAAACTCAGAAGGCTTCATACCAGAAAACATGCTGCGTCCTGCTGCTCAACTGCACGTCAGTGGACCAAAACTCAACACAGAAGACCCAGCTCGAGTTACAGCAACGTGCACTACAGCACAAAGACAGAGATCTCTAACACTCTAGGGAGGACTAAAGTTTGACTAGCCATTAGTTGATCAGCAACAACAGATTGGAAGCTGCTCTCAGAGGGTCAAAATAATGTACCCCGCCATGTTGAATAGCCTGCGCACATTTCCTTTCTGCAATGACCGAGCACAGTGGTTCGGAAAAAAGAAAATCAAGTTTTCGTTGTGCTTTGCTAAAGAAACTGTCATAGTGCTGCTTTAGTCCTGCCTTAGTATTTATGTTGCTGCTTTATTTGCTGCTGCCTCATGCAATTGTATAGCTTGTCAAATGAGAAGACAGACCACAAAGATACCCTGCTGTTGTTCCTCATCCCCACTGAGCAGTGTTCACCAAGCAACCGCTTACTTTATGTCAGAGAAACAAAATGTCAGGAAGTTTTTACCCACAGCTTGTTGAGATTGCCTAATGACGGACACTTTAAAGTGTCATAGCCTTTTCGAAAATAACTAATTATTATGTACATGTTTAACATGTGCATTTCCTTGGAATTTTAAAGTAACTTCCGGAAACTGAACTTATTTAAATTTTTCTGTATCTTACTTTGTATATATATAGCAGTTAACTGACATTACAACCACTAAGAGGTGAAGCACATAACAAAACACAATATTATGCAACTACTTTGAATGTCATGGCTAGTCTATACCATTTTTAAATATCATAACTTGACATGGATCAAGTTGTAATCATATAGGAGGGTACGAGACAACCCGAGTGATATAAGCTGCCCAAACCTTGGACGTCTATGTGCACCCAAAAGTTCAAATGAGAGCAAGGGGGAAAACAAAACAGAACAAAACAAAAACAAAGAAACACTACTTAGTGGATTTAACTTGAGTTTTTTGAATAAGTAAGTTGCCTCAGAATTTTCCTCACATTAAAGATTAAAGAATAGGCATATAAAGAGGCATGGAAAAAGGTTTTTTTTTTTTCCCCCAACAACTCACAACAAATACAGAGGCTCCTCTTCTTGCAGCCACCATTTTGCTTCCTGACCCGCTTTCAGTTGATCGCTGCCACTTTAGTCGATGCTTGTGTTTACAACAGACACAAAGTCAGATATGGGAACATCACACAGAATCCGGTCTATAAAACAGCCTGTACAGAATCCGGTTTAATATATAAAAATCACAAATCGATATAACTTACAAGGCCAGAAACCAACCAGTCATAGGATTTTAACTATTGATAGGCAGCCCTTACAGAGCTTGGAGAAACGGTAATACAATCCCACAGATACAGCTTTTATGATAGGACAACACCAGAGCAAACACATTACTTGCAAAAATTCTAGAATGGGGGAGTGAACAAGTTATTAGATACAACAGAAAAATTTTCTTCTTGTCCAACTTAATCTACAGTCAAGCAGATAAAACGCTCTGCTTCTAAAACACTTTAACTTTTAACTTATCTCTTCAATATCTGAGCTACATTCAATAGCAAACTGGTAGAAGGTTAAAAGATGCCACTGGCCTGGATGGTACCATTTCTCATCCAGAAAAAAAAAGAAAAGAAAAGAAAAACAGAAGACAGCTGGGTGAGGCTTCCACCCTCCTCAACTGTCCACCAATCACATCCTCCTGCTCAGATTACGTTAAACAGCTTAACCCACTGGAAAGACGCCAAAGCTAGTTCCTATTCAATACCAGCAGGGAAAGAACTCGGGGGTCTCATACGCACACAGACAAACGGCTTTGATAAAGAGCATGTCGGCAAATACCTGCCTGCGCTGGGAAATCAAACTAGCAACAATGTTGATGAGGTAGGAAGAAAATACCAGCAGGCTCCAATAAAGACAGCATTGTGCAGTATAAACATGCATGCGTGTGTGTGTGAGTGTGGATGTTACGGCTCACAGCACACTTGAGGCCGACAATTAAACTGAACAGCAGAGGGGAATGCATGCATAATGTTGGACCGTTATAAAAAGCAATTAGTTTCTTGTGTACTGGTTGTGGGTGAGTTTGTGCTATCACGAAAAAGCTCCAGAAGCTCCAAAAAGCCTCTGTATCGCCACCAAGGAAGAGGATGTTGAAAGCTTATCTAAAGCGTCTTATGGCACTATGAGTAGCCATTTTGCATACTTAAACAAACAAAGAAAATGATTAACAGGACATACAATATACTCTCTACCAACAATATAAATAACAGAAGCTGAACAGCATCATTAAAACCAGAGCCATTACAGCAGCCTCAGGTCCTTCACCCCATTTTACCTCACAGCCAAAACAGCAGCCACTAAAACGAGTCACAGATGCAAAGCATGTGGCATGTGTTTTACTTTGTGTGCATGTCTATGCATGTGCTGCTAAAAAGAGCTGATTAAAGGGGAATAAAAGGGTGTGGAAACCACAGATAAAACAGCTTGACTTTATCATTTCAACTAAACCCTCAGGGATATCAAAAAGATGATGATGATGATGATGATGATGATGATGAACACCCGGGTATCTTTCGAGTCAGCCTCTCAACCTCTAATGAAATACACCCAAATAGTTGCAATGAGCTACAAAACAAAGTCTATCTGAGAATAAGAAACAATACAGATCAATCATCAACGGGTGCAAGCTTGTAAATTCCCTGCTGAAGGTGTAAATGTGATTTCTCTTCAAAAGACTGTGGTTGAATACGAGGCGTTTGATGCTGCAGATTGGGACTTGCGCATGAGGAAACAGCTTGACAGGAAGAATGGGCATGTTATATTCACTTTTAGTAAAAAAAAAAAAAAAAAAAAAAAAGGCCACATTCCTCAGCTTGTTTCTCAGAGAATCAACTTAGGGACACAGCGGGGAAGACGCCATTGAATTCCAGAGAAGCTTTTTCGAAAACATCCAGACAGAGATGAGGAGGGAGCAAGGAAAGAGATTAAGGAACACTTCACCTTCTGGAGGGCCCGGGCGCAACATGCTTCCACACACACACACACACACACACACACACACACACACACACACACACACACACACACACACACACACACACACACACACGCGCATGTTTAACAACACCCAAAGACTTTGGAGTGAGGTCACAAGGTCTGGTTCAGATCTGCAACAGACTGGCCAACCGAAGGTTCAATAAGGGGACACACGTCACACTCTCAAAAGGGCAGAAATCTTATTTAGGATACTGGAGGCAACAATTTGCCTTTAAATTAGATCACAATTTCCTGTGGTGTTCAGGTAATGTTTGGGGCAAGCTTTGGTTAAGACAGTAAAACTTTTTCCACCATTAATTTACAGCTCTGTTCACACTTTCAGGTTGTGGAGTGACCCACTCACTCCACTCCAGCCCTCTCTTTATCTGGGTGTAGTTCTTTTGAGGTCTGCACATTATTATCATATGACAGAGCATACGGTAAATAGCCTGAGAGCCAATACCAGCACACACAGCAAACAAAGCTCACGTTATAGTACCACCAAACTGAGAAAGAAATAGTTGACTGACAGTCTTATTTTAATATACTTATCCCTTGTCAGCTGTTTGGTCATGTACAGTTAGTACTGATCATTCTTTTAATCATAATTTAAGTGTAATAATCACGAGTCAAGTGTTGAACCATCTCATTGTACAGAACCAACAAAGAGTTTTCAGACCCTTTAGAGTTTTCAGATGATTTCTTGCTCGTTAATTTAGAGAAAATCCTAAGCTGTAACCACCAGTTTGCTTTTCTTAACCACTCTTATTTTAATCTGGTATGTGGTGCGCTTCACTAGAGATAAAGCCCTCCTTCTTTAACACAATCCACCTCACTGGTGACTTAATCACCTGTGCCAAGGGAATACACCCTGACACAAAGTAAACATTCCCATCCATCATGGAGAGAAGATTTACAGCAGCAGAGGCAGCTGGAGCCACAAGCTGCACAGGCCAATAAGTCAGCAGTCCTGTCACAGCTCCCCTATTTGAGTGACATCTGCCTTGACTCAACATACGCGACTGTCGTTCTTGTGCGCAAAAAAAAAGGCTGCGGCTCAATATGAAGCTGAAATGATGTGTTGGTGGCTGAATAAATTGGAGCCTGAACCCAACAGCAACACACCTTCTTTTCAGCAACAACCTCATCCGCAATAATCCCGCCAACAGCCAATGGTTGATTTATCATTTAGTTTGAAAATAAATTTTTGTTGCCAAACTGAAAGCTGTGACATTATCATAACATATTAAGCGTAAAAAAACCAAATCCCCTGTCTAACGCAGAATGTAATTACGATCTGTATGATCATATTAAAGGATTAAACCACCGGATAAGCTTATAGAAACATCAGTGAAAGCTTCACCACAAGCCCACCTCAACAGCTGCTCTTGGCTGCTCCAAACTAACACTTGTAATCTACAATAACAGCTAAATTAGGATGGTGGTTTTGGGAAGCACAGTGAAGCAGGGGTACAGCCGTTACCCTAAAAGAGGCCCAGCTCTTCCACTGATGAGACCTCCTCACCGGGGACCTCATTCACTGCAGTCACCAACGCACAAAAACGTGATCTGCAGCCAAGCAGAGCAGCCAGTGTTTGCTCACTGGGCTTCTGTGGGAGACGGATGTGCGTCTCTTTTTCCACAACAGTGAGTGCAACACCACATCTCCTTTTCGTCCCTCAGTGGGGGCCCTGTTCACTTCTTTTCTACACTCATTCTGCTCCCATTTAGAAACAATCTCTCAGTAATTGCGTCTCCATCAGGAACAGTCTTCCAATCATAAGCAATAATCTCTCGTTCTCATATCATTCCTTCCTTCCTGGCTTGAGGGCAGCTCTGTCTGTGGTCCCGTCTTTGAACTCAGCACGTTTAAATGCTTCCACGTGGCTCCACGTGCACAAAAGCAGAGTAATACGTACGCATCCACTGAAACAGCTCAACCAATCCCCAAGGTTCTCGAGACTTTAGAGAAAAAACAAAATATCATCATCTATATACTTCAGTCATCCCTATTAAAATATGATCTGCATGTACATTTCTGGCAGGTCAGAGATTGGAAGCAAGCACAGAAGGAAGGAAAAACAGCTTAAAAGAAAGTCAACCCAGAGTCAGAAGACCCACTGAAGTTTTGGACCACAGGAATGAGAAAGCAAATGCCAACCATTACACAATACAGCACAGTTCTTCAGTATGAGACTCTAGCAAGCCTCTTAATTTTCCACAACTCGGGTCACTCGCTGAAATAAACAAAGCATATTTCGCTCATTAACATTTGGCCAATATGATACCACAAATTAACTTTAGCTAAACATCTGCTACACTTGGCTTATAAAGCTAGTAAGCTAAAGCTAGCAAACTACATACTGCATAGTTTTACAATACAGAAGACAGATGAAGCATTAGAAAATATGTGGTTACCTTTAAAATAATAATAATAAAACAAAAAGTCTACACTGAAAACACCTTTTCTCACTCCTGCCTGACACCTTGTTTATCATCTAGCATTTACTTCCTTTGCTAAATGCCATTATCATGTAACGCATTTGCAAAATTGAAAGCCAGGAACAACTCAAACGAAGACTGAGCAGCTGCCTTGCACTCTGGACCAGTCAAAGCAAAGTTAAACTTTTCGGAGGAGAGGGTCTTAGAGAAGTGAGAGTCAAAACAGAGTATTTCAGAGTATTTTTATACAGTGAAGCATTAAAACATATTGTTTAAGCCCCAAGATATCATTCTGCAACTTCAGATGAGCATAATATAAGCTCTTCAGGTTAAAAGTTGTTTTATGTAAACAAAACATCAACAAAACATAAAGTTGCACTTTCCAGCAAAGTTTTATGAGTTGTGAGTTTTTTTATATTTTGTTTTTGCCAGCTGTTACTACCCCTTACCCTTTGCTGACTATAAAGAAAATTTAAAGTTATTCTTTGCAACATAATCGTGTACGGATTTTTGATACAGAAAAACATCAAGATGGGAAACATTAAGGTTAGATGCATGTCTTGCTGTTTGATTTTTATTAATTATGTGTCACTTCTACAAGAGAAAAGACTAAGATCGAGGAATAAAGATCTTGCTAAAAAAAAACAAAAAAACGTTACACTGCAGGTTACTCCGTCTATGAGACAATCGAGGAGAGGATATTACATCGACAAATTTGATTAAATATTCATCTCGATAGAGCTGTAATTAAGCTTATAACATGCACAAATCCACCAGATGTAAATTTCCATGTGACATGGTTTAGCACTGCCGCTGTGCAGCCATGTGAATGGCATCAATATGGGCTTAGTGTGTTTATAGTGAAGATTGAGAAGAAATATGGGTTTTTCTCACACATGCACAGGGCAGATCTTTGCAGATGATGATAAATGAAGCTTGTCGTTACTACATTTAACTCTGTAAGAGCTCCAAGAGAAAAGAAGAGAAGAGAAATAAATTCACATAGCCTCATCCTGAATAACTGTCTTTAACCATCACCTTGGATCTACCCACATACTCAAAACACTGGAACGTAAGTGTCAGGATTTGTGCCAACCTTATAAGACATAAATAAACACAACCAGTTGAAATCAAAGCTTCAAAACTCCATTTTGTACTTGTGTCTTTCTTTCTTCTCTTTCCAGTGTAAATGTGAGAGAATTTTTTTGTTGTTGTGCTGGGTTTAAATATGCTTTGCGGCAAAATAGTGCACAAACAGGGCTTTCCGTGACCAGCTGGCGACTCCTCACTTGAGTACAGCTGGCTACTAAATTATATGCGAGCGTATTTTTACGACCAAAACAGGTCAGAACAATAGAAGCATGCACAGCAGAGAGGCTGCTGGATGGAGAGCGGAGTCGTTCGGTTCTGTGGCTGTATTTCTTTCTCCTCACTAAGACACAAACCAAACTGGTAGCTCAAAGACAATCTTCACATAACTTTTCAGCTCAAAATTGTCTATTTCTTTGACAGTGTCCAACGTTGCAAACTTAAAACAGATGCCTCACATGATGTTTTGAAACTTATGATGATTCAACAGCTACAGAACTTTCAGCAAGAATTTTGATCGACTATATACAATTCCAAACGTCCTAAACGTTACTGTAAAATGCACAAGAAGCCTAATTCTCCCTTACAATTATTTATTGCATGTTTACAACCCAGAAAGTAAACTCCTCCCTGGCTGGCTGCTCCACATATCCGGGGAAAGCTTTTCAAACATGAACAAATCAAGAAGGACAAAGTCATCTAGAACTGGGCAAAACTCTACCTTTTTGCCATGACAACACATCAATGGAAGACTGCATCAAAACTAATTTCCTCTTCTCTTTAAGGCCATAATAGCCTCTGTTGTGGAGGAGGAATGAAACACAGTCAACCCACAAATGAGTTTTACCAGAACAAGGAGCTCTAGAGTTAACCATCTGAGCCACATACAATAGATACTCGCATTCAAACCAACAGGAACCAATTCTTTCAAATAGTAAAATCCATGTCAGAACTTTATTGCTTTCTCTCTCTATTAGGATCCCTTTGAAAATATGTCACCCCCTTTTTTTTTATTTTTTTTTTTTTAAATCTGCTCTCCACATTCACTTCCAAGCAGCAGACAGCACAAAGGCCCATCCATTTAAAATGCCAACTGCTCCACATCATAGCTAAGAAGCATGTGTGTGTTATAGAAAGTGGCAGGGGCTTCTCGATTATTTATCACAGGCTATGTCCATCAAATGATGTTATCTATAAAGCTGATCTATCATCTTAATCCCCATAACCCTTCCCCCACTTGAGTCCTAAATTTCCACAGCTTTATTTAACACAGAATAAAAATTACACACACAACTATGGTCACGAATGAAGCACATCATGGAGCTACAATCCAATCATGCAACAAAAACCATCATAATGATCTTGATGCACCAGAATGTGCTCAACTTCCTCTCACTCCTGCAGTCAGATGGTGTGATGTTAAAGCTTCTGTCATCCAGTGAGGAAGTCAATCTTGGTGTAGATATATTGGATGGTCTTACGGGGATTAAGGTCAAGTAAGCACGCTGGACAAGACAACCAATCTTACACCAGAAATCAATAGATGGGAGAAAACATGGCACATTCAACATTAAATCATCTTGGAAATAAAGAAAAGGGAAGACTAAATGTGAGGAAAGCTTCATCGGGACAGACGTGGCTTCAGATGTGCAGGTTTTGAACCAGTTAAAGTTTCATAAAGGCATCACGCGAGCAAATGAGATTTCTTAGTGAGGGAAGGTCCGCGGGGGGAGGCTTAACGGAGCTCAAGAGATCTCCAGGGAATCAGCGGGATTTCGTCTTTGTCAGCATAAGGGATATCTGTGTGTAGTAGACTATGGCTATTTTAAGAGATGCGTGACAATCATGATGAACCGTAAAAGTCAGCAGTATAAAAGAAAAGAAAGACAGGTAGGGCAAAAAGAAAGAAGATGTTTTCAGAGCTGACATTAACAAAAGAAAACAAACAAAAAACTCCTCTGACTAGTTTGAACTTGCACAACCAAATTACCCAGGGGCTTCCACAAATCCATCTTTTCCCATTAAAGACTACTGTGTAAAATACAGCTAAAATAAAGACCAAACCGCCTATTTGTTGAGAATTATTTTCAGCTGTGGATTAGTGATACTAAGACCAGAAGATAACCTGACAGAATATGAAACAGGACGTTTCATTTGCAAGACATTCTCTCAATTTCCCTTTCTGTCATGCAAGGAAACAATCAAAGGACTGGGCTAAAAGTGTAGACATGAATGTGCAAATGAATGAGTCTTTTGAGAGCAATCTGGCTCATGCATCCCCTCCACAGACTTGAAACAAAAGCAGTTACAGTCTGACTTTTCGCAAAAGAATCTACAAAAATAGTTTAATTCACAACAGATTACATAGATAGTGTAGCAACCCAAAGAAAATGAGGCGAAAAAAAACAATGTAATCCAATATTCCCAGAACATGCAAATACACACAAAAGCTTGCCAAGCTATTCTTACGATGACAATGCACTGAATTTCATTCATAATGGAACGGTTAACCCTAACCACAATTCCAGAAATTATGTCTTGGCTCTTTAGGACTTGGCTTTGGTCCCCAACAGAGCTACTGGTCACAACAAGGTCAGTGGTTATACTAGAAAAGCTCCCAGTGAGATAAAAAAAAAAAAGAAAGGAGCACACACAGACACAAACAAAGAGCACATCCGCTCTACCTTCAATTATTTAGCATGTGGGAGTGAACACACGCATTCACTGAGCTGCCTCCATTCCATATTGATGAGGCCTCAAAGTGTGTCGTGTGTGAATATGTATAGTTGTGTTGCAACATTCAAGGAGTCCAAAAGACAGAAGCCTATGACACTTATGGAGTCCAGCATCACAAGGCTGTATGTGTGTGTACTTTGTGTAGTGTGTGTTGGTCATGTCACAATGTTTTATTAATGTAATACGCATTCAGATAACGTACATTTCTCAATGTCTACTCAGAGGAACAAGAAATGCCCAAATATAAAAACTACATATAAGTATTTTACTAACATTGTGTACTGGAGCTGAATAGCTCATTTCTCATGCCACTCCATGAGGACGTTTTAATGGTATTCAGACTTTGTGACTCTAAAAACAGCTGAAATTCTGCTTTGTCTCCATCAGATCTAATGGGTTCCATGTTAACTTTAATGAGAATCTGACTAAAGTCCATTCATGTTGCTGAGCGGTGTTCATGTTCCCAACCGAAAGCCTGAGGATAGAGCTAATGTTATGAACATGAGAAGCAACATAAGGACACAGACTTTTAAGAATGAAAGCTTCGGAAACAACTGTCAACCATGTGGGTCTAAGAAACCATTCTTTACCGAGGACACACGTTGTAGCAGAACATTCTTAATTTCAAAGCATGAGTCTGTTCTCACTAGTGAACAACAGAAGCTCTTTAAAACTAAACCTCAAGTGAAATACAAACGGTCAACAACAACAAGGTATGAGGGATGCATGAATTTCGAAACAGCTTGATACCGACTTCACACAGTCGAATGAATCTGTCACAAATGAATATTTTTTGCTTGTTGAACTGAGAAACCATCAATGGTTGAAAACCTGCTGCAGCCACATGACAACCCACACCAACTTGCCAATAAATGCAATAAAAAGTATAGGCAGTAACATTAGCATTTGGCTCACATGACCAAAGACCACGTGGACAAATGTGTGCATTTTTCCTCCAAAGGAAATGACATAATATTAAAAGAAATATGTCTAAGCAACATGCTTTACAACAATTAGTTTAGAAAGTTATCGCAATGGAAAGCACTACAGATGATTTATACAACATTGCAACATGTACTGATTTGAAGCCTGAAAATTGATTGCAACTTTTACACAGCACTTTGACAGAGGTTGCGAGATAACAGGCTGGTTAATGAGCTACCCTCCACTTTGCCTTTCTGTAATGATAGAACCACCGACTGAGTATCAACGCTGATGTAAGCTGCTGACTTATCTCTCGATTCAGACATACACTATACCTACTGAGCAAATACACTGGAGGGCACTGCTGCAGAAAAGGGCAGATTAGGTGAGACAACTGAACAGACAATGGCTCCCTTATTCCACCGAATTTGTAATAAGCACCCAAAACAGTCGTCAATAATTAGGGTAGTTTAGTTTCCAAGCACTTTTTCCTCCCATTTCCCTCCTTTATTGTCATAACTTCTGGTTCACATTTGGCTTATGCCACAGCAAACCAACAAAACAATCCCCACCCAAGCAATTTTGTCAGCTGCTGTGTTTTGCTTTCCTGTGGTCACCTGAATATGTTCCCCAGAAACAATTCTACTACGTCTGTGACTGTGCGTAAAGCTAGGGATTGGAAAAGGCAGATATCTCTCATCAGGATGGCTGCTGCTTCACAAAGAGCTCAGTGTTCTTACTTTAATTTGAAAAGACACCAATTTAAGATTTTTAAAAGCACTCAAAAACCATATAAACATGTAGAGGACATTCTTCATACAGATCCCAGCATTCCATCAGACTGTCCTTTCAGCCACAGACGCATCCTCAGGCACTAACAGCCACATACATTCTTGGCATTTTCACAGGAGCCAATTACGGCTCCCTGGACCAGCGGCTCTGGACACTCAACAACAGAGCTGAGACACTGGATTCTTTCTTAATTACCATCACAAAAACCTGATAACGCAGCAGCTGGGTTTTCTAAAAGGCGTGCACATCGCCGAGCAAGGCAGGAAACCAGGCTTTCTGTCAACTCGTGAGAGTCATTAAATCAGAAATTCAAGACTCCTCCTGCTCAGAGATGACATGCCGATGCACTGCGGTAGCACCAGTGTCTTTAAAGCCGCTGGCAGTGCCGCCTCTCAGAGGAACCCTTTCTCTAAACAGCATTAAGAAGCGCACACACACACCGCAAGCACCACTCAAGCAAGCTTGACATGTTCCAAGCTAGATTTAAAACACATGCAAGTACTGTGTGAGCCGACAGAGTGAACACTGGCTGGAACATACAAGCGTTATACAGTTATATCGGTGACTGGTTAAATAAGATAATGCAGACAGCGGCTTGAAATGGAAAGCTGGTGGCAGGTAGAGGACCACCTATTATTTACAAGCCATAAAAGCAGAGTTAAATCCACGAGATGTAGAGGCAGATGCTGCTGAGAAAGACTGAGAGGCAGGATCAGGGGTCTGTAGGTGTGGCACGCTTAGACAGGAAGCTGGACTCTGTCCCACTTCCTGTGTATCTCCAGGAAGTGAAGATTTGAGATAAGACACAAGGTGAATGGAGCAGTCGTCTTTGAACAAACAGAGACAGATTGCATAATGAGGAAAACCATTTAAATATATCTACACTGATAGGCCACACCACCTGGGTTTTTAGGCAGATTTGCATCAGTCATTGAAGTGAGATTACATTTTGGGGGAAAAAAAAACAAAAAGGATAAAAGATAGTTCTGCATCTCAACTACCAACTGTAACTTTGGGGATACACATGATCATATCAAGTCATTTTTACAATTCTGAAAGAGTCACATATAATGGTTCATAAAAAGAACAGGATCACAATTAGCCAGATGAATATACAAGGTTTTTGGTGTAACCAACAATCCTGGCCTTCTAACTGATGTAAAAGCAATAAATAATAGGTTTAAATTGTACCATTAGTAGTCAAAACAATTGTAACGACTGAGAAACCAAGGCAAACTGGCTCACAAGGAGCACTTTATAGTTTAATACACCAAATTCCCTCCAACACATTCAATTGTACATCCCTCTAGACTGAAAAATTAAGTGTAATCATCCAAAAAGATGCCACTCACCGTGATCTGGAAGACCTCCTGTGTATCATCGAGCATCTGAACCCTGATGGACACTTGCCGCCCAGGAGGCTGAGCTGGAGGGCGCATGCCTGGCTCCAGGGTGGACACACCGAAACTTTCAGAGGCGCCCAGCCTCTGTCCAGCTGTGGACGGCCTGTCTGCTGGTTCAACCATGGCCACGGTGAGAGGCTGTCGAGCTGCAGGGACCTCTGTTCACGTCTAGTGGAGAGAGGAAAGAGCGACAGTTTGTCTCTGTGCTTGAAACGGGCGAGGCCAACAATCTCCTGAGGCTGTGATTTAGGATATTTTTGAGTCTGGGCTTTTTAAATACATAGTGGGGGATTTTAAACATGAGGGATGGAGTGTTTCTTATAACATTCAGTCTGAGGCTCATGTTTTAAATACCTCTAGTGCGTTGCTAAATTTGTGTGCAGAATTTCCTTGTTTGGCATTCCAAAGCTCATTTTACTGGGATTTCAAATGCTCCTTGTGCACAATTGATAAGACTAAAAGCTTCTTTAGCTTTTTGAAATGAAGAACAGCTTAAATTTCTCCACTAGTGTCTTCAGTGTTTGTTTTTTTAAATGAGGAAACTTTTTCTCAGAGGGAAACTCCAGTGCTTAATAGGTTCAGGATATGTGTGAAACATCTTCCCACAGTTATTCAGTCTGGGTTAAATTGACCTTGCACAATGTTAAAACCAGAAGACATTTCAGTGATTTTCTAACCAGTTGAGTTGTATAAACCAGACTCGGGCAGCCCCACAGAGCATGACATCAGCTGAGCTTTGGTTCTGGACAAAGAAAGCAGACAGACATGTCTCACACCTATCCAGACGCTCACATCTTCCAGCTACGGCAACGTGCAGGTGGGATTTACAAACACAGCTCAATTTAGGGCTCGTCCAGACTTGAATCAAAACTTCACAAGTAGGGCAGATGAGATATGGTCTGACAAAGATGCCTCCCCCCCCTTCTTTACACACAAACTTTCTGCGCACCCCCACCTATGTCCCACACTTGATAAACCTCAACCTCAGACAATAAATATCCCCTCTCAGACAGTTAGTGACATCAGGGCTGAGGAATGTGTTAGAAGACAGACAGGAGGGTTCCACACTGCTGCACTGCCCTGACACACAAAGATCAAAAGATCTGCTGTGAGAGGTGAAGTTGGCTTCAGTTCAGTCACTTTTGCTCACATGCAGTCTTGTCAACGAATCACGGAATCAATAAGCGATCGGGGAACAACTGAAAATTTTTGCCGATTAACAGGTTGGAGTCACAAGTCAGTTTGCCATCCCTTCCCCACCAGTAACTCTGCATCCAAGATAAGCAGACTGTTGTAAATATTTAGGGACAAATGGGCAGTGCAGTGAGCAGGGTCAACCAACATCAAAGACTTCACAATGTTTGAGTGGGCTTCTTTCACCGTGTCCGATGTAATTTCCAGAGCAAATGCAGTGTGTCATCTTGATGATGGTGCTCCAAATGTGCCTGAAAATGCAGCTTTCCTCAAGTGAAGCCACTGCAGAACAGCATGTACACCATAGAGATGAAGAACAAGCTAAAGAAATATTTTATCGCTTTGCTAAGTGAACTGTTTTATTCTTGTGACCTTTGAATGGAACTATTTAATCCTATGCGTGCAAGGGACATATTTTACACAGGAAAAAGCTCATGCTGTGCTTTCGCCTCAATCTTGCATAACTTGGGATGTCATCACTAATAAAAAGGTACTAACACAAAGAGTGCTGTCCACAGGGGCGACAAAGAGCAGAGTGAAGGAATCAGTGGTTGTAAATGCACATATTTTAGAAATCCCAGACCTAAAACTGGCAAAAGCGAGTAAATTGACCACATCTAAGAAGAGATAACATGAGGAGATGAGGTGATTTTTAGGGAAGGTGAAGTCACTGGAACTCAATGATGAAGAACAAAGGCCTTTAGAGTGACACTGAGGTTGTTTAATTCTTGTAAACAGGAGTGAAAATGTTAATTTCTCACTTTTTTGCCCTCATAAGCTCACCTGAATTATCTTCATATGGCACTCTGGTGCAGAAATCCCAACAAAGGGCTGGTGGGCCAGAAGCTGGCACAACCCAGCATAACCTTTTTCAATGTTGGGAGACTGACACGTTTGTCACTAAATAACAGCCTTGTTCAAAAATTAAAAAAAACTCACTGTTACACACTGTTGTTCTAAAACAAAAATATGCACACAGCAACACTAAGGGGTTTGAGAGTAAAACTAAGACCATGATGCTCATTTACCAGATTTATATTAGAAGTGCTTCAAGAGGAATATTGGCTGCCATCAATCCATAGAAGAAGGAGATGGAAATGATGAAAATGACCTGGAGAGATGATGAACATAGGGCTCTTTTATTTGATTCAACCGGCTGTTTTTAAACAAATTTTATAATAATCGAGACAGTCCCATCAATGTCTAGATGCTCCAGGGGAGCTGAACTCTGACCTCAGTGTGAATACATTACTAACAAATTGAATAGAAAAAAAAAATGTCATCAAGAACACAATATTATGAATTAGCCTACTTCCATTTTGTCTTCTGAGCTACAAGTAAAACATTAAGGTGACACTCATGCAAAGACACAAAACAAACAAGAAAATTGAAACTTATCCCTCTGCCTGCACACACAGGTTATTATCCCTCTTCACTTCCGTGACAAAAGCTGAAAGTGGAAACTGGAGCTGTGCCAAGGAAGTGACCCAACAATAGAGAGACCTGTCATTCAAGTTACTCATTACACCTGTGGGAACACTGGTTTGTTGTTGCCTGCTACTTCCCCACAGCATTGAAATGAAAGCTTATTGGTAGCTCAGTATCAGCCAGTTTAGGAGAGTAGCTGGCTATCAAGAACAGACACAACTTTAGAAAACCCTCAGTCCTCCTTGGACTGCTGCATGGACTACTTAGGAGTACTTTAATATTCTGCTCTTGAAACCTTGCACCAGCTCATTCAGGGCCACCTACTTGTTACTCTCTGTGTCGCTCTTCAAAGCGAAACAAGTGTAAAGTGAAGAACGAGTTTTACAGCCCTTACTGTCATTAACTAACAAGCAGGTGCTGACAAACACAAGCAGATCATATTCTAGCTTCATTTGTCTTGATCCTTTCAATAAAAAAAACTCATCAACAAGGACCTTACTGAGCACCAAAACACAGCACAGCTTCCCCCTGAGCGTTTCCAGTGCGTTTTCCATCACAAATTAACCCATAAATGTTGTCTGGACTAATTTAAGACCCTGGGATCAGTGTCACCATCGCTTAATTCTACAGACTGGAAATTTTGGAGGTTTCTTTATCTCTTTAGTAGGGGCTGGGAGGATTTATACATGGGGTTAGTTGTGCAAGAGAGGAATACTGAGTAAGCTGGTCACACAGCAGGCACAAAAGAAGCTACTGTGGGACCGTCCAGCAGCAGGGCTTTAACTCACCAAGGCCTCTTGAGCAGCCTTTGAACTGGTGTAAGCTGAAAGTTTCCCAAGAGCTTGCGAGAGGGACGCCTGGCCCTGGGAATCGGATGCGAGTGTGTGGAACACATGCACAGAGAGGGCTTTATGTCATAGAAGCAACGAGATTAGCAATCTGTATGTAATCCTTCAATTGTGAAGGATCCGAAAGTCTATGTTTTATGACAGACACTAATGAGGGCTCGTGTGCTTATCTGTTCTGGTTAGCAAGAGAAGAAAACCCAAAGACTGCTTTCGTTTTGGTTTAAAAGCTCGATAAAAAGGTCTTAACGACAAGAGGACAAAATATCTGATATTATATTTATAGGCAACATACCGTAAACGTTACATAACAGGAAATGGTTGCCAGCTATAAAACAGGTCTTACAATCAGCCCTTTGATGAGGGACTTTTCAAACTCAGTGAAGATTAAGAAGTCCGAACTAAACTAAAAGGGATGTGATGACCAACTGTGGAACTGCGGTTCCCACAGCAGTTGCACAAGTATTCCCTTTGGAAAATTGGCCCTTTTCAGTGAGTTAATCTTTACCGCTACATAGTGTGGCGCTGACAGGGATGTTAATCAACTGTTAATCTGTTTTTATTTCTTTGTTGTAAGTTCCTAAAGCCCAAGTGGATGTATTTTACAATATTATCTTGTTTGAGCTGATCAACAGCCCAAACCCTGAAGATATTCAGTTAAATCTATAAACATGATTGAATCATCTTTAAAAATAAAAAAATTAAATGATACTCTGTTAGGGTTCTAATTTAGTTAATTCAAGCTCTGGTGGAGTTTAAAAGCCATCAGAGTCAAAACAAAGAATTAAAGACACAAAGGAACAGGAATATGTGGGTCAACTGGAAAAAAAAATGCCACTAAAAATAACACAAAATAAACAAGCCGAATACAGAGCTTTCCTCCTTAGCTATTCCCAGACGACTGGGATCATGTTAGCAGAGTCCTGCTCCTCGGAAGTCTTGAGCCGTGAGAATGTACGGTGGCCCTGAGGTGCAAAATGCAACCGCAAAACCAAAATCATAGAAAGCACAGTGACATTTTAGTGAAAACTTATCATTTTAACTTTTTAACTACCTCTTGTTTCAGCATGTTTTCAGAAATGTCATGCTTTGTGTAATATCACCTTCTTTAAATGTTTCTTTGTTGTCATTGTGAAAAAAATGCTGTCCTATTGCAATGATACATTTTCTAAAATGTCACGTGCTCGCCAATGTCACAGTTTCCAAAAGGTTGACTGAACCGTTTTCCACAAATTTAATGCGTTTTCTAAAATGTGGAATTTATGTTTCTCTTTTGCCACAATATTTTGGACCTCAGAACCTCTACAGCTGAAAAAGAAGACTTTGTACTTAAAACATTACATTTCATAGACATCCCTTAAGCTCATGCAAGGATATCCATAGCTGGAAAAAAAGAGCCTAAAGAGAGTCCCCACCTGTATTTCTTACACAAAATTATTGGCTGTATTGTCCATGACTCAACAGTAAAATGAAACCCAGATCTATAACTAGACCTGTGTGGTTTGACAGATTAATGGCTGTGCCTGAGACCACATTTTATCAAGGTGACACTCCCTTCTCCCCACTGGTAGACTCATTTAGCCGCTCTACTGCCCTCAGGAGAATCTCTATTGTGAGGGCGTAAAGAGAATGAACCATCGACTCTACTGTGCGGTATCGATGGCAAATGTGAATGGGCAACGGGAATGTAAAACACTTAAAAAGGCCATGTTTTAACCACATGCTCCACAAACCAAAAAGGCAATGAGTGAGACGATGCTGATGTTTGGGTACTGCCTCCTTTGTGACCCTGTCCTCTGACCCAAGTCGGGGGGGGGGGGGAAGTAATAAACAGATACACCACTGTGTGATATACATTTAAAGACACACACACATTCAGTGCACAGTTGGCAAAAAGCAATCCACAGAATGTAGGTTAGCAGAGTAATCCTTTAGGGCCAGAACAAAGATGTCAGTAGGTTACAGCAAGACAACCTGTTCACAGTCAAGGAACTGGTTGTTGTGTGTGTGTGTGTGTGTGTGTGTGTGTGTGTACAGTATGTGTGTGTGCTCTGATTAATGTAAATGTGGCTTGACAAAAGTGTGGCAGTTGTAATGCTTGCTGGAAAAGAATTAATAATGCAAGAATGCTGAAAATATAAGGAAACACGCCACAAAATAACCTATAAAGCAGCTAAAACTGTAACACTATACAGTTCATAAGAATCTAAAAATGTGCAGCACCCACTGGAGGATACTGCTATCAAGCTTACAGTAAAAGAAGCTCAGATGGACCCCCCTAAAGCTCAGCAGATTAGAAAAAGGCTGGCTGCAATGGAAGCGAGCTAAGATTCACAGTATCCGACCTACCAACAAAAAGCACTGTTGCTTTAAAAAGACAAAACCATTCCTCTCAAAACTCGTACGTTTGTTGCAATAATGCTGTAAATCTGCATCAAAGTGTCCCCTACACTGGGAATACCAGAGAGGCTACGTGTAACCTCGCTTTATTATCCGGATAGCATGATTTCCTTACCCCGTCTTCCTGCAGGATCCAGAGACTGTCCCCCAGAAAGAGCTTCTTTTTTTTAATTTATTTCCCACGCAGACGGTAAATCCCACACAGGGCTGTAGTTTGGATTCAGTGGTTCTCTCCTCGCAGCTGAACCGCTCCCGCTCAGGTGGGACGTGGTTTCTGCGCGGCAGCCATTGAGATAAATGTGACCAGCCGCGGAGACTGCTTTCGAGTTGAACAATAAAGACACACGCACCGCCTCCAGCTCTGACTGTGCACCCCGGCGTGTCAGGCAGGGAGAAAGTGCGACGCAACAGCGCCACGCAATGGTGGTGTGTGGAAATAGTCTGAGTGGGGGGGGGGGACTCTATGGAAGTTTTTCTGTGCCATCAGAGTTTGAATACGAATTTCTAATATCGAATTTTTAAAGCATCAAAATCAGACTTTGAATTTGAAAAACCAACAGTGGAAAAAAAAAAATTCAGTGGAAAAAGAACCGGACTTAACATCAGGGTAAACAAGGAGAAGCAATCGATCCCTGTCTCAATTCATCAGATCAGCTCAATAGATATTGAGTAATATCTATTATTCAATTTTACTAACACAAATGGCAAATAAAGTAAACTCACTCACCGAACCACCATCACCTGTTGGTGGACATGGCTGATCTGTCCAATGGAGCGTAACTTGATTGGCTGCCGTTGGATGAATTGAGACAGGGATCGATTGGTTCTCCCTGTTTACCCAGACGTTGAGTCTGGTTCTTTTTCCACTGAATTTTTTGAAGTTGATTTTTTTTCCACTGAATTTTTTTTTTCCACTGTTGGTTTTTCAAATTCAGAGTCTGATTTTGATGCTGTAAAAATTCGATATTAGAAATTTGTATTCAAACTCTGATGGCACAGAAAAACTTCCATAGAACACTGAGGTTTAGGTTTGTGTTCACCGATTCATTTCACAATCGATGTATAATGAGTTTCTTCTTAATGTCACACCAAGGACTGTAGAATTCCATCCATCCATTTTCTATACCAGCTTAATCCGTCGGTCGCGGGGGGGGGCTGGAGCCTATCCCAGATGTAGAGGCGTTGTACACCCTGGACAGGTCGACTGTAGAATTCACTTCGGATAAATTAAAATGATTCATCACCAAAGTAGTTTTTATCATAAATATACAGAACAGCCATTTGTTTGATGAATGTACCAATGTAAATGGTACAACTAAGTATGAACGACAAAAAGAAAATTACAATTTTAATGTGATTGGAAGTCAACTGTCAATAGTTTGTATGAGCACGTGTATTCTTCAACACAGCCTGAACCTTTCAGTACAAGCTTTCTTGCCATTTCTTCAGGAATAGTTCTCCAGGCTTCTTCTTTGGATGTTGGCTGCCTTTTGTTCTGTTCTCTGTCAAGATGATGCCACACTGCTTCAATAATGCCCCCCCCCCCCCCCCCCCAATTTCTCATGGACATCATAACTTGATTATAAAGGCCACATTTTTTTTTTTTTGTCTTCTCCACCAATTGTCCAGTTTCTTCCAATTATTTTAAGGACTTGTTGCATGACATGCCAGATTATGCCAAATTTTCAGCAAATAGCTTTTCGGCAATCGCATCGTTTGTGTGAAAATACAAAATGGGTTATCTTTGGCACAAAAGAAGAAAAGAAATGAGAACAAAGGATGTCTCTTTATGAGTGAATGCGTGTAACATAGCACCAAAAGATCTCATCTAAAATGGCTTCTCTCCTTAACACAACACTGGTTTATTCCTTCCAAAAAAGGTACTTTATCTAAACTAATTAATCTAATTTAAAAAATATATATTTTAAAATAACACTTTTGTTATTTCAAACTCAACATGTAATAACACACAGCGCTATCCAAATAATGCTCCAGTGCATGAAAGATTAAAATATGGTGTTATTTTTTTTAACACATCTGTTTCGAGTTACTCTAATTAGAACTGAAAATCTGTTTGTGAAGCCAATTCAAAGAAAATGCTTGAATATATCCTAAATATATTGTAAATATATCATTGTTTACATTGTTTACAATCATTGTAAATATCTAAACATTTTTGAGCTACTTGACTAATTTGAATTTCCCTCACTGGGGGATGAATAAAGTATTTTTTTATTTTATTCTATTCAATTCTTTCTATACATAAATATATGCTTCATATAAGCAAACTGCACTGACATGAAGGATGTAAATTAATTTTGAATTAGTTTTGTTGGTATATATCTGAGAAATAAAAGTGAGTGAAGTTTAATTTGAACAGCTGTTGAGCTTTAGACCAGTTTTAAGATAGTGTACAAAACAAATAGAAGTTGAGAATAAAACCCTGAGAAAAGTACGCGTCAGGATTCGAACCTTTCGTCACGATATTAATCGTCGTCATCAACGGCACGGGAGAGCAAGTAAGGCGAAAAGATTTTAATTTACATTCGACAATTTTTCGAGAAAGATGACCAACAAAGAGAGAAGCTGTCCGACAATGGAAGATGTGAGACTTTGCGCAAACTCTGCAAAAATGCGATTCAGTTAGTTTAGCTAATTTAAGTTTTAGAGTAAGCTCGTAAAATGTCACTGACGCTTGATATATTACGACCCTTTTAAAGTCTATAAAGTTCCTGGATAACAGTTTACACCACTAAAAAATAGGATTTTTGCACAAGTTAGAATAATAAGTTTTGGAGAAATAGACAATGCATTTCAATCCAGCATTCGTCTAACAAGTTTTTAAGCTAGGCTATGTGAGTATATTAGCAGCATTTTTTAAAAAGGTCATCCAATTTAGACAATTGCATGATCTGAAAGTAGATGGATGACTTTTGTTATCCAACAGAATAGCCAAAATAATACATACAGGCAAATTTATATATATAACATATATATAATACGACATAACTAATATTGAATTTCAAGCTGCATCTATGAAGGAATGTTTTGGGAACTTTTAATAAGCTTCTGAATTGTGATTGGATATGTATCCACTTTTCTTTAGGAAACAGGCATAGCTCAGGATGTTGGGAAAGCCCTTTCAGAAGGGCATAATGTTATTAGCATGAGTTACCAACAATTAAATGTATTTTATCAGTGAATGCTAAGTTCAGACCAGAACTGTGTAAATATATGGAGAATTCACTGTTCAATTATTTGTCCCCTTAGCCAAGTCTATATTGTACAATGAAGTTCCAGATAGATTTGGCACTGATTAAATTAGTCAATATAACAGAAGAGCGTGCTGTATCAGCTTCAAACGAAGTTGTATTTACACCAATTATATTCTCATTTCTAGGGGTATGCTTTTGAAACGCACAGAACGATTCAAACCTGGTCTTTGAATCGCAGCAGAAGAACATTCGAGTAAAACAGTTGATATGTTCATCCATCAGAAGATCAAGGTTGGGTTTGTTTTCTCTCCTCAGAATGATCTGCACTACACATGGACTTCTGCCCTCTTACAAAACATCCACAGGCCTTCAAGCCCAAGGCTGGTGCTTAAAAGAGTATCAGCACCAGAGCCCCACAGAGGCTCCCCATCCAGATGCAACCTTGACACACCGGTTACCACACCTTCAAGTTCAGCACCAAGCTCTCCTTCAAGCTCCTTCCCTACCCTCTCCTCTTCCTCCCCAAGCTCGTGTTGCTCCTCTGCAAGCTTCTCAGATTCATCCTTTAGCTCTGCTTTTCATCTTCCAAGCTCATCCCCACATTCTCCTCCCAGCCAGAGACGTTCTGCACCAAAGGAGAATTACTACTGGACTTGTGAGGTACTTGAAGATCAGTCAAAGATCATCTTGAGAAGGCACGCGATATCAAATACTCCTCTAAACATAGAGACAACCACCCAGCCCGCTGCACTGCATCCCCCTTCAACTCCTCAGGCATCTACCAAGTGCCCACTGATCACAACGGACTGAAAGCCGAGGTGGATGACTATTGGAGAGCCAAACAGGACAGCTGGACAGCTGGAAGGAGGCTCTCAAGCAAAGCAGTGAATAAACAGTTATTTAGATTTTTTTTGTTGTGTGATTTGAGATGATAGTTTTTCTATGGCATAAGGCATCTACAGTGGTCCTGTTTAATACTTATATTATAAGAAATTTAAAAAAATCCCTCTTTGTTCTTGAAAGCAAGGGTGTCTTGACTTTATTAACATTGATTCAATAGGTGTTAGACGACAGCTCTTTTGCTTAAGCCAAGTTATATTTTGACCAAGTGGTATGCCTCGTGCATTTTATGAGATGAATAGAATAGAAAAATACTTTATTCATCCCCCAATGGGGGATTTAAAAAAATTAATTTTGAATTCTGCAAACTTGGACAGTAGCTGCCTTTATGATACGACTTCCTGTTATAACAATGTTTTTGCAAATGCTTCATTGCAGCAGAAGAACATTCAAGTAAAACAGTTGATATGTTCATCCAGCAGAAGATCAAGGTTGGGCAAAGGTTTGATGTCATTTGATGACCTTTTCTCAGTTGCACATATAATAACACATAATAATACTTTTTCCACAAGTAGGTTGTTATGTGGCATACTTTCAATTTAGCAAATGTGAAGTGTGTGTTTCCAGCGAAAAAATGACATTGCGATTGCAGTTGTTGCAATCCTGAAAAGAATATTATCAAGAAAAACGATGATGGCCCGTACGGGGATCGAACCCGCGACCTTGGCGTTATTAGCACCACGCTCTAACCAACTGAGCTAACCGGCCATGCTTACGGCTCTGAAACATAGATTTTAAAAACCGGCTAGTTTTCTCTGGTACCGTATGTATTACACTTCGATGTTCTTTTTTTAAAACGTTTTCGGTGACACTCATTTTATACTTGCAGAAAACTTTGTAACAAACAAATATTTTTGAACTCAAACAAACTTTGGAACGACGTCTTCATCACACGTAAACGTCTTACGTTTCTCTCTTTAGAAAGAGCTAGCATCAGAATGGTCTGTTGCCATAGTTACCTTGGAGAGAGGGCGAGACTGCCCACGTGACACAGCAAGATGGCGACTATAATGTAGAATGGGATGTGAATGTGAGTACTACGTATCATTAGCTAACCGTTAGAATTACCGAACCGGCGTGTAACTTCATGCTGTTGTCGGTGCACTGTCGCCATATTATACAGCAAATATTTTTAATTCCAAATCGAGACACATATAGTTCCGTTTTATCCACGGTTCAACCTGCCAACTAAAGTAACGCTGGACGAGTCTGCTAACGTTAGCTCTCACATAGTCTGATCAGTTATTGTTTACCGTTACTGCGCTGTTTTCACTTTTAGCGGGTTGGCTAACCACAGTCAGTGGCTGTCTTTGTTCACTTTTTTCTTTTTATGTCTCTTTTCTGTCAGAATTTTAAACTAAGTGGGTCCGTTTTGGTGGAAATTTGGATCTGCTGGTTAATTGTTCATCATATCTGGGGCTCAAGATGGCCTTAAATGTTTTTGGTAAGCAGCATCACACCTCAGATTGTGGCAATTCTACAATATATAGAAATGTATTGACAATGGGTTGGTCTGTGGGCATATTGTTTGAATGTGCCTGTGTGGAAATAACTCTCTTATTTTTATCACTTAATCTTATAATTTCCCTTTGCTGGTTTTTGATTGTAACTGTAAGAAGCCACAGAAATATTACGAACTTGTCCAATCATGTGGCAAATGGTACAAGACATCATTATAATCCTTTATCTAAGAAAAAGCAATAATACTTCAATTTGTGTTTACTTCATGTCAAATAAACAAGTTGCATTCGATTAGCTATTAAAGTAATAGGATATAATTATTTCCAACATATTGAACCTATAAGTTGAAAGTAAAAATACTTCAACTTAAAGGAAAAAAATGTCTGTGTAATATATGTAAAGCTTTTACAGTTTAGATGATCGTGCCATAACTATGACAGTCCTTTAAATATGGATAACATATCTAGATTGTTATGGCCGATGTATTAATTCATAAAAAGCATTTTACAATTGCAGCTTGTCTAGGAGAGAGGCTAATTTGAACCACTTTGCGTGCATTTGCCTCAGGACCCCCCTCCAAAGAAGTGTCAGAAAGACACAGTTCAGAGGATGTGAGAAGGTTAAAGAGGCAGTAATGAATTGAATTTATAAGTGTATTAATTTTTAGGACTTTTTTTGGCTCTTTTCAGATTTATATTTGATATATTTACATTAATTGGAAGTGTTTTAAAAGGCCACACTTTTTCATCCCATAAGGTTATACTTGTTTATGCAGCGCTAGAGTAAAAGTATTGGACTTTGATGCAGAGACAGTCCACAGTGTGTATGTTATGTCTGCTCTCTTGTTAGTTTGTCTAACTGTGCAGCCGGGTTGCCTTGAGAGGGAGGGTGAGGTACTTGCCCAGGGAGGATTTGGAGTTATTTTGAAGACAGGATACTGAGGCGATGAATGTTGAATAGATAAGGGTTGTGGAGTGAACACAGAGTACACCAAGGCAGGAAGCGTGACTGTTAGTCTTACACATGCAGAAAAGATGGGAAGATCTGCAAGATGCTGACTAAATGACAGACTTTGAATACATCTTTATTTACATTATAACAGTCTTTTTGTTAGTTATACTTTTAAGAGGTCACAATGAAGATAATCTAATTGTTGCCTGTTTCAGAGATTGGTCCAAGTAGTTTTTTTCAGTGTTGGAATGCAACACTTTATTATACATACGCAGTTATTGTATTGGTAAAAGTAGACCCAACAGTTTAAGAAAACAAACAAAAAAAAAACCTTACTTTTTTTTTATTATCCAACATCATCATTGTAGGTTGTGTTAAATCAATTATATACTTTAAAATGAAAATGTTATGTTGTGAATAGGGTGTTGCCATAGCAATCGAACAGTTAAATCAGGTTGGCGAACCACAGTGAACCTCTTAAAAGAAGCAGACGCTGCTGAATTTAAATCACCATCTGGAAGCACTTCACAGGAATCAGAATGAACCCTTTTCAGTAGAGTTCAGCCAAACTCCAAACGGGGGCCTGGGGCTGAAATGTTTCCATTTTAATCATGTTTACAAATATTATTATTGATTATTGTCTGCGACAGCTGAGCAAACAACAAACTGTAATGTTTGTATTCATCCACAATTAATTTCAGACATGAAGGCCCGAAGGGAGCGAAAGTGAAAGCTTATGTGAGTGCAGGAAAAATAAACATTGCGCAAGCTCATTTACATCCTTTCTACAGCACTATCTAACAAACAGCTTTATATTCATAGGCTCCCAGTTACACACAAAATGAATAGAAATAAGGTGGTTAACTACATATTTAAGTAGTGCTGTCAGTGTGAGCACATATTTAGCTGTGCCTTAGTGTGTTCATTTGGCAAAAACATTCATAAACTAAAAACTTCCTCTTACTGTTTCAGCGCTTAGCCTTAAAAATGATGTGATTGCTCTCAAATTGTGCTTCTTTTTTCCCTGAAATCTCATCTACTAAACTGGCATTTAGTCATGTTTCATTGGATGTACAATGACCGATTTGGTTTGTACTCGAAGCCACTCGAAGCAGAAACCATCTGTTGCCGATTTGACTAAATCGCAGAAAGAAGATGAAAGCAGCATCCTGATCTAGCCTTAACCGGTTGATGGATTATAGCAAAATCCAGACACTGATTACTGTCATATTTCCTCCACTTGGTGGCACTGTGGCAAAGGGAAATGAGTGTGCAGCGAACAACATTGCACTTTTTCTGTCCTCAGATCATGATGAATACAGGCCGCCGGTGTGGAAGTCCTACTGTAAGTGTTACAGTATCATTTTCATGTTATTTCTAATCTTTTGTAGGGGTCTTTATTACTGTTTTTTTCTAATCCATCAGCTAATTAAAGAATATCTTCCAACTTTTATTACTGTGGATAAAGCGTACTGGGATGACACATTTGTTTTTGAGTGTTTTTTTTGCTAATTACCTGAGTCTTGTCTCTCGCAGTGTACCAGCTCCAGCAGGAGGCGCCTCACCCCCGCAGAGTCACCTGCACCTGTGAGGTGAGAACACGCTTTCTGTCAGCCAGCCAATGTTTGCTCATGTCTCTTGTTATTGTTTAGAGGTCCTGAGCTGATCTGGCTCATCGGCAGCCTGTTATGTTCGCTATCCTAGATTAAGCAAAGACTAAATATATAACATTAGAATGATAAAATGAAAGACATTGTCAATTTGAAGACAACTTTTAAATGACGAAATCCATATCTTCTCAAGTCTAATTTTATTTTGATTCCTCAACATTTGAAATAAAACTTTAGATATTTCATCAAGACACAAAAACAAGTAACTTAAAGCATTGATTTACTACACATAACCTACAAACAAACTATATTGCAATAGATTCATATATGACGAGCTTACAAAAATGTAGTCCATTAGATATCAGGACACGTATCAAACTAATAATATGCCATTCTTCTTAAGCACCTACCCCCATCTTTTATTCTTCATTGTGCTAAGTTCCTCCTTAAAGCTGGTCCACATGGAGGGTAGAAGTATAGAAACTGCTAATAATGTAAATATTGGAAATGGATTGGAATGATTTTTAAACCGGTGTGGTTTGCATTATTTGGCAGGCAGGCATGCACAGGCTAATAATACCAGATTTGTGGTTACCACATCTGCTTGTGTGATGTTAAATTTTAGAAAATGTGCATAACAAATGGGATTTAAGCGCAGGGCAGCACGCCATCTGAGTTCCCATATGGGTACATCCCATCATAGAGGTGTGACTGAACCCAAGCCCCGAGGAGGTCAGGGGGAAAACTTTGATATTTTTCTGCCATGAATGGACCCAAAGGGTCCAGCATTACATGGACAGGTAAAAGTGGTAATAACCAACGGTACATGGCACAAGTTTGGTGAAAGATTGACTCCTCAGAGGCTGTTCAGCTTTATTAACTCTCAGCAAATGAGGCAGTGCAACAAATAGCGTAGGAGAAGATCAGAGAAGATGTTGTGCTGAAGGTCAAGGTTGAGCTGTGCGTATAATCCCGCACAACTCAAGAGAGCACAGAAAACCTCTTAGCTCCGTGTTCTAGCTGATCTTCTTTCTCTTAAAGATAAAAATGGAGCTTAGAGGTGGAAGTGGTCTCTGTACAACATGTTGTGGCCGAAGCAAATGTTCAGTTATTCCCTCAAATGGATTCACTTTCACTTGAAACGCTCATTATTTCAGAGCTTTATTGTTTTATTAAAGCTATAAGAACTACTCCGTATCTTAGTTTCTTGTTAATTGTTTTAAAGGTTGAGTTGGGAGTGGTTTTGTCCCAGCCAAGGGAATGCTGATGATATGGCATGTTGCTGATGTCTGCTAAATACCATGGACCAGCTCATCTGTCCATATGGGAGGCAACAACCAGATGTGTGTGTGTGTGTGTGTGTGTGTGTGTTTGTGATGGGGGCAACACGGTTTGGAGGAATGGAAGGGGGATTAAAGACATGGGGGTTGTGCGTCTGCTGTTTTTGTATAAAGACAGTCCTCTCAGGGTGTGGTGGTGGGATGTGTGTGTGTTCCTAGATGGCAAATGAGCAGCTGTTGGCTTTGATGCCTCGGCCTTGGTGGGGTAGTCAATGCTGACCCAGTTAAAGTGAGCAGACTGGCAGCAGACGGACTGAAGACTCCCCCCTGTCCTCCTCTTCAACCAGCAGCTCCTTGTTGTCTGCCAGGAGTTTGGCCAAAGGAGATTTAATGAGGCTGGTACTTTTTAATTTGTGGCATTTAAGGGTGCCATTGAGCCGAAGAGACTGTCCTCTAACGGGAAGGCCTGCAGACACACTGAGACATTAAAATCATCAAATCAACATTAAGAACATGCTACATACCCTGTCTACAGAAGGTTTAAGAGATCCAGTCCTTAAGCCTTAGATTAAAAGAGTTCACATCACTTTATTTTAGTAGTCAGAGAGTAGAATTAATGAATGTTATTGGCAGATCTCAGTTAGAGTGGAAAAAGCTGCTCTTGACCCACTTTCCAGAGGGTATAAATTCAAACTCATGTATTAATCAGTATATTGATTGTTGTTTGCATGTTTGTTTGGGGGTGGCTCTGCTTTTAGGAACTATGAGAGTGTCACCCAGGTCAAACTTCTCTAAATCATTATTGTTTTCACACACACACATATATGTATTATTTTTTTAAATCATTCCAAAAAGCATCTTTTTGTCAGCATGTGGAAGTTCCTTCCAGTTTCTAAATGTATTTGTTTGGTTGAGCATTGTAATCCTGCTATAACTCAGTTGCTCTCTGTTGTGAGCCATAGCTCAAAGCTCATTC
The DNA here is from genome assembly GCF_027942865.1 of Odontesthes bonariensis. Classification (NCBI taxonomy): domain Eukaryota; kingdom Metazoa; phylum Chordata; class Actinopteri; order Atheriniformes; family Atherinopsidae; genus Odontesthes; species Odontesthes bonariensis. The sequence continues at coordinate 16,242,472 of NC_134516.1, read as the reverse complement.
TTCTCAAAGCATACAGTATGGAAGCACACCCTCCCAGAAAATGGTTAATAAATTTAATCGACACAACTTGTGTTTTGACAACGAACCAGTTTAGAAAAAGATCAAAAAGAATTGACTCTGCTGAAGCTGTCCGACGCAAGAAGCTCACAAACTTGGAGGTATCTCCTTAAAAAGATGATTTACGTGTTTGCTTGCAGGTTCCGCCAGGCAACCGTAAAAAAAATTGACATAAAAGAATTCCATTTCACTCTGCTCCAATTTATTTCATCATTTCTCTCATAAGACACAGCACATGCTGCAGGGACTGAGACTTTGTCTCTGTTTGGAACAGCTCTTTCCCGTCAGCTCAGCACTCTACAATGTGCAGTCAAGGATGTCTATTGAGCTTTAGAAATGGTTATTAGTCTGTGGGCTCCATGCATGTCTTCATGACAGGCCTCAGCAGTATGGGTAGGTGGGTACGTTCCCTCTGCTCATAACCCAGTTGGATAACCTTTCTTTAGAATGAACCATTTTTACCTACAAATTACTACATGTTACTTTGTGGGCTTTCAGCTGGTCATCCTGTCTTTTGAAAGAAAAAAACTGTTCCTGTAATAGTCGTAGGCAAGTTCAAAATTTTCACCCGAAAGCCCCCTCATGTTTAAGCCGCCCCCCCCCCACACGCACACACACACACAGGATCCAAATTAATATTCACTGCTGTTTGTGTGGTCTGTGTTGATTTATTGGCTCAACAGCAGTTTTGTAGGGAACAACACACTCTTCAGCTTTTATATCTGACTCATGCAATATTCTCTGCACTCACACACACTCACAAACACAGTAGCTTTTAAGCAAAGTGTACATTTAGGTCTAGATTATGATCAGCTTTTAAATGATGGGACATTGTGTGGTGTTGCCGTATTCTTTGCAACTACGTTGGTTCTAAGCGTTTAAACTTGCACGGAGATCCTGATTGTGCCTGTATCTCCTTTTCCTCTAGGTGGAAAATCGACCAAAATATTACGGTAGAGAGTAAGTGGCCTTTCTCTGTATTGGTGACTGACAGAAGGAGTGTTGTGTCAGTACATTTTAAACAGAACACTTGAATCTATCACTGCTTCCACGTACTTAATGTTTTTCTTCCCTCAAGCTTATAATCTGGTCCTTTTACATCCAGATACCATGGGATGATCTCAAGAGAGGAAGCTGACCAGTTACTCAGTCAGGCGGAAGGCAGCTACCTCATCAGAGAGAGTCAGAGACAGCCGGGAACATACACACTGGCTCTAAGGTATGTTCGCGTCTGGCTAATTTGAGGACACTCAGATAATCTTTTCCTTTTGTGACAAGTTAAAAGAAATCCAGTCAGACGCGGGAAGCTGATTCTTTGTAGGAACTTCCATTTGACCTCCAACACGTCCATCTGTATCGCTGTGTGAGGCATGTGCACAGGCATGTGTTAGGTGTGAGGGGTTTATCCTTCTACACATGGCAGATGTCTAACGAAGCACCTCAGAGGAGCTTATCACTGACCTCACACGTTTCCTCACACCTCGTCTCTCCTTGTGAGGAGATGTAAAAGTGTGACGGGCTGATGTTGAAAGCTTTTTTAAGTAGAACATTGTTTGCTTTTCAGTTCAGTGTTTGATTGCAATGCTTCTTTCATTGTCCTCAGTGCGCTCTGTCGCACACTTTTTTTTTATTATTAATGTCAGCAGTCGGCTTTACTTGAATGTGAGCCATCATTTTCTCTGAGTACGTGTCACACTTTTAAATGGGCACAGGACTTAATTTGAATTGGGTTTCGGGTCAGTCGGTCTATTCATAGTCATGTCATTCTTCCACCTGCACAACTTTCTCTCCTTCGTATTGCCTCACGTCTCTCTACGGTTATAATTACCTTCCATAAATACCCCTTCATAAACTAGAATCCCAGTCTGGGTGGCAGAAAAGGAAAGGTTGGATTTTGGGTTAATGATTTACTAGTGCTGCTTTATCTTGCAGAGGTCTCACTGTGATCCACGAAGGAGCAGATAAAGTGTTGACCCACTTCAGTCTGTTGGGCGTCATGCTGAAGATATTATTTAAATGGGCTATCGTTGTTCCTTTTGTAGACCAAGTCAACTTTTATTCCCTTCACTATTCACATCGCCACAAATTTAGAGCAGTGTCCGAATGATTTAAGCATCTCCTCGGTGTATGTGCAGAAAATATGAGCTGCAGATTTGGTCTATAATGTACAAAATTGCAATGGTGTTATTTGAAATATTAGGACTCGCAGTGCTAAAAATGTTTGAATGTCAGAACTACAGAACACAGACGTCACACATTATGGATCTTGATCTGCCTCCTCTTTCTCCACTTCATCCCAGGTTTGGGAACCAGACAAGAAACTTCCGTCTATACCATGACGGGAAGCACTTTGTCGGAGAGAAGAGGTTCGAGTCTATCCACGACTTGGTGACAGACGGCCTCATCACGCTCTACATTGAGACCAAGGTATGTGTGTGCGCTTATTGATCAGTCCATTACGAAACATTAAAACTGCATCAGCCGTCGCACTCACAGTGACCCTCTGTTCTGTCAGGCAGCGGAGTACATCGCGAAGATGACCATAAACCCCATCTACGAACACGTGGGCTACACCACCCTCAACCAAGAGCCCACGCTGAAAAAACACCTGCCGCACAGCCCGGAGGCGCCCGACGGACCTGCTCCGGCCAAAGATGACTGCAACACGGAGGAGAGGGTGAGCACATTCACAGCTGATATGACTCACACCACTTCTATATATCAGGAAAGTCGATTCAGCTTGGGGAGGCGGTGTTGAATAACATTAGTTTAAACTCGTGCTTAAAACAAGCCATTCTAAGCCAAATGGAATCAGTCATGATACCCGTTTTCTAACTTTTCCACCTCTGGTAGAAGACTACTTTACTGTGGTATATTATGGAAATCAAATCTGGTAGAAGAACACAAACTAATCCAAAACGTGAACCGGTACTCAGATGCGTCCTGGATTTTAGGATAAGCGGATCCAGATGAGTGACAAGTGAGGCACTTGCAGTATTTTTTTCAGTGTATGCAAATAGAGACAAGTTATGTAAGAAACATTATGAATTTCTTTTTCAGTTAAGCTCCCAAAGGAATGTGTCATTTGTTCGTGGAAGTTGTGTGGATTCATTCTGGAGGCAACTTGCAAAATCGAATTTCTTAGTCACTGGACTGTACCTGCGAAAATAAACATTATGTAACAAAAAATCCAACACAGTCTGACTGGAATGTGGCCAAAAAATGGGAAATAATTATAGAACTTATGAATGTTTATTTTCTGGAAAGTAGACCTTGTAAATCATGGTATGGGAAATTGAAGTGATTAGGAGCCCTGTTTAGAATTCAAATGACCATAAAGGTGAGGACAGGTGCTGCAAATGCAGCGGTAGGATGGAGGGATCAGAGTTGAGGAACATGGTGGAAGAAGGAGGAGAAAGATGCAGAGGAGAGATGGCCCGCAGCCAAGGGCTCTGCAGTAAAATTACATAACAGCGGTTTGCCTGCAGAAAGCTGCTATCTGTGGAAAGTCGCTCACAAAGTATTCATGATTACAGTTTGTTGCCAGCTCATTCATTTTCATTCAGCTGTGAACTAATTAAGAGTTTATTCCAGAGACGGAGAAGAAACTTTTCTCCAACGGAAGTGATAAAACGCTTGAGTTGTGCTGTATTGTAAGCACAACTTCGATGCTTGAAGTGCTTGTACATAGGGATGCATGCAAAACCCTCGGATTCAAGTGTGCAAACTATTAAGTTTGCATCGGAATTCAGTTTTCACACAGCAGAGCAGCCGTGTTGCACTTTTACACCACTGCTGAGGCTCCTGAGGCCTTGTGTGACCTGCAGTGCATGACTGCCTCCACTGCACCTCATACATCACTGTCTCTGTGTGTGCATGTGTGTAGGGGGGGGGGGTGTCTTGTATACGTGTGTGCTTTCGTAATTGGGTGGATTTGCAGACAAAGCAATGTGCGGCTGCGACATTGAAACCAGAGGTGGCTCTCTGAGGGGGAAGACAAACACACGAGGAAGAACACATTTCATCATGTTCATGCACCTAATTATTTTTTTATGTTGGGTTAAATGCAGTTTTAAGGTCCCTGTGAAAGGGAATAATAGCATTGCTCTGTTGAAGACTTATTAAAGATTCATTTCAAGGTCCATCTTAGATTGATTTCACTTCATCGTGTGGAGAAGCATGGCAATAAAAAGTAATGAAATGATACTATCGCCTTCAGTATATGAGCTTCCACAACCAGCTGTTTGTCCTCCTTTTTTTGCAGTTGTTTTTCTAAATCTTTTGTGAGCAACTCTCCACCTCCCCCACCATCCCACAAAATGAAAACAGTCATTAAATATCCACAATCAGTAATACATATTCACTGTTTTATTAATGATGACTACGCTGTCGCCTGTTTTAGTGGCGTTCAAGGTAAATTAATTGATTTAATTCACATTTCTTTGCCGGCGTCTTCTTAAAGCGTCACAAACGACAGCTTGTCGAATAATATTTATGTGTAAAATGTTGATTGTAAAAACACAAAGCTTAAGCTTGTTAATCCATTGATGGGATTTAATGCACTTATTGTGTGTTGACAGTTTTCTCGGTTAGAAATAAGCCAAAAAATATCTAGGACCAAACATCCACCCAACCTGAGGCTTGTGTGCTTTATCTAAAGGGCACTTTTTAAATTGAAAATTCAGCCTTGAAATGTTGTTATATAACGGAACAACCCACTTAAAGCAGACCACATCGATCACAGTTGTTTACAGTGCTCAGGCATCATTAGCATAAGGAGACCTCAGATGAAGAATAGATGGATGCTGGAGGTAAAAATCACAAAAGGAATTAAGGGAAACAGAGAGTTTGAAGGAATGAATAAAAAATAACAGCTTGTTTCTCAGCTCATTCTCTTTCTCCTTCTCTCTTGGGACAATTGAGGTGGCAGAATTGGTGGCGAACGACAAGAGCCGCTGCACCCCGATTGGCTCATTCCTCTTTCATTGTGACCTGTTAAATTCATCCATTACTGCACCGTAGCTCTGCCCCCCCCCTGTTTCTCCCCGCCTCTATCCCTCCTTTCCTCCCTCCCTCCTCTGCCTCTGCTGCCTGGTGAATGTGTAAAGGATGAGGAAAGCAGATTAACACACGCAGAACCATGTGGGCTGAAGCGCATACCTCCACGACAGACAGGATTTCTGTCACATCTGTCCGTACGCCGTCCAAGAATTGAGGAGTTATTTTCATTGAAGTTGTACATCTCAGGCTCGACTGGCTTTATTTTTATTTTTCTTTATTGTTTGTTTTTTTTATTAGAAAGTGGAGTCGCACCATGCTGCCCCATCATTGTGCGGCGCTAATCTGATTGGCTGATCTTTGTTGGACTGAAAGAGCAGGATTGGTCACATGATGGCCCCTCGCATTGGGATGTTGTTGTCAGATGGAAATTTGAGATTCTAATTGTTGTGGTTCTCATTGAGTACTCTGGGAACTGTTGTTCAAGACTATTTTTTTTGGTTTGTTTGTGCATCCTCGGCAGTCAGTTTTAATTACTGTGCTTATTGGTGAGGTGCAGATTTTGATTTCCTTTATATAAATCCATCTACGGGTCCTACAATGCCGAGCCGAGAGTCGTATGCCATTAAAAAAGGTAAAAAGCAGAGGGGAGGTAAGAAGGAAATGAGTCAGAAGGGCTCTTTGTTTACTGCCGCTCTCGGTTTGAAAGCAAGCACCGGTTCGATCCCCTCCCTGCCAGTCTCCGGCAGCGCTTCAGACACCGGCACACGCTCCAGAGACTATCTCAACCGGGTGCCAGCCCCCACCAAACCCTCCTCCCCTGCGTCCACCTTCTGGCAACCAATCAGATCTTTTGCCCTTTCACAGCTCACATCGCTGGTGCGGCGGGCCACCCTGAGGGAGAGCGATTTGGCGCCCAAGTACGAGAAGGTCCACAACTTCAAGGTGAGCCGCCCTTCCACTTTGCTGAAGGCTTGTGTGTGTGTGTCTGTGTCTGTGTCTGTGTGTGTGTGTGTGTGTGTGTGTGTGTGTGTGTGTGTGTGTGTGTGTGTGTGTGTGTGTGTGTGTGTGTGTGTGTGTGTGTGTGTGTGTGTGTGTGTGTGTGTGTGTTCGAGTGACAGTGAGTGAATGTGTGCTGCCAGAAATGCTGATTCAGCTCAAGGGGTTTCATTCAGATTCACCTCAGAGAGCAAACACTGTTCACAAACACACATTTCTGTGTAAATGCTTGTTCTTCGTACTTTCCATTCATGGTTTCCCATAGTAGAAGCAGCTGTTAGTCGAGAGCGTAAAGGTCAGAGCTACGTTCTCTTGAGCTCTAGTTAAAAAGAGCCCTGTGAGTGAATGGAACTTATTATCATTTCATTATATAGAGACAATTTCTCGCTATAGTTTCTCTCGAGGTACCTCTCAAGCACTCCCATTGTGTCTGCCATTTTCCATCAGCGCCTGTCAGGTTTTATTTAAGATCACTGCTGGTGTTCAGATATAACCCTCTGCCTTTTCTGAATGATTTAGTTACCTTCTCCAGGTGCAGAGCTGTTCAAATGCAACATATTGCAACACATGGCCATTCAATTTGTCTGTTTATTGATTATATTTGTTGTCACTTGAATATTTCTTGAGTTTCTTCTTTGTCTCTGTGTCTTTAACCAGGTTCATACATTCAGGGGCCCGCACTGGTGTGAGTACTGTGCCAACTTCATGTGGGGTCTCATCGCTCAGGGCGTGAAATGTGCAGGTATTCACATCACTGTGTGATTCACTCGTAACCCTTGTTAAAAGAATGAATTTTTCTTAAATGCATTGCTTCAATTGTGCTCTTCACTATCCTGTGCAGCTGCGTTTGACGTATTGTGCCCCCCCCCCCCTCTCTCTCTTTTAAACTGGGACATAAAGCTAAAGTTAGTCACTTTGCTGCTGACTCATCTGTTATGTTTTGTGGATTTTTGAAATGTGAAGAGTCTGTTCAGTGCCAAAGAACACTGTGTGTGGGTGCCTCTGAGAAGTCCATCTGTAATTATGAGTTACTTACAGACAGAATAACCTAAAACGGATTTGGGGTTGTTGGGATATTTATGTAAATACAGCAGAAGACGCATAAACGAGAAACTTTCAGGCTACAAACTGAGATAAATTGATGTAAGACAATCTGTTTTTCTCTGTCAGACTGTGGGTTGAACGTTCATAAGCAGTGCTCCAAAGTCGTACCAAACGATTGCCAGCCGGACCTTCGACACGTCAAGAAGGTGTACAGCTGCGACCTGACCACGCTGGTTAAGGCCCACAACACCAAGAGGCCGATGGTGGTCGACATGTGCATACAGGAAATCGAGGCAAGAGGTGAGACAAAGAAAGCAGGAGCATGTATATGTGTGAGTCAGTGGTTATATAATTTAGACAGAAAAAGAAACCTAAGTATTATTCAGTCAGAGGAAGATTGAGAGAACACCCACACAGCTGGTGTGTGTGTGCAAGGTTTAAGTGCCATACTGTGTGCATGTGTGCTGGCTTCCCTTCGATTAAAAGGATGCACACAAGCAGATTAAATCCAATGTGTTGATGTGTGTCGAGTGACAGGTCCACGGTTTTCCCCCAAAAGGGTCTGAGTGGTCACAGGGGAGCTCCCACAGCGACGATTTTATTGACTGATTCAAGATCTGACTGAAACTGGTATATTAGATCAATTAGACGCCACCCTTGACGTGATTGAACTTGACTCGAGAAAGACAGGCAACTGAAGTCATTTACCAGTCTGTCTTTCTTTTGGATCTGCTCATCAATCACTGTTTAATTCTATCTCTGTCTGCATCTGGTCTGAGTGTCTTTTTCCAGCTATTTGTACTCTTGTTGGATTCACTTACAGTCGGAAAGGCCGTGCTTTATCTTTCATGGCGAACATCTGCAGAGCTGTCGATTATTTACTAATCTTATGAAGAAGAGCCATCTGAAAGACTGCTAAATAAAACAAATCTTGAATCCAGGTCTGGATGCTGGATTGACATAAAAAGTCAATCACTTCCAAGTAGGGCCATCGCCAAGCTGTGGAAACATTTTTATGCAAATCCAACTCACATTTTTTTAGCAATTCTGCTAAATAAAATCTGACCAAAGCATATAAACACTTTGGCGGATGTAATAATTATGGAATACCTTTTACCTGTGCAACCTTACTCATGAAGTTAGAATAAAACTCAGATTTGACAGTCTGGGTTGAGGGGAATCATACAATGTTTTTCCCTGATGTTTTATCCCCCGAGTTGTAGTTTTAGATTACATTTTCATCACCAGTGATGGTCTTTAACAGGAAAGTGGGGTTAGTTTGACCATGTTCAACCATGTTTAAATTATTTTTGCATTTTTTTAGGCACTAAGTAGCCTCTTTTAAGAGGATGGAAAGAGTAAATGAATGGCATTATTACTTTTTCAAAAATCTGATCCATGAATAGGCAGTTATCCAGAAATGAACCAATTTAAAAACACTAAGTTATCCACACTCATCATATTAATGATGGCATGATTCCAATCCCCCAGGTCTTCAGTCAGAGGGGTTGTACAGAATTTCAGGCTTCAGTGAGCTGATAGAGGATGTCAAGCTGGCCTTTGACAGAGGTGAGTATCACACCCCGCTGCGCCACAAACCCTGCTTGTACTTGTTTCTTTTGGTCATTTCAAGTTCTGAATTGCCTTCCTCCACAGACGGAGAAAAAGCAGATATCTCCTCAAACGCTTATGAAGACATCAACATCATCACTGGAGCCCTTAAGCTTTACTTCAGAGAGCTGCCTATTCCACTCATCACATATGATGCCTACCCACGCTTCATCGAAACTGCAAGTAGGTGTTCACACTTTCATTTTGTGTAGTGTTAGATGAGGGGAACTTTCTATTGTATTCTATATGGTCCAATATCATGTTTTGCATAGTTGCAGGGAAACGAATAAGGACTCATGTATAGCTGAATATTTTTTTTGTGCATATTAAAGAAATTACAGACCCAGAAAAACGAATGGAGTCTCTTCATGAGGCCTTGAAGCTGCTGCCCCCAGCTCACTGCGAGACTCTGCGATACCTCATGGCTCACTTAAAAAGGTCTGAACACACAACGTCTAATCTCATTTTATCACGCTCATCATAGCTGTTGCTAAATTATTTGGCATTTATTCTCTCTATTCTGTTCTATCTTTCCTTTCTGTTTCGTTCACCGTCTCTCCTGTACATCCAGAGTCACCGAGTCCGAGAAGGATAACCTCATGTCCAGCGAGAACCTGGGCATCGTCTTTGGCCCGACGCTGATGAGGGCCCCCGATCTAGACGCTATGACAGCGCTCAACGATATCCGATACCAGAGACTGGTTGTGGAAATGCTCATCACCAACGAAGACGTGTTGTTCTAAGAGAAGCAGGTGGAATCGATATCTGGATTTGGATTTGTTATCTTGTAAGATGAAGGAGGAACATGCAAAATGTCTGAGACTTGTGTCTTGCATGTTTTTACGTGGACTGGATAAATACGGAGCAATGAAGGAAGCGACTATTCGCAAGGAACGAATTCTTTATAATAAAAAAAGTAGACTGGAGAAGGTGGCTTTGAGGGTAAAAGAGGTTGGAAAGATGCTGTGTTTTCTCCAGATTTTAATGGAAATTTACACAAACTTGAAGATCCTAAACATATGACAAAAAATTTGAAACTGAAACTCCTAAAACTCTGAGCCCTGCTTGATAGAAATAATTAAAAGTAGCCATGGAGAAGACTTCTTTGACTAAAAACACTGTGGAATCGATCTTTTACATTCCCTTTTTCTTTCTTAAATGGATACCTTGACATTTTTAGCTTAAATTTTATTCACTGTAGCAGAAAAGATTTAGCCGTCTTTAATGTTCTCATGAAAAGACACGACTAGGCTATTTGCTTCTAAATATTTACATGATTTCTGTAAAATCAGAAACCAGGAAACCTTGGAAACACACTCGAAGTGTAGCATGAGTCATCAATATTTAATAGTTTTCCAGGAAATTACTTAATTTTGAAATGCCAATCGTAATGACCATACAATTACTTTTTTTTCAATCATTCTTTGGCCAAATCCTTTACTCTGTTTCATATAAATATTTGATCATATCAAATCTGATGCTTTTCTTTAATGTCAAGATGTCCATTTAATCCTTCTCTGGAGAAGAAGCCTAACAGCAGACAGCGGGATGAATGAATGAAAGAAACGACTCACCCACAGCTTGCACTCATTCCTCAGAAGTGATTTGGACCTATTGTGTTTTCATTCCTCTTTTTCTTTGCTCTACAGCGCCCTCTGCTGCTCCATCAGTTGAACTGTAACTGCACAGCAATCTCACACCTACAACAAAGGGGATTTTCGAGATTACAAAAACACTTCCCTGTTCCTTTTTTTGGTGTAATTTCATTAGCTTTAACTTAGTTTTTTTTTTTGTTTTCTCCTCAGTTTTGTTGCTGTGTATTTACACATGCTGATGGATCTGTAAATGAGTGTTTTCCTCACCGATGCGGAACCATTGTTGTTGTGCCTCTCCTCCTCACCGGCCTGCCTTGCCTGAGGTTGATATCCTGACCAAATGACACGTAAAATTTAGTCATTTAATTCCTTTAAAGCGAGGATATGCAAAGTATTTACTCACTTTAATGTTGCTTCATCAATTAGCTTGTTTTCCAGCACCATGGCCAGGTGAGGAAGAGAGGGATGTGTCACAAGTGACTTCAGACATCAACATGTGTATCGGTACTTTATTTTGCTCCTGCTTTGGGTTGTCTTCTGTATAAAGCAGTATTTAGTAATTACACATTGTTAAGAAGCAGATTTTGTGGTCAGAACTAACCGATTTTTTTTTTTTTTTTTTTTTTTTTAAAGCTGGCTGCAGTTTAGCAGATGAGACACTAATAATTATAAGGCCTGCCTGCTTTTTTTGGGGGGGTGGACGAAAGCACATGTGAAATGCTCTGCATCAGTGTTTGGAAACAGGATACATCTGTCACATCAGTTGGCTTCAGGCAGCTGATTGTGTTTAATCTAACTGTGAAACTGTAGGAACTCACAATGATTATGTGTGAGTAACACACTCCTCTACACTCAGAGGCGCATATGTCAGTGTAATGACAGATGGTTGTTTATGCTGTAATGTTTTGATGACCCGCTGATGTGATGAAATCAGTATTATTTGTGCGATGATGTTGATAATCATCTGTAATATGAAGGAGTGTATTTGCCCCCGCCTCCCCTGTTTTTAAAAGCTAGTGCCATTTGATGGAATGGTTGTGTTGAATAGATGCCTTCAGTTTGTCTACTAACAAACATACAGTAAACCGCTCCTTTTATGTATTTCCACCCCCATTTTTGTCGGGGGTCGCTGATTAACTTTAAGTTGTGATGACTCATCCCTTTCGCAAAAGCAGAAGCAGAGCTAAAGGTCGGAGTGAAACACGCCCACACTGAGTTGGATTTAACATGAAAGGAACATCAGCATTTTTCTAACAAGCTTTAAGTTTTAGGTTTTCTTGAGTTCTTTTCCTAAACACTTGTACTAACTCTCATACTAACCCGATGACAGCTTGTGAGCCTTCAGTGATCTGTGACACCTGCTTTTTAAGCATCATTAAATGTCTTTTTTTTTCTTGAATTGTCATTGCTGTAAAAAAAAATTCTATATGGATTATGCATGATGGAATTAAATTATTAAATATTGCTTTCAGTTAATGGTCTGAATGTAGTTTGCGAGTGATAAACAAGGGCTTTTATGTGCACTCAGTTATGTTTACACATAGGCTGATGTATTGCATATGGACATGATCAGATTGTATGATCCTTTGATATGTGTCACATTTGCCTCTGAGCCTAAATTAATTTTAGAAGTAAGATTACATAATATGCAAAAGTGGGCACAGGCTCAAGGCACAAGATGCAAAATGGCTACAAAAGAAAAGAATAAAACATCTAAAAAAGCTGTTTTGATAAGACTTGATATCATGAACAGCTTTAAAATTACAAAAACAATCTAAATAAGCTGTAAATGTTAATTAAAAGTGGGACAACGTATACAGAAAGCACAAAACCACTATAGTCCGAAATGGTGACACAAAATTACCTCCATGAAACACAAATAAAACAACTCTACACACATTTAGACCCAAACAACCACATAATGCATGGATTTCGGTTACTTTCGGTTTGGCTTTGTGACTAATTAAAGTTCGATCCATTCCCTTTGATGAGGTACACTTTAAGTTTCGTTACACCACGTGATTGAGATTTGCGCTCCTCCAATTGGCTCCCCGTTAATTGAAGGCGCCTCAGTGTCCCGAGTACAGCTTTTGGGTAGAGGCGACCGTTGGTCGTGTTCATCCCGTTGTATAACTATAATTTATATAGTTAAGCAGATTTGGATTTTACGGTTACTTCGAGAGAAAAAAAAAACGAAATGTCGATGATGAGGAGACTAACAGGACAAGTTTTAAGGCTGCTGTCGTCGGGAGGGCAGACTGGAGCGCAGACGGTGGAAATTTTGCGAAAGGTGTTCAGATCCTCGGTAAGTTACCGTTAGTCTTGTTAATATCTAAAGCTTTTTGCTTGTATAACATTGTTAGGTGTGCACAAGGTTGTATTAATTGTTCATAAGTAGGCCTACCCAGACGGTAGAGCCTTCGAACGGATACTTTGAAAGTTAAATTATTGACTACTGGTTTGCTTTTCGTTTTTTTTTTTCTTTTAAACCGTGAAATGTGCCAAAAAAAAAAGAGCATAGTTAGCATTGCATTCGTTCTCCGGTCAGCTGCTTGAAACTTAAAGCTGATTTAATTTAGGTTTTCATGACCGCGTGCTGTAAATGCACTTTGCACGCACTTTAGCTTTTCCCTAGGCGTGCTAATGATAGAGGTGCGCAGTTGTATTTGTCCATTGTGGATTGGCAATATGCAAAGGGTTCGCTATTGCACGAGGTTTGAAAACCTCAAGCAGAAATCGTCTTAAAGGAATATTTTTGTGGTGATTTGTGCAAAATAAAAACGAGAAGGCGCTGAGCCTTGACATTGATCCTTGGCATTGCCGTTTCTTGCTATAGGCGAACAAGTCGAATGCTTAGGGCCCCTTTAGCCACCAGGGGGCCCCAAAGCTGCATGTTCATTCTCATCTGAGGAGAATTAAAATCTGTAGCTACCTCGTGTATTTATTACATCCCTTATATTCTTAAAAAATAAGCGTAGGATATGAATAAAACAAACTTCAAAGATGAAGTGTGGATGGTGTTTTTGTGGCATTAAAATAAAGACAAGGCATCAAAACTAAGTGAAATTAGCGGCGTGGAAAAATGGAAGAAAAAGAAAAAACAGAAGATGAAAAACGCTCTAAGGACCAAGGTAAGGCATGTGTTGGGTGATGTGGGTTGGATAGCTGGAGGTGTAACGCCTTTTCCTGCTAGCTAGCCTCAGCTAAATGTTATGTAGCTAGCTAGGATTTGTTGGTTATAAACTCTGCTTTGCTGTTTGCTTTATGAAAGTTTGCTTATATAAAATGAAGATGTCACATGTGAATGAAGAGTCTGTCTGACTGACTCCAGACTAGCAGGGAGACAGGTTGTTGTTGTCCTGTTCTGTCATTGTTCAGTGGAAGTTGTCTCTCAGATATTTGACACATTATTTTAGCATTACTTAGGATTAATTTACTAAGTTTGGTGTCATATTTATAGGCCTCTAATTCGAAGTGTTCTACTGTTTATAATTAAAGAAAATATTTTAAATGTTTTTTTTTTTTAGTGATGTATAAATATTAGGCATCATGCTGATTATTTTAGAATATTGTGGTAATGGATCATTTTTTCTTAGTTTTATTACTTTAACTAGTAAATTAATGCAGAAACTTCTTAAAAGTGACAACTTTGTTATTGGGTACAAGCTTTAAAGGGACGCTGTACATTACAATGTTTAATATTTTTTATAAACACTCAAAATCCGTTTTATTTATTGATTGTTTTCTTTGTATTCTAGTTTATCAGTTTAACTTGCCTGAGTGGCTCAACTTAAGATTTTTTTTATTTTATCTGTAGCCTGTTTTTGCTCATAAAGTGTAATAGATATAGGTTGTATCCTCTAAAGGGTTAGGAATCTCTTCATTGTAGTTTGACAAACAAGGGGCCCCCAAACAGCATCTTGCTTAGGGCCCCCACAAAGGTAGAAAGGGCCCTGATCCTTGGGGTCACAGTAGGTTATCCTCGGGGAATAAGAAGCGCTTCACTCCCCCCTTGTGAAAAATGTTCTGAACTGCAAGTTAGATTTTGTAAATCAGGAGTAATCGCTTTTATTACATATGGTGGGGTATATTTTTGGTATATTTCTATTGCTTTCAGCCACTGTGTTATTATAGGAATAGGTTGGTTTATTACTCTTGGTTAATTTAAACTTTATTGAGCATTAGTTATTTTCTACCTCTATTTGCGAAAATGGAAAGAATGTTCATTTTAACCACTTCTTTGTCAAATAAGTACTACCTCATGGTAAGGTTGGCCTCCCATAAAAACGCTTCCTGTCTGATGCTTCTCCAGGCCTCGTTGGCGCAGTAGGCAGCGCGTCAGTCTCATAATCTGAAGGTCGTGAGTTCGAGCCTCACACGGGGCATATGTTTTTACTTTCTGTACACATATTGTTGAATGTTTTATGTGAAGTGAGAGGTGTCAGGTACGTGTGGGGAGCCAGGTAAGTCCCTGGCTGGGTGCCTCAGTTTTGGAGGTCTCGTCAGTGAGCAAGAGGGCTGCCTTCCTGCATTTGCAAGTCACAGGAGGTAAGGCTCTGACTGTGGTTTGTGTGTGTGCACTAAACAGTTAAGTCAATTCTTCTTGGAGTCTCTTGGGTGATGTCCTGGAGGGGGTGCCACCTGGGGGACTCCCATCTTTTTTCCTGGGGGAGAACCTGAACGATAGCTTGCTGTGCAAATAATCTATTGCAGTTCCGGCAGTTTTTCAGCGTGCCATAGGCCAGCGTGACATAAGCCCGGCTAGCTCAGTCGGTAGAGCATGAGACTCTTAATCTCAGGGTCGTGGGTTCGAGCCCCACGTTGGGCGCATATATCTTTTCTTTGTTTTTTGAGGATGCGGCTTGAAGATTCACTGAATACGTAAGTGTATCATATTGTGATGTCAATATTCTGTTAGGTTTACTTCAAAAAGACGTTTTGTATCGATAATGTACCGCAGGACACATCGTCCTGACATACAGCGAGTGAAACGATGATGAAATGTCGCGCGGGGGTGTCCTGATATGCAGCATTACGATTTTTTTTGCGAGTGATTCTATTTGTTCAGAATCCAAACCAATCAAATCATCGAGGGACGTAAACTAACTTCTGGCGCTCCTTTTTTTAGATTTCTGATCTGTTTTATGTTGTGCCTGATTAAAAAGAGTAGCAGTGTTTTTTGTGCTCTGTGAGCATTGGTGGTTCAGTGGTAGAATTCTCGCCTGCCACGCGGGAGGCCCGGGTTCGATTCCCGGCCAATGCAACAACCTTTTCTCCCCATGATCCTGTTGCATTTTAGCGTTTAACATTCGAACCAGGTACCATGTTTAGGTACCAGGTTTAACCAGGTAGAGCTTTTAAAGAGATGCTGGCCTCGTAGAAGCAGTATGCATGGTGCCTTTGTTCTCATAAAGAACACTTTGTTCTTTATACATACAATTACACATAAGCTAGCAGCTGTAAAAAAAAAAAAAAAAAATGTTGGTCAAGCTCTCTTCACCTTTATTCTGCCCTCTCATCACTGAAGTTATACATGCATCCCCCTTCTCTGCTCCCGCGCTTTGAAATAGCGTAGCAGTGCTGTTGGTACACACTGTCAGGATGGCCGAGCGGTCTAAGGCGCTGCGTTCAGGTCGCAGTCTCCCCTGGAGGCGTGGGTTCGAATCCCACTTCTGACATAACCTTTTCTTCTTTTTTTACTCTAAAGCTCAGATTTAGGACATTTACATATTGAACGTGGCAAATTCCAATAATCAAAGTTTTAATAAAACCACAGAAGATTGTAAAAAAACAGCAAATACAGAATGTGAACTTACTCAACAAGTTGGGGTTAATTTACAAGCAGGAGCTGAAAATGTCTTTATCCCCTGAGCTGTCCTGGATGTAACAGTTTTTTCTTACTTTTTTTTAAATTGACCCTGATATGGCTTAAGTTGTACCAATACTCTGTTGACAAACTTTATACTGATGGTAGGGCTGCACAATTAATCGAATTTTAATCAAAATCGTGATTTTAGCAGCGACGATTATGAAAAATTAAAATCGCAATTTTTTTTTTTTTACATTTATTTTCTTAATGCGGGTTCAGTTGCATTATACTCTAGCATGCAAGCATTTAATCAGTAGTACGCCAATGTCCAGGGGGCGAACATGGACCTATTCGTTACGCCGCCTAACTGATTCACAAGCAAGTTAAGCGTGCAGCTCCTCACTAGTGCAGCCAGCAGTGGTGTCAAGTTCAAGTAGTGAGAGCAGAGTAGTAGTAGTAATATAAGCAGGGTTCGAACTACGGGGGGACTCGGGGGATCCGAGACCCCCTGAAACTGACACGAGACCCCCTGAAAACATGATTTGGGAAATGTTGGGGGGTCTCTAAAATATTGGCAAAATGTGTTTTATTGATATTGAAATCGTGTGTAACGGGAACAATTTGCATATCCGAAGTGTTGTGTTTACATCAAAGATAAACAGTTATGACAACGACTGCATACTGCCAACACAGTCTATCCCAATAATATCTCACGAATTCTATTTCTAGGCCTGTTTGTGTGGTTGTGCCTCTTTCCCGCTCGTTTTGATACAATGTATGTTGTGGGTGTGGCCGAAGTTTGAGAAAGTGTTTTTTTTAATCATTCCATCTTCAGTCAGATCAAGTAAGTGCAAGTGGTCAGCGTTAGCAATGGCTAAACGACAGCAAGGCACTCTTTTTAAGAAAAGCAAAAGTTCCGAGGAACAACGAGATGTTCAGTCAGCAGATGACAGTGGACAAGCGTCCGCAACCACCTGCACTACTAGGAACGCCTGACCCATGGTCAGCATGCAGCAGGATCGAGCAGGCAGCGTGTAGCTATCTGCCGGTGAGTCCACGTCCATGGCCAGCAGCACGAGCCAGCAGTGGACAGAGTGGAAGTCTCGAAACCCCTGGCTGTTTACAAAGGATGGCAAGTTGGGATGCTCTGTCTGCCGGGACGCAAAAACCATTTTTTCGGAAATTGGAAGTGGCACACACCTGTCTGAGGAATGGATACACGGGGATGTAAGTAGCCAGACACAATTCGGGTTATGTAAAAAAATATACAAACATAGGGATAGCAACGCGCACAGAAGGGCAGTCGAGATAACCGAAACCAAGCAAAAGGACATTCTACTTCTATTGCGATTAATGCCAAAGCGACAGAAGAAATGGCACTGTCCTTTAGATCGGCCTATATGGTGGCCAAGGAAAGGCTAGCCTATCAGAAGCTACCTGCTATAATGAAATTGCAAGAGCTGAATGGGGCAAAAGTGTGTCATGTGCACAAATCAGACAAATCATGTGCTGAAATTATTGGTCATATTGTGCAGGAAATGAGAAGAAAGTTAGCTTCAAACATAAAAGAAATTAATTCAAGAATCAGCCTAACCATTGATGAGAGCACAGTGCACGGACGTGCCTATCTCATTATTTAGTAAGGTGTGACGTGAGTGGGAAAGGAGACGTGGACAATGTATTTTTGGACATTGCAGAGCTGACACTGGGCACAGATGCAGAATCCATTTACAATAGTTTGAGACAGAGTTTGCGCCAAGCTGGGTTAGATGACGAGGTTTTGGGCCGGAACCTCATTAGCATCGCCACAGATGGTGCTGCAGTCCTCACCGATAAAACCACTGGGCTGATTGCTAGGCTGAAACGCGATTTCCCCAACATACAGTCAATCCACTGTCTCGCCCACCGCCTTGAATTGGCTGTCCATGACGCATTCAAGGAGGTTGCTGGATGTAACCACTTAGAGATTTTCACCTCCAAGCTTTATTGCTCTGTACCACCAGTCCTCAAAGAATGCACGCTTGCTTGAGGAGGCGGCTGCTGACCTCAATATGCAGGTTTTAAGAATCGGCCAAATATTCACTATACGATGGGTGGCTAGTAGCTTTAACACCGTGAGAGCAGTGTGGAACAACTACCCCGCATTAGCGAGCCACTTCAAAACAGCAAGTGAAGATCCAGGTCGAAATGACACGGAGAGAAAAAAATTCCTGAGGCTATACAAACATCTCACACACACAGGGTTTTTAATGGATCTGGATCTCCAAGAGCAGGGAGAAAATTAACCGGCGCCAGTTCTATCAGTCGGTGATTGACGGACTTAAAATGCGCATGCCAGAGTCGGACCTTGTCCAGATGTTGAAACCCCTTGAAAAGCACTTCTGGCCAAAAGACCGCAACGCGTTAATCATGTATGGAGAAAATGAAGTACGGAAACTAGCGAAAACACAAGGCGAGTCGGCTAAAGAGGCAGTGGATGAGTTTCGTGACTGGAAGTTGCAAGGTGGCGCTCCGGGCAAAACACTGGAAAAGTGTGTACAGCAAGCAGGACATATCTCCCAACTTCGTCAGAGTGTGAAAGGGGGTTTTCGGCCGTCAATAATACGGACAGTAAAACCCGCAACAGACTGTGCAAGAAAAGCCTGTCATCGCTACTTTTTGTGGATTTAAATGGACCCCCACTGGAGCGTTTTGACCCAGCACCCTTCATCACATCATGGATTAAATCAGGTCATCGCCTGTCCACGTCATGGGTTTTTGGACCAACAGCCAAGGAAGACGAGCCAAGGCCTTTGTGGTCTATTCTGCTTTAAGGTAAGACATGCATTTAATTATTCCTATATGCTGGGTTTGGAAATGCTTGACGGATTCGTTCATGTTTGTGGTGCCTATTTGTTGACGCTTGTTGCCGTGCAAGATTGGTTGTTTTATTGTTACTTCGGATTCAGGGCTAGCGATGTCCAACAAAAGCAGGTGTTGTGCAAAGACTGTGCAATAATAATTGCATTTCAGTTTTATTTTGTTTATTCCTTACATGGTACATTCTTAGCTAGATTTCATTTCGTGATTTTAAATTACATTCTGCACTGAAAATTGTTTTTTTTTTTTGGAAAGAAGTGCAATAAAATTCAGTTGTTTATCGTTGTTCCATAATCGTGATTAATAATTGTGATTTCAAATAAGATCCAAATAATCGTGATTATGATTCAGTTTGGTTGCAGATGCCGTGGTGTATGGTTTGTTTGGCTGGAAAGACAAGCAGTTCAGTTTATGAGAGGTTTAGTTGGAGTTGATGGGCTTTCATCCATTTCAATATGTCAGAGAGACGGTCTGAGATTCGTGCTGAGACCGTGTGGTCGTCAGGTCGTGGTGGTGCTAGACAGTATGGACAAAAAGATGCCGTGGTTGACAGTGTCAAATGCAGCCGATAGGTCAAGCAGGATAAGAACTGAGGACTTAACTGTCATTCTGGCTTCTTTTAAGGCTTCTGTCACAGCCAACAGAGCCGTTTCAGTGGAGTGGCCACTTTGAAACCCAGATTGGTTTGGGTCAAGGAGGTTGTTTTGTGAGAGGTAATCAGTGACCTGCATTAAGACCGCCCTTTCAATGATCTAAAACTTGTTTTATAGTTGACGTGTCGCTCACGGCGCGTGATTTTCTGCGCGGCACGTAGTCGTGCAGCAGTCAAAATTTGTAACTTGGTGCACGCAGAGAACGATAAACCGGATGGACCAATTCGAAAACAGGCTCACGGCTGATGGTTGTGTCATGTAAAATATATTGTGCAATTATTTGTAAATAAATGATGATGTTAGGAATTTTATGTTGTTTCATTCACCGGTATACACTGGAAGTGGCTTTGAGTATTATGAAAAGCGCTATATAAAACGATCCATTTTTATTATTATTATTTCATCATGAAAGGCAACGATAATTCCCAAGTGTGTCCATTGAAGCACACCATTTCATAACAAACAAATAAAGAAAAGGTAACACAATAGTCCTATAACAATATTCTAAGTACTATATCAGACTATAATTGTGATAACACACCAATTGAAATTTCAACTTCTGCAGGCTCATCAGCTATTATGCAAGTAATCTGGATATTCGACAGATATTCACAATAAGGAAATAAGGTGTCTTTTTTTTCAAACCAATATCAAACCAACTTTACCACGGTCTTAAGCGGCAGCTGCAGCAGCAACATTTCCAGAAAGGTACTGGCTTGATTAAATTAATTCTGGACTCTATATCCGACCACATGAAGACCTCGGGACACTTCAGTTTGGCTTTAGGGACCCTCTACTCACTACCACGTAAGTGTTATGTTGTTTGGAGCTGTAGAAGAGGTATAAAAATAGCGTTTTGTAGCGGTGACATGATTTGCCCCCGTCACTTCCAGGCTAACGACTTTTGGCTAAAAACGGTCAAATCGAAATTCTCAAAACACATCCGAATGACATGATTTTGATGTCAACTCAACGTATGTACTCCCAACATCCCGTAAATTGATCTAAAGTGCATTTTACTCTGAATTATCCCTTTAAGTGATTAATAGGCAAGGCAATTTTATTTGTAGAGCACAATTCATACACAAGGCTATTCAAAGTGCAAAATAATAGGAGTATACAGTCATGTGAAACAAAGTTAATCTTTCAATTCTAAGGGACAGAAGTCAAGAGCTGTCTTGCAGTCTTTGTAGTTGTTTATTTTCATGCCACTATCTTGAAACACAATAAACCAGTCTACCACCACCAGGTCAGAGGATTCAAAGGCAGTTAAATGCATCTCCAGTTTATTGAAATGTAGCCTCACTTAGCCCAGATTGTTGATGTAAAGACGGGGACCCATATGTCCTGCTGATGAATATTGTGATCACAATAGTGTGACTGGGTGTGTGTGTGTGTGAGAGGGAGAGAGAGAGATATGCATGCATAATTTATGTTGTTTTTTTGTAGACATCAATAGTGACTGGTAGTGCTGTGCGATATGGACAAAATTTTATATCCCGATAATGATATATATCCGGAAATAGTATTTTTTTACCTGAAAATTATATAAATATATATATGAAATAAATGGCAATTTCTGAATTTTTGAATGGCAATGGCGTCTGTGATTTTGGGGTGTCTGCGGGACTGCTTGTCATAGGGCAGTTGTTCTCAACCAGTGGGATACCCCCCCGGTCTCACTGGCTATTATTAAATGCAACAAACTCACCCATGTAAAAATGCAAGAAATTGGACTATTTTAACATACACACAAATCAATTCTTTCATAAAATCTACCAATACAGTGAGTGTCGTATTTTGAGCCTGTGATGCGAACGTGACGCAACGTCACTTGAGTGCTATATAAACGTCCGCACTCGCGTCATAGATCCACTCACTCTTAGTCTCTTGCCAAGTTCACTTGTACCAGTTCTAGTAGTTTCATATTCTGTAAACTTCAAAACCCAAACAGTCCTTTTCAAGACTAACACACCCAACATTATTTTCTAGTATCCCCATCCCCATCTCTCAATCCTAGCCAGTACTTTTTTAAAAAAAAAACTCCAGTGTGCAACTACCCCTCTTGTCTTTTTCACCGGGAAAAACCAGCTGCGTCACAAAAGGGCTCTGGGCGCTCTAGGCTCTGGCGCTAGCTTTAGCTCTCTAGGCTCTGGCGCTAGCTTTAGCTCTCTAGGCTCTGGTGTTAGCTTTAGCTCTCTAGGCTCTGGCGCTAGCTATTGCTCTCTAGGCTCTGGCGCTAGCTTTAGCTCTCCAGGCTCTGGCGCTAGCTTTAGCTCTCTAGGCTCTGGCGCTAGCTTTAGCTCTCTAGGCTCTGGCGCTAGCTTTAGCTCTCTAGGCTCTGGTGCTAGCTTTAGCTCTCTAGGCTCTGGCGCTAGCTTTAGCTCTCTACTCTTGTGCTAGCTTTAACTCTCTAGGCTCTGGCGCTAGCTTTAGCTATCTAGGCTTTGGTGCTAGCTTTAGCTCTCTAGGCTCTGGTGCTAGCTTTAGCTCTCTAGGCTCTGGCGCTAGCTTTAGCTCTCTAGGCTCTGGCGCTAGCTTTAGCTCTCTAGGCTCTGGCGCTAGCTTTAGCTCTCTAGACTCTGGTGCTAGCTTTAACTCTTTAGGCTCTGGCGCTAGCTATAGCGCTCTAGGCTCTGGCGCTAGCTTTAGCTCTCTAGGCTCTGGCGCTAGCTTTAGCTCTCTAGACTCTGGTGCTAGCTTTAACTCTCTAGGCTCTGGCGCTAGCTTTAGCTATCTAGGCTCTGGTGCTAGCTTTAGCTCTCTAGGCTCTAGCTTTATCTCTCTAGGCTCTGGCGCTAGCTTTAGCTCTCTAGGCTTTGCCTCTCTGGCTCTTTGGGCTTTTGCTCTGTGGGCTCTCTAGGCTCTGGCGCTAGCTTTAGCTCTCCAGGCTCTGGCGCTAGCTTTAGCTCTCTAGGCTCTGGTGCTAGCTTTAGCTCTCTAGGCTCTGGCGCTAGCTATAGCTCTAGGCTCTGGCGCTAGCTTTAGCTCTCTAGGCTCTGGCGCTAGCTTTAGCTCTCTAGGCTCTGGCGCTAGCTTTAGCTCTCTAGACTCTGGTGCTAGCTTTAACTCTCTAGGCTCTGGCGCTAGCTTTAGCTATCTAGGCTCTGGTGCTAGCTTTAGCTCTCTAGGCTCTAGCTTTATCTCTCTAGGCTCTGGCGCTAGCTTTAGCTCTCTAGGCTTTGCCTCTCTGGCTCTTTGGGCTTTTGCTCTGTGGGCTCTCTAGGCTCTGGCACTAGCTTTAGCTCTCTAGGCTCTGGTTCTAGCTTTATCTCTCTAGGCTCTGGCGCTAGCTTTAACTCTCTAGGCTCTGGCGCTAGCTTTAGCTATCTAGGCTTTGGTGCTAGCTTTAGCTCTCTAGGCTCTGGTGCTAGCTTTAGCTCTCTAGGCTCTGGTTCTAGCTTTATCTCTCTAGGCTCTGGCGCTAGCTTTATCTCTCTAGGCTCTGGCGCTAGCTTTAGCTCTCTAGGCTTTGCCTCTCTGGTTCTGTGGGCTCTCTAGGCTCTGGCGCTAGTTCTGACTCCATGGGTGCTAACTCTGGCTCCGGCGCTCCCAGAATGCTACATAGTATGCCGCGTCCATCGTTGTTGAATTCCTTCTGTCAGTAAAGGGGTTAGCAGGACACGTGACCCCGTTTTTGCAAGGTAACTGAGAAGGAGGCCGTTTAAAGGTCACTGAAATAGACATGTGATCACGTACGTGTTTCCGTGTAGGGAAAAAAAGGTATGTGAGCATTGGTGGTTCAGTGGTAGAATTCTCGCCTGCCACGCGGGGGCAAGTTGCGTATAGCTGTAACACAGTGACAGCCAATGAAATTGCACCATTTTTGGTGCTGTCCGAGGTTCTGATCCAAACTCTGAATGATTGTCGCGACCCTGGTTCGAATCCCATCTGTGACAAAGTTAAATATTTATTGAATCAAATTAGCTGTTTGTATTTTAAGACAAACAGTTATTTTTGATTCAATAAATATGAATCCCACTTTGTTATTAATTGTACTTATAATTATGTTGGTTTATTATTAGTATTTTAATCATTTATTGTATTTTACTGGTGGTCTATTATTTATAAACTATTTGAAATATGATTTAGTGAATTAAAAGCTTTACATGTTATTTTTTATATATATATATATATATATATTCAGGCTGAACAGTGAGACAAGAGACGGTTTTATGCACTTCAACTTGTAGCTAATACTTTAGCAAACATGTTTGCAATGAAAAATTGTTCTTATAGGAAATCTGCAAGATTTTTCTGCAAGATCTTTACTTTTAAAATAACCTTTTTAAAGAGGAATCAGTGTTTTTACTGAAGGATAGAAGTACTTTTATCACTGTCAGAATTTATTACTTAAAATTGCTGATTTTAGATCCCTCAAAATGTAAGATCCAGGATGGACCTGCTGAATTGGCCTTCTCTGTGACAGACAGACAGAAATAAAAACCATGAGGCAAATCATTTAGAGACCAAAGTTTGTATCAAGGTCCCTCTACACAAACATTTTAAAATACTTTTTACATAATAATACTAACAAAATAATACTTTTTACATAATAATAATAAATCAGAATAAACAAATACAGATATATACAGATATTTTATGAAAGATCATTTTTTCTTCTCCTCTTTCCATCTCTTTTTTTCCTCCTCAAAAAAAGGAGACTTGGAGAAGTCCATCCAGCTCATCTCTTTGGTCATTCCCTTTTTGCCATAGAGGGCATGGACTTTTGAGGGGCAGTAGATGTACTTCCCTGCCACTCCAGGGAAGTTGGTGTGAATATGTGGGCTGTTTGGTCCCTGTTTCAGCTCCACATGGCAGAACCGACAGAGACGGCCAGGTTGTTGGGAGTCGGTTCTTTTTCTTTTTTTTTCGTTTTTTTCTTCCACTCTTTTCTTTGTGTCTTCCAGCTCCCTCAGAAAGAACGGAGTGGATGAAAAATCCTCAAATGACATTTTGGGGTTTGAGAGTCCCTCGGCAGCATATATTTTGTGCACCTTGGTGGAGCAGTAAAAATACCGCACAGGCCCTTGTTGGAAGAAATAATGTATTGAGGATCCATCCGTCCCATATCTGGACTTAGGCTGTCCACAGGCGAGACAGTTCTTTGTCTGTCTTTGTTTCTGTTGTGACTGTTGGTGCTGTTGGGTCTGTAGGATTCCTTGCACAATTCTTTCAATGGAGTCTTGTGTCATGGGTGCAGGTGATGAAGTTGTTGGGGGGTTAAATTGTACAGGGTCAATGGTGACTACAGGAACTGTGGCAGTCTTACTCCCCTCAGTAAGAGAGTGCCACAGTTGCTGAGTCTCCAGTAATTTTTCAGGGCTTGTGTTGAGCGAAGAACTGGCATTTAAAAGCTTTGCCCGGTGCTTCACATAGCGGGAGATGTGTAGCCTGGTTGTGGGGTGCAGCAAGCTGTTGGGATCTGTGGCAGCCTGTTGAACCACATCTGCATATTGCTGATCCACAAGCTTTAACATGTCCTTTTCCCCATGAAATTTCTGCAGCAAGCCATCAACTGCCTCTTTCATTGGTGTTGTCCAGCGTGTGTGGTCAAGGACAAAGACCCGTCCACCTGTTTTAACGGGTCCAATGCGGGCACTCCGTGGTGAGGATCTCAGAGGGAGAGGTGTGGCGCCTGACGTTTCTGTAACGAAATTTAAAAAAATCTGTATTCAAAAATAGTCTCTCTTTTTCATGTTATTCAGTGATGATGTAATGAAGAAATGTGTCTAAAACATTCTCTTTATTTACCTGCAGTAGCTAGAGGTTCCTGCTTGGTCTCTGACTGCATCTCCTGCCTTCCTGGAGCAGAGGGTTCACCAGCAGAGAGTGGGTGGCTGGTAGAGGGCATCACATCTGGAGCTTCGACTCTGGAGGGGGAGGGTGTCTGCACAAGCGACAGAGGCAAAAGAGCAAGTTGTTCTTCGCTCTTCTTGCTTCTGTGCTTGTCCCAGTCCAGAGGGACTGGACGGCAGTCTGGCTCTTGGTATTCAAGGCCAAACCTCTCTCCAGTGTCTGCTCCGTCATGGTGAAGTGCTGGATACTTCTCCTGCCCTGTTACCCTCTTGGAGGCACAATTGATCTCAGCAATTAATGCTGGATCAAACACAGCAGGCAGGATGACATCTGGCTGCTTGAGGTCCACGAGTCTTTGAAAGTTCCATCGGGCCACACCTGTCATGCCCTGCGCCTGGAACAGTTCAGTTGACACGTGGGTTCCTGTAATCCACTGGGCCTGGTGGAAATGGTACCCCTCCTGCTGTGATGTGCCTCTGACTGGAATCCAAAGTGGGACTTTGGCACCTTCTCCAGGTATGTGGTTGAGCTGAAGAGTTCCACCATACCTGTACATTATCCCCTCAGACAGCTCAGGGTCACTAAGACACCCGCGGAGAATGTGGACCCTCTGTATGCGCCAGGTCTTCAGCATCGATGGCTTGTACAGGGAGACATCATTTGGGTCCTTGGTTAGGTGAAAATGTTTCAGCACATTCTCAACCCTTTCCAACAGCTCTCTGGGTGGTGGTATCTGAGTCCTGCAGTGCTCACGTACATGCTGCTTGGTCGGATTAGCCGGACGGATGTTGCAGAACTCATAGGCCTTTTTTAGCCTTTTCAGGTCTTCCTGATCCACCACAGAGAAGGCAGCAGAGAGGAGCTGACAGAAAGTGCTGTGAAGCGGATGATGTTCCGACGTGCACTCCTGAGAAAAGCGCCTCAGGCAGTGGAACAAGTCCAGTTTCACAACAATTTCCGTGTTGTATTGAGCCCTTGAGGCACATCTGTTTTGCAGGTGACCAGAGGTTGCTGCAGCAATGTGGGAAGGGGTAGTCTTCCACGCATCCCAGTCTAGATGTTCACCTGGGATGGAGTTTGGCATCTTAAATGCAGCGCAGCAATCCCTAAATGCGAGATGCAAAGATATGAGATATGTTACATCATTTACCCTAATTTGCTCAAATGTAAACCTTAACAGGCACAACATTAGTAGTTTAAAAAGGCAGTAAAAAGAGAAGATGACATTTCTCACCTGTCTACCCAGTGGTAGCCTGCCTTTTCCACTCCAGCATCACTGTACCTCTTGGCCAACCCTCTGTACATTGGTTCCAAGGACCTGTCTGATTCTGACTGAACCATCACCCAGGATAGTATCATCCAGTTCTCGTTCATGATGGCATAACTGGACATGACCCCAGATGCCAAAGTTACTTTTCTTGCAACTTTCCGAGTGTGATCGGATCTGAGCACGTGCCCAAAAGTGCCTTTCAGAAACTGAGACATGGCTGGCTCTTGATGTCTGAACTCGCTGATTAAACAGTCAGTCAGGTAGAAACTGGAAACAAAGACTCCACACCAGCCGTCTGGATCTTCGTATCCGCCAAAAGCATAAGGTGTTATTTCCTTCCTCAGAAACTGCCCTATCGTCTTCTGGCCATGCGCGCCAGCCTCAGCATCCCAAACGCTTTCTATGGCTTGCAGATATGCCAGATGAGCTCGCTCATACTTGAGACGCATGAGCTCATTCACTTGCTTTGCCATATCTGTTGGTGACTTGCCAGAGCGCCTCAGCTCATCCATTACTGACTTGCAAATTGCCTTCTTGTAAGTGAGAAATGCAGGGAGAAGGTTTGTAAATCTTTTTGGTAGCTTCTCTAGCCATCGTGGACTGTCAGCAAACCAGTTCCTCCGACAGGCCTTACAGCACAGTCGTGAAGACAAGATGTAATATTGACCACTGGAGCCAACAATTACTCGAGGCCTGCCCACACCTGAAGAAACCACCTGTGGATGGGGACAGCCATGGAGACACGGAAGGATGTAATTGTTTCTTAATCTACCCATAATTTTGGTTTCAGGTTTCCAAATAAAAAATGGATGGAGCTGGAAGAAGTTGGGTGATGGGAGCTCAGCGACTGTATCGATTAGTTCAGGCTGTGGAGGAAGACGCCACAGTGAAATTGTATTCCCTGGGTTACGCACGGGGCGAGACCCAGGCCACAGCCCAAGATCTTGAAGCTCTGTCCTCATCCATAGTTTTTGATGTTGGGAACAGTTCCAGCTGCTCATGTCATGGTCACGCTCTGGCAGAGGCACAGGGATGGGTGGTTCTGCTGAGGAAGTTCAGACATGACACAACTGTAATTAGAGACTTAACAAAGAAAATATATATTTTTAGGCTGAACGAGTAAAATGGCTAAAATAGAGTGAAGAAAAACATTTAAAAAAATGTTTACATGCTTTCTATACTTACCATCTTTAGTACTCTCCTTAAAAGTAAGTGCTCTGGATGCAGAGGAGCAAGTAGCACTTGTGTTGGAATCTGAAAAGAAGTGACATCTTTTTGTGAGACTTTGAGGCAGTTGTCACCACCTTGACATTTTCAAGCATTTCAACTAACTGTAAACATCTATGCAAAAGTGACATATATGGTTGTATTCGGAAAAGCCGAACAAAAAACAATATGAGAGTGAAGTGAATGTATTACAAACAAATTTTTTTTAAATTGAGGGGAAACACAACTGTACAAAAAACAAGTTTTAGAGGTCTTCAAACAGTGCAAGAAAACACACTATAAATGTATCTAGCCAAGACTTTTGAAGGTTGAACCTTGTAAACAAAAGTGTTGGCTGCATAAAAGTAAAAAGTGCAGTCAGAAAGGTTTTGTTGTTTTCACACAAACTGTAAAAAAGTAATTGTAACTCCAGTCAGTGTCTCTGTTAGTTGAATACTAATTAGATGGGTGTATAACACCCCTGATTCCCCCCCACCCCCCTGTCACTCTCCATGTGATAATTGTCTGTCCCTGGCAGGACATTGCTGCCTCCCCCACATGCTGGCTTAATGGGACGTGTTCTCACCTGTGAATAGCCACTCAATCACCTGGTACTTAACATGTGAATAGTGATAGGTGTGGCCTAGGAAGCTGCTGCAGTGTGAGACTACAGAAAATCCAAAGATTTCTGTTCACTCTCTTTAAAAAGGGCCAGCTATATAATTTATTTAAAAATATATATATTTGAAAACTAGAAGTTTTGAGGTTTTTAATGGTGTCACTTATATGTTTCAATGACAAAAACTCACAGAGTTACAGATGTGTTTTTGGAGATGTGTTAAAAATGCCCACCGGTGGGCTTTAGACCCCAGAGCACCATAATGTGATAATATCATTTTAAAGTGGTGATTGAAACTATACTGACTTGTGCGTTAAACAGATGTGTCATGGAATATTAGTGGAAACATACCTGTGAATGACTCAGATGGTTTCTTTGCTCTTGTGTCTTTTGAGCCTGCAGTTTCTGTCACAAGGAATGACAGCTCTGGTGGTAGGGGCACAGGTGTCTTCCTTTTCACAGTTGCTGGGAGTGGACCCACAGAAAAATATTAGAAAAATTAACCACATATTCAACCCAACATTTGATTAAAATAACAGTATTGAATGATTTTTACCGTCAACTGTTGATGTTTGCAGTTCATCAACTGTATCAGGAGGTCTGGACTGAGTCGAAGATGGAACTACAACAGAAAAAGCATCGGTCATTCAAATATTCATGGTGAATGTAAAGAGTTGATGTTAGTAGGAACTCAAACAGCCATTAGCTTGCTTCTCCTGCTTTTCAGAGCTTCATAAACAGTCTCACAATGTTTTCATATCTAATTCCCACACACATAGCAAACTAAACTGTTTCTCTGTCCAAGCAAGTGAAGCAATGTGGCTCAGTGAACAAGCATGCATTCAAGTGTTAGTGATGCTGGGCATTGCTTGATTTGTTTCAATGATAACAAAACTGAAGAACAAAAATCTATACTCACCCTCATTTTGGTTGGATCAATTCATAGTCCTTATGACAATAAGAGTGACAGCAGCATACAACCAAATATTTAACAGGAACATGGCCGGAACATGGCCCAAACGCAAAAACACACAGAACAAAATGAGTTTAAGTTTCAGTTTTGGAGGGTCATTCATCATGAAAGAGAGTCACACTCCAATCCTGAAACCTGTGAGCTAAAAACCTGTCTTTGCTGCTGAAGAAACTTCCTCTTTGGCTGCTGCCACTGATGGCACAGCAGCTGATCACAAAGAGAAACAGAGACATAAGTATTGGAACTATTAAATAAAAAAACAGACTCACCCATCATCGATTCTGTCTTCCAGCCACTGTGATAACAATGGACTTACTGCTTTCAGATAGGACCTTTGATGGTGAGATGCTCAACATGGCACTTTCCAGCTCCTCATCTTCATCCATCACTGTACAAAAAAAGGAATAAAAATGACTGGTTCCATTTATAATCAGTTCAAAATGACCACATATCATGCTCGATTTAATTTGAAAAATGTTATATGATATATATATGATATGAATAAGAATATTTACAAAATAACTTGCCCAGAGGTTTAGTTGGTGCACGTACAGCAGGCCTGGAAACAGAGGCTCTGTGCTGCTTCTCCCGCAGGTAATGCTGCAGCTTGTGCATGCGTGTCCCTGGAAGGCAGTTCTTTTTAATAATGAAGTCTGCAAAGCCATCAGCTCTGCTGTCCCATATCTCCTTCCAGGTGCTTTTGCTACGGGAGCCGAAGCCCACCAGCTGATCATCTTCAGAAGATGCTGCTACAACACCCTCAACATTTAAAGTAGTCTGAATCTCTGTAAAACTGAGTGCATATTCCACAAATGTGAAGAGACTGTCTTTGTTATGCCCCTCAGTTTGACTGATTCCTAAAGCCTCTTCCTTCTGGAGATTCTTAATCAGGTACAAAGTATACCCAACATCATTCTCCAAAAGCCACCTAAAAGACTTCCCTTTATATTTGCCAAACTGCAGGATGTAGTCTCCATGCACCTCTGTCATATCTGTGACATCACCACCTCTCAGACGGACCATACTCAGAGCATTCTGTCGCACAAGCTCTGCTCTCATGGGTGCAGATTTATCTTGAAGACTCTTCTCATCCTTAATGTGTTTGGCCTCAGGAGAAGGGTCCTGGAGGGGAAAACCAAGAGGCCCCTTGCGGAAAACTACTTGAATTTTCCCAGGAAAGAAAATAGTTTTCTTCTGCATCTTAACCTGTGAAACAGTAAAGTAAACAGTTAATTTTTGGTTTTTAGATTCCACTTTGAGAAAATACTAATGACATATGTATTTTACATGTTATTTTCACATCAACTTTAATATTCTAGCTCAAAGGATAGTCCTATTAAAAACCTGTTACTCTCCATCATCTTATCCTTAAAGAGGTCAAGATGAGAGCAGAGGCACAGGTAGAGAGAGATAGGACAGTGTGTGCATATGAGTGCACAGATTTTTTAGTGTGTATAAGAAAGAAAGAGGAGGGAAAAATACTTTGAGTAATAATTAAATTGTCACTCTGGAGCTTTACTCCAATTGTATTATTCCAAAAACAATCAAAAGTAATCCCTTGATACACAGCCTACAGAAAAAAATAATCAATATTTATGTAATGTCATTACATTTATGTATCATTTATGTAAATAATAAATATTAACTGGACAGAAAGACCGGAGTCCTAAGATGCGTTAGCGACACAAGGTGGGTGTAAGATAACATACAGTAGCACCGATAGCGCCAGCCTCTTACAGCTGGCGTTAAGTCAACACATCGTTAAAAAAAATAATAACTCAGTAATAACGACCAGATAGCTTACCGTTATAACATGAAAGCCTATACATGAATATGAATGAAAATTTTCATTCATCATTTTACGTTTCATTTCATTCATCATTTGACGTATCATTACACAGCGTTACGTTGTATTTTATCAGCAGTTACTATGAACTTCGAACTAAAGTTTATGATGTACTTTTTTTAAATATCTATCCACGAAGGCGGGTGAAAAATAATATACAGTAACAACGATAGCGCGAGCTTACAGTAACACTGGTAGCTTACAGTAACTGGTAGCGCCAGTTTCTTAAAGCTGGCGTTAAGTCAACACATCGTTAAAAAATTGAATAACTCTCAAATAATGACCAGATAGCTTACCGTTATAACATGAAAGCCTATGGATGAATATGAATGAAAATTTTCATTCATCATTTGGCGTATCATTGTAAAACGTTAAGTTGTATTTTATTAGCAGTTACTATGAACTACGAACGTCATTTCATGATGTACTTTTTTCAATATATATCCACATTAATATGTCCTTACCTTTTATCGATGAGCACACGTAAAAATCTCTGAAAATCAGCGAAGCGCAGTCCCGTTCTCATGGAAATTTACTGGGAAAACTTTTCAAAACTTTCTATCGGCATCCTGTAGAAAAAGGCGAAACAGCGCCAAAACACGTAGTGGTCGAAAGTATATTACATCCGTAGTGGTTTAGCACTACCATAGAGAATGAATGGGATTTGGTTTAGGGCCGTTTAGCTAAACAATTCTCGGCTGCCGCGCGGGAGGCCCGGGTTCGATTCCCGGCCAATGCAGCACTCTTTTTTTTTTTTTTTTTTTTCTGTTCATCTAACCATTTATTCATTGTCTGTCGCTTCTCAACAACATAGCTCCCAGAATCATTGGGACACGAAAACCCCTCCACCACGTTACGGTGACAGCTTATGGGGGGATTCCTCTGATAAGTTCAGTTCATTTGACAGTTTAAAATGCATGATGACATTTCAGTTAACTATTTTTTTGAGCAATAAGTAAAAAGTAACTTGGTCTCCAGGTTATTCCTTGCTCTTAGTCTGGTAGAAACTTTGTTAAGTAAGTAAAGGAAACCAAATGTAGAGTAAGAAAATAAAGAAAAACATGTTATCTCCCCGTCGGGGAATCGAACCCCGGTCTCCCGCGTGACAGGCGGGGATACTCACCACTATACTAACGAGGAGTTGTGAGGGCATGTGACCACTCCCCTTTTTGTGCCCTACTCTCCTTCCTTCATTCATGAAACGAAGAAGTATGGCCTGCGCTCGATCCTGACTCTCTGTGAGCTCTTCCAGCCTCGATGTTAGACGCCCGATGTGATCATCCATGATTAATATCACCGCCATGCAGACCGTGAACATGGTGGCCTCCCCGCTCTCCATATTAGCTTCTTGGTGGTTTTTCTTCTCTCCTTACTTTTTGCGGGTTTTGTTTTGTTTTGTTGTTGAGTGTGGTGCTAAATAACACGTCACTGTTGCAGACGGTTGTGTCGCATCAGTCCCGACTCATGTGCGAATGGAAACTGAAACAGCTCCCCTGGGGAAGGGCAGTTATTAGAACGAAATTCGAGGAGGACCGTTCTTATAACTGCGTTCTTGGACCGTTCTTAGGGTCCTTCTTAGAACTGCTCTGTCCAAATGCGGATCATGTGCTGCAACAATCTGTTGCCAGCCGTTGGTGTGCGCCTATGTAGCGTGTGCTGTATCTAATGTTCTTATGTAAGCATTGGTGGTTCAGTGGTAGAATTCTCGCCTGCCACGCGGGAGGCCCGGGTTCGATTCCCGGCCAATGCAGCACTCTTTTGTTTTTTTTTTTTCAAGAGCCTCTTCTCGCTGCTCTCAGACTGGAGTTTTCCCCCTCATCGATTATATCTGAGATTTATTTTCCAGGGGTTAGCGTACAAGTTTGTGGTTCTGCCCTTTGGTCTGTCCCTCAGCCCGAGGTTGCTTGTGAAATGCACCAAGGCAGCGGTAGCTACTCTCCAAGAGGACGGCATTTGTGTCCTTTTTCTCCCCATAGTGAGCATTCACTCTCAATGCTATGAGAGAGAATTTAAGGTTTTGAATAATCCGGGTTCTCTGTTAGTCAGTGGCGTTTCTAGCTTGAAATTTCTGGTGGGGCAATTTTGTATGACGTCATGTCACCCTCACAAAAATAGAGGTAGCTGATTATTATAAGCTATAGACCTAGCCTATATACGGTACTAGTAAGCATACGCTACAGGCTGCATTTTGAGTGCCGGCAGACAGCAGAAATCCTGTTTCAAATACTATTTTTAAATAACTTAATTGCATGCTTTATTAAGCTTGTGGCACACGTCTGGCATACAACAACTAGCGATAACATAGTGTCAGACGGATCCCCGTATGTAGTGGATAAAACTTTTACTGCTGGTGAAATTACTCTTTTTATTTTTCTTCCACACTGTGACAATATATTCAATAAACTGGCAAAACACTACTGTAAGCACTATAGTCTCATATGGGTCCATAAAACTACACAATTTCAACTTTGTACACGAGCATCCGCCCGTAACAAGAGGTGGTATGACAAGACGTTCACGTTGCCACAGTAACACATAAACAAATTCGATACCTTTATCAAAATAAAAGTCTAAGACGGAAGGTGGCATAACGCCTCTATACATTTGATTTTTCAAACAATGAATTGGGCACAAATTAGCCTTTACAAAACTCGTTCCATTGGGCTTTTTACACATAAAATGTTCGCTTATATACAGACAGACATTATTTCAGGCTGCAAAACACAGGGGCTAGTTAGTTATAGTTCGTCCATAAAAGTCTCTTGCATTTTTGTTACGCATCCATCAGCTTCAAAAACAAAAAGCACCGTCCAAAACATGTCCAAAGCAACACATCAACTCAGAAGTGCATTCGCCAATCCGGTTTACACTGTAGAAATAGAAAAAAAAGAAAAGCCTATGTCATAATATTCGTTGAATATAAATTATATTCAACGAATATAATATTCGTTGAACGAAATTAGCTAAACGTCAAAAGTAAACTTTAGTTTAAATAAAAAGGTTAGACTTACCAATGCCGATCACTTGAATAGGAAGCTGGCGCGGCGGTTCTTGGCGTGAGCAAACGTCTCCGTGACTTTGCTGTCAAAGTCCGTCAGTCCGTCGACGAATGGGTTTTCAATGGAAAGCATGGAGAGGGCGTTCAGTCGCTGTTGTCCCATCGTGTTTCTTGTGAATGTCTTAATCCTTTTTAACGTCGAAAAGTTCCTCTCAGACTCCGCAGACGTCATAGGGGTTGTAATGATAATGCTGAGTGCAGGTTTCAGACAGGGCCTCTTGCAGGTTGTTTTCGTGGAGGGCCTGGAACAGCGACAGTGCAGATTTTCCTGTGTGCAGCTCAGTGTGTCCGTATAGCAGAGCCAGCTCAGTTCGCAGCTTCCCCATGTTGTTAAGAGCTGTGGGCCAAAGCTTGATAGCACAGGCGAGTTGGACCTCCGGGAATGAGTTCAGAAACTTTGCGAACAGTGAGCAGTCCACCAGCTGTGCGGCAATAAGATGGTCACTTTTGGAGAACCGGTCCTCCACTTGCGCGATCATTGTATCACAGGCCTCCTTCATCACTGCAGGCAAATTCGTTTTCCTGCGCTTTGCTGTGCCTGGTTCCTCACTAGCTTGGTTACCAATTTCATCTGCACTTGCTCTGATGTCTCTCATGTTCACTTTGAAATTGTCCACTGCACGGTTCACCCCAGATGCGTCGATCTCTCTTTTCTGTAGTAAGCTGTACAACAGATCCACTTCAGGCATAACTTTGGCAAAGAACTCCAGCAGTTGGAGAAACGTGCGGTCCCGCAAGTGCATGGTGAGGCCGTATGCCTCGCTGATGGACACCTTGTCCCATCCTGGTTGAGTGCGAATATTATCCAGACACTCCAGTATCTCTTCCCGAGTTTCCCACACCACATTCACGGTCCTACTCTTAAAATTCCATTGCGTGCCGGGTGGTCGCGGGATCCGCTTGGTTGATGTCTCCGCCAGAGCAGCCGTTCTTTTCGGTGAGGTAGAGAAAAAGGTGGCAAAACCAGCCAGATCTGCAAAAAACACCTTCAGCTCACTGATTCTTGCTGCACACACTTGCTGTAGAGTTAAATTTAGCTGGTGGGCGTAGCAGTGCACAAAATGTGCGTTTGGGTAACTTTCTCTCATGAGTGTCTGCACGCCACCAACACTGCCACGCATAACCGCTGCACCATCGTACGTTTGGGCTATGAGCTTTTCTGTCAGCCTCAGTGGCTCAAGGGCTTTTTTGATAGCGGTAGAAAGGCCGATGGCAGTTTTGTCCTTCACTTCGATGAATTCCAGAAACCGCTCTGTTACGCTGTTGTCCACCATGTACCTTAAGACAATAACCATCTGCGATTTGCATGACACATCAGTTGTCTCATCCGCCTGCACAGCAACAAACTGGGTAGCCTGCACTTGCTTAGCCACCTCGCACCTGTAGACCTCATACATACAATCCAGAAGTTCGTTTTGAATGGTGCTAGATGTCCCCTTGAAAATAGGCTCCGTGTCATAGTGTCGTTTGAGCCTGCTGTCGCCCTCGCACATTGTTTGAAAAATGCATTTAAAAATGCCTGGGTTCACTGAATCAGCTGACTCGTCGTGACCACGCAGGCCAAGTTCGCACTTGCCACACAGTTTTAAGCACGTTATCAGCCTCGACAAAACATACCTATTCTCCTCCGTCTTTTTATTCTGCTCTGCGATGTTGCGCTGATAAGCACCATCTAGCTGGGCCATGACATTTACCTTCCCCAACAGTCCCAATTTCATGGCGCAAAGAAGATGCGTTTTGCTGCTTTCATGTTTCACCGTTCTCTCGGCCAGGTGCTTCAGGTCTTTGAAACCATCCGATGTCCAAACAGAGTCCCCTGTACCATTTCCGAAAAGAAGGCATGGGAAACAGAATAGTGCATGTTTTGAGGCGCTAGCAGTTAGCCACGTCTTTCTGTTGAACCACTCCGTCTTGAAAGTTCGAGTTGTTTTATCACCAGGCTGAAGCAGGACCAAGTTGTCTGGTCTGTGTGCCCCCAAACGTTTAATTTCTAATTTCTCCCCCATGGACAATGTACTAAATTGCACCCTCAACAAGTAGTCTACATTATTCATTTTAAAACACTTCCAAACGAGTAATGGCTAGCAGTAATGTCACAGTCTATCTCTCTATCTGATTATGAGCTGTGTGTTTTTTTGTTCTTGGTCACGTGAGTAGGGTACAGGTAGGTTTCGCGGTTCTGGTTCTGGTGTTGCTGGGCAGAATTCAAGAGGCACAAATAGAAGTGCCCCATCTCCCAATGTTAATTATGGGATGTATCATCACATTCACATGTTGTTTCCATGGCAACAGTCTTAAACTCACCAGAAGGGGAGGGACTATCGGAGAGCAGCGTCTCACGGCGCAAACACACAGAAACGAACACACACGTCACTCCAAAACAGAAATACAATGGTTGTGATTCACATTTATTCGTCCCTGCACCTCAGCACCGTCTAGATGTGGGTGGGGCAGTGCCCCATGTGCCCTTAATGTAGAAACGCCACTGCTGTTAGTATGAATGAGTGTCTCACCTGACCACCCTCCTTGCTGCGGAAGCGAGGCAAAGGTAGGATTATTTTGAATGACAGCTGACACTATTAGTGGGGTTACATGGCACTGTTTAAATCGGATTAAGGGCTAATTTACAATAAGATTGAGTTATTAAATTCATGTATACACCTTAATCTGACAAGAAATTGGATCGGATTGGGTTACTCGCGATCGGATCGGATAGAGAACAACTATAAACTTAAAATGGGAACATTATGGCTCTAAAAGCATTTGGAGCTTTTAATCTCTGTGATGCTGCTGCACAGCTGATCTTTGAGGAATGGCAATATAAATACAAATATACAATTTTCAATGAAAAAAAAGCCCCCCCAAAAAACATGCAATAGAGATCATAGGGAATTAAGTCTTTTTTTCTTTTTTTTTTCCAAAAATCTGGTCATGTAGCTTAAGTTCCCAGACAGTCTTACTGGAGAGACATATTTTCTGGTTATGCATTGAATGGCTCTGTGTCTTTCTTTGCATCTTCTCGAGATTTTCAGCTGAGCTTTTTTTTAATCTGTGAAACCATGGATTTCTGTGCTATTTTGGATGCTTTATGGCTGGATAGACTTCTGCTCCCAACTATTATGATACATAACCATGGCAACAGCAAACTTGTTAACCTTTTGGAGCAGCTAAACGAGCTACCCAAAGCCCAAGTAATGCTTATAATAAGACCTCAATTCAAGATGAGTTGAAGAGGAGATATATTGGATGCAAAGTGAGAAGGAAGTGGAGAGAGAGGTGAAACTTAGTGTCATGGAAAGTGTGAGGTCACTGGTGGATGGAATGGACAAGCTTGGACTCCTGATGAGAACACAGCAGAAATCTTATTTTGTCACCTCCCTATAACAAAAGCATATCTTTAATAATTATGAATACTGGCTTTGAAACTTGGCAACAACTGAGCTGATGATGTCATTCACAGTGTCTGCAGGTAATACAGGTTAACCCTCAGCAAACAACAGGCACAGGAATTCAGCCAACAGTTTGACATTTGTGGTGCAGAGATGCTCTTTCTTAGTAACATGTCCAGGACTATACCATCTGTTGTTACTGAAATCCCTCCTCTTTCAGCAGTATCTGACAAAATAGTCCTGAAGCTGAGTAGAGAGTTGTTGGAAATCTTGCTGCAGCCACATTTTAGTGAAAAAATAATTATATTGCCTTCCTGATATTCCTTCTAGGTCCTCAACGGGGCTCCCAGCTTGTCCATTTTGTCCAACAGTGATCTACCACTTCCAGTGATGATCAGGGAAAGAAATGTTTTAAACTTCCCCCTCCTTTCTCTTCATTATGTTCTTGCTCAACTAATCTGGATTCTGTGTCTTAGCCAAGCATTACTTGGGCTTTGGAAAGTTCAATCTGATGCTCCCACATGCAAACTAATTTCCTGTTGCCATGGTTATGCTTCACAACATTTTTTTTTAAATGTGCCAGAATTACCAGAAGCAAACTTTGCAGCACCCAGCATAGAAAAATGCTTTAAAAATAAATAATTTACCAAAAACCACCTCGGTGGAAAATCTCAAAGACACAAAGAAAATACACCATAAATTTATGGTAGAGTTACTGCAGCAGACTGCCACCAGTGCAATGCCATTTTAAAACATAAGTTATAGATAAATATAGAAAATATACTATGATCTTTAGCTTGATCGGTTTCTACAGTGAGAAAATCCAATGAAATGACATGTTTACATGTTTACTGATTATGTTTCTGAACCGGTTTGTCTGAAAATGTCCATTTGCCAAGATTTTTTTTTGGTTTTTTTATATAGAAAATGTTGTGGGGTTTAAACTTGACAAACTTACCTTACTGGTACACATGTACTGAACACTACTCAAAAATGAAAAAAAAAAAACATAAATCTATGGCTTTTTTTTTTTTCCATCTCAACTGATGTTGATGAAATACAGCAGATTAAACTGCAGGTTAAAAATGTCATCAAACATTTTTTAA
Source organism: Odontesthes bonariensis (assembly GCF_027942865.1). Classification (NCBI taxonomy): domain Eukaryota; kingdom Metazoa; phylum Chordata; class Actinopteri; order Atheriniformes; family Atherinopsidae; genus Odontesthes; species Odontesthes bonariensis. Next base: position 16,203,581 of record NC_134516.1, on the reverse strand, counting down.
GTATTCGCCGTTTTAATGATTAACATTTTTAAAAGGATGGGACACCCCCAATGTAAGTGCTTTTCCTTTCTCCATGCTAAAAAGAGTGAGCTACATTATCTTTTAAATTGTTAACAGAAGTTAATCTTTACCTTTTGAAGAAAGCAGTCCAGATCAACATCTTCCCAATTCAGTTTTTCCCAAATATTTGTGTTTAGTCCTCTGCAAGTGGCAGAGGGGCTTTGGATGCAGATCTTTGGGTTCAGCTTTAAGAAGCCTTGGTTAGCTGCAGTTGTTTGCGCCTCCATGAAGTCCAAAGGTTTGGTAGTTCTTGGTTTACCGTGTGTGTTGAAGAAAATGATGCTTTTTTGTACAGCTCAGGCGATCTGAAAATGATCCTTCTCTCAGAGAAAATCGTGTGAACTGTGAACGGAACTTGTTGTCCATTCTGAATACGAATGAATAGAACACAACAAAAAAAATTGAACAAAAATACGCATTCACTTTTGAATCAAAACAAAAGTCTAGGGTTACTAAAATAAGTTTAATCAAGTGGATATCAGTAAAAGTTAGAGCAGTCCAGCAGGGAAACATGGAGGGAATTTAATTCAAACATCTTAAGGCTTCCTGAAATGGAAAAAATGTTTTCATCTCCTGTGTGAACAGGAAGAATAATTACAGCAATAAAACTCTCTTTCAGTGTTCATATAAAAAATATATGAACATGTTCCTCAACATCCTTTTAGAAGGGCATGAAATAGTTTACCTTTTTGTTTTTGTTAGAATGGGTCTAATTGCTATGACTCTCCTATGATGCTGTGAAGACGGGATAGAAATTGGGGGCGCACATACTCAATGCGCGTCACAGGGAATAATATTAGGACAATTACACGAATAAAGCTACTCACCAAGAAGCCACCCATCACGCACAGTGCCAGCTTGTAGTCTGTTCCCAACGATGCTGTTACTCAGAATGTATGAATTGTGCGTTGAACCAGGCCACCTCGCCACAATGTTGGTTAATTGCATTTACGCATCACATATGATCTGTACATCGATCGAATGAAAATGTTCCCTGTTAACATACAAATTCATCATGTGATGGCGCTGTTATAGCAATGTGTGTGCAGTCGATAGCTCCGATTACAAAACCGGCTCTCGCTTCAAATTGAGCTTTAATGTTGGCCTGTTGGGAATTTAATATACGTGGCTGAGCTGCGGATAATTCTGTCCCACACGGCTGGCATGGCTCGGCTCGGCTCAGGGTAGACTGGCACAGTCCCAATCGGTTGGCCACCTCCCTCTGGAATGCCCCGGTTGCTATAGGAACCCCAGTGTGCACATCACCTGTGGGCACAGGTAGCGCATGGCTCCTCGCTGTGTTGCGCTCCAACGCCGGCCGCAGCCCTGCGCAAAGTTCCAGGAGGATTTCCCTCAAAACTCAGTCGCCATCATGTGCCAGCAAATCCTCTGTCTAGTGAACACACGCTTTTTTCGAATACCGCTGAAGCAGCCATTGTTTTCAATGGTGTGCATTGCACCACTTTGCGCTGCTTTTATATCCGCTCGTGTAATTGCAGGCACATGGGTGCGTTCATTGTTTATCAGTATTAATTGTTCATGTGTCTCAGATGTGCACATCACTGTCTGAGGACTAATTGTTTTCACATTTATTTATTATAACAGTTTCCCAACATCACCTTAGGTGTCGCCAAAGAATCAACAGCTGCAGAAACGTGCGTACGCCAGCCCTGAAGCTGCCGTGAGGCACCGCACATTTCCACGGTCTTTTCACTGTTGATACATCTGATCGTTGACGTGAAAAGGTGCGTACGCCACTATTTTGTGCGTACGCACCCTTTGTACATGAGGCCCCAGGTCTCTGTATTTTTAACCTTGGTTCACATAGATTCCAAAAGTAACAGGATGTCCTAATAAGTTGGTGTGCAGTTAGTTTGACTGATTCCCGATTCAAGTCCACGTGGCACTATCTGCATTGGTTTCAGTTTTGGTCACATTACCTTTTCCTTATTTGAGTTCTACTTGTATTTGAGCTGTTGACATGGCAGCTGGGTTGACTGTATCGGGCTTCATGTACCAAAGCTTCTGACAATTCTTAATCTTCCTGCTAAAACTTTTTACAAATTTCAGACAATTGGTTAAACATTTCAGAGGAGATATACTTTTTGGTGACACAGCTTAGCAGTCACAACATGTATTGGTGTAATAGAACTGCATCTGCTGTAACTTATCTATGACGACTCGAATTCTCCGATTTCGGATCGTGTTTTTTTATCTTATGTAAGCATTGGTGGTTCAGTGGTAGAATTCTCGCCTGCCACGCGGGAGGCCCGGGTTCGATTCCCGGCCAATGCAACTCAGTCTTTTCCTGCTCAGAAAGAACATTGTTTGAAATGTTATAACTTTCTGTTTCTGTGTCTTGAACTGTCTTAAACCTTATGCATAATTGTGGAATTATGGTTCTGTTTAGTCTGTAATAAGCAAAGTGGTGTTGTGGAAAAACTTGTTGATTTGTAACGCGTGATGCGCCGCTCGCCCTGTTCGGCAGCAGTTGCAGCAGCTCTCGCTCAAGTTGAGCATTTTTTCTCGTATTTGGTCATTTTTAAAAAATAATTAACTTGCAATAATCATTATTATAGTGTGCAATTCATTAGCCCATGTACAACTGCTACTATTCCCGACACTACCTGCTGTTGTGTTTTCTATTGTTTATTTTGTTTATCTTTCTCCTAGGCTAAGGATCTTTGTTACTGCTGTAAGAATGTGAATTTCTCCATTGTGGAACAATAATAGGGAAATCCAATCTATATTCAGAAAAGTACTTTTTTTTTAAAAAAAAGTTTACACTCCCCGTCGGGGAATCGAACCCCGGTCTCCCGCGTGACAGGCGGGGATACTCACCACTATACTAACGAGGAGATGGTGAAAAATGTAGGGTCCAGGATTTAAACAAAAACAACATCCAAAGTCACAAAGGAGGGTGAAAAGCAGAGATGGGACCAAGTCACACATGTAAGTCCTGTAATAGGTCAAGTCAAAGTCAAGTCATCTTATTATTGCAATTTTACCTGCAGAATCTGATCTTAATAAAGTGAAAAGACAAAATATAAGTAACTGTCAGTAAACATCATTGGCCAATGTATCCAGCCTGTTTAAAAAATATGACAATAATTTGGATTTGCATTGTAATTACTGGTCATCAGTAAAATACATAATGGAATCAAACAAAACAGAAATGACTTCAGAAAACTATTTATTGATGCTTTCAATCTAAACAGGGTCACTTCTGCCTCACTTCTGCCCCAAGTTTAGTATTTTAGTTGCCTAACGAGAAAAAAGGCAAACATAAAAATCATCTGAAAGAAAAAACATACTACAGTATAGAGCATCAGAAACATCAGTATGTTTGATCTGTATCATCTTGAGACACCAGAGCTCTAAACACACAACCAAAAACAGATTATTATCCATGCGCATCCATGCGCATGCGTCAACTCGTGTGTAGCCTGTTGCAGTCGCTCCCGTTTACTTTTGCGTATTTTACCACTTTTGTTACTTTTCGTGTCTTTCTAAACTTTTATTTTACACTATTTATTTAACTTAAACCTCAAACACTGCCCAGGGAGTTCACACAGGTCATCATGGTGGCTGTTTATGTCCCCCCCTCTGCAAACCCGACGTCAGCAAGTGACTCCATCCACTCAGCCATAGCCCGGCTACAGACTCAACACCCGAGTGCATTCATTGCTATCTCGGGTGATTTCAACCACATCACCATGGACACAACACTCCCCACATTCACACAGTATGTGAACTGTCCCACCAGAGAGGAGAGAACCATCGACCTGCTGTATGCTAATATTAAGGCTACGGCTACACGAAAACGTTTTTCACTGTAAACTATACTTTTTCTTATCGTTTGGCTGTCGCGGCCACACGGAGCCGGCGTTCCCACTACCCCAAAACGATAGTTTTTGAGAACGGGTTCCAGAGTGGGAAGATTTGAAAACGGTGTCGTTTCGTTTCCATTGTTACAGCGAAAACGGATTTGTTTACGTCTGCACAGCCACATGGCTAACGCCAGTGACGTATACACATACGTCAGTGACCAGAACAAAAAGCTTCTATTCAAAATCCGGAAGAAGAAGACAACACAACAAGGACAGACAGCGATCATCATGGACCCCACAACATTGATAGCAGCACTGTTGCAGACACTGCTAACTACAGCGGCATTGTTGAAGGAACAACGTGAGCTTCGCGCTGTTAGAAGTAGGGGCGTACACGCATGCGCATTGCTTCTTCTATTGTTCTGGTGTAACCGGTGGGGGTGGCTTACAGCGCACCTAGAGGTGTTTCGTGTGTACTGCATCGTTTTCAGCAAGTGTCGCGTTGTCATGTGGACAGAAAAGCTCCCCTGTGTGGTCGAAATCGTTTTCGTACCCGTTTTCAAAAAAAGCCTCGTTTCGTTTTCGTGTAGCCGTAGCCTAAGGATGCATACAGCTCCTCTCCTCTCCCCCCACTTGGAAGGTCAGATCACAACCTGATTCACCTCGACCCCTGCTATGTGCCTGTGGTTAAGAGCCAGCCTGCAACCACCAAGACTGTCAGGAGATGGTCTGATGAGGCCAATGAGACCCTGCAGGGCTGCTTTGAAGCCACAAACTGGCAGACGCTCGGTGAGCCGCATGGGGAGGACATTGATGGGCTCACAGAGTGTGTCTCTGATTATATAAACTTCTGCGTTGACACCATCGTCCCACCAAAGACTGTCCTTTGTTATCCAAATAACAAGCCGTGGGTGACATAGGACATAAAGAACATTCTCAATAAGAAGAAGAGGGCTTTCAGAGCTGGCAACAGAGAGGAGGTGCGAACGATCCAGAGGGAGCTGAGAGTGAAGATTAGAGAGGCCAAGGATAAGTACAGGAGGAAGCTGGAGTGGAAACTCCAGCAGAACAACATGAGAGAGGTCTGGAGTGGAATGAAGACCATCACTGGCTTCAGACCATCCAGCAACAGAGGAGTGGATGGCAGTGTGGATATGGCCAACGAGATGAATCTGTTTTTCAACAGATTCAACTCTGTGAACCTTGCTCACCTGCAGCCAGCACCCACCCCCCACTCTCTCCCTCCCCAGTCCCATAGCCTCTCATCTTCCAGTGATGGCCCCCCTCACACCTCCTCCCCCGGCTCCCAGGCTGACTGCACTCTCCAGCATAACACCTCCACCCCTCCCCCTCCTGTCACCTCTCCACTGACTTTCACCCCTGATCAGGTCAGGAGACAGCTGAGCAGACTCCACTCAGGCAAGTCTGCAGGCCCGGATGGTGTGAGCCCCCGGGTGCTCAAAGCCTGTGCCCCCCCAGCTATGTGGAGTCCTCCACAACATCTTCAGCCTGAGCCTGAGGTGCCGTTTACACATACCCGGGTATTTTGAAAAACGAAGACCTTTCCCTTCGTTTGTGCCTTTCGTTTACACACAAACGGAGTTTTTTCCTCCGAAAACGAAGCTAAAAAAAAACTCCTGCAAAAGTGGAGATTTTTTAAAAACTCCGTTTAGCGTTTGCGTGTAAACTGGTTGAAAGACGAAAACGGAGTTTTCAGAATGGAATGCGGAGTTGTCGTCATAGTACAGAGCCCCGCCCGTATCCACCATAGTGGCAGGATAACGCCATTCATTGTTTATCTGGCAAGCATGGAGGTACTAGCAGCATTTATTTTGTTGAGAGCTATACTCGCTTGTGTGATTTTGAAAATTACAGTCATACAAAGTATTGAACAACAAAGGCACATTACGGCGCGGAGGGCAACAATTGCGCAGCTTCTGTTGGCAGACAGAGCCCGGCCATACCACCGCCAGCGACGGCGATTCTGGATTAGACCCGGACGGACTGCTTTATGGTGGGAAAATTTTGAAAATGGCTTTGTTGTCCCGGAGGAATGGAGGGAAAATTTCAGGATGTCACGATTTTCACTCCTTTCCCTAGCAGAACTGCTACGCCCGCACATCCAGGGTGAGACCACTCTCTGGTGAGACGTACTCACATGCGCGCTTCTGTTGATGTTGTGAAGAAAGTTGCCTGTCAGCGGTTCTCTATTAGGCTTCTGATTGGCTTGTGTGGAATTCTCATTGTTCTAACACTGCCACCGTCAGGCTTGGCGTAATTTAACAGCTCCTGATAGCGTATTTCTCCGGATCAATGTAGACGGGTTTTTTTTAAAAAACGGGGCTGTGTGCACGGGTTTTTTTTTTAAAACGAAGGTTAGAAAATATGCGTTTTTCAAAATACCCGGGTATGTGTAAACGGCGCCTGAGTCTTCACAGGGTCCCCGTGATGTGGAAAACGTTGTGCATCGTTCCTGTGCCGAAGCGGCCCCCAGCGGCCATAAGACTACAGACCCGTGGCACTGACGTCACACATCATGAAGACCCTGGAGAGATTCATCCTGGAACAGCTCCGGCCCATGGTCAGACCACTTCTGGACCCCCTCCAGTTCGCATACCAGCCCCGACTAGGAGTAGAGCACGCCATCATCTACCTGCTCAACCGTGTCTACGCCCACCTGGACAAGCCGGCGAGCACTGTGAGAGTCACGTTCGTTGATTTCTCCAGTGCATTCAACACCATCAGGCCGGCTCTACTGGGTGAGAAACTGACAGCGATGCAGGTGGATGCCCCCATTGTGTCCTGGATTGTGGATTACCTGACTGGCAGACCACAGTACGTGTGCCTGCAGCACTGCGGGTCAGACAAGGTGATCTGCAGCACCGGGGCCCCGCAGGGGACCGTCCTCTCTCCCTTCCTCTTCACCCTGTACACCACAGACTTCAGCTACTGCACAGAGACCTGCCACCTTCAGAAGTTTTCTGACGACTCTGCAGTAGTTGGATGCATCAGCAATGGTGATGAGACTGAGTACAGGGGTGTGGTGGACAACTTTGTCACTTGGTGTGAGCAGAACCATCTGCAGCTCAATGTGGCAAAGACCAAGGAACTGGTGGTGGATTTGAGAAGGAGTAAGGCCCCAGTGACCCCTGTCTCCATCTGTGGGGTCAATGTGGACATGGTGGAGGACTATAAATACCTAGGGGTGCACTTGGACCATAAACTGGACTGGACTAAAAACACAGTTTTTGCCATGCTATGCCACCTCAGTCTTTCTACTGCCCTGCCATCAGCTTCACTTCCCTCACCTGTGTTTTCCCCATCAGCTGCACTCACCAATCACCCTCCACAGTATTTAGTTTCCAGATTTCCCCATGCACAGGGTCAGATCCTTACACATTCACACCACGTCTTCATGCTGAAGACGTGGTGTGAATTTTCATTTTGGTGCATCCCTAGTTTATTTATTTAAATGTATGCATTTTTTTGCTCTCTGACCATTGGTGGTTCAGTGGTGAGATTCTTTCTCCTGATCTTTACTTTTTCATAATGTTCCCTAAATCCCATTAAATATTGTGTGTTTGTGTGTGTGTGTGTGTATATATATGCACATACACATATACAATTTTGTATATATATATATATATACACACAATATATATATATATATATATATATGTTAGGGGTGGAACGGTACAAAAAACTCATGGTTCGGTACGTACCTCGGTTTGGACCCTACGGTTCGGTACATTTTCGGTACAGTGCCGAAGGAGGCGTGTAGCGAGGTTCGAGCACATGTAATAGATATCTGGATCCTGCCTCTTCTACAGTGGAATATGGGCGCATAGCAGATGCGATGTAAATTCCAATTGCTTCGGTAATTTTTTTTGCTCTGCATGTATTCGTATCCAGGGGTTGTTGTAATACATTTGGGATATGTAATTGGTCGGGTCTTTTCATGGTTTCTATAGAACACACCTGACGGAGGTGTGTGGTGGTCGGTAGCTACGCCCCTTGTCATGCTATCACGGCTGAAATGTTACATCATACGACACGGACAGAACCGGCGCGTGTTTAATAAGTTAAACTTACACGTTGTCTCCTTTGTCTGCGGCGCTCTGCTCTCCTTTCTTCCTTCATGAAACGAAGAAGTTTCGCCTGCGCTTGATCCTGACTCTCTGTGAGCACTTCCAGCCTCGATATTAGACGCCTGATGTGATCGTCCATGATTAATATCACCATCATGCAGACCATGAACACGGTAGCCTCCCCGCTCTCCATATTAGCTTCTTTGTGGTGTTTTTTCTTCTCCGGGTTTTGTTTTGTTGTTGAATGTGGCGCTAAACGGCTAACGTAAGACGTCACTGACGCAGACGGCTGCGCGCGGCGCATCAGTCCCGACCTGGTCCCGACTCATGTGCGAATGCAGACTGAAACAGTTCCGCTGGGGAAGGACAGTTATCAGATCGAAATACGAGTAGGACAGTTCTGATAATTGCGTTCTTATAACTACTCTGTCCGAAAGCGTATATCTCTACGGACCAATCAGAGCTTGCATGTGGCAGTATTTAAATGGGTCCTGAAGGAAACTCTTGCAAAATAACAGTTCCGCGTTCAGATCAATATTATACTTCCGTACCGTGTGTATTCTGCGTGGCAATGCGTGTACCGAACCGTGACCCCCGTACCGTGACGGTTCGGAACGAATACATATACCGTGCCGGCCCTAATATATATATATATTGTAGGAAGATTAATTGCATGTTTTATTCCATCACCAAAGTGTTGTAATTCAAATACTTAAAAGTATTTTTAAAAAGTATTACACTCCCCGTCGGGGAATTGAACCCCGGTCTCCCGCGTGACAGGCGGGGATACTCACCACTATACTAACGAGGAGGTGAGAGAGCCCATGTGACGATGCGTTCAGGAACATCACGTAACTATTATTGAAATAATTTTAATGGGAAAGATCCCATGGTCTAGCCTAGAAATCGAGACGCCCCTAGCGTCCGCAAATTGAATTTGCTCCCGGGCTAGTCGAATCACTTGTGGTCGTTTTGCGAGGCTGAAAATTGAAACTTCATCAAGCTCAAATCGTGAGGAGCGGGGTCGGAGGCCAGGCTACCTAGTGACGACAGAGGTGCTACATTTCAGTGTGTAGTTCCAGAGAGAGGTAAACAGTGGCTGCGCCCAGAGAACAGTCTTTCGAGTTGGCTTTGCAGCGACTCTAGAAGATTTAAATATACATTTTTCTTTGCGAGACTAACAGATAACTGCACTTAAGTTTTTCTTGAAAAAAAAGGACGTTTTCGGAGTTTTGCTCACCGGGTACGGTAAAAGTTTAATTTACCAGCTTGCTCCGTTGGTGGGACGACGCTCTGATTGGTTGTTGCGCCATCCTATTGCGTGGCGTTGAGTGCAGAGGCAACTTAACAGACAACCGTTTATCCCGCCCACACTGCTATCCAGCGTCACTAGACCCCTGTACAGCTTTTTGCTGTACGGGTCTGGCTTGCTAGGCTACCCATGTTCCCCTGTAGGCAAACTGCAGGAGGAGGGGGGTCGGTGATCTTTTTCAGGTGTGAGAGCACAAGGTGCTCAAAGAACTTCCTAACCACAGAGGTCAGGGCGACAGGACTGAAGTCATTAAGTCCTGTGGTTCTTGGCATCTTGGGAACAGGAATGACATTGGAGGTCTTGAAGCAGGCTGGCACATGACTTGTTTCCAGTGAGGTGTTGAAAATGTCTGTGAACACTGGAGACAGCTGATCAGCGGAGTGCTTCAAGGCGGATGGAGAGAGAGAATCTGGTCCTGCAGCTTTCCGGGGATCCTGTCTCCTGAAGAGTTTGTTGATGTCTCTCATGAATGGAAAGAGTCGTCACTGAGGTGGGGGAGGTGATACACTGAGGCTACGGCTACACGAAAACGAAACGAGGTTTTTTTTTAAAACGGGTACGAAAATTCTTGCGACCACACGGAAACGCGCTGCTGTCCAGACGAAAACGGATGAAAACGATGAAACGATGCAGTACACACGCCGCTGTGTCACGCCACGCTGTGAGACAATAGAGAAGTGTTAAAATTGGCTCACAGCGTCAACGTGTGACTGACGCAAAAACGTTTTAGCTGTAACAATGGAAACGAAACAAGGCCGTTTTCAAACTTTCCCACTCTGGAACCCGTTTTCAAAAACTATCGTTTTGGGGTAGTGGGAACGCCGGCTCCGTGTGGCCGCGACAGCGAAACGATAAGAAAAAGTATCGTTTACAGTGAAAAACGTTTTCGTGTAGCCGCAGCCTGAAGCTGTTGAGAGGTGTCGTGGGGATGGTTGCAGGACTGTCCCTTTGTCTGTCAAAGCGACAGTAGAACTCGTTCAGGTCGTTGGCTAGGCGTTGGTCGTTTATGGAGTGGGGGGCTTTGGCTACGGCTACACGAAAACGAAACGAGGTCTTTTTTGAAAACGGGTACGAAAATTTTTGCGACCACACGGCAACGCGCTGCTGTAAAGACTCAGGTCCAGACGAAAACGGATGAAAACGATGAAACGATGCAGTACACACGCCACTGTGTCACGCCACGCTGTGAGACAATAGAGAAGTGTTAAAATTGGCTCACAGCGTCAACGTTTGACTGACGCAAAAACGTTTTAGCTGTAACAATGGAAACGAAACGAGGCCGTTTTCAAACTTTCCCACTCTGGAACCCGTTCTCAAAAACTATCGTTTTGGGGTAGTGGGAACGCCGGCTCCGTGTGGCCGCGACAGCGAAACGATAAGAAAAAGTATCGTTTACAGTGAAAAAACGTTTTCGTGTAGCCGCAGCCTTAGGCTTGTAGTTGGTGATCTGCCTTAAGGCTCTAGCATGGTTGCCGCGTCTGCTAGCGCAAGCGGTGTTGATGACGTCACGATTTCTTGCCGGTAATATATAGTGGCGCAAATCGATGCGCCAGTCGTTGCAATTTTCTCCGTCACAGAGGTGGCGCTGCTACGTGAAGGTTACCGCTACTCTACAACGACGAAAGTGGAGAAGAAAACAATGAAGAGCAGGAATACTGTCATTAATTATACTGCTGCAGTATTCGGATCATTTTAATTTTTTAATTCAGTTAAAAGAGGTGAATGTCTGAAGCCCCCGGCATCACCACTTTTTGAGTCTCTGCCCTCTTCTTTGCCTTCACGTATCTGTCCCATAGCTTCTTCCACACATTCTTACAGAACTCTCCCTCTTTCCCCAAAGTTCTGCCAATCTCAATCTCAGTTTTGGGAGTTTACGTTGGTCCCTGTGCTGTTTCACTGCAGTTTCGTACAGCTGCCTGTACAAACGCACCTCCTGACTGCCTGGTCTCACATTGGTCCATCCGGTTCGTTGTTCTCGGCGCAGCCAAGTTACAAAAATCGACTGGTGCACGACAACGCGATGCGCCATCTTTTCAAGGCAAGCGCCATGCCTGATACCTCATTTTGACGTCACGGTCCGCCACCACCGTGACAGACACGTCAACTGTAAATCCAGCTTAAGCCCTTTCCAGACAGATGCAGAGTCATTGGCTGAGAACTGGTGTTGGAGCCTCTCAGAGTACAGTCGTTTAGCCTAAAATAGTGCTGGGCGGTATACCGGTTCACACCGAATACCGGTTTATAATTTCGTAATATGAATTTTTAATATACCGCCATACCGGTGTATTTGATTACATAACGGGGGGAACACTGCGTCGCGCGACATTGTTTGAGACGGGACCCTTTTCAGTGTTGCGCTTCTAAACACTTATGTTTACTGTCTATGGGTGCGAGGTGGTAATAAGCACTTGCGTTACACGAAGGTGAAGGTGGATAGCAGTGTTTCCCACACATAGACTATTTCGTGGCGGTGCCCCACAGATTCAACACCGGCCGCCACATATTGCATTTCGTTATTATTATTATTTTTAACGCTATTTTAAAAATACTCGTATTCATTAAGCTGCATTTCCTTTCCCTGCTCTCCCTCCGTCTCTCTGTCAGTCACGCGTCTCTCTCACATAGCCTACTCACACACACAGCCTCTCCCCTCCGTGCACACCGCGTGTGTCTCAATCAGCGAGATCATCCCTGGAAGCTTGCTAGCTTCAGCGTTGCGTTAGATTAGCTCAACCGAAAGAAGACGGCTGGCGAAATTCACGAAAGGTTGGTATCACGTGCATCTTTATAAAATCACACATTAAAAAGTCCTATAAAAATATTTTATATTTTTAATACAATGTTGTCCCGTCCCGACCCGACCCATAGCAAACAAGCGATTACTCCTTCTTTATAAAGTTAAATAGTTTGCCGTAAAAAAAAAAAAAAAAATGTAGTTGGGTTGTCGAGGTCTAAACACTAGCAGCTGTGAATCAAATAAAGTAGTTTTTTTAAACTCTTACACTGAATGTTTGCCGCTTCAATCCAGATGAGTATTGAAAAATATTTTCCGCGATTGAAAAAGAGACGTGCGTGTTGAGGATGAGGAGCAGCCTGAACCGGAGGTATCAGTCTGAAACAGCTGAACAGTCCAACCAGTGTAATTAGCTATGTTATTAATTTGTTTACAATGAAGATGTGAATATTAATACAATAAAGTTCTGTGTGACCAATTATTAACGAAGGAATTATTTTGAAGAATTTTAATTTTAATTTTTAATTCTGTTCTCAATCTGTAGAAAATGCTGTGAACACCTAATTATGCATTCTTTGTTGTTTCCCCTCAGTTGAAATTCTTGCAGTCGTCCTGGAGCGCGTCTGCTGGCCTCTCCGGTGCGCTCCCGGTTTGTTTCCATGTCATGGTCCCGGTTGAGTGGAGCACTTCCAATGCGCGTGGCTCCCCCGCTGTTGGTCCCGTGTTATCCGCGTCGTATCCTCTTCCCCGCAGGTAGCTGGCTGCCTCTTCTGCACTGCCATAAGTTTTCACCCCGTTTTCCCAGTGGATACGCATCTTGTTGAGAGGTGTCTGAAAGCGGATGCCTTCTCTCTTTAAGATCTTTTTAATTTTACCTTATGCTTTACGTTGTTGTAGCGTCCTCTCTGAATAGTCATGGTCAAAATATATCCGGTTTTCTCTGAGGGTGATTGTTTTTTTCTCCCATGCATTTTTTAATATCATCTCCTTTATGGTGAACTGTTGGAAATTGATGACAATCGATCTGGGAGGCTGGCCAGATTTTGGCTTTGGAGCCAGGGCTCGGTGAGCGCGTTGAATCTGTAGGTCCGAGTTTATAGAAAATTCTTCACGGAGACATTTATCCATGAACTGTGCGACCGAGTCGCTCTTTGACTCTGCCTCCTCTTGAATGCGATACACCCCTAAGTTATTTCGTCTGGACCTCGATTCTAAATTGTCTAGTTTTTCCCTGAGGATTTTCTGTTCTTGCATTATTTCCTGCAGTGCACTGTTTGCTTCATGACTCCACGACTCGATCTCCTCTGTGCGTGTCAGAGCAGCAGTTATCTTCTCATCCTGTTCTCCAATGTCCGTGGTTATTTTTGCAAACTTCTGATCGATGTCTCCCTTGAGTTCTGTTAGTTCATTCTCATTTGCGCTGTAATTTCATCTTTGTATGTTTTTAGGTCCGTCTTCATTTCGTTTTGCAGGGTTTGAATTTGTTTGCTAATGCCGTCCAAGCTGCTTTGAAATGAGTCCATGCTAACTTGTGGTGTTAGCGTGCTCTCGCTAACCTCTCGGTGTATTTCTTTGCTTTGGGTATCCGGGTTCTTTTTATTCTTATTTTTTGTTGATGCTCCTCTCATATTCTCAGTTTGAGTTTGTCTGCGTCTACGTCTCGAGTTTTAGTGGAGTTTAGGGTGTTAGCATGCGGGAGCTCCTGACCTAGGCGTCCATGCTGCTCGCCTGTCCCACCGGAAGTCCTCATCCTCAGCCTTGGTGAAATCATACTGTTTTATAAAATCCTGTAAAAAGCAAAGAATAACTTTCTTATTCTTATCTTTCTTTTTATGTTTTGTTTCTTGAGGTCTTGTCTTGACGATGTGTTTTTATGAGCACTTTTCATAAAAATGTTCCTACTTCCTAAATATCAGCTTTTGCTGTCCGCAGCTGATATCCACTCATCCTCAGCCTTGGTGAAATCATACTGTTTTATAAAAACTTTCTTACTCTTATCTTTCTTTAATGTTATGTTTCTTGAGGTCTTGTCTTGGCGATGTGCTTATGTGCATTTTTCATAGAAGTAGATTATTCCATTTTTGTAAATGTCAGCTTTGCTGTCCGCAGTTGATATCCACCGACCATTAGCCTTGATGATCTTTTCTTCCTTAAGCACATATGTATAAAAGTGGTCAACATATAAGCACAAGTTTATGTGACAAATCACAGAGGCCAGGCGATACGTCTGTTCTCCACCGTTCACACGAATACTGACATCTTCACTTAGGCTGCGGCTACACGAAAACGTTTTTCACTGTAAACGATACTTTTTCTTATCGTTTCGCTGTCGCGGCCACACGGAGCCGGCGTTCCCACTACCCCAAAACGATAGTTTTTGAGAACGGGTTCCAGAGTGGGAAAGTTTGAAAACGGCCTTGTTTCGTTTCCATTGTTACAGCTAAAACGTTTTTGCGTCAGTCACACGTTGACGCTGGGAGCCAATTTTAACACTTCTCTATTGTCTCACAGCGTGGCGTGACACAGTGGCGTGTGTACTGCATCGTTTCATCGTTTTCATCCGTTTTCATCCGGACAGCAGCGCGTTTCCGTGTGGTCGCAAGAATTTTCGTACCCGTTTTCAAAAAAAACCTCGTTTAGTTTTCGTGTAGCCGTAGCCTTGGTGTCACGGACACTCTTAAGTTTGACGGGGAAGCTGTCCGTGGCACATAGAGAGTTATCAGATCAGGGGAGATGAAAAGGTTTTCCTTCGTTAGTTCCGAGTTAGAACACCCTGTAGCGTTGCATTCATCCAACAGTTATTAAATGAGTTGGAGAACTTCCATAACTGCATGTCCGGATCAACAACTGGATCTGTTGTGGTGTCCTCTGAATCTAATTCTGGTGTGCCAGCAATTATTCCCTCCATATCTGGAGGACTTTGTTTTTCTTTGGTGTGAATTTGATCATCTGCAGGATGTATTTCCAAAGAAGATTCCGCAGGTCCTGCAGAGATTTCGCTGTATCCATCTACTTTGGTTTCCTCCTCTGGAAAGAATGGTTTTAGGAGTTTCCTCACAGCCTTAGTGACCAAGGCTCCTGCAAGGAACCCCAGAGTAAAAAATGGCATCTTCCTTTGAGAATATTAACAATTTAAGCGTAAAATAAACTTTGTTCTTTGTCTGGGAGATTAAACCGATTCTTCTTATTCTATTATATGTCAGTTTTTGGCACAACTGAGCTCAAATAATGTCACTGGAATAATGTCACTAGAATTCACACATTAAGAGTGCTGTGACACGGACAGTGACACAGTGACACACATATAATATAGTGACACACATATAATATTTTCTCTTGGACAATATATACATACTGTGTATGTGTGTGTGTGTGTGTGAGATCTGCTGAATGTATGGAAGAGTTATGGCTGTTATATATGCAATGTTGTGTATAGTGCCTTGTGTATATGTGTATATGTTTATATGTGTATATGCTACTGGACACCTTAATTTCCTTCGGGATTAATAAATGGTACTCTACTACTCTACTCTACTCTACTAAATAAATAAATATTACTTACTTACTTACTATATAATCACAGATATATGTGATGTCATCTGTGATGACATCACAGAGATCAAAGGCACAAATTTAATACAATGTTGTCCCGTCCCGACCCATAGCAAACAAGCGATTACGCCTTCTTTATAAAGTTAACTAGTAGCAAGTTTGCCGTAAAAAAAAAAAAAATGTAGTTGGGTTGTCGAGGTCTAAACACTAGCAGCTGTGAATCAAATAAAGTAGTTTTTTTAAACTCTTACACTGAATGTTTGCTGCTTCAATCCAGATGAGTATTGAAAAATATTTTCCGCGATTGAAAAAGAGACGTGCGTGTTGAGGATGAGGAGCAGCCTGAACCGGAGGTATCAGTCTGAAACAGCTGAACAGTCCCACCAGTGTAATTAGCTATGTTATTAATTTGTTTACAATGAAGATGTGAATATTAATACAATAAAGTTCTGTGTGACCAATTATTAACGAAGGAATTATTTTGAAGAATTTTTATTTTTATTTTTAATTCTGTTCTCAATCTGTAGAAAATGCTGTGAACACCTAATTATGCATGAAAAAAAAATACCGTGATACCGTGAAAAAATACCGCCCAGCACTAATATACACATATATACAATTTTGTATGTATATATATATATATATATATATATATATAGTAGGAAGATTAATTGCGTGTTTTCTTCCATCAGCAAAGTGTTGTAATTCAAATACTTAAAAGTATTTTTAAAAAGTATTACACTCCCCGTCGGGGAATTGAACCCCGGTCTCCCGCGTGACAGGCGGGGATACTCACCACTATACTAACGAGGAGGTGAGAGAGCCTATGTGACGATGCGTTCACGAACATCACGTAACTATTATTGAAATAATTTTAATGGGAAAGATCCCATGTTCTAGCCTAGAAATCGAGACGCCTCTAGCGACCGCAAATTGAATTTGCTCCCGGGCTAGTCGAATCACTTGTGGTCGTTTTGCGAGGCTGAAAATTGAAACTTAATCAAGCTCAAATCGTGAGGAGCGGGGTCGGAGGCCGGGCTACCTAGTGACGACAGAGGTGCTACATTTCAGTGTGTAGTTCCAGAGAGAGGTAAACAGTGGCTGCGCCCAGCGAACAGTCTTTCGAGTTGGCTTTGCAGCGACTCTAGAAGATTTAAATATACATTTTTCTTTGCGAGACTAACAGATAACTGCACTTAAGTTTTTCTTGAAAAAAAAGGACGTTTTCGGAGTTTTGCTCACCGGGTACGGTAAAAGTTTAATTTACCAGCTTGCTCCGTTGGTGGGACGACGCTCTGATTGGCTGTTGCGCCATCCTATTGCGTGGCGTTGAGTGCAGAGGCAACTTAACAGACAACCGTTTATCCCGCCCACACTGCTATCCAGCGTCACTAGACCCCTGTACAGCTTTTTGCTGTACGGGTCTGGCTTGCTAGGCTACCCATGTTCCCCTGTAGGCAAACTGCAGGAGGAGGGGGGTCGGTGATCTTTTTCAGGTGTGAGAGCACAAGGTGCTCAAAGAACTTCCTAACCACAGAGGTCAGGGCGACAGGACTGAAGTCATTAGCCGCTTTCGGACAGACAGTTCTAAGAAAGTAGTTATCAGAACTACCCTCCTCGAATTTCGTTCTGATAACTATCCTTCCCCAGCGGAACTGTTTCAGTCTGCATTCGCACATGAGTCGGGACCTGATAGGGACTGATGCGCCGCGCGCAGCCGTCTGCTTCAGTGACGTGTTAGCCGTTAGCCGTTTAGCGCTACATTCAAACACAAAACAAAACGGTAAAAGTAAGGAGAGTTAAAAAAACACCACCAAGAAGCTAATATGGAGAGCGGGGAGGCCATCGTGTTTATGGTCTGCATGATGGTGATATTAATCATGGACAATCACATCAGGCGTCTAATATCGAGGCTGGAAAAGCTCACAGAGAGAGTCAGGAGACGATACTTTTTTATTTCAAGGAAGAAAGGAGAGCAGAGCGGTGCAGACAAATGAGACCAGTGTAAGTTGACTAATTAAACACCCGCTGGTTGTGTCTGTGTCATATGAGGAGACATTTCAGCCGTGATAGAATTACATGGGGCGTAGCTACCGACCACCACACACCTCCCTTAGATTAGTTCTATAGAACTAAGAAAAGACCCGACCTCGGAGAAGGAGCTAAATAGTTATAGGAACTAAGGGAGAAAGCCCCGAGTTGCTGTATAGCCGCTTTCGGACTGTAGGAACCTTTGGCAGTTCTAATAACCTTTTAATCCGCGGGGCCGTTTTCTCCCGTGTTCGGACATACAGGAACTCGGGGCTTTCTCCCTTAGTTCCTATAACTATTT
Source organism: Odontesthes bonariensis (assembly GCF_027942865.1). Lineage (NCBI taxonomy): Eukaryota > Metazoa > Chordata > Actinopteri > Atheriniformes > Atherinopsidae > Odontesthes > Odontesthes bonariensis. The sequence continues at coordinate 16,185,673 of NC_134516.1, read as the reverse complement.
AGCTCCTTCTCCGAGGTCGGGTCTTTTCATGGTTCTATAGAACTAATCTAACGGAGGTGTGTGGTGGTCGGTAGCTACGCCCCATGTAATTCCATCACGGCTGAAATGTCTCCTCATATGACACAGACACAACCAGCGGGTGTTTAATTAGTCAACTTACACTGGTCTCATTTGTCTGCACCGCTCTGCTCTCCTTTCTTCCTTGAAATAAAAAAGTATCGTCTCCTGACTCTCTCTGTGAGCTTTTCCAGCCTCGATATTAGACGCCTGATGTGATTGTCCATGATTAATATCACCATCATGCAGACCATAAACACGGTGGCCTCCCCGCTCTTCATATTAGCTTCTTGGTGGTGTTTTTTTAACTGTCCTTACTTTTACCGTTTTGTTTTGTGTTTGAATGTAGCGCTAAACGGCTAACGGCTAACACGTCACTGAAGCAGACGGCTGCGCGCGGCGCATCAGTCCCTATCAGGTCCCGACTCATGTGCGAATGCAGACTGAAACAGTTCCGCTGGGGAAGGATAGTTATCAGAACGAAATTCGAGGAGGGTAGTTCTGATAACTACTTTCTTAGAACTGTCTGTCCGAAAGCGGCTTATGTCCGAACACGGGAGAAAACGGCCCCGCGGATTAAAAGGTTATTAGAACTGCCAATGGTTCCTACAGTCCGAAAGCGGCTATTAAGTCCTGTGGTTCTTGGCATCTTGGGAACAGGAATGACATTGAAGGTCTTGAAGCAGGCTGGCACATGACTTGTTTCCAGTGAGGTGTTAAAAATGTCTGTGAACACTGGAGACAGCTGATCAGCGGAGTGCTTCAAGGCGGATGGAGAGAGAATCTAGTCCTGCAGCTTTCCGGGGATTCTGTCTCCTGAAGAGTTTGTTGATGTCTCTCTCATGAATGGAAAGAGTCGTCACTGAGGTGGGGGAGGTGATACACTGAAGCTGTTGAGAAGTGTCGTGGGGGAAGGTTGCAGGACTGTCTCTTTGTCTGTCAAAGCGACAGTAGAACTCGTTCAGGTCGTTGGCTAAGCGTTGGTCGTTTATGGCAGGGGTTCCCAACCTTCTTGACTGCACGGACCAGAGCGCAGCTGTAATATTTCAGACGGACCGGTGGGGAATGTTACGTGACGTCACACCACTAGTATCATGTTAACATGCAAAACAGAAACATGACGCAACCTAGTCAAGTCAAGTCTTTTATTGTCAGATACACAGAACAACAGAGTCGGACTGGGCATTGAAATACTTAGGACAGGACACCGTACAGGAACTACCATAACAGGACATAACATGCCGTAACATAAGTACTCGAACAAAAACAGTAACAATAAATAGGCAATGTGAATACTACAAATAAAACTACCTAAACAACATTTACATCAAAAAAATCCAGCCTCGCACAAGTAAGTGGACGGAAAAGACAACAGTGGCCCAATCCCAATTCACCCCTTGGCCCTACCCCTTACCCCTTCCCCTCCGTTTTGCGCGTTCACGTGTAGAGGTAGTGTTGTCCCAATACTCTTCCAAAGCCCTTCCCCTTAACCCTACCCCTCCGTTGTAGCCCTTCAAACGGAGCGGTTCGGCCAGGCAGACTCCGTTTGAAGGGGTATGATATATTTCCCAGAGTACAACGCGACTACCGGGAGATCGTGAATCTTTTTAAAGATGGCAGAAGCAAGAGCACCACACAAATGTAAGTTCTTCTATCTTTTTGCCATAATTTAACTGTTTTAACCGTTTTAGGTTGTGATAACTGGTGTATTGTGTGAGTTTAACATGGTGGCAATGTGTAGTTATTTTCTGTTATAAACGCACATGGGAAAAGTCGCTATTTTACATGGAGTAATCGGTCAATGCATGTGAAGGTGCTGCGAAAGAGTTGTCGTTTTTTAAATTGTAACGCGAGTATTTACAAGCAATGTAGTTGGTTAACCATAGAGAAGTTCCTTTTGAGCGTCATTTCGCTACCTATTATCACAAGTATTCATATACGTGACTGATTCACAGGGACTCAAGCACAAACAAAGAGCCTGATCAGGTTTAGCGCCGAAAACGAAGATCTGTTTCTAAAGTCATCCCCATCCCCAAAAAGAAGTTTGAGCGCATGATAGACAAACTTTACGGTGAGTTGATGCGCCATGCATCTATTGTACACACAGCCACCACTACCGCATTCTGAAACACCTTTTTTTAATTTTTTAAAATGGATGAAAGTGCATGCTATAATGTCATATCGTGTCTTGTTCCCCCAGAACTTCACTGAGCCCATGCAGCACCTCCGCTGTTCCTGCTCCGGTCATCTCGTTCTCGATGATTGCACTGTTGCCCGTTTATATTCATATTGTTTATATTCATACTGTTTATATTCATACTGTTTATATTCATACTGTTTATTGTCCATATTTGCACCACACACTTTACAGCAGACACTTTGAGCTGTTATTTCTGAAAACAAGCTGCCTTACCAGTCTGTAATTTGAGCCTAATAAAAGAAATTAAGGACAAAAGGTTTGTGAGCATGATTATCACATCAACATCATATTAACGACTGGAACGGATATTGGTATGAAGAGATTTATTATACAAGGGATAACAAAAAAATTGGGGTACATGTTGTGGTCCAATGGGCAATAATTTGTAGGATGACCCGTCTGCTGGAAAGAAAAACATGGAAAGATCAGGCTTTTATCCTCCCAAACCAACACATTGATAGCACACACAATGCAGTGCATTTATTTAAGTCATCAAATCTGAACCTGGTACAAAGAAAACCGCTTCAAAAACGCATGAGCTGCATGTTTATTCCAAACGGAACGAGGCGAGTAACAAAGGCTAAACGTTAGCTTATGTTTTCAGCTAGGTTAGCCAGGTTAGGATACTACTCCAGTCAATAAATCAGCAAATCCAACGAGACAAGCAAATTATTTCTATATTACACGATATCACAAATGTACAGTTAGAAGCACTTTCAAACACACACACACACACACACACACACATTATCATATTCACACGCCGGCTCTGGAAGCTACCAGCTGGTCACTCACACACGTTATTTGCATTAAGTTCTTATTCTACATACCGTAACAAGATCCAGCAATGCTCCCACATGTCGAAGACGCGTTCACCTGATGGCACTCCGTCGATTCGACGCAGATATTTCTAAAAATATCCGAATAGCCCAGGACAGCGTGAACACCACAGCACCGGTCATGTTTGTTTACTTCTGGCTAAAGCTGCAGCTTTTGTTTACGGAACAACTGACGGCGCGGACTTATTACGTTCGTGAGTGTGAAGTGCTGTCCCAATTCGAAGGGGTGACAGCGCTATTTCAGCGAGTCCTGGGAATTCTCCCATAACTTAAACCCAAAATGATGAGACTGAACTTTGTATAAATAAAATCTTGAGGCCTCCGTCATTTTTTAACTCCAGTAATTTGTCCTCTTGTGCTGATGGGAGAGATGATGTTTCGGAAGTAAAGGGATCTCGTATCCATTCCTTTCCGACCCTCGGGTCCTTCGCGGAGGGAAAGTATCTCTCAAACTCCGCTGACAGTGCGCGCAGGTGATCCAGGATGAGCGCTCTCAGGTGTGGGCATCCGTCCTCTCCTGTAAACTCCGTGTATGTGTGAAACATGTCACAGACACCTTTCTCCACTCTTTTAGGCCAGGAATCCAGTTTTGCTTTAAAAGCTGAAATTTTGTCGGCCACTTTGAACACGGTGGATGTTTTACCTTGAAGTGACAGGTTGAGCTCGTTGCAATGCGCAAATATGTCACACATGTAAGACAGTTTTGACAACCAGTCGTGGTCTTTGAAGTGGTCGGCAAGCGGGGAGGGTCTCGGACAGAAATACCAACAGCGGCTGGCGGAGTTCGAAGACACGATTGAGAGCCTTGCCCCTGGACAGCCACCTGACCTCCGCGTGTAGCAGGAGCCGTTTGTGGTCCTCATCCATACTGTCACAAAGCTGTTCGAACATACGTGTGTTCAGCGCACGTGTTTTGACATAATTTATTATAACAACTACGTCCTTCATGACCTGGTTGAGTTCTGGTGAAAGTCTCTTGCATGCCAACGCTTCACAATGAATGACACAATGAGTGGCTTCGCAGTGTGGAGCCCTCTCTTTTACGCGGGTGATGAAGCCAGATATGCGGCCGGTCATTGCTGCGGCCCCATCGGTGCACACACCAACACACTCCAGCCAGCTGAGTTTACCGGACATGTATTCATCCAAGGCCTTAAATATCTGCTCTCCCGTAGTTTTAGTTGGCAGGTTCAAGGCGCACAGCAAATCCTCCTGCAAGTCATCTTGATAGATATATCTGACATAAACGAGTAAAACCGCCTTGTTTTCCACGTCCGTGGACTCGTCAACTTGAATCGCATACCACTTGGATGCGTTTAATCTTTCCAAAAGCTGGCTTTCAACATCCTCCGCCATCTCATCTATTCTCCTTTTAACGGTGTTATTGGAGAGAGGAACGTGTCCAACTTTATTTGCTGCAGCTTCACCAAAAAGTAATTGGCAAATGTCCTTGGCTGCTGGCAGAATTAATTTCTCCCCGATGTCAAAGGGCTTTTTTGCTTTTGCAATACGATGCGCGACCACATATGATGCCTTCAATGCAGCTACATTAATTGCAGTTGCGGACTTCATCATCTGCCGCTGGCTGTCCTGTTCTGATCTTCTTCTCTCAAAATATTCAACTGGCTTGTCTTTAATTGCAGGATGTTTCGTCTCCAGGTGCCAAAGTAATTTTGATGGTTTCATAGCTTCGTTTGCTAGCTTCTCTCCGCACACAACGCACAGTGGATTAGGAGCAGCTGCGTCCCCAGATGTGATGAAAACGAATTTCATGTAACTGTCGTCATATTTTCGGTTGAATTTGGATTTCTTTCTTTTCGTTTCTTCATTATTTTCGCTGTCTGTGGGCCTTTTTTCAGCAGCTCTGGTAAAAAAACTTGCCATTGTCGTTTGTTTCTTCATGGTTTCCATGGTTTCCTTCTGCGTTCCCGCCGTTCCTCGTGCAGATGTGACCCTCATCTCCGCCAATTAGAATGTTTACATTGACACGTAACATATTGGCTATAACGATACAATTAAAAATAAAGTAATCTGCCTGGTGATACGTGATGAAGAGGTTTGAATTTTCAAGTAATAGGGTAATTATCAAAATGCAATGCAGTACATTTATGGCAAATACACCCTCTTTTTTCTGAATGGGTTTTCACGGCCCGGTTCTTAACAACTCACGGCCCGGTACTGGTCCGGGGCCCGGTCGTTGGGAACGCCTGGTTTATGGAGTGGGGGGCTTGGGCTTGTAGTTGGTGATCTGCCTTAAGGCTCTAGCATGGTTGCCGCGTCTGCTAGCGCGAGCGGTGTTGATGATGTTAGATTCGGTTCTTTAATTGGAAGCTCAAGAACGGACCGGAGTAATTCAAGTGAAAATGAAGTGTTTATTTGTAGTCACACGTCAAAGCATATCAGCGCTGGGCTCAGTGGAACAGAGCTCCCGCAGGAAGTCTGTCAGACTGCACCTCGATTTCCGGTTATCATTTGTATTTATAGCCTCATAGGTTGGACTCACACTTGACCGAGTATGATTGGACATGAGTAGGTTCAACATGCTTCGTCATATTCTCTGGATCAGCCCAAAACAATGTGTCACAATTTCGTGCCCGCAAAATATAGTGGCGCAAATCGATGCGCTAGTCGTTGCAATTTTCTCCGTCACAGAGGTGGCGCTGCTACGTGAAGGTTACCGCTACTCTACAACGACGAAAGTGGAGAAGAAAACAATGAAGAGCAGGAATACTGTCATTAATTATACTGCTGCAGTATTCGGATCATTTTAATTTTTTAATTCAGTGAAAAGAGGTGAAGGTTTGAAGCCCCCGGCATCAGCAGAGTCTCTGCCCTCTTCTTTGCCTTCACGTATCTGTCCCGTAGCTTCTTCCACACATTCTTACAGAACTCTCCCTCTTTCCCCAAAGTTCTGCCAATCTCAATCTCAAAGTTTTGGGAGTTTACATGCTCCCTGTGCTGTTTCACTGCAGTTTGGTACAGCTGCCTGCACAAACGCACCTCCTGACTGCCTGGTCTCACATTGGTCCATCCGGTTTGTCATTCTCGGCGCAGCCAAGTTACAAGAATCAACTGGTGCACGACAACGCGATGCGCCGTCTTTTCAAGGCAAGCGCCAGGCCTGATACCTCATTTTGACGTCACGGTCCGCCACCGCCGTGACAGACACGTCAACTGTAAATCCAGCTTAAGCCCTTTCCAGACATACGCAGAGTCATTGGCTGAGAACTGGTGTTAGAGCCTCTCAGAGTACAGTCGTTTAGCCTAAAATATCTCTTTCACCGCCTTGCTAAACTTGTACTTCGCCTCTTTGAATCTGTCTTTGTCCCCACTCCTGAAGTGAAGTGTCTGCCTGTATGGTCTCTTCAGGGCTGCTCCAGCTTCCACTGTGCTCGTAGCTGTGCTGCTTTGTGGCTTAACTAGTTTAGCAGTCACAACATGTATTGGTGGAATAGAACTGCATCTCCTGTAACTTCCCAATGGAGGAATTGGCATCGTCTATGATCTATGATTCGGAATTCTCCGATTTTCCATTGTGGTTTTTTTTGTTATGTGAGCATTGGTGGTTCAGTGGTAGAATTCTCGCCTGCCACGCGGGAGGCCCGGGTTCGATTCCCGGCCAATGCAACTCAGTCTTTTCCTGCTCCGTAAGATCATTGTTTGAAATGTTAGAACTTTCTGTATCCGTTTCTGTGTCTTGAACTGTCTTAAACCTTATGCATAATTAATTGTGGAATTATGGTTCTGTTTTGTCTGTAATCGGCAAAGTGGTGTTGTGCAAAAACTTGTTGATTTGTAATGCATGATGCGCCGCTCGCCCTGTTCGGCAGCAGTTGCAGCAGCTCTCGCTCAAGTTGAGCATTCTTTCTCGTGTTTGGTCATTTTTAAAAAATAATTAACTTGCAAAAATCACTATTACGGTGTGATTGATATTGGAGGTGTGGAATGATATTGGAGGTCTTGAAGCAGGCTGCCACATGACATGTCTCCTGTGAGGTGTTGAAAAGAAAGACCAAGGGGACTGCACTCTGGCTCACCTCTCTGGGAAATGAGCATGGCCACATCCTCATGAGTGTGCTGACCGCTCAGGAGGGAGCTGGCCTGGACCTGATGGCAGCTGACTTGGTGAAGAGGTACCAGCAGGCTCAAGTGGATCCTCTTGTCGCCCTCTATGTGGACTGTGGCTGTTGTGCTGAGGCAGAGGACACAAAGCTGAAGGCCAGATTCAGCGGGGGACCAGCCCTCTCCATAAGACTTGATATCTGGCAATTCATGCGCCGTCTGGCGCTGGGATGTGCAACAGATGCTCATCAACTGTACCCTCAGTTTAAGTCACATCTGTCTACGTGCGTATTCGAGTGGGATGCAGCTGATTTGGCTCTGTTGCGTGTAGCCAAAAGACAGCAGCTTCAATCCCAGGGCCTGTCTTCCCTCACTGATACCGTCCTCAACAACCATCAATGCTCTTGCTAAACTTGTACTTCGCCTCTTTGAATCTGTCTTTGTCCCCACTCCTGAAGTGAAGTGTCCGCCTGAATGGTCTCTTCAGGGCTGCTCCAGCTTCCACTGTGCTCGTAGCTGTGCTGCTTTGTGGCTTAACTAGTTTAGCAGTCACAGCATGTATTGGTGGAATAGAACTGCTGTAACTTCCCAATTGGCAAAGGAATTGGCATCATCTATGAGTCCGTATGATTCGGAATTCTCTGATTTCAGATCGTGTTTTTTTTTCTTATGTGAGCATTGGTGGTTCAGTGGTAGAATTCTCGCCTGCCACGCGGGGGCAAGTTGCGTATAGCTGTAACACAGTGACAGCCAATGAAATTGCACCATTTTTGGTGCTGTCCGAGGTTCTGATCCAAACTCTGAATGATTGTCGCGACCCTGGTTCGAATCCCATCTGTGACAAAGTTAAATATTTATTGAATCAAATTAGCTGTTTGTATTTTAAGACAAACAGTTATTTTTGATTCAATAAATATGAATCCCACTTTGTTATTAATTGTACTTATAATTCTGTTGGTTTATTATTAGTATTTTAATCATTTATTGTATTTTACTGGTGGTCTATTATTTATAAACTATTTGAAATATGATTTAGTGAATTAAAAGCTTTACATGTTATTTTTTTTATATATATATATATTCAGGCTGAACAGTGAGACAAGAGACGGTTTTATGCACTTCAACTTGTAGCTAATACTTTAGCAAACATGTTTGCAATGAAAAATTGTTCTTACAGGAAATCTGCAAGATTTTTCTGCAAGATCTTTACTTTTAAAATAACCTTTTTAAAAAGGAATCAGTGTTTTTACTGAAGGATAGAAGTACTTTTATCACTGTCAGAATTTATTACTTAAAATTGCTGATTTTAGATCCCTCAAAATGTAAGATCCAGGATGGACCTGCTGAATTGGCCTTCTCTGTGACAGACAGAAATAAAAACCATGAGGCAAATCATTTAGAGACCAAAGTTTGTATCAAGGTCCCTCTACACAAACATTTTAAAATACTTTTTACATAATAATACTAACAAAATAATACTTTTTACATAATAATAATAAATCAGAATAAACAAATACAGATATATACAGATATTTTATGAAAGATCATTTTTTCTTCTCCTCTTTCCATCTCTTTTTTTCCTCCTCAAAAAAAGGAGACTTGGAGAAGTCCATCCAGCTCATCTCTTTGGTCATTCCCTTTTTGCCATAGAGGGCATGGACTTTTGAGGGGCAGTAGATGTACTTCCCTGCCACTCCAGGGAAGTTGGTGTGAATATGTGGGCTGTTTGGTCCCTGTTTCAGCTCCACATGGCAGAACCGACAGAGACGGCCAGGTTGTTGGGAGTCGGTTCTTTTTCTTTTTTTTTCGTTTTTTTCTTCCACTCTTTTCTTTGTGTCTTCCAGCTCCCTCAGAAAGAACGGAGTGGATGAAAAATCCTCAAATGACATTTTGGGGTTTGAGAGTCCCTCGGCAGCATATATTTTGTGCACCTTGGTGGAGCAGTAAAAATACCGCACAGGCCCTTGTTGGAAGAAATAATGTATTGAGGATCCATCCGTCCCATATCTGGACTTAGGCTGTCCACAGGCGAGACAGTTCTTTGTCTGTCTTTGTTTCTGTTGTGACTGTTGGTGCTGTTGGGTCTGTAGGATTCCTTGCACAATTCTTTCAATGGAGTCTTGTGTCATGGGTGCAGGTGATGAAGTTGTTGGGGGGTTAAATTGTACAGGGTCAATGGTGACTACAGGAACTGTGGCAGTCTTACTCCCCTCAGTAAGAGAGTGCCACAGTTGCTGAGTCTCCAGTAATTTTTCAGGGCTTGTGTTGAGCGAAGAACTGGCATTTAAAAGCTTTGCCCGGTGCTTCACATAGCGGGAGATGTGTAGCCTGGTTGTGGGGTGCAGCAAGCTGTTGGGATCTGTGGCAGCCTGTTGAACCACATCTGCATATTGCTGATCCACAAGCTTTAACATGTCCTTTTCCCCATGAAATTTCTGCAGCAAGCCATCAACTGCCTCTTTCATTGGTGTTGTCCAGCGTGTGTGGTCAAGGACAAAGACCCGTCCACCTGTTTTAACGGGTCCAATGCGGGCACTCCGTGGTGAGGATCTCAGAGGGAGAGGTGTGGCGCCTGACGTTTCTGTAACGAAATTTAAAAAAATCTGTATTCAAAAATAGTCTCTCTTTTTCATGTTATTCAGTGATGATGTAATGAAGAAATGTGTCTAAAACATTCTCTTTATTTACCTGCAGTAGCTAGAGGTTCCTGCTTGGTCTCTGACTGCATCTCCTGCCTTCCTGGAGCAGAGGGTTCACCAGCAGAGAGTGGGTGGCTGGTAGAGGGCATCACATCTGGAGCTTCGACTCTGGAGGGGGAGGGTGTCTGCACAAGCGACAGAGGCAAAAGAGCAAGTTGTTCTTCGCTCTTCTTGCTTCTGTGCTTGTCCCAGTCCAGAGGGACTGGACGGCAGTCTGGCTCTTGGTATTCAAGGCCAAACCTCTCTCCAGTGTCTGCTCCGTCATGGTGAAGTGCTGGATACTTCTCCTGCCCTGTTACCCTCTTGGAGGCACAATTGATCTCAGCAATTAATGCTGGATCAAACACAGCAGGCAGGATGACATCTGGCTGCTTGAGGTCCACGAGTCTTTGAAAGTTCCATCGGGCCACACCTGTCATGCCCTGCGCCTGGAACAGTTCAGTTGACACGTGGGTTCCTGTAATCCACTGGGCCTGGTGGAAATGGTACCCCTCCTGCTGTGATGTGCCTCTGACTGGAATCCAAAGTGGGACTTTGGCACCTTCTCCAGGTATGTGGTTGAGCTGAAGAGTTCCACCATACCTGTACATGATTCCGTCAGACAGCTCAGGGTCACTAAGACACCCGCGGAGAATGTGGACCCTCTGTATGCGCCAGGTCTTCAGCATCGATGGCTTGTACAGGGAGACATCATTTGGGTCCTTGGTTAGGTGAAAATGTTTCAGCACATTCTCAACCCTTTCCAACAGCTCTCTGGGTGGTGGTATCTGAGTCCTGCAGTGCTCACGTACATGCTGCTTGGTCGGATTAGCCGGACGGATGTTGCAGAACTCATAGGCCTTTTTTAGCCTTTTCAGGTCTTCCTGATCCACCACAGAGAAGGCAGCAGAGAGGAGCTGACAGAAAGTGCTGTGAAGCGGATGATGTTCCGACGTGCACTCCTGAGAAAAGCGCCTCAGGCAGTGGAACAAGTCCAGTTTCACAACAATTTCCGTGTTGTATTGAGCCCTTGAGGCACATCTGTTTTGCAGGTGACCAGAGGTTGCTGCAGCAATGTGGGAAGGGGTAGTCTTCCACGCATCCCAGTCTAGATGTTCACCTGGGATGGAGTTTGGCATCTTAAATGCAGCGCAGCAATCCCTAAATGCGAGATGCAAAGATATGAGATATGTTACATCATTTACCCTAATTTGCTCAAATGTAAACCTTAACAGGCACAACATTAGTAGTTTAAAAAGGCAGTAAAAAGAGAAGATGACATTTCTCACCTGTCTACCCAGTGGTAGCCTGCCTTTTCCACTCCAGCATCACTGTACCTCTTGGCCAACCCTCTGTACATTGGTTCCAAGGACCTGTCTGATTCTGACTGAACCATCACCCAGGATAGTATCATCCAGTTCTCGTTCATGATGGCATAACTGGACATGACCCCAGATGCCAAAGTTACTTTTCTTGCAACTTTCCGAGTGTGATCGGATCTGAGCACGTGCCCAAAAGTGCCTTTCAGAAACTGAGACATGGCTGGCTCTTGATGTCTGAACTCGCTGATTAAACAGTCAGTCAGGTAGAAACTGGAAACAAAGACTCCACACCAGCCGTCTGGATCTTCGTATCCGCCAAAAGCATAAGGTGTTATTTCCTTCCTCAGAAACTGCCCTATCGTCTTCTGGCCATGCGCGCCAGCCTCAGCATCCCAAACGCTTTCTATGGCTTGCAGATATGCCAGATGAGCTCGCTCATACTTGAGACGCATGAGCTCATTCACTTGCTTTGCCATATCTGTTGGTGACTTGCCAGAGCGCCTCAGCTCATCCATTACTGACTTGCAAATTGCCTTCTTGTAAGTGAGAAATGCAGGGAGAAGGTTTGTAAATCTTTTTGGTAGCTTCTCTAGCCATCGTGGACTGTCAGCAAACCAGTTCCTCCGACAGGCCTTACAGCACAGTCGTGAAGACAAGATGTAATATTGACCACTGGAGCCAACAATTACTCGAGGCCTGCCCACACCTGAAGAAACCACCTGTGGATGGGGACAGCCATGGAGACACGGAAGGATGTAATTGTTTCTTAATCTACCCATAATTTTGGTTTCAGGTTTCCAAATAAAAAATGGATGGAGCTGGAAGAAGTTGGGTGATGGGAGCTCAGCGACTGTATCGATTAGTTCAGGCTGTGGAGGAAGACGCCACAGTGAAATTGTATTCCCTGGGTTACGCACGGGGCGAGACCCAGGCCACAGCCCAAGATCTTGAAGCTCTGTCCTCATCCATAGTTTTTGATGTTGGGAACAGTTCCAGCTGCTCATGTCATGGTCACGCTCTGGCAGAGGCACAGGGATGGGTGGTTCTGCTGAGGAAGTTCAGACATGACACAACTGTAATTAGAGACTTAACAAAGAAAATATATATTTTTAGGCTGAACGAGTAAAATGGCTAAAATAGAGTGAAGAAAAACATTTAAAAAAATGTTTACATGCTTTCTATACTTACCATCTTTAGTACTCTCCTTAAAAGTAAGTGCTCTGGATGCAGAGGAGCAAGTAGCACTTGTGTTGGAATCTGAAAAGAAGTGACATCTTTTTGTGAGACTTTGAGGCAGTTGTCACCACCTTGACATTTTCAAGCATTTCAACTAACTGTAAACATCTATGCAAAAGTGACATATATGGTTGTATTCGGAAAAGCCGAACAAAAAACAATATGAGAGTGAAGTGAATGTATTACAAACAAATTTTTTTTAAATTGAGGGGAAACACAACTGTACAAAAAACAAGTTTTAGAGGTCTTCAAACAGTGCAAGAAAACACACTATAAATGTATCTAGCCAAGACTTTTGAAGGTTGAACCTTGTAAACAAAAGTGTTGGCTGCATAAAAGTAAAAAGTGCAGTCAGAAAGGTTTTGTTGTTTTCACACAAACTGTAAAAAAGTAATTGTAACTCCAGTCAGTGTCTCTGTTAGTTGAATACTAATTAGATGGGTGTATAACACCCCTGATTCCCCCCCACCCCCCTGTCACTCTCCATGTGATAATTGTCTGTCCCTGGCAGGACATTGCTGCCTCCCCCACATGCTGGCTTAATGGGACGTGTTCTCACCTGTGAATAGCCACTCAATCACCTGGTACTTAACATGTGAATAGCGATAGGTGTGGCCTAGGAAGCTGCTGCAGTGTGAGACTACAGAAAATCCAAAGATTTCTGTTCACTCTCTTTAAAAAGGGCCAGCTATATAATTTATTTAAAAATATATATATTTGAAAACTAGAAGTTTTGAGGTTTTTAATGGTGTCACTTATATGTTTCAATGACAAAAACTCACAGAGTTACAGATGTGTTTTTGGAGATGTGTTAAAAATGCCCACCGGTGGGCTTTAGACCCCAGAGCACCATAATGTGATAATATCATTTTAAAGTGGTGATTGAAACTATACTGACTTGTGCGTTAAACAGATGTGTCATGGAATATTAGTGGAAACATACCTGTGAATGACTCAGATGGTTTCTTTGCTCTTGTGTCTTTTGAGCCTGCAGTTTCTGTCACAAGGAATGACAGCTCTGGTGGTAGGGGCACAGGTGTCTTCCTTTTCACAGTTGCTGGGAGTGGACCCACAGAAAAATATTAGAAAAATTAACCACATATTCAACCCAACATTTGATTAAAATAACAGTATTGAATGATTTTTACCGTCAACTGTTGATGTTTGCAGTTCATCAACTGTATCAGGAGGTCTGGACTGAGTCGAAGATGGAACTACAACAGAAAAAGCATCGGTCATTCAAATATTCATGGTGAATGTAAAGAGTTGATGTTAGTAGGAACTCAAACAGCCATTAGCTTGCTTCTCCTGCTTTTCAGAGCTTCATAAACAGTCTCACAATGTTTTCATATCTAATTCCCACACACATAGCAAACTAAACTGTTTCTCTGTCCAAGCAAGTGAAGCAATGTGGCTCAGTGAACAAGCATGCATTCAAGTGTTAGTGATGCTGGGCATTGCTTGATTTGTTTCAATGATAACAAAACTGAAGAACAAAAATCTATACTCACCCTCATTTTGGTTGGATCAATTCATAGTCCTTATGACAATAAGAGTGACAGCAGCATACAACCAAATATTTAACAGGAACATGGCCGGAACATGGCCCAAACGCAAAAACACACAGAACAAAATGAGTTTAAGTTTCAGTTTTGGAGGGTCATTCATCATGAAAGAGAGTCACACTCCAATCCTGAAACCTGTGAGCTAAAAACCTGTCTTTGCTGCTGAAGAAACTTCCTCTTTGGCTGCTGCCACTGATGGCACAGCAGCTGATCACAAAGAGAAACAGAGACATAAGTATTGGAACTATTAAATAAAAAAACAGACTCACCCATCATCGATTCTGTCTTCCAGCCACTGTGATAACAATGGACTTACTGCTTTCAGATAGGACCTTTGATGGTGAGATGCTCAACATGGCACTTTCCAGCTCCTCATCTTCATCCATCACTGTACAAAAAAAGGAATAAAAATGACTGGTTCCATTTATAATCAGTTCAAAATGACCACATATCATGCTCGATTTAATTTGAAAAATGTTATATGATATATATATGATATGAATAAGAATATTTACAAAATAACTTGCCCAGAGGTTTAGTTGGTGCACGTACAGCAGGCCTGGAAACAGAGGCTCTGTGCTGCTTCTCCCGCAGGTAATGCTGCAGCTTGTGCATGCGTGTCCCTGGAAGGCAGTTCTTTTTAATAATGAAGTCTGCAAAGCCATCAGCTCTGCTGTCCCATATCTCCTTCCAGGTGCTTTTGCTACGGGAGCCGAAGCCCACCAGCTGATCATCTTCAGAAGATGCTGCTACAACACCCTCAACATTTAAAGTAGTCTGAATCTCTGTAAAACTGAGTGCATATTCCACAAATGTGAAGAGACTGTCTTTGTTATGCCCCTCAGTTTGACTGATTCCTAAAGCCTCTTCCTTCTGGAGATTCTTAATCAGGTACAAAGTATACCCAACATCATTCTCCAAAAGCCACCTAAAAGACTTCCCTTTATATTTGCCAAACTGCAGGATGTAGTCTCCATGCACCTCTGTCATATCTGTGACATCACCACCTCTCAGACGGACCATACTCAGAGCATTCTGTCGCACAAGCTCTGCTCTCATGGGTGCAGATTTATCTTGAAGACTCTTCTCATCCTTAATGTGTTTGGCCTCAGGAGAAGGGTCCTGGAGGGGAAAACCAAGAGGCCCCTTGCGGAAAACTACTTGAATTTTCCCAGGAAAGAAAATAGTTTTCTTCTGCATCTTAACCTGTGAAACAGTAAAGTAAACAGTTAATTTTTGGTTTTTAGATTCCACTTTGAGAAAATACTAATGACATATGTATTTTACATGTTATTTTCACATCAACTTTAATATTCTAGCTCAAAGGATAGTCCTATTAAAAACCTGTTACTCTCCATCATCTTATCCTTAAAGAGGTCAAGATGAGAGCAGAGGCACAGGTAGAGAGAGATAGGACAGTGTGTGCATATGAGTGCACAGATTTTTTAGTGTGTATAAGAAAGAAAGAGGAGGGAAAAATACTTTGAGTAATAATTAAATTGTCACTCTGGAGCTTTACTCCAATTGTATTATTCCAAAAACAATCAAAAGTAATCCCTTGATACACAGCCTACAGAAAAAAATAATCAATATTTATGTAATGTCATTACATTTATGTATCATTTATGTAAATAATAAATATTAACTGGACAGAAAGACCGGAGTCCTAAGATGCGTTAGCGACACAAGGTGGGTGTAAGATAACATACAGTAGCACCGATAGCGCCAGCCTCTTACAGCTGGCGTTAAGTCAACACATCGTTAAAAAAAATAATAACTCAGTAATAACGACCAGATAGCTTACCGTTATAACATGAAAGCCTATACATGAATATGAATGAAAATTTTCATTCATCATTTTACGTTTCATTTCATTCATCATTTGACGTATCATTACACAGCGTTACGTTGTATTTTATCAGCAGTTACTATGAACTTCGAACTAAAGTTTATGATGTACTTTTTTTAAATATCTATCCACGAAGGCGGGTGAAAAATAATATACAGTAACAACGATAGCGCGAGCTTACAGTAACACTGGTAGCTTACAGTAACTGGTAGCGCCAGTTTCTTAAAGCTGGCGTTAAGTCAACACATCGTTAAAAAATTGAATAACTCTCAAATAATGACCAGATAGCTTACCGTTATAACATGAAAGCCTATGGATGAATATGAATGAAAATTTTCATTCATCATTTGGCGTATCATTGTAAAACGTTAAGTTGTATTTTATTAGCAGTTACTATGAACTACGAACGTCATTTCATGATGTACTTTTTTCAATATATATCCACATTAATATGTCCTTACCTTTTATCGATGAGCACACGTAAAAATCTCTGAAAATCAGCGAAGCGCAGTCCCGTTCTCATGGAAATTTACTGGGAAAACTTTTCAAAACTTTCTATCGGCATCCTGTAGAAAAAGGCGAAACAGCGCCAAAACACGTAGTGGTCGAAAGTATATTACATCCGTAGTGGTTTAGCACTACCATAGAGAATGAATGGGATTTGGTTTAGGGCCGTTTAGCTAAACAATTCTCGGCTGCCGCGCGGGAGGCCCGGGTTCGATTCCCGGCCAATGCAACTTACTCTTTTCCTGCTCAGAAAGATCATTGTTTGAAATGTTATAACTTTCTGTATCTTTTTCTGGAAGCCAAGTTGGATGGGGTGAAAAACAAAGCGAGTATTCGTTTTGACCCTGATGTTTCGGTGATCATCTCTGGCGTACAGTATGTGGCAGGGGAAAACGTTATGGCTGTTGTTAAGGAGCTGCTTATCCAGGAGCTACAGTGGGAGAGTCCAGCGGCGTGATGGCCGCCAAAAGGCTGGGAGAGTGAGGAGGACGGCCCGGGACGATAAAGGTGGAATTCGGCTCTGTGCAGGATAAAGTGGATGTGCTGCGCAAGAAACTGAGGCTGAAAAGTGACGACAAGTTCAGGAGAGTTTACATTCGATCAGCCAAGCCTCACACCGAAAGACTGGTGGAACTGAACTTCAGAACTTTATTGGATGAAATACCCTGAAATACCTTTATTGGATATATCAATAGATGGTATAATTGGTTTACAGGTTAAGCATCTAGTGTCAGAGTACTGTTTTATAATCTTTTCTTGTTATTTTCCTCCGGAGGGATCAGCATGGGCTGATGCACATGGACTGTATAATCACCTATTGGTCCAGATGTAAAATCTGGTAGACACTGATGCTGTTTATGTCTGTGGGGATTTGAACAGCAGAATAGGGCATTGGGAAGACTTTATTAGTGAGACTGATATGCATGTCCCACCTAGAGTCAGTTTGGATAATGTTGTAAATAAACATGGTGAAATGTTGATAGAACTCTTGAAGGACTCCAAATGTTGTATTTTAACTCATTGAGTGCCAGCCATTTTCAAATTCAGAACATCCCAGTGCCAGGATTTTTTCAGCATTTGAGGGTTTTTTCAAGACCCATAGAAAATTAAGTTCTATGTCCATGTCAAAAACAAACATACCAAAAGAAAGTTCAGACTTTCCTTTATCATCAGAAAAAAACATTTGTTTTCTACCCATTTCCATTCTTTAGTAATTGTCTCCAGAACATGGGTGGGAATCACTAAAAATGCTGACTTCTGACAAAAAGCTGAGAAAAATCGGCTTTTTGTGACAAGCAACATTTCAAGCAGAAAATGTCTTCGATCATAATTATTTTTGCTTCAGTGTCATCTCAAACACCATGAAAAGTCATCCTATTGTATAATGCACCAAAAATAACACTGACAACATTTTTTATAAATATAAAAATACAAATTTATTACTACAACCATGTAAAGATTCTTGGAAAACTGTACAGTTCATTTACATGTACGCTGTAGCAGATACATAAACATATATAAACATAACACAATAAACATTTTTTCAAAAGTAAAGTGCATGCCCCCCACCCCCCAGCAGGGCACAACTAAAGTCATAACATTATAAGAAACACTGTAAACATTTCAGTCATAACTGTAGAGCTTCTAGTCTCTCTCCATCTGTGTGTGTGCACCTACAGCAGAGCAGACACATATGTAAACACTATACACTCCATGTAAACCTTTCACAAAAAAAACAAACAAACAAAAAAAAATACACTTTTAGCAGCTGTGTGTGCGTCTTCACCCACCCCTACATATAAGTCCTCCTAGTGTGGTAGTCTGTGAAACACTGCCCCGGATGCAAGGGAACACTACAGGCCTTGCAACGCAGTCTCGTCTCACTCCTCTGGCCTCTACGTACACAGACCCTACACTTCCTTCTCAGTTTTCCCGGCAGCCGTACAAGTATGTGCTTGGGTAGGGCACCATCTAGCCTGCTCTCTGGGTCGCAATTATACGGAGCTCTTGGTGTATGCCTGCCTTCATCCAAGTCTCCAGCTTCCTCAACACCCCCACCTGCACCCTCCTCCTCAACCTCCTCCTGCATCTGCTCCCCTTCCCCATGCTCTTCCACCCTCTGCTTCCCTGTCCAGGACTTCACGACCCTGCGTGTGAACTCCAAGAGAGTTTTACACTTTCCTGGGTACCTGGCTCTGTAAAGAACAAATGCATTGAATATGCAAAGCTGGAACAGGTAGGCTACAAATTTCTTGGACCAGTTCAGTGTTCTACGCATGAAGGGGTAATAGGCAATGTTTTGGTCCAGTTTGTCCACCCCATTCATGTTTGAGTTGTAGGCTACCACACACTCCGGCTTGAACTGCTCAACCTTGTTCCTCTGCCCCCTCTGCCATACCTCAACTCTTTGCATTCTATCTTGGTGGCAGGTTGTTACCATCTTCACCACCCTTTTGTCCTGCCATGCAGTAACCATCACCCTGTCATTGTGCAGCATAATTCTCCCCCCAACCTCCAAGCTATTCTTTGTCACCTCCCTGATGACCCTGGGCTCCCCCCTATTCGCCCTCAGTGTGCCACAGACGTTAGTTTTTGCCTCCAGGAGACGCTCACACAGTGAAACAGAATTATAGAAGTTGTCCATAAACAATGTGTAACCGTGACCTGGCAGACGATCCAGGAGTTTGAACACAATCTCTGTCAAGGTACTAGCTTCCCCGACATAGGGCAGCATATTAAAACAGTAACCTGTGGCAGAGTCACACAAAATGTAGGATTTTATCCCATATTTTACAGGCTTTTGAGGGTTGTACACCCTAAACGCCAACCGCCCCCTCCACAGCATCATCCCCTCATCAATGCAAATGTTTTGCTTTGGTTGGTAAAGCTCTTTGAATTTTCCCCACTATGTAATCCAACACAGGGCGTACCTTGTACATTTTGTCATCAGGGTTCTGTTCTCTATTGTTATTGAAATGGAGGAACTTCCATATGATTTGGAATCGGTTCCTTGGCATGGTTTTGCTAAAGTAAGGTGTTGCATCTACTTCATCAACACTCCAGTACAAATGAAGACTAGGCTTTTTGATATAGCCGGTAAGAAATGTCAGACCAAGAAATGTTTTAAGTTCTGGCACGGACACTGGTTTCCATGCCTTACCTCTGCTATGTGGTAGCTGTTCAGGGTGTGCATCAAAATACTGACCAGCATACAAGTTTGTCTGTGCCACAATATTACTGAGCAGTTCATCCGTGAGGAACAAGGCCAGGAAGTCGGCTGGCTGGTCGCTGTCCAGCGCATTCTGGGGTCCAGGGATGGCAGTAAAGGGAATCTGACTCGGTTGCCAGTCATCCTGACGCCAACCCCCTGTATCCGTGCCCTGCTTGGAGGCTCTGCCTGATGTGCGACCTGTAAATTACATATATGTATCATACACAATTGCCATGAAAATTATTTATTACTGTGGTTGGATGCACAGATTTATATAAAATGATATAGGCCTACCTTTATTTTTTGATTTGGTAGCAGGCCTGGGGGTGGGAGCTCTGCTTGAAGCACCATCTATAAATTAGACATACATACAATTTTCATACCATTTTAGTGTAAGCTGTAGCAGTTACAAAAACAAATCCAAAAGATGCTTTGGTGCAGGAACAGGAGGGGCTAAAGCAGACACTAACACATGAGAGCATTCAATGTTATCAAAACAATGAAATTCAAAAGATGCCACGTGAAGTAATGAAAAAGAGGGGCTACAAATAATCTTGGAACTAAATATTGAACTGGAACGCACAATTGCATTTATTGAATGCCTTCACCCAAAACCGCTAACACAAGAAGACATCAGTAACGCGTCTTACCTGTATTCGCCGCTCCGTCACATGGAGTGGGCGTCTCAGACCGACCAGATGCGTCTGTGAAATGATAATTGCTTCACGTCAGTACAAGAACTAGTAAAATAATCAGAATATGAACTGACTGAACTAGCATGTGCGGGAAAAGGAACATGCATCAGCATTCAAAACAAACTGATGAACTTTAGCTCAACTCACCTGTAGTATTTCGTCCTGATGAACGAGAGGCTCTTGTTCTTGAGGTAGAAGGCTGAGGGGAAGAAGACCTGCTGCTAGACGCAGATGACGGTAACCAATCGTCGGTTGAATCTGGGTCAGCTTCGCTGAAATCCGATCCATCAGGGGAGGGACTCCGACGGGTGCTAGTGCTGGGAGGCGCACTGACCAAACTTTTTGCCATGCTCTGTTCCAGCGTAAGCTGTTTGAAGGAGCTTGATGGCCGACCCTTCTTACTGCGCCGTCTTGCCATGGTGTCGGAGGCGTTTCTCTGTTTATCGTTTCTTTAAATAGACAACGCGTCTTCTTCGCACGCTTTCTCCAAACACGAAAACACAAAATACTGCCCCCTAGATTGTTACGGATATCCTTGTGATTACAACTCTAATTTTTTTACACAAGCTAGATCAGTTGATTACCTCCCCCCTCCCATAAAAAAACGCAATTGGCGCGATAACGTGTCTTTGGCACTGTGAGTTACTATTGGAAAAAACGCGTTTGCACGTTCATGGCACTGAATGAGTTAAATGGACGGATACCTGGAAAAGATAACTTTACCTCAATATCTGTAAAACGGAGGGCTGTTGTAGATTATATAATCACTCCTCATGATTGTTTAAGCACTTGTACTGAGTTCAACATTTACAGTCCTAATGAGTTAATTTAGAATGGGAGTGTCAGCTGTTTCAATATGCTTGGTGATCGGTGTAAAGTACCTGATCACTCATTGTTAGTCCTAAATTTTTGAGCAGGAGGGGGTTCTACTGTGGATCATTTAGGGTCAGATAATGTTCAACCTAGTCATTATCCTCAGAAAAATATTAGAACGGTCTCTTCTCATGTTCTTTCCACTAGTGAGTGTCAAATTATGTTTGCTGAATTCTTAGATAAGCTCACTCAAGTACAGTTTCAGAAAGATATTGATAAATGGTATGGTGAATTCTGTGAATAAATTTGCAGGGCTAATGATGTCCGTAGAAACCCAGGCTCCACCAGGTCAGGTGGATTTGCTAGGAAACTTAAACCTTACTGGACTGAACAGTTGAAAGAAATGTGGAAAGAAATGAGAATGGCCGAGAAAATATTTTTAAAGTGTGATAGTAACGACATGAGGAAGCAACAACTGAGGAATGAAAATATGAGAGGAGGCAGGCATTAAAAATAGAGCACTTGCAATCTAATAATCCTCAGTTGTTTTGGAACTTGATAAATAATTTGGGCCCGAAAAGAGTCAAACCCATCCCAATGGAAGTGGTGTTGGAAAATGGATCCTCTCTTTTTTCTGTTGATTGTGTTCTGAAGAAATGGGAAACTGACTTTTGCTATTTATTTTCTGGAAGTAATTGCTCAGCAGAGTGGGATAATTGTTTTCTTGAAAGGTTAGTTGATGAAAAAAATGTGGGGTTGTTGTTTACTTTGGACTGTATACGCTGGATTATCAATTATGAAGATGTTCTTTTGACTATGGCTTTTTGTTGCTTGTGGTGTGTCTTGTAAGCCCATGCGGGCTGGGCACCTTTTTGGTGTATGACACCGTTTAATAAAATAAACAAAACAAACAAACAAAACATTAGGTAGACCTGCAGGAACAGTCAGCTCTCTGACTCACCAACCAGTAGACGGACACAATCATCGCACTGTGGAAGAGCTTCAGGTTTTGCTGAAGCTCCAGTTTCCCCTTGGGTCCCACCTTCAGGACGCTTTTTGCAATCCATTTGTGGTCTGCAGTTGGAAGCCCTCTGAGCACAGGCGGGGCCGCTGAGGAGTCTCTGGAGCTTCAGGTTGTTGGAATGGTGTTGGCAACACTTGGCCTGTTGGTTGGGGATGTTCATAAAGGACAGAAAAGAAAAGGAGGAGAAACTAAAACTAAACTAAGTGGGTAAAACCATGGATGTGACAGGCACGAGGAGCTTACCAGAATCTATTGAGAGCTTGCGATAAATGATATGTCCTATTTTAACAATTTGCTAGTCCTCCCTTGTTCAGTTCCACATGCTGACGGAACTTATTAGTCTTATAATCAAGAGGCAAAATTCAAATGAACGGGATTGGGTCTCTGTTGGGGATCATGTGATGATAATGGCGTGCTATTCATGTCCATCTGTGTTCTTTTGTTAATTGTAAAAGTGGTTTTATTAGGAATTAAAACGATTATTCTGATGTGTTATCATCCATAACCATAAACTATTATGATGGAGTGAACAACATTCCAACAAGTATTCTTTGCAAGAATGGGTCATTATTACAATAATATTGAACATCCTGGGACTTTAGCTGAAATTGTTCAGGATTTGGTTACCTATGATGTGTCTGATCTAAACAAGAACAGTGTAGAGACATGGAGCTATTTCAAAACAGGAAAGGAGAAGCAAAAACATACAAAATGCATGTGTGTAGCAGACATGAACAACTTTCCCCAATGTTTCAGTCAAAAAGTGACTGTGAGGCTGGAGCAATATTCATATCTAAGTCAACTTTATAACACACAACAAGAAGACGGTGAATAAATTACACCCTCAGACAGAGACTTGTTCACCCAAAGGATAAAACACCCAAACAAAAACTGAGTGGTGTTGTGTGTGCATCATATTGTTATAATTGGCCTTGTTCTTAGACATTGTATATTCATATTCTGTTCCTAGTTTGTACTTTTCCACTGACGGAGGCCCTGTCAGGGCTCTGTCACTCCGAGTCCAGCGTTGCCATACTTTACATGTGACAACTAAAAAAATACTTTGTTTAACTTAAGATTTCTCCAGCTTGTTCTTGGGCTTCCAATAAAAGAATTGGGCTAACAATATGGATGTATACTATATAGGAAAGACCAAACAACAGCTCCACAAGTGCATGGCACAACTTGGGAGAGCCACCTCTTCAGGTCAAGACTCAGCAGTGCACCTACATGTCTCTTTTCAGGACAGTAATGTACAGATTCTGGACAGAGAAGACAGATGGTTTGAGAGAGGAGTCAAGGAAGCCATCTATGTTAAACTGGAAAAAATATTTTTGAACAGAGGAGGTGGTCTCAGATATCACCTTCCCAGCACCTACAGTACAATACAATGCAACTGACTGTCTCTCCCCCCAAAGCAGTTTCACAATCATTTACACCTTGGATCCTATGAGCGAAACTTGCCCTTTCAGGCAGGCAGACAATTAAGAGGTGATAATGACTAACGACACGCACATTGGTCAGGGGTGCAGTGACACACATGACTAACGACCCTCTCGGCTTAAAGGCTGATACTCCCAACCATCTAGTTTAGAACTGAAGAAGCCTTTTGGATGACAGGTCCAGTTGCCCTTATTCAAGCTCTTATGATTACCATGACCTGGATGACTGAGAATCTTCATCAATATATCATGGCAAGTTGCAACAAAAGGTGTTCTCTTACTATAACAGTAAAGTTGGACCTGCTCTCCCTCCTTTTAGTGCAAGGCTTCCTTGCTGCCTTCCAGTTGTTTCTCCTGCACTGCTAAAAGAGGGAGACTGTAGGCAATGTCACATTTCTAAAGTGCAAACGGAGGATATGTTTCTATTTCAAAACAACAAGGAGAGTTCATAAATGCAGCATTATGTTGTTTGAATTGGGGGAAGAAAAAAAAAAGCTATCAAAGCTGTTGTTCAGTCATGTACTACTAATATCTTTGAGTTTACAGTATCGCCTTCAAATTAATACTTAGAATTGTCTATGTGAGGGTTTATTTATTTAAATGTATGCATTTTCTTGCTTTCTGAACATTGGTGGTTCAGTGGTAGAATTCTTTCTCTTGATCTTTACTTTTTCATAATGTTCCCTAAATCCCATTAAATATTGTGTGTATGTATATATATTGTAGGAAGATTAATTGCATTTTTTTCTTCCATCAAAGTGGTGTAATTCAAATACTTAAAAGTATTTTTAAAAAGTATTACACTCCCCGTCGGAATTGAACCCCGGTCTCCCGCGTGACAGGCGGGGATACTCACCACTATACTAACGAGGAGGTGAGAGAGCACATGTGACGATGCGTTCAGGAACGTCACGTAACTATTATTGAAATCATTTTAATGGGAAAGATCATTTGTTGCAGCATCATCTTGTTAGGGAAGCCCTCAGACACAGTCACCTGTGTCTACTATATTAAAGAGAAGTCTTGTCAGCCATCCTCTCTGCATCGGCTGCCTTTCACTGTTTTTTACACAACTTTTTAACCTCGATCCCTAAAACTTTTTCATAAAATCTGTTAATGGTCTCTTGTTCCTCAATGCATTTAAACAGCCATTATTGACGAGCTTCATGACATCTTTTTCCTACTTGTTCTGTAGCGAGCATAATATTTCACCTTTATAGTTAATTCGTGCATATTGCATTGAACCTGTTGGTAAACAAGTGTGTGAGTTTGCATTGAGGCACGACAGATGTGTGAAAAAGACTTTCAGTTTACCTTCGTGGTTGTTTTCTTAATGCGTTTCCTGCTTTCACAGAGCACCAATGGAGAGTGGGATCCTGACAGATTGTGCTGCTCTGGGGGATGCAACGCCGTAAAGGTGCTATCGATTTGGAGGTTGCTGCATCTTGAGCTTCAACTTGGGTTGTCTTCAAAGGAGCCTGTTAGAAAAGCAGCTGGTTTGTCCCACAACTGAGATTGGAAATCAGCCTGGCTCTCTGTATTTCAGGCCAGACCTTTCTTCAGAGGTGAGATGTACGTTACTCTGACTCAGTCACCCTCTTGAAGGAAGAACAATGGATCTCTGCCATTAAGGCTGAATCAAACACGACGGACAGAACTACACCTGGTTGCTTGTGGACCACACTCCTGTTACGACTCATTGCAGACATGAGTCCTGGTGTTCTCCTGGACCTGGTAGAAATGGTCTACCTCCTGCTTTGATGCAGTCTGATAGAAATCCAAATGAAAACGACCATGCCTTCTCCAGGTATAGGTGTTTGTGTACCTCTGGGTCATTCCCCGGTCAATTGGTTCAAAGGACCTCTCACTCGCAGACTGAACCACCGCTCTGGGTGCAGAACAGCAAGCAGCACTTCTCTAAAAGGATGCCTTCTGTTATGCGTTTATTTAGGATTTAAGCATGATGATGTGATGCATGTTTTGACTGGTGATGAATATTATTCTGATCTCTGCATTATACAGATGTGTAATTGAATATTAGTGGGAACATACCTGTGAATGACAGGTGTTTCTTTGCATTTGTTGAACCTGCTGTTTCTATCACAAGAAATGACAGCTCAGGTGATAGTGGCACAGGTGTCTTTTCACACTTGCTGGTCGTGGACCCACAGAAAAATAAATACAAGTGCAGCTAATTCGTATTAAAATAGTGGATCTGCACAAACCTTTTTGAATACTTTTTACATGTCTGTAAATAAACTAATGCAGATATAATATGAAACCTTTAAAGCCATTATTCAAATATTCTTTATGATCATAATTAAATCACTTGTATATATTTACAGATGTGAATTTTCATTTTTACATCTATTGACATTTAAAGGGAAGCCAAACGAAAAAGTGACGAGAACAAAAAGTATTTTTTTTTTTTTTTTTTTTTTTTTTCTTGCACCCATCTTTGTTTTCCTTCCTCAAAGAGAAGACGCATACAAAACTCCTTCCAGCTCATCTCCTTAGTCATACACCTTATTTTGATACAGGGTATAAACTTAAATTTAAAATGGGTAGTAAATGTATTACCCTGCCACTCCGTCCCCGTTTCAGCTCCATGTGGTAGAATCAACAGAGACAGCCAGCTCGTTGGGAGTCGGGCCTCTTTCTCTGTCTTCTTCCTTGTTTCCTCCAGCTCTCTCTGAAAGAATTCAGTTGATGAAAATGCTTTGAAGGACATTTTGGTGTCAAGAGTCCCTCGGCAGCATAAATTTGTGCACCTTTGTCGAGCAGTAGAAATACCGCACAGGCCCTTGCTGGGGGGGGATTGAGGATCTATCAGTCCCATATCTATACTTGGACTGTCCACATGTGACACAGTTCTTTGTCTTTGTTTTCCTTCCAACTTGTGCTGTTGTTTTTCAAGGATGCCTTGCACAATTCTCTCAATGGAGTCTTGTGTCATAGCTGCAGGGGAAGCAGTTGTTGGGGGGTTAAATTGAACAGGGTCAATGGTGACTACAGTGGCAGTCTTACTCCCCTCAGTAAGAGAGTGCCACAGCTGCTGAGTCTCCAGTAACTTTTCTGGGCTTGTGTTGAGCGAAGAACTGGTATTTAGAAGCTTTGCCCGGTGCTTCACGTAGCGGGAGATGTGTTGGCTGGTTGTGGGGTGCAGCAAGCTGTTGGGATCTGTGGCAGCCCGATGAACCACATCTGCATAGTGCTGATCCACAAGTTTTAGCATGTCCTTTTCTCCATGAAATTTCTGCAGCAAGCCATCAACTGCCTCTTTCATGGGTATAGTCCAGCGTGTTTGATCCAGGACAAAGACCCGTCCACCTGCCTTAATTGGTCCAATGCGGGCACTCCTTGTCTATACATTATACTCTTATCCAACTCTAAGCTCTAGATGTGGCACCCTCATCCAAGATGATGCCTCGTCAAACCATGAAACATGCACAGATAGAACTTCTCATGCAATACTCATTTAACAGAAGTTACCGGATGTTCGTGAAGGCATCATGACAGCGGTAATGTCACCTCCTCGTTAGTATAGTGGTGAGTATCCCCGCCTGTCACGCGGGAGACCGGGGTTCAATTCCCCGACGGGGAGAAATATTTATTTTTTAAATCCTTAATTATTGTCTGGAAATATTTGCTCTACTCTTCTTTGCTGAACATAGCGCCTGTAATTAGCAAAACATTGCCTATTTATTGTTACCGTTTTTTGTTAGAGTACTTATGTCATGACATGTTATGGTAGCTGTCCTAAGAATTTCAGTGCCCAGTCCGACTCTGTTGTTCTGTGTATCTGACAATAAAAGATTTGACAAAAGTGAACATCATTCCATAATTATGGATCGGGTTTGATAAAGTTCCGAAGCACAAAAACTGGTTCAGAAAGTAAGTGGATATCTATCAGAGATTTCTGAACGGTACAATCCTTTTGTTGGGCTGAATGGAAATGTTTTTATGCTTCTCTCAACTTCTTGTGATTGGTGCAGCTAAAATGACCTGGAAATGTACATTATCTATACATTTGCTCTAGATGTGGCACCCTCATCCAAGATGCCGCCTCATCAAACCCTGAAACATGCCCAGATAGAACTTCTCATGCAATACTCATTTAACAGTTGTCTTGTCGCGACCCTGGTTCGAATCCCATCTGTGACAGTTAAACATTTATAGAATCAAAAATAACTGTTTTTCTTAAAGTACACAGCTAATTTGATTCAATAAATGTTTAAGACAAACAGTTATTTTTGATTCTATAAATGTGAATCCCACTTTGTTATTAATTGTACTTATAATTCTCTTGGTTTATTAGTATTTTAATCATTTATTGTATTTTACTGGTCTATTATTTATAAACTATTTGAAATATGATTTAGTGAATTAAAAGCTTTACATGTTTTATTTATATTCAGGCTGAACAGTGAGACAAGAGACAGTTTTGTGCACTTCAACTTGTAGCTAATACTTTAGCAAACATGTTTGCAATGAAAAATTGTTCTTACAGGAAATCTGCAAGATCTTTAATTTTAAAAACTTTTTTAAAGAGGCAGTGTTTTTACTTAAAGATAGAAGTACTTTTATCACTGCAAGAATTGTGACAGAAAATCATTTAGAGACCAAAGTATGTATCAAGGTCCCTCTACACAAACATTTTAAAATACTTTTTACATGTCGATAAATCGGAACCAACAAATACAGATATTTTATGAAAGATTTAAAGCTATCATTTAAAAATAACCTTCAACGATGACTAAATTGAACCTAAATTACACTTTATATTTACAAATGTGAATATTCACATCTAGGTCTATTCAGATTACAGAGGCCTAGTAAACATGTAAACTGGCACAAATAACTAACTATTTTTTTTCTTCTCTCTTTCCATCTTTTTTTCCTCCTCAAAGAAAGGAGACTTGCAGAAGTCCTTCCAGCTCATCTCTTTGGTCATACCCTTATTTTCATAGAGGGCATGGACTTTTGAGGGGCAGTAGATGTACTTCCCTGCCACTCCAGGGAAGTTGGTGTGGATATGTGGGCTGTTTGGTCCCTGTTTCAGCTCCACATGGCAGAACCGACAGATGGCCAGGTTGTTGGGAGTCGGTTCTTTTTCTCTTTTTTTTTTGTGTCTTCCAGCTCCCTCTGAAAGAACTGAGTGGATGAAAAATCCTCAAATGT
Source organism: Odontesthes bonariensis (assembly GCF_027942865.1). Lineage (NCBI taxonomy): Eukaryota > Metazoa > Chordata > Actinopteri > Atheriniformes > Atherinopsidae > Odontesthes > Odontesthes bonariensis. Next base: position 16,156,992 of record NC_134516.1, on the reverse strand, counting down.
CATTTTGGGGTTTGAGAGTCCCTCGGCAGCATATATTTTGTGCACCTTGGTGGAGCAGTAAAAATACCGCACGGGCCCTTGCTGATAGAAATGGTGTATTATGGATCCATCAGTCCCATATCTGGACTTAGGCTGTCCACAGGCAAGACAGTTCTTTGTCTGTCTTTGTTGTGACTGTTGGTGCTGTTGTGTTTGCAGGATTCCTTGCACAATTCTCTCAATGGAGTCTTGTGTCATAGCTGCAGGGGAAGCAGTTGTTGGGGGTCAAATGTCACAGGCTCAATGGTGACTACAGGAACAGTGGCAGTCTTACTCCCCTCAGTAAGAGAGTGCCACAGCTGCTGAGTCTCCAGTAACTTTTCTGGGCTTGTATTTAGTGAAGAACTGGCATTTAAAAGCTTTGCCCGGTGCTTCACGTAGCGGGAGATGTGTAGCCTGGTTGTGGGGTGCAGCAAGCTGTTGGGATCTGTGGCAGCCTGTTGAACCACATCTGCATATTGCTGATCCACAAGTTTTAGCATGTCCTTTTCTCCATGAAATTTCTGCAGCAAGCCATCAAATGCCTCTTTCATGGGTGTTGTCCAGCGTGTTTGATCCAGGACAAAGACCCGTCCACCTGTTTTAATGGGTCCAATGCGGGCACTCCTTGGTGAGGATCTCAGAGGGAGAGGTGTGGCGTCTGACGTTTCTGTAACAAAATTTAAAAAAAATCCGTAGTCAAAAATAGTCTCTCAGTTTCATGTTATTCAGTTGTGATGTAATGAAGAAATGTGTCTAAAACATTCTCTTTATTTACCTGCAGTAGCTAGAGGTTCCTGCTTGGTCTCTGACTGCATCTCCTGCCTTCCTGGAGCAGAGGGTTCACCAGCAGAGAGTGGGTGGCTGGTAGAGGGCATCACATCTGGAGCTTCGACTCTGGAGGGGGTGGGTGTCTGCACAAGCGACAGAGGCAAAAGAGCAAGTTGTTCTTCGCTTTTCTTGCTTCTGTGCTTGTCCCAGTCCAGAGGGACTGGACAGCAGTCTGGCTCTTGGTATTCTAGGCCAAACCTCTCTCCAGTGTCTGCTCCGTCATGGTGAAGTGCTGGATACTTCTCCTGCCCTGTTACCCTCTTGGAGGCACAATTGATCTCGGCAATTAATGTTGGATCAAACACAGCAGGCAGGATGACAGCTGCTTGAGGTCCACGAGTCTCTGAAAGTTCCATCGGGCCACACCTGTCATGCCCTGCGCCTGGAACAGTTCAGTTGACACGTGGGTTCCTGTAATCCACTGGGCCTGGTGGAAATGGTACCCCTCCTGCTGTGATGTGCCTCTGACTGGAATCCAAAGTGGGACTTTGGCACCTTCTCCAGGTATGTGGTTGAGCTGAAGAGTTCCACCATACCTGTACATGATTCCGTCAGACAGCTCAGGGTCACTAAGACGCCCGCGGAGAATGTGGACCCTCTGTATGCGCCGGGTCTTCAGCATTGATGGCTTGTACAGTGAGACATCATTTGGGTCCTTGGCCAGGTGAAAATGTTTGAGGACATTCTCAACCCTTTCCAACAGCTCTATGGGCTGTGGTATCTGAGTCCTGCAGTGCTCACGTACGTGCTGCTTTGTTGGATTAGCTGGACGGATGTTGCAGAACTCATAGGCCTTTTTTTAGCCTTTTCAGGTCTTCCTGATCCACCGCAGAGAGGAGCTGACAGGAGCTCAGGCCGTGGAACAAGTCCAGCTTGATGGTTATGTTTGTTGTAGTTGGATCTTGATGCACAGGTGTTCAGCACAGCTGTCCCTGAAAGAAACAATGGAGAACAGAGTATACTCATGAATGTTAAGGCAGTCATATCAATCACCATTTGTCCTCTAATATAGTCCGTCATGACAATAAAATTATTCCCATGTGCTAAATGAATGCAAAGGGATTTTCCTTATCAAACGGTTAATATGAAAAACGAAAAGAAATTTAAGTTGTGATTATAGGCTGTTTGTCTCTCCAACGATCGCAAAAAATACTGATCATGTCTTACCCATCTACCTACTGGTATTGTGCCTCCTCTATGCCTGCAGAGCTGTAGCAGTTTGCCTGTACGCCTGAGCTCATCCATGACTGATTTAAAGATTGCCTTCTTTGTAGGCCAGTATTGCTGACAAAAGGTTTGTGAACCTCTGTGCAAGTTTTGCCAGCCACAATGGGTTGTCAGCATACCACCTCTTGGGGCAAACTTTGCAGCACAGCCTGGATGACAACGGGTAGTACTGTCCAGTGATGCCAACAATTGCACGAGGCCTACCAACACCTGCAGAGGCAACTTGAGGCTGAGCACAAACTTCAATACAAGGCAGAGTGTCATTGTTTCTCAGCCTTCCCATGAGGTTATCATTCTCAGGCTTCCATATGAAAAACATTTTCAGTTATGAGTGTGTAAGTGTCCAAATACCATTGCCAAATTCAATGATGATCGCTGCTTCAGTCCTCCTGCTCCCAGAACCTGTCCCACAGCTGCACTTTGTCCTATAGTGCTGTGGACTGGACCCACAGCTGGACTCTGCTGCCCCATGCTACTCTGTACCGGCTGCTGAAGTGGTGCTTTGGGTCAGGCCCACTGCTGCAGGTCGTTGCTGTGTGGGCCCCTGAGCAGTACTTGCTCCGGTTGGCTGTTGGTTAATGACAGAATAGATTTATCATAATTAGCATGTGTACTGATATGCATGCACACACACGCAAACATATGAACTCACTTGCTTGAGTCTTTAATGCCTTCAAGACCAGCCAGTAACTTTAATGTTTAATTTAAGTACAGAATAAGATATGTCGGGGGCATGTTTCATGGTTTGAGGCATCATCTTGAAGGAGGGTGTCACATGTAGAGCTTGGAGTTGGGTAAGAGCAAATGTATACGTGGGAAATGGAGCCACTTGTGTTCTGTGCTTGTCCCAGTCCAGAGGGACTGGACGGCAGTCTGGCTCTTGGTATTCTAGGCCAAACCTCTCTCCAGTGTCTGCTCCGTCATGGTGAAGTGCTGGATACTTCTCCTGCCCTGTTACCCTCTTGGAGGCACAATTGATCTCAGCAATTGATGCTGGATCAAACACAGCAGGCAGGATGACATCTGGCTGCTTGAGGTCCACGAGTCTCTGAAAGTTCCATCGGGCCACACCTGTCATGCCCTGCGCCTGGAACAGTTCAGTTGACACGTGGGTTCCTGTAATCCACTGGGCCTGGTGGAAATGGTACCCCTCCTGCTGTGATGTGCCTCTGACTGGAATCCAAAGTGGGACTTTGGCACCTTCTCCAGGTATGTGGTTGAGCTGAAGAGTTCCACCATACCTGTACATTATCCCCTCAGACAGCTCAGGGTCACTAAGACGCCCGCGGAGAATGTGGACCCTCTGTATGCGCTGGGTCTTCAGCATTGATGGCTTGTACAGTGAGACATCATTTGGGTCCTTGGCCAGGTGAAAATGTTTCAGGACATTCTCAACCCTTTCCAACAGCTCTCTGGGCGGTGGTATTTGAGTCCTGCAGTGCTCACGTACGTGCTGCTTTGTGGGATTAGCTGGATGGATGTTACAGCACTCAAAGGCCTTTTTGAGCTTTTTAAGGTCTTCCTGATCCACCGCAGAGAGGAGCTGACAGAAAGTGCTGAAAAGAGGATGATGTTCCGACGTGCACTCCTGGGAAAAGCGCCTCAGGCCGTGGAACAAGTCCAGTTTCGCATCAATTTCTGTGTTGTATTGAGCTCTTGAGGCACATCTGTTTTTCAGGTAACCAGAGGTTGCTGCAGCAATGTGGGAAGGGGTAGTCTTCCACGCATCCCAGTCTAGATGTTCACCTGGGATGGAGTTTGGCATCTTAAATGCAGCGATGCAATCTCTAAATGCAAGATGCAAAGATATGAGATGTTGCGCTAATTTCATGTTGCTATCCTCTAGACCATAACGGGCACAACATTAGTAGTTCAAAAGGCAGTAAGAAGAGATGATATTTCTCACCCGTCTACCCAGTGGTAGCCTGCCTTTTCCACTCCAGCATCAATGTACCTTGGTTCCAAGGACTTCTCCGATTCAGACTGAACCATCAACCAGGACACTATCATCCAGTTCTCATTCATGATTGCATACCTGGACATGAACCTAGATGCCAGTTACTTTCCTTGTGTGATCAGACCTGAGGACGAGCACAAAAGTGTCTTTTAGAAATCTGAAGTCATTGCTCAAATGGTCAGTCAGACAAAAATGCACCATTCATTTGGATCTTATGTATCAAAAGCATAGGGTGTGTTTTCCATCCTTAAGAACTGCCCTATTGTCTTCTGCCCATTCACACCAGCCTCAGCATGGCAGGCAGATGAGCTCAGTCATACTTGAGAAATGAACTCATTAACTTGGTTTGCTGTGTATGTTGGTGACTTGACAGAGTTTCTCTGCTCATCCATCACAAACTTGCAGAGTGCCTTGTTAGTAAAGAAAGGAGGCAGAAGACTTATAAACAGTTTTGGTAGCTTCTCTAGTCATTTTGAATTGTCAGAAAACCAGTTCTTCTGACAGACCTTACAGCAGAGTTGTGAGGACAAGATATAATATCGACTTCACTGGAGCCAACACTTACACAAGGCTTGCCCACACCTACAGAGACCACCTGTGGATGGGGACAGCCATGGAGACATGTCGGTTTTGTTTGTTTGCTTTCTCTTGGTCTACACATGTCACTTTCAGATTTCCAGATAAGTGGACAGACCTGGAAGAAGTTGGGTGATGGGAGCTAAGTCAATGTATCAATAAGTTTAGGCTGTGGAGGAAGATTACTAAGAATGTGTTCCCTGGGTTACACACAGGGCAGGAACCAGGCCACAGCCCAAGATTCTAAAGCCGTTTGCTCTGCCATTAATTCTGGCAGAGGTACAGAAATGATGGTTGTGCTGAGGGAGCCGTCATTTAAAAATGAAGACTGATAAGACAAGTAATCAGTCTAAAAAGGAATTTGGATTATTAAATCTGTGTGGAAATACTCAGTAAAATTACTAAAGCCGGGAAAAGAAAAATATTTAAATCAAAGTAATTAACTACATGCATTCACTACTGTCCTTAAAAGTAAGTGCTTTGGGTGCAGAGCAGCACTTGTATTGGAGTCTGAAATTGAATGCCATCCTTCTGTCATCTATTTAGGATTTAACCATTATGTTGTGATGCAATCATTTGAAATGGTTGTAAAACCTCAGCACCATGGGGAAAAGAGCCTTTTGTCACTCTGGAACGCTCTTCCTCCCGACATCCGTAATATCGACTCTCTTCTCTTCTTAAAAACACAACTTAAAACTCATCTGTTCAAGTTAGCCTTCTCACTTTAAAGGTTTTTTGTTATTTGTGGTTTTATGTTTTTATTTTCTTTTTCCCAATGTTGTATTTGTGTTTTTAATGTTGTATAGTGTCCTTGTTTTGAAAGGCGCCGTCAAATAAAATGCATGATTATTAAAAATGATACTAACCTGTGCATTGAAAAATGTGTAATTAAATACAAGTGGAAACATACCTGTAAATGACTCAGGACTTTTTTGCTTTTGTTGAACCTGCTGTTTGTCACAAGGAATCACAGCTCTGTTAAAGCACCGGCGTCTTCTCTTTCCAGTAACTGAAATTATTAACATTTCATTACAAGATCAGTATTGTAGAGTTTTTACTGTCAACTGTTGATGCTTCCGGTTCATCTACTGTGTCAGGAGCATCCTGGTTGGAAATGAAGTGTAAAATAGCCTCAAGAGCTTGAATAAGGGAAACTGAACTTCTTCTTGAAGACGTTTCACCTCTTATCCAAAAGGTTTCATCGGTTCTGACCTAGATAAGAATTGAGGGACGTTTCAGTCACACGTGTCGCTGAACCCCGTGAACAATACGTCTGGCGTTCAAGTCATTCTCACCCACAAATTGTCTACCTGTTTGAAAGGGTGAGTTTTGGTTGCAGGATCCAAGTTGTGAATGGTTGTCTAACTGCCCAAGGTGAAAGGCCATGCTGCATTGTAGGTGCTGGGAAGGCGATACCCGAGACCTCCTGTGCAAAGATGGTTTTTGCAGTTTGACATAAATGGCTCCCTCGACTCATCTCAAACCATACGTCTTTTGTCCAGAATAAGAATTGGAGCTCATAAAGGAACAACACCAAGCCATTGGTTCCGATATGTGGCCTTATTCAAGCTCTTAGGATTACCACGACCTGGATGACTGAGAATCTACAGCAACTATAAAACAGCTTCCCAAATTTTTTTACATCTAATTGCCACACCAAACTAAATCCTATCTTAGTCATTTCTCAGTGTAAGCAGGTTTAGTGGTATGACTCAATGAACAGGCATTCAACTGTAAGTTCCAAAAAAAAAATAAAATAAAATTGCTTGATACATCTTCATTAAAAAAATAAAATCTCCATACCTACCCTCATTTTGATTGAAAAAAAGTGACAATCCTTATAATTAGTGACCCCAACATACAACCACATTTTTAACTGAAATGTGGCCAGAACACGCAGAACTAAATTAAGTGTCACTTTGGAGGTTTTCAGTCCTGAAACCTCTGATCTAAAAGTCTGTCTCCTGATGTATGGCTGCTGCCACTCATGGTACAGACACTGGTTACAAAGATACAGAGACATAAATATTGGCGATATGAAATACAAAGTGGATTTACCCATCGTTGTCTTCCAGTCATTTTAATAATGGATGACTTGATGTTTTGAGCTTCCTTTCCAGCTCTTCATCCTCATCCATCATTGTGGTGTCGACAAGAGTTAGTGTACAAAAACAAGAAATTCTGGCTCAGTTTAGGATTAATTCAAATTTATCACATCTCACCATAAAAATAGGAATATTAATAAAATAACTTGCCCTGAGGTTTCGCTGGTGCACATGCTGCAGTCTCAGCAGACGTGGAAATGGAGGCAGATTGCAGCTTCTTCTGCAGGTCCTGCTGCAGCTTGTGCATGCATGTCCCGGGGGGCAGTGCGTCTTAATGAACTGTTCTATTGTCCCATACATCCTTCCAGGTGCCCCCCCTCTGTAGCATGCAACAATTCTCCTACTGAACCATCAATGCTCAAAAATCCGAAAAGAAATCTCAGACAATTTCGAGAATTAATTTAATGTTGATAACCTTTCCAAACACCATTGGGATGTTACAGGCAGGGCAGCTTTGTTTAACCAAAACATTGTAACTGCAAAGCTGTGTCATCAGGAAGTCTAGCACCTGAAATGTTAAACCAATTCTCTGAAAATTGTTTCACCTAAATCTAAAAAGGTGTAGAGTCGAAACTACCTTCAGAAGCTGTGGTTGCTCTGTAACTGACTCGTGTGTTTACATGAACGCAGATATTGTCAACCCCCCTGCCCTGTCAACAACTCAAATTATTAAAAAAAGATTAAAAAAAACTGCGGATGGCAGCCACGGTCGTTTGGTGCGCGTTGTTTTGTTTGTTAATAGTGTGTTCTGTCACAATACTGGGGGCTCTTTCACCAGAGAAGAGCTCATGAACATCAGGGACTCAACCCCTGATAATTTACTCCCTACTTTGATCGCCTCATCTGTGGATTTATTGGACAGTGTGGTCTCAGCTGCCCTCACCTGTGTACATGCAGTGAAACGCCGGAGGAGAGGAAAAAGGGCCGGTGCGCCTACGCAGACTTTGCACACCGCTACCTGGAATATGTCTCTCTTACGTGCGTTCACTGGGAAACAAAGTTGATGAACTTCAGCTGCTGTTGGCAAAGAACAGAGACTTTTATTCATCTTCCGTTTTGGGCTTCACGGAGATGTGGCTGTGAGAAACGATCCCAGACTCGGTCCTGCAGCTGGCAGGCTTCCAACTCCTGAGAGCATATCACGACACAGAACTCAGCGGAAAGAAAAAAGGTGGAGGTCTCCATTTCTACATTAACAGTAGCTGGTGTAACGATGTGACAGTGATTCAACAGCACTGTTCTCCTGTTCTGGAAACTTTCTTCATAAACTGCAAACCCTTCTACTCCCCCCGTGAGTTTGTTTCATTCATACTGGTCGGTGTTTACATTTCCCCTGAGGCTAACGTGCGGGAGGCAAACCTGGACAACGACAAGCCTCGGTTCACAGTGCAGCTCAGGCAGCTGTCAAAAGAACTTCTGTCATCTCCTCGTTAGTATAGTGGTGAGTATCCCCGCCTGTCACGCGGGAGACCGGGGTTCAATTCCCCGACGGGGAGAAATGTTTATTGTTCATTTATTTTTTTAAATACTTAATTATTATGTCTGGAAATATTTGCTCTACTCTTCTTTGCTGATGCCTGACAAAAAAGTGAACATCATTCCATAATTATGGATCGAGTTCGAGAAAGTTCCGAAGCACAAAAACCGGTTCAGAACGTAAGTGGATATCTATCAGAGATTTCTAAATAGTATACACCTTTTGTTGGGCTGAATGAACATGTTTTTATGCTACTGTTGACTTCTTGTGATTGTTGCAGCTAAAATGACCTGGAAATGTACATTTTCAATAATGGAGTAACGATTGTCTATACATTCTAAGCATACAGTCTATACATTATACTCTTATCCAACTCCAAGCTCTAGATGTGGCACCCTCATCCAAGATGATGCCTCGTCAAACCATGAAACATGCACAGATAGAACTTTTCATGCAATTACTCATTTAACAATAAATTTAACAGAAGTTACTGGATGTTCGTGAAGGCATAGCCGTAATGTCACCTCCTCGTTAGTATAGTGGTGAGTATCCCCGCCTGTCACGCGGGAGACCGGGGTTCAATTCCCCGACGGGGAGAAATATTTATTTTTTAAATACTTAATTATTGTCTGGAAATATTTGCTCTACTCTTCTTTGCTGAACATAGCGCCTGTAATTAGCAAAACATTGCCTATTTATTGTTACTGTTTTTGTTAGAGTACTTATGTCATGACATGTTATGGTAGCTGCTGTACGGCGTCCTGTCCTAAGAATTTCAGTGCCCAGTCCGACTCTTTTATTGTCAGATACACAGAACAGACTTGACAAAAAAGTAAACATTCCATAATTATGGATCGGGTTGGAGAAAGTTCCGAAGCACAAAAACGGGTTCAGAAAGTAAGTGGATATCTATCAGAGATTTCTGAACGGTACAATCCTTTTGTTGGGCGAATGAAAATGTTTTTATGCTACTCTCAACTTCTTGTGATTGTTGCAGCTAAAATGACCTGGAAATGTACATTTTCAATAATGGAGTAACGATTGTCTGTACATTCTAAGCATACTGTGCAAACTTCCCTGCTCTGCCGTGCGTGTGACGTCACCATCACATCCGGAAGGACCCGATTAGTCCTGGATTTACACGTGAACAATATAGCCTGACTGCAGCAGTGTTACCTGTTGGTCGCTGAGCACATTCGTAACGGTGTAAACCGAACCGGGCCGGACCCGTCATTACTGTTATAAGTGTCGGTTGTGCGTGAGTACAATGTAAGTGTGCATTGACTGTTTAACATTATCATGCCATTTCTAATGTGTGCGCCGTGGTTGCTAGCAGGCCGCCATGTTGTAGAGTTTGTTCTCACTCACAGAGTTTTTATGTTAGATATATATTTCCACAGACCTATTTATATGTCCATTTAAGTTACATAACATACAATACTGTTGGGATTGAGTGTCTATGATCGTGGATGGGTTTTATATCGGACAATATCTGCTTTATTTACTTTCTGTTGTAATGATGTGGTCTGAAGCGCCCCTGTGTGGCCGTTCTATAGTATTACTGATTATCGTCACTAGATTCATTATTCACTGCATTCTGCATGTAGTACTGTGTGCTTGTTTAATTGTTTATTCAAGTCAGTGACATATTTCTTTATTATTGTTTATTTATTCCCATATTTAGGAAACCACAACTAACACAAATGGTGTGTCCTGTTCCGATCTGTGTGGATCAATAAATAAGATTTAAAGAAACCTCTGGAGTAGCTGCAGTTTTTCTAGCAGAAGACTAAGGCCAGACTGTGTACGCCAGCATCCAAAATATATTCTACAAGTGGTCCTTCGAGCCGGAAGTACACAAGCTGCGCTATGGCTACAAGCAGAGGATATTACGACGAGCAGCAGCCACCTAGTCCCCGTCCCAGCAGGATGCGACGCATTCCCGGACATCTGGAGGACTATGAGCTTGGCTACCCGTTTCAACCCCCTCATCACACCGTGACAAGGACAGTGTCGCCTATGACAACATATGCAGCACCACCCAACATTGGAGGATTCCCTCCATATCCAGTGTCCACATATCCGTCCTATGAGAGCCCTGATGACAGACTTGAGCGCCTAGAGGCACGCTGGCAAAACGTGAGACACCAAATGAGAGAGTTAGAGGCTGAAATGAACAATGTACGACTGACTCCTCACCCTCAGGCTGGTTACACTCACCCCACATATCGCTCACACCCTTATGCTGCCGATATGTCTCAGTACAGTAGCCTTCCCCATCTTGAGAAGATGTGTCCTGGTACCACCTGGATCCATTATCCATCTTCATCAAAAATCCCAGCTCCGATGGTGCTCTCTCAGGATCAGGACAGGGCTGCAGCTCCATCAACGCACGCTGCACCCTCTGCTACACCTGCGGAGGCTGTGAACCAAGCTTCTTCTGCACTGCAGGCTGATGTGGACCAAGCATCAGAAGGTGAATCTATACGATCGGCTCCCCTTTCACAGATGGGACGTGTGGACTCTGTAGCCTCCATCTCATCAGCACATCCAACTACCTCGATGGTGCCACCTGCAGTCTCTGCAGTTCATGCCCCACCGATTCAGACTGCACATGCCCCATCACGACCAGCCAACAGTGCACCCAAGTATTGGCAGCCTCCTCCTCAGCAATACCCCTATCCGCCTGCATATTATCCTGCTCCTCCTGTCCAACACTATTATCCTCAGCAGCCTCTTCCACCTGTACAGCCACCAGACAACACTAATACACCAGGTGTTTTAGAGATGGTTATTGCCTCATCATATGGCATCCCCAAGCCCAAACTGACCGTTTTTGCCTCCGGGAAGGAAAGTGACTTCCTGATGCTTAAAAAGGGCCTGGACAGTGTTCTTGGGCCCCACAGACACTTAAGTGAAGACTACAAGTACCAAGTCCTTCTTGACCACCTCAGATTCCCTGCTGCACTCCAAATAGCCAAGCGGTTCATCCACAGTGCAACGCCATACACTACTGCCATGCAAGCTCTCATGCAAAGATATGGTCAGCCTAGACAGCTTGTGCAGGGAGAACTCAATGCCATCCTGAACGCTCCACCTGTCAAGGCCGGAGACTATCAAGGTATTGAAGATTTTGCAGCATCAGTTGGAACGCTAGTGGGCATGTTAAGCACAATGCAAGGTCCCTCCTCTTCAGAACTGATGTGTGGTTCTAATGTTGACACACTACTCACTAAGCTGCCTCCCAACTTCAGAGATGCCTTCGCAGATTACTGCTTCAACAGGGGAATCATCCAGAGTGGCAGTGACAGGACATATGCCCTTCCAGATCTGGCAGACTGGCTCGAGAGGAAAGTCCAGACGCTGCAGGTATCCCGTCGGATAAGTGCATGTCCCCCAGAACCCACACATGCTGACAGTCGCGAGCGCAGAACTGTGAAGCAGCCAAGAGTGAAATCTGCCACTATTCTACTCGGCAACCACCAGGGGGCACAGCAACATAATCCAGCTCCTGCATCCAGCACCCCACTACAGTCATCCAAGCGTGACAGGTTTAAGCCCTATTGCCCTTACTGTAGTAACCAAGAACACTACCTCAACGCCTGTAGCGACTTTGCCAAGCTCACCAACAATACAAAGGCTGGCTGGATAAAGGAGAAGAAAAGATGCTGGAGGTGTGGGAGAGGACATCCACCTGACAACTGCACGTTGAAGAAGCCCTGTTCAACTTGTGGAGAACAACACCTCACTGTGCTCCATGATGTAGCTCAAACAGAGACTGTTCTGACCGTGAGTACCTCCCCCTGCATGATTTACATGGACCAAATCAGCCATTCAGGCAGAGTGATGCTGAAGGTCGTCCCAGTACGCCTGTACAATGGGAAGAGAACACTCAATACTTACGCTGTTCTAGACGACGGATCTGAAAGGACAATCATACTACCAGCTGCTGTGCGTCACCTGGGTCTCAAGGGGAATGAAGAAACCCTGTCTCTAAGAACAATCAGACAGGACAAGGTGCAGTTAAAGGGAGCTACAGTTTCATTCAAAATGTCACCCATGATGAAGAAAGGTGTGAAACATGACATTCAACATGCTTTCACAGCAGCAGACCTGAATCTGGCTGAACAATCATGTGCAGCGGACAGCCTGAAACAAAACTACCAGCACCTGAGAGACATTCCATTGCACTCCTACAGTAAAGTCAAGCCTATGCTACTCATCGGTTCCGACAACCCTCACCTGATAACACCAGTATCCCCAGTGCGGTCTGGCCCAATCGGTGGACCTGTGGCTGTGTGCACGGCTCTGGGATGGGCTGTGCAGGGACCTGCCACCTTCCTACATCAGTCATCAGGTGAGAACAGCTGTCTTCATTCTACATTCCTCTCTCCTTCAGAAGAGCTACACCAACATGTTGAAAGGCTCTGGAAGCTTGACACATTGCCGTTCAGAAACAGCAAGGAAGTGACCCGCTCTAGTGAAGATAAAGCAGCTATGGAACAACTGGAGCAGAAGACTATCAGAGTCACAGTCGACGGTGTGTCCCGCTATGCTACTCCATTGTTGCATAAACCAAATGCACCCACACTCCATGCTCCACCCACAGCTGCGATGGCTCTCCTCAGAGCAACAGAGCGACGCCTTACTTCCAACCCTGAACAAGCTGCAGTGTACAATGAAGAGATACACAAGCTGGAGAGAGCTGGATATGCTGTCAGGATCAATGCTGACGAGGTGAGCAGTTCAAAGGAATCTTGGTTCCTCCCTCACCATCTTGTTTATCATAACGGTAAAGCCAGAGTTGTCTTTAACTGCTCCTTCAACTATCAACAAGCCTGCCTCAACAACAACCTGCTTCCTGGCCCTACCTTGAGTGCACCACTGCTCGGTGTGCTACTGAGGTTCAGAGAACATGCTGTGGCCATCAGCGGAGATATTCGTGGCATGTTTCACCAAGTCAGGCTCCTCCCTGAAGACCAGCCACTCCTCCGCTTCCTGTGGCGTGATGGTGAAAGAGAACGCAGCCCTGATGTCTACGAGTGGCGTGTTTTGCCATTTGGGACTACCTGCAGCCCCTGCTGCGCCACCTATGCTTTGCAGCATCATGTGCAAGAACACAGTGAGGGCAATGAAGAAGTGGTCCAGTCTGTGCTGCAATCATTTTATGTGGATAATTGTCTTCAGTCTATTCAGTCTCAGGATCAAGCCAGACAGCTCATTGACAAGATGAGAGATCTCCTTGCCAGTGGAGGCTTCGATATGAGACAGTGGTCCAGCAACATTCCTGAGGTAATCGCCCATCTGCCTCCCGAAGCCAAATCAGCAGCATGTGAGCTGTGGCTGACTGCAAATAAGACTGACCCCCAGGAGTCAACACTTGGCCTCCTGTGGCGCTGCAGACCTGACACACTCGGCTACAAACACCGAACCATCCCAGTGACTGAACCGACCATGAGATATGTATATCGGGTCTTAGCCAGCCAATACGACCCTCTGGGCTACATCATACCATATACAACTCGTGCCAAAGTCCTGGTTCAAGCCCTGTGGAGGAAGGAGAGAGGATGGGATGAGCCCATAGTGGATAGTCTCCTCCCCATATGGCAAGCGTGGGAGTGCGAGCTCCCACAGCTGCAACACATCACACTGCCACGCTGTTACACCACCAATGTTCCTGCTGACACACCAGTCGAACTACACATCTACTGCGATGCCTCCGAGAAAGCCTACGGTGCTGTAGCATACATGAGAATTGAAGACAGTGAAGAAAAGGTGCAGGTGACATTTGTGATGGCAAAATCTCGTGTTGCGCCGAAGAAACAACTTTCTATACCCCGCCTGGAGCTGTGTGCGGCTCTGTCAGGTGCACAACTAGCCAAGGTCCTGCACACAGAGCTGACTCTGCCAGTAAAGAAAACAACACTGTGGACAGATTCCACGACTGTCCTGCACTGGATCCAGGCTGAATCTCAGCAGTACAAGGTGTTTGTGGGGACCCGCATAGCAGAGATTCAGGAGCTGGTCGGAGTAGACAACTGGAGATATGTTCCATCAGCAGAGAATCCCGCTGACGATATCACCCGGGGGAAATTTCTGGCAGATCTAGCAAAGCCCAATCGATGGACATGTGGTCCAGCTTTCCTCCACCAGCCTCCAGCCGAGTGGCCAGTTAATCCTGCTGTAAGTTCCACATCTACTCCAGCTGAAGAAACCCGTGACATCACTTTTTGTGGTAACATCACTGTAAACAGTCCTCCTGTCCCAGACGTAACGCAGGTGACATCATGGTCCGACATAGTAGACTCCACATTCCAGGCCCAGCACGGTTGCTGTCGGCTGCTCGTCCCATGACTGCAGCCGACAGAGTTAACACAGAAGTTGCCATTTTAAAGAGAGCACAACAGGAGAGTTTCCCGGCAGAGTTCACAGCCCTGCAAGCAGGTAAACCTCTCAGCTCCAATAGCCGCTTGCTGTCTCTATCCCCTGTTTACGACCGAGATGTGGAGCTGATAAGGGTTGGAGGGCGACTTCGAAAGGCAGAGAAGCTAGAAGAGGATGCCATTCATCCTATCATTCTGTCACCAAATCACCACGTCACAAAGTTGCTGATTAAGGACTATGACGACCGGTTGCTGCATGCAGGCCCTGACCGTGTATTCGCAGAGATAAGAAGGACATACTGGATCGTACGAGGACGTCAAGCTGTGAAGAAACATCAGCATGGCTGCACAGAGTGCCGCAAATGGCGCAGCAAGCCTGTCATTCCTCCGATGGCTGACCTGCCAGCTGCACGGTTGCGCATCAACCAACCGCCATACTGGTCTACTGGAGTAGATTGTTTTGGCCCGTACACCATTAAAATAGGCCGCAGACACGAGAAAAGGTGGGGAATTATCTTTAAATGCCTCACCACTCGGTGTGTCCACCTGGATCTTCTGTGCAGCATGGACACTGACTCCTTTTTACTCGCCTTACGACGCTTTGTTGCAAGAAGAGGGAAGCCGTTCGAAATTCTTTGTGACAGAGGCACCAATTTCCGGGGAGGCGACAGAGAACTGCAAGAAGCCTTCGCCTCACTTGAGCCAGCATTACAGAACCAACTTGCTGAGCAGAGCATTCATTTCAGATTCAATCCGCCACTGGCACCACATTTCGGCGGTGCTTGGGAGAGAGAAATCAAATCTGTTAAAACTTCTCTGCAAGTTGTACTGAAAGACCAAGTGCTCTCAGAGGAAGTCCTCATGACAGTGCTTATAGAAGTTGAGGGGATTCTTAACTCTAAGCCCCTGTGCTATGCTACATCAGACGTTGCAGATCCCGACCCCATAACGCCAAATCTCCTGCTCATGGGGCGGCGGGATTCATCATTACCACAAGTTGTGTACCACAACAGTGACCTGCTTGGACGTCGCCGCTGGAAACACAGCCAGATGCTGGCAGATCACTTCTGGCTCCAGTTCACCAAGAACTATCTCCCCAACCTTCAACATCGTCGGAAGTGGTATAGATCTACTGTGGACCTCACACCAGATCAGGTGGTCATGATCATCGACCCACAGCTGCCCAGAGCACTGTGGCCGGTTGGACGAGTCACCAAAGTGATCCCCAGTGACGACGGTCGGATACGCGCAGCTGAGGTAGACATAAAAGGATCTACATACACACGACCAGTGGCCAAACTCATCCCCCTGCCAGGCATGCCAGAGGACTGAGACTGATCATATAGCACAGCAGAGACCTTTGTGGTACTACAAATTCACCAAGTGAATTCGGGGGCGGCTGTGCAAACTTCCCTGCTCTGCCGTGCGTGTGACGTCACCATCACATCCGGAAGGACCCGATTAGTCCTGGATTTACACGTGAACAATATAGCCTGACTGCAGCAGTGTTACCTGTTGGTCGCTGAGCACATTCGTAACGGTGTAAACCGAACCGGGCCGGACCCGTCATTACTGTTATAAGTGTCGGTTGTGCGTGAGTACAATGTAAGTGTGCATTGACTGTTTAACATTATCATGCCATTTCTAATGTGTGCGCCGTGGTTGCTAGCAGGCCGCCATGTTGTAGAGTTTGTTCTCACTCACAGAGTTTTTATGTTAGATATATATTTCCACAGACCTATTTATATGTCCATTTAAGTTACATATGTGTTACATAACATACAATACTGTTGGGATTGAGTGTCTATGATCGTGGATGGGTTTTATATCGGACAATATCTGCTTTATTTACTTTCTGTTGTAATGATGTGGTCTGAAGCGCCCCTGTGTGGCCGTTCTATAGTATTACTGATTATCGTCACTAGATTCATTATTCACTGCATTCTGCATGTAGTACTGTGTGCTTGTTTAATTGTTTATTCAAGTCAGTGACATATTTCTTTATTATTGTTTATTTATTTCCATATTTAGGAAACCACAACTAACACAAATGGTGTGTCCTGTTCCGATCTGTGTGGATCAATAAATAAGATTTAAAGAAACCTCTGGAGTAGCTGCAGTTTTTCTAGCAGAAGACTAAGGCCAGACTGTGTACGCCAGCATCCAAAATATATTCTACACATACAGTCTATACATTATACTCTTATCCAACTCCAAGCTCTAGATGTGGCACCCTCATCCAAGATGATGCCTCGTCAAACCATGAAACATGCACAGATAGAACTTCTCATGCAATACTCATTTAACAGAAGTTACTGGATGTTCGTGAAGGCATAGCCGTAATGTCACCTCCTCGTTAGTATAGTGGTGAGTATCCCCGCCTGTCACGCGGGAGACCGGGGTTCAATTCCCCGACGGGGAGTGTAATACTCTTTTAAACTCACTCGTTTATTTTGCATACTTGATATTTGGGATCACTTTGAATCACTTTCTGAAGGAAGAGGAATTGCTGTGCTTGTTAACAGCAGATGGTGTGGTCCTGGTCTTGGACATGTCACTTGTAGAAAGGTTCTCTGTGGGTTCCTGTCCACGTTGCTGCCACACTACAAAAACAACACCCCAATCCATTCAAAGATATCTCTGAAGATTTCTACCACACCGCTATCTGCTGCATCTCAGCTTTCTAAATGTTTGTCAGCCGATTTATATTAAAAAATTTAATCTACTTCTTACAACAACATTGCTAGAGTAATATTTAATACTGCAGCATTATAATAAAAAAGGTTATATTGGCATTGAACTTATTGGCTCAAAGTATAAAGGTATGACAGTTATTTCTTGCATAATCTATATTCCTTTGGCTTAAAATGCGATCTGTGTTGCTAAAGACACGATACAAGCATACCATCTAAATGAAGTAAATAAAAAGCTAGAAGTTAACAATTTTTATGGTAGTCCTTAATAAGTATCACACACACACACACAGACTGACCAATATGCAAAACATTTTCTCTTGCCACCTACCAGTGGAATGTGTTGTGTGCTTGGACAGAGCAGGTACACTGGAGTCTAAACAGGTGGATCCTTCCTGTTTCAGTATCAATTAAAACAGGAAATTACTTTTTCTTATAGAATTTACAGCTTTAATATATTCCTAAACCAGCTCATATCTACCTGTGGAGTGACCAGCGCCTCTAGTAGGTACACCCTGGTGTCACAACAGGACCTGAAGATAACCTCACATGGAAACTGCCCCGCTGAGTCAGCCTGGAACTGCAGTGGAACGTCCACACAGCCACAATCTTATCGAACATGCGGAGGAGTTTTAAAGAGGGCAAGCACAATCAAACCAGAAATGTTAATACATTGACATGCTGTTAAAGTAATAAATATCATGTGTGCATGAGTGGAATTATTACAAGTATTTTAATGGTTCAGCAGCCATCTTATCAAGGTGAAATTCTTACCTCAATCGGCCTTTAATGGGACTACAATTTAAAAAATAAATAAATAAATAAAAAAAAACCTGCCCAATAACATTTTTTTTCCCCAACAAAATAATATCTGATTAATGGGCCAGATATAATGTTTCAGATATACATTTCATTAATTCAGTCTGGAAGAGATCATTAACACTCATTTTACTTAACACTTGAGTATGTTGAGATCTGAATATTTCCAAAACCCAGATAACCTACTGTTCAGTACTGTACTCGATTCAAGCGTTCTTTATAGACAAAGAACAGTAGCAGCTCTGCTAGGGTGCAGTTCACATTAAACATCCTTTGTGGATATTGTGTAATTTATCTGTGCTGGGGTCTGTCTTTTTGTTCTTTTATTACCTGCAGCATTCTCCCACTGTATGGTCGTGTCTTCTTTTACAGGTATTGTAACAGTACTGGGTAGAGTGAAGTATTGTGGCAAAGAAACCTCCACATTGTATTCTATTCCATTACTCTGGTAAACACTCCTCAACAGCTGGGACAAACATGAGGGAAGACAAAAGAAGGACGGACAGCATGTAAAAACTGGAAAATTTGCCATTAGTAAAAACTGCAACATACGTGTGGAATCATGCCGTCTGCCTGCCAACTGACCTCCTGTTGGACAGGCAAAAGTTTTTGAGTGTATAAATGTGTACCGGCAGTCTGAGGAACTTCTGTGCAGCTGTGGCTGCCCTCACAGTGCTGCTGTGCAAAGTGTGTGTCAGCATCCGCCTCCTCAGTTCATCAGTGTTCATGGGGTTCTGACCCCAGACGGCCAGAGCTTGCTCCCATTGCATATTAATCCGGGGTACTTGTAGCATCTCCTCACACACTTCCCCCACCTTGCAGTGAAGACTCACCATTGATATACTGATATCACTGTCTATTTGTAAAAAATAAAATAAATTACTTATTTGATTTGCTGTGCGGTGTAAATATGTTATATAAACACACACACACACACACCTTTAGGCAACAAACGCAACAAGAATAGTACAAAATATGGCCCACTAGAAAATATACTCAGTTTAAGACTTTCCCATTTTTTGCAATGGAACAGTTTGGAAAAGATAACTAATAACTGATTATTAAAAAAAAATATATGTTTATCTTCTGTAATATAGAAAGATGCATCCTATTAGGTTAGTATAAGTGCAGTTACTGTAATTAACATCTGGTTTGACTCTGTGCTATGATGTTAAAATGCTTACCTAAGTTCTTGGGAATAGAAACTGTGTTACAGGACCGTGCAGACAGAGGGGAAGGAAGCGGTAACTGTGATGTGGCCTTCACCATATACACCATATCTCCCACCTAATGGGACACGTGTATACAGACAAACATGATTGTATATCACTCAAAACGTACGTAAAAAATGACTTAAAGTGATAGTTTGGAGTAGATTCACCCTAGGGTTATTTGAAC
The DNA here is from genome assembly GCF_027942865.1 of Odontesthes bonariensis. Classification (NCBI taxonomy): domain Eukaryota; kingdom Metazoa; phylum Chordata; class Actinopteri; order Atheriniformes; family Atherinopsidae; genus Odontesthes; species Odontesthes bonariensis. The sequence goes on along the minus strand of NC_134516.1, from coordinate 16,137,508 downwards.
CGTGACATCCAGCCAAGTAGCCCACCTGAAGTTTTTTCGAAATTGGCTGAACATCAGCTGAGTTACTGAGTTATCCCGAATAGCTTCGTACAAGGGTTAATGGATCCTGGCAGTATCTCCAAAATTACCACACTAAAAATCACATGCCATGACACCAAACTTCTACAGTAGTACAAATATGGTCTGTACTCACAAAACGATGCATTTGGAAGTTTGTACATAGTCCAGGAGTTTATTATTATCAACACAAGCCTGATAGCTTCTCTGCTGCATCGACGTCACTTCCTTGATCTGGGAGCTTCAAAGTAAGATGAGGGTTGATCTACTACTGTAGACAAAGTATATGCTATATTCTACATGATTTTTTATGTTGTAGAGTTGTGAATTTATTTTATCAATGGAGAAATTGAGCAGCCTTGCTTTGTTGTCTACAGTAGTAGATCAACCCTGATCTTACTTTGAAGCTCCCAGATCAAGGAAGTGACGTCCACGCAGCTTTAGCAGCAGAGAAGCTATCAGGCTTGTGTTGATAATAATAAACTCTTGGAGTATTTTCAAACTTCCAAATGCATCGCTTTGTGAGTACAGACCATATTTGTACTACTGTAGAAGTTTGGTGTCATGGCATGTGATTTTAGTGTGGTAATTTTGGAGATACTGCCAGGGTCCGTTAGCGCTTGTACTAAGCTATTCGGGATAACTCAGTAACTCAGCTGATGTTCAGCCAAGATCGAAAAAACTTCGGGTGGGCTACTTGGCTGGATGTCACGGTTCAAATGACCCCAGGTTGAATCTACTCCAGACTATCACTTTAAGTCAGTTCTTAAATACTAGGTAGGATAGATGTAAAGTGACCTGGATGAGATTGTGTTTCACAAAGATTTAATCAATCCTACTTTAGGTTTATATCCAGTGGGGATTTGCTGTCTGCCAAAAGTATAGCTGAACACAAAAACACTGACCTGTGGGCAAACCAGCAGCACAGAGCAGTATTTGGTGCCTGGGAAGAACGGCAGGTAGAGGATGCTCACACTGTCTGCTTGGCCTGACTTTAGACAAACACTCCTTGTTGCACTCTGAAACTCCCTGTCGTCACCATCTGGGTAGAGCAGAAAATGTATAAAGACAACAAGAAGACATGAGTAAGGGCACAGCACTGCATTCCAGTGTGGTCCGATTAAACGGCCTGGTCAAACTCAAACCACAGTTCAACTCAACTGTGCATGTAACCATGCTCCTTGTTTCACCTGTGATATTCTCTCGAGTGATCGTTTTACAAGCAAAACATTTACTGTAATTAACAAAGAAAGTACGACTACATGTGAACACAAAAAAATAAATAAACCTATGTAATCATAAACATGTGCAGCCAAAAGAAGAATCCAATTAAGATAACAGTAATTATATATAGCAATTATCATAGCAAGAAGTACAGTTATTTCCTACTTACTTTCCACCTGAGTCCCAATAATTAAGTCTGATGTCATCTCCTGTACACTGACAAGGGGGAGAAAAGAAAAATGTGGATTTTGTGCATCTTACCGCTTTGAACCAGTCTCTTAGAATCTCCTTAACACAGGCTTGCGTGTTTTTTAAAAGGCAAGTAATTAATTTTGTTTTTTCCCCCCCCCCCCTTCTACTTTTCGTTAGCCACCATATGACCCTTTTGTAGCAAAACTATAGATCACAAATGCAGTGCAGTCAGTACTCAAAGAACCAGCGTGACATTTTGGGAGATGTGCTACCTACTTCAGCAGCACACAGATATACACAACTTAATCTGTCTGTTTAATATGCAACTTCAACGAGCAGCAGGTTAGTGTGTAGCGTAGACAGAACAGGGATTCACTTCAAATTAACCGTAGCTGTCTAACATCAAAAAAATCTGACTTCCAATACCCCTTGAGCTCAGTTTTGCACTTTGCTGTACTTCAAAAAGTGATTTGTTCTATTCCATTGCTATGATTTGCTCCTTCCAAAACTGCCCAAGATTTACTTTAAAAAAAAAAAAAAAAAAAAAGTCATTTCATTTGGGGAATCATGACCACAGCCCCCCCAACTGTCTTAGAGCTTTATGTTACATAATCAGACACAAGTTGCCACTGCAGAATTAGAACTGTCATATTATTAATCTGACTTGTGTGTAATATAATGGCTGTTGTGAGCAGTACTCATATTACTTACTGCTGGACGAGACTTTCTTTTCTTGTTTCAGGCTCCAGTGGGTTGCAGGTAGACTCCACCAACACAACCCTAAACACACAGTCAGGCATACATAATCACATTTCAACAGTGTTCATCATCTACTTTCCCTCCTCCAAATTGTGTTTAAAAAAAAAAAAAAAAACTAAATTCATTTTTTGTATAAAAACCTGTTGAGTATTTTACAAGTGGCAATCTAAAAGATTCAATCTAAGAGCTATAATGTAAGGTAACAACACAGAACATATAACGGTGCAAGTGATGTGTTCACAAAATCTGCTGACAGACTAGTTTGAAAAACATTTCTGTAGAACTTTTTGCTCAGTACAATTCATTCAAATAATGATAAAATAAATTAACTGTAGGAATCATTGAGGAGACTAATCAGTCATCTATACTCTAAGGACCCAAATTACCCCAAACCGATGTAGAAAAGGTAACAATTGTTGAAAATAAAGCTCTTCCCATTTAGGTGTCTGTTATGTATTAATGTCCATCCTTTACCTACCTGAAATTAGCTTCTTTGCTGAGAGTGTTAATTAGTGGCACTGTGATCACTTTTGGCTGGTAACATGGAGAACTGCACCTGACCATATTCTAAGTAGAGAGTGTAAAGCAGACAGTATGTTATACAGTCTTATCAGCTGTAGGGCTGGATGATGAAAAGGAAAAAAAAAAAAAATCTCTTTATTGATCAATCTCCATCTCAATCACGATAGAGAATTTTATTATGTTGTCAATAAGCATGCATAACTTACTTTTTAGCTATATTCATTTTTATTTACATTACACATCACTACATAATCAAAATGTTGCCTTCATATTTCCTGTCTCACTCACATGAATGTCCCATCAGCTGCTAGGCTGCTGCACTCAGTCTAAAGAGCAGTTAAGTTTGTTGTACTTGGTAAAATTACCTCAGTATTTCTATATACCCATTTTTGGAAGGCAGCTGCAATAGAGTGGGCTCCTGAAGTCTGTTTTTTGCCAAGTACTTTCTTAATAACATTATTCAAAATAATCAAATGTTGCAACAGAAGTGTTCAGGTATAACAGTTTAACTAAGGAAGCCTCAATTCCACACATATTGATTTAGTATGTCTGTGCATACATTTTACTCAGAAAGAGATGGTTTGCAAACTTTAAGCAAATCAATATGCAAAGTTTGTACAACATAACACAACAGTGGCGCAGTAGGTGTGCCTTGTAGTACATTGTACTCACTGCTGGTGTAATGTGACTGACATGAGTCCTTAGATTGAAGGCAAGAGTGGTGCAGCGAAGGCCAAAATCAGAGCAGGAAATGAGCAAAAGAACTGCCTCCATAGGTCGCAGGAAGAGGCAGTTGTACTGGACAGCCAATTCAGAGTTTGACCTGTAAAAAACAGCATCATCAAGATATATTGTTATTATTCAGCTTCCAGAGGCAAAAGTAGGGCAAACCTTTTACATTTAAATATGAATAAGGAGAATTGGGAGTCATGGAATTAATTCAGGCCACATGCCTATAGTGACTATTTAGGCAGTTTGTTATTTAAGTATTTGGTTCACATGATGCTATTATCTAGTTTATTATTTAAAAACACTTGACAAATGTACAAATGTTTATGTTCTCATTGAAGACCTACTTTGGGGGAATTGTGACCAGAAATCCATTAGGGAGGGAGAAGAAATGGGCATCCTCTCCTAAAACGAGTACCTGGTATTTGATAGGCTTCGAGGTCGGGTTTTTCAAAAGCACCTGCAGTTCACACAGAAATAAACCCGTTTTTAATGCTGAAAGCAGACAAATGCTCCTGACAGAAAACAATACCATAATGAACTCTGTTTTGTTTGGCACCAAAAAAGGCACCTATTTTGTTAAGTTTTTAAACTGATGTTTCTTGATAATCCTTGTTTGTTTGCGCGTCTGCGTGAAGTCCCGGTAACAGTGTTTTATGTCTGCATGTGTGACAGTAACAGTCCAGGTTATTATTCAAACCATTTTGAATCTCCCGACGCTCATTCCTTAGATTTTACCTGCTTGCTGAAAGTGCCATGTAGGCTTCCTGATAGAGTAATGGTGCGTGAGGGTAGGAACTGAGGCAGCATCTCATACAGGTGAACACACAGAATCAACATCTGCACAGGATTAGGATCCGACAGGTCTGTGGGCTAAACACATCATGCACATTCAGTTACAGGAATATTGTGCCTTGTTTTTTTTTTTTGCCATCATCACCACCTTTCCTATGTGGCATTTACCTGCACGTTTATGTTGAGACAAAGTAAAGTTAAAGCCCGAGCCACAATAATATTGTTGTGGAGGATCTGCTCCAGGGTGTTAGTTGTGGTGTACATCCTTTGGAAGTGGCTCTTCTAGAAAGGTAAACAATAGCAAAACAGTTGCATTCCTTGTGTCCTTCATGAAGCTTGATGTCTGGGTTTTCCAACCCTTTCAAGCATCCCTTTACAAACCGATTTGAAAACATTAATTTGGGGCAAGCGCTCTCTCCCTCAGTCTCACTTCTACAACAAAAAAACAAGACGATTATGGACACGGAGACGCACATACAAACACACCAGATAAGGGCAGTATGCAGCAAGCAGAGCAGCTAGCACCAGTCCATCTGTTAAGTCCATATCAAAGTTCACTATCCAGCGAGCTGGTGGGACGCCATCTGTAAATCATTTCAACACAGTAGTTACCTACTTATTAACCAGAAACATTTATGAATATGTACCACATGGTTGCCGGGGCTGACAGTTTCTCTTCAAAACAAGTGTTAAAAAAAATAAAAAAATTCCAAATGTATAGATGACCACAGAAAATAAATGCAGAAAAATAAAAAAAACATTTCAACAAAATATTGATCTCAAAGATTGATGGACTTGTATACCACAGGGTGCATAACCACACAGAGGCTCGACATCTTTTTCCATTTGTCCCAGTTTTACCACATTGAGAGCATTACAGTCCAATGCACATACTGCATTTACATTGTACACTTTCAGTTACTGAATTTCTGCAGTCTTCTACAGAATAGCCCATCATAAACCAAGCATTAATATACATGCATTTATAGTGTGTGATTTCTTATTTTTATGTGTCAGCTTGAAAAAACAAAAACAACAACTTTTTACATCTTCAAAAATGTGGATTTTGTGCATCTTACCTCTGCCCCACACAGTCTTCCTCATGCTCTGGTAGTGCATTTGAAGCCATGAGAGCACTTTCAGCTCCCAGGATGAATAGATGTTACTAGCCAGAGACTGTGTACATTCAAGAAAAAGTTCATCTGTGTTTTTGTGGTTCAAAGCTGTGTTCAGGCCTTTCCATGACACCCGACACAACACCAGAACCTGTGAATGTGAAAAGGAAAACTCAACCCTGGGATTTAGTAAGTTGATGCTAATTTTGCTTAATTTCATTTAATTTTTAAATTTTTTATTTATTTATTTATTTTTCCAAGCTTCCTGAGACAAAAATATTGTTAAGATTCTTTTTAAGTGGTTAGGAATGAAACTCAAACTTTGATTGTGAATAAATAACCATTAGTTCAACAATTACTGCTAGTCGGGGAGAGAAATACAAAGGCAGGTAAAACAAAATGTGCAAGAAAGTAACAGAGGGAAATCGGGGCATAGCCTATACAACAATAGATTTAACAAGACAAACTGAAAGTAGACAAAAGATTTTTACCTTGTATATTTGTAGAAGCACATCAGTCCAGGACCGTTTGCTAAGAGACTCGTAATCAAAACTCTTGTGGTCTAGGCCATGTTTTATATCATTCAACTGAGAAAACACAAGTAGAACAATATATAAATAAAAATAAATCTAGAGTACATGCAATTTCATGGTGAGGGTGTAAACTGTAGGTTACCTGCAGGGAGCACCAGTGTTTAAACTCCAGAACATCCAACAAATACTCTGGTCTGATGTGACTAAGGCAGGCTCCCTGGACCCTGAGCACATGATTTCAGTGGACAGGGGAAAATGAAATTGTGAGATTGCGGGCTTCATGAATTTGATAAAGAAATGTAGGCTTTTCATTTAAAGAGGATCCACTACATATATATTCTTGCCACTGTATTCAGAAGGACATAAACACTAAAAAGCCACAAAACTGCACCATACAAAGTTTGACTACAGTAAAACTATGGCAACACATTTTGTCACTTAGTTCATTATCAGTGCTCATAATTGTTTGTAGAATATTTACATGTTTGTCCTATGAAAACTCATCCTGTTGTCTGCAAAAGGAGACATTTAAATTAAGCAGTTTTAATCTCATTACTACGCGCATACTAGCCTCGTCCCCACTTTCACTGATGGAAAAACATTTCTAAGACTGATCCGACATGAAAACAATCTCATGTTCTCCTAAATAGTAAAACTGTTTGTTCATGTTTTGTGATTTATAATGACTTTGATATTGTACCGTTTGTTGACTTTCTGAGCACTATATGGTCAGCGCAGTTAACTCTGCTTAAGAGTTTGGCTCTGCCAGGGGGGAAAACAAAAACAAAAACAGGGCTTTCTGCACTGCCATGTTCCTCCAGACACATGACCAATATGTCAAAATTCTTAAACATCTACACAAGTTGCATGACTGAAAAGGGTCAAAAGGTTTTGTGTCTGTTCTCATGAAGGAAAAGTTCACCTGAGAAAAGTAAGCATGGCCTCATACTGTTGAAGCAGCTGATCAGTGCGCTGGCCTAGATCACTGGAAAAGGTTTGACAGAGGCTAATACCGGGAATCCGTTTACCAGTCAAATGATGAAGCATGTCCACGACAGACCTACAATACATACAAAAACAGTGTTGAGGGTCACAGAGCCGAATCCATGCATCTAGCCAGCATTATTTGTCCACTCGTATGAAATGGGAACCTTTCCTGTTTTTTGAGATCTATTTCTAGGAGAAACATTATACAATGCAATGGGTGGCCACTGATTAAATATACAGTACTAAGCTATATTGATGTAATTGTGACAAATGTTAGCTTTCACTACTTTGCAGCATAAAAATGTATCATTTGAAACGCATTAAGACATGAATGACAAAAATACCATTTGGCTAAGCTTTGTACTGATAATATGCCAACCAATGCGTACACTTACCTTGTATCTTTATTTTGACTGACTCCATAAATCCCTCCTTTGAACTGGTTTGTTTGAATTTTTGACACAACTCTGAATGGAGAGAGGGATTTACATTATAAAAAAAAGTACTGTGAAGTAAAGAAAAAAAGAAAAAGGAAGCTTTTCCCCACCTTCTGAGTGTGTGTGGTATAGTGATAGGATGTGGTCCACTTGGCCAACCAAAGAGGCTAAACCACCTCTCCACAGCCAATAATACATTCTGATAATATTGTCCTTCCTCTGTGTTGGCAACAGGGAATTTTGGGATGCTGAGATTGCTCGAGAGCCCTCTGTTAGGAGAGGCATACGTGTCCCTGCTGGCCTGTTCACTCACACTGTCGCTGTCTGGAAAGGAATCTGAAGAAGCCATCTACATTTACTATAAAACATCCACAACCATGCGAGTGAAACATATTTAATTTTCTAACCTGAGTTTTTGTTTGTTGAGCTGTTGTGATCAAATGAAGATGATGATGTCAGGCCGGATGCGGGACTTGGTGTGCAATAGCACTGTAGAACTGCCTCTACAGCTGTGGCCCCTGATGAAATATTGAAAACCAACATAGAGAAAAGTGTTTAAATTATAATACTTGGATTTCTTTTAAATTTTTTCAGCAGGTGTTTTACTTCAGAGTTATTCAGCTCCACATCAAGTCATGCGTTTTATACAAGTTCAACAGTACCCGTTTTGAGAACTACCCGTTGATCAGAGTGGTGCAGTGCCATGTAGGGCCAGACTGTTAGCAGACAGTTGTCAGCAATAGCACACAACTTAACCCTGAATCTGAAGAAGAAAAGCAAAGTCAAAGAGACAGACAAAAAGTTTAGATGGACTTTCTCAACTTAAATGTATGAATTCCTCTGCATGCTGTGTACATGTACAACAACAGATAAGTGCAATACAACATGTTGCCTAAGAAGTGGACCCTACAAGTGAGAAAGCAAGGTGAGGAAGAAGAAGAAAATTAGAAACGAGTAACTGAATTTCTTAGTTTTAGTGCGACAGCCTTCACAGTTGATTTAGCCTTTATTTGAGGGTAATACATGAGAAGGGAAACCATGGTAAGGGCCCCAAAGAAAGACAATGCTAAAAAAAAAAAAAAAAAAAAGAAGAGTTAACTCAAGAAATATGAAGGGAAAAAAAGGATTAATTAACTAATTATTAGCAAAGTGTTATTCAGTAACCTACATACGTGTTCAAATTACAGCTTGTGACTTATAAACATTATCTACTACCAAAAGCAAATATCCTCCTCTTTAACTTGGCACATTCAAGATTAATATTAAGCCTCTTGCAACTATTTGTCACAGTGTAATGTAGCAGTTACAGATTGAGTTAAAAATGAAAGCTTAGTTCTTGATGGAAACTACACTTAAATGCATTCGATTTTATTTCATTTGAATTCAATGTCACCTGTTGTTCATGTGGTCAGCAAAGGTGATAGTTGTCCACATGGAAAGAGGAACATCAGAGCAGAATGACACAGTGCAGACCAGAGAAGTGACTTTGGCTTCCTGAAAAAAAAAAAAAAAAGGCTTTCAAAGGACAAAACAAATATTTATATCTACAGTATCTATAACATTTGATACAAAACAGTTTTCATCATCCACCCACAAAGTGGTTTTATATTCTGACCTTTTGACAAGTAAAAATAACTCTTTTTTTCCCCTCGTTTTGTTATTTCTGTTTTTGTCAATATGAGGGGTTTATTGTCCCGACAATAGAACTATACCTCATTGTGATCCTGGGCACGAACAGTGTTACCCTCAGGAAAGGTGACAGAGACAGGTTGTATCTTCGTCCCATCCTCCATTTCCATATCATCGACTTCAGCTAATACCGTTGTTCCACTACAAGAACAAGTTGGTAGACTGTAGAATATCTCACATAAATAAAACACTTTGTATTTGACTGTGTGGAAATCTGAAACTCCCCCAAAGTAGATGTTCAGATAAATACACGCTTTTATGATGAAAACTGAACAGGAAATACCACCAAGTAGAAGTTTCCTTACAACACTTTTAAAGTATCATTTCCAGCTAAAATCCCCAAAGGTCACTCTGCCTTTCTCATCACAGAGGATTTTAAGACGTAACTTTCATAAGTTTAATCTTCAATTGTTTCTATTTTGGTTGTGGTTTGAACATTTAAATTTTGACAATAAAAATGGTATTCAGAAGCTGCATCAGTCAGCCCAGACCTTCAAGCGTTGCATCTACGCAGCATGCCAACAATAAAGTATTGTATATGTAAACCTATTTGGCAATAAAACTTTCTGATTCTGGAGTTCGTTGATGTAAGTTTCTTACCCACTGAATGCCTCAGCACAACAAGTCCTCAGACATCTGAGGCTACGTGCCCACGACAACGGTAACGACAGATAAACACAGAACATTTCGACAGATGTGCTTTTCTTGCACACGGCGACGGCGTTTTTAGGAGTTCAAAACGGAGAAAACACAAACGCCCTCCAGAGTGGAGATCTTGAAAACGATCCAACCTCTCGTCGCCGTAGGAACAGTTCAAAACGCAGAAGTGCGTTTTTTTTGCACACGTTAAGTGGGTAGTTCTCCATGAACGACTCCCATATCTCACTATATTTATTTTGGACACTCTCCCAATCCACATTATCCACTGCCTTCCTGGCTTTGTAGTTCAGTGTCGTGTTCAGGAGCAACTGGACCTCATCATCTGTCCAAACAAAGTTTGAAGGCGTACTGTTGTTGCTGCCGCGCTTCGCCATTTTCTTCCAACTGACGCGGAGGAAGTAGCCACAAAACAGGCATTTCTCATATTTATTAATATATAACAATATAACTCATAACAATACCAAAGGTATTGTTGCTACTGCCACCTACGTCCGGGGCGTGCATACTACATTGGCAAACTGCGAGTTTTATACGTTTTCCCTGTTCCCATGGGTAGACAGATATCCACCCCAAGCGCTCGTGAGAACGCAGATAAATTGTGGAGGAAAAAAACGGACATCTGCGTTTATGCTTCGTGGGCACGTACCCTCAGTGTACCTACTCTCCTCCTCTAGCTGCGCTACAGGATTTGAACAACTATTAGTAATAGATTTTTGTGGAACTGTATTCTAAACTCAATTTCCATAAAGAGATTAATCTGTAGACGTTTTTTTCTACTCGTTTGCCTGGAGTTCACAGATTTCTGAAAAGAGTTTCAGAATCATATTTCACTTCACCCCAGTCCACCTTATTTTTATTTACAGGAGCCTTCTTAACCCTAAGAGAGCACCTGGCTATTACTTACCTTCTTAATTTATATTCAAGCAGTAAAGGTGATTTTTTTTTTCTTAAAAGGTTTCATTTCAAAACATTGGTTTTTATCATATTGCATTTTTAGGGGTCTAAACATGCCCCAGAACTAGAGTTGCCAACTCCCTGAAAAATAAATAAGAGACACCTCATTAGAAGGGCCGGCCGACCCGATTGCCTTCACCTTTCCTGGCCTGGTGAATTTTTTAGCCCTTTTTTTGTGTGAGTGAAAGGATTTTTTAACTATTTAACTCGAACCTGAATTGAATTAGATGCATATTTTTTGAGTGACATGAACACATGTGAAACAAATTATTATCCAGCAATTCACTTTAATACAAAATACCAAAATTAACTGAATAAAATAAGTATCTTTCTTAAAGGAGAAGTTAATTTTTTTTTTTTAAACCTGGTCCTTATTTCTGGCATAAAATACGTTCATAAAAATCACCGATAACAGTTTGGTGAAAGTCGGCGTCCTTCGGAAGATATTTAGATCCCTGGAGATCCGTTTATATCCATTTATTATCTGTCTTTATTTCACCGATACTTTACGACCAATGAATGAATGAACGCGTACTTTTGCGCTGTTAGCTCAGAGCTGCTGTGTTGTTGTTATTTTGTAGCAGAGTGGTGCAAAAAGTCTACATTAAGTGGTTTCAGAGAGTTACATGGTTCTGTAAAAGCATTCATAAAACAATACAGCAATGTACTGATATTAGAAAACGTACTTTGTACTTTTGAATACTTAAGTATTTTTAAAAGTAAGTTCTTCAGTATTTTAACTTGAGTAAAATTTTGAACTTGTAGTTGAGTAAGATTTGACCATGAGTATCAATACTTTAACTCAAGTACTGGAGTTGAGTACTTTGTCCACCACTGCTTAAAGCAGTGTCTGCTTACTGTCACCCATGCATGCTGCCTTGTTGTCTTCCGCCATCTTCTCCACAAGCAACAATACCTCCTCGACCAATGAACTGACAGCGTATTCTCGTGTGTGAATATGCTGTCAGCTCATTGGTCACAGAGCAGGACAGGGCCTGGGAAAAAGTTTACCGTATATTTTCATTCAAAGCCCCGTTATTAATTTCCATTGGCATGATACTGACTATTTTTAGACTCTCACAGTAATACGGGACAAAGTGCGTCCCTTTTCAGCTCAATACGGGACAGGTGCTGTTGTTTCTAAATACGGGACGATTCCGTTTTTCAAGGGACGGTTGGCAACCCTGCCCAGAACTCAGATGGAATATTGCAACAAGCTAGAAAAGTAGCGTTGTTACTGCTCAGCCAACAGAAAAGCTGATGGCTACGGCTGTGATCTTATAGCAACTGTTTGCATGCTATGATCCAAAAAAAACTAATGTCAGGTGTTCATTAAATGTAACACTTACCTGATTGATTGAATACGAGTGAAAACACAATGTGTGTGTAGAAACTAACCTGGGATATTCCATAACCAGCAAGGTGAGGCTGGTTTCTATTTTGCTTCTCAGGGGTACCGGTGTGAGGAGGATTTCACGAGGGTAGATGGTGATGCTTGGAAGCTCAAGGGTAATGGTGACTGAAAGCTTTCTATAGGGCTGTTGTCCTACATTTCCTTGTGTCCCATCCCCTCCTTTGTCTCCCAGATAAAGGGGGATGGACAGTTCCGTCACTTTTAAAGTTTCTGGGAGAAAAAAATAAATCTAAATATCTAAGCATGACCAGTTAGAGAGGACCAGATGTGGATTTATGTCAATTATATTTAGTTCACATTTGTGTTTTTGTAAGACAGAGAGAAATTCATAATCACTTGCTTGAACGTTTCCAATTATTTCCCACCTGTCCTTATAGCCTCAGCATGGACTGCAACCACCAAAAAGATGGACTGGCCAGGCCTCAAACTTCCAGATGATGGAGACACTGAAAACAATTCGTGTTCTCTTCTGCCTTGAGTTGGTACTGTTGCTGCACTGCAGTCAAACCACCAATACACGTCCTCTTCTATGACACCAAGCCAGCAAACACTCTCTTTAGGCTCTGCTTTCAGCTCAACTTTCTGCTAAAGAAAAGTGGGAACATAACAAACACAGATAAAAGTAGGAAAATAATAATGTCATGAGGTCTGTCATAAGATGATACCAAATATAAAGTGGGATTGAATCAAATACAGAAAGTCATGTGAAAAAGAAAGCAAACACTCCCGCTCTCATTTGTACAATTTTATATATCAAGACAAAATTTAGCAAAGATAATTTGGTCCTTACCAAGTCTTGAATTATGTAAAAATCAACAACAATACATGACGAATTACTCTGGCTCATTATGTATTTAGCCACAATTTGGCTTAGTTTTTCCAGTGTTTCAAAATTAAATAAATATAAGCTCCTTCCGAAGGAATGAAGAGCATGAGTAGTGGCCAGGTGCTGCTAATATAATGCACTTGATTACTTGATCATCAACAAGTGTGACCACCTGTTCTGAGGCTGTTCCCTAAATACCTAGTGAGGACCAGATAATTTTATGTCCTGAGAAATAAAACCAGCGAATTGAAAGAGGGTTTTCTTTCTTTTTCATATTACTGTAAATAGGAGAAGACAAAATCTTGCCAGAAAACTGAGGGAAAATAGAAAAGAAATAACAAATGATAATTTGATGTCGAAAGGCAAAAAAGAAAGCTTATAAATCTGTTGACACAATACCTTAGTATATTTGTCTGATCGGGACTCTACGTGAAACTGTAGTTGAGAGGGGGACATTTCCAATGGGGCACACAGGGCTAAAAACATATACATACAGCAAAGGAAAGAAGCGCATATTTAATGGCATGACTCTAGTTTAAAAAGAGAGATGTGTGATAGCAAGGACACAATATTTCTCATTAACACAAACACAAATGACCCGACCTGTTGCTTGTATCCACGGTGACTGTTGGGCTGCCATAGTGGCAGAATAACAAAGTGGTTTGATGTGCTTCGGTGATGACACAGTGGAAGAGACGGATGGAGTGAGAGCAAGAGACGAAGAAGCGGGCCATTTCACTCCGTTGACCATCAGTGGCAGGTAAAAGTCATAGCTGGCCACCTACAGTAGGACACTTTCTTAAATCTCTTTCTACTTTTTTTCCCCAAGATGACACTTTTATAAGCATTTTAAAGCCACGATTTAAATCTATAACCATCTGCCAAGCCCTGCTCCGCTCCGCTCAGTGCTGCTGCAACGCGTGGCGCTTTCCATTCTCATGTGGCACTTGAATAGGCTGCTCAAGGTGCTATAATGGTGACTTATAGTTTATCCATCTTTTTTTCTTTTTATTGCCTTTTGTAAATATATAGCTGCTCAACATAATGGCCCATTGTGCACCCTCTATGAAACACTGTAATAAAACAATAAAGTATGTTAAGTCAGAGGTTTCTAACTGGTCAAAGATCATATCAGGAGGTCATTTCTGCAAAAAAAAATTATTTTGGGATAATTAAACAATTCAATTCAGTTAATAATTAACTGAAGCTACTTAACTTGGCTTTCTAGAGGCAAAGTGAAAAAATTTGTAAAGGTATACCTTAATATACACTTGATAATGTGATGAGTCTGAGTAAAGCTACACATCCCAAAAATTAAGTCAGCCAACATCTCACCTGGGTGGGGGAGAAGACAAGTGAGCATTTCTTCGTCTGGCATCCCTGGACTTCTAGAACACTTAGATCTTGTTCCCTCTCTGCTTGTGAAATGCACACAAACAATCATAAAATAACTTGTGGACAAATCTCTATTTCAATTGCTAAAGAGTTTTTATGTATTATTTCTAATCCTCTTTTCTTCATCGTTTCATCAACATAATCTCATACTGTGTTAAAATATTCACAGTCCCTTTCAATTCTACGGTTTTACGTATCAAAAATCACCTGGTTATTTTCAAGTCTTCAAATTAGGTAAGTACAATCTCCAAAAATCAACAACACGTAGCATGATACACTGTGTTATTGTTTATTCTAAACAAATAGAACCAGGTTTAGCAAGAATACTTCAAGTAATGTTTACTTTACAACATCGTTTCAACAGGTTTGCAGATATCTATTTAAGCAGGGCTCACTTAAGGTCTCACCACAGCGATTCAGTTTGGTTCGTCTGAACTTAACTCGTACAATGTTTTTTAATTTTGGCTTAGATTTAGCTAAATAATGACAGTTTTTTTTATTATTATTATTATTATTTATCATGTCCTGATACATTAAACCTTAGAGCTACCAAAGGGACTTTTTACTTTTTCATGAACAACTTAGAGCCTACAGTGCAAATGCGTACTTGCTGAAGGCTGAGGAAGCTGGATGGAGAAGTCTTTATATTCTGACAGATCGAAGGAGACTTGGGCAGCAGCGGACGAGTGGTTTGTCAGAGTAAATGGAATAGCCCGTTGAGAACCAGTGTGTAACCCCCCGAACTGTAAATGAGACTGAAAAAAAAAAAGAGTAGATGAGAAACTAATAACAGTCAACGTTAAAACACGACTAACATTCTCAGCATATGTGAGAGAGTGAAACTGAATTAATTTTGTTGGGCCATTCTCAGCTTTGACTATGTCATGCATTCAATGAGGCCGTGTTTCCAAAAACTTATGCAATGTCCCAACCCTTATTTTTGTCAAGTAGCTTAAAACTTGTATTGATGATGGGAGAGATGGATTTTTTCTCCAACACATCCCATCATTGGGGTTCAGGTTTGGACTTGGAGGAGGCCGATCTATCTGTGGAAATGATGTCTTATGTTCCCTGAGCCACTCTTTGATCATTTGAGCCCAATGAATCCTAGCATTGTCATCTTGAAATATGTCCATGCTATCAGGGTAGAAAAACAAGTGTTGACACTGTCTCAACAGGCCTGTACAGTAGGTACTAAGCCCTCCTCTGATGGAAGTAGCCATCACTCTGGAACAGGGCAAATCTGAACTCATCAGAACACATAACCGTTTTTCATTGTTCCAAACTTCATGCTCGTTTACAAATTGAAGCTTAGCACCAATAACACGAGTTCTCTTTTTTAAAGTGAGCGTGAAAATGCTCTTACTTTCACTATTAAACCTTGCCATGCATTCCACTATAGATTCTCCTTGGTTTGATTTGCCCAAATGTTTAAGTGAGCTTTACTTGTGGCCTTTTCTTTGTGAAATCATCACAAATCATCACTTTTCAATCAGTCACAACTAAGGATATAAATATGATGAAATCATTTTGTCCTGCCTGAGGTTAAATAAAGTATGCCTTCACTAAGTTGATAAAGGTTTAAGATTTGAATGCCCTAAATGAAAGTTATTTTATACTCTAAATCTATTAACAATGAGAGGAAGTCATTCTGAATAAACAAATAAGTTGCTACATAATTCTTTTCTAATGCTATCTTTTTTTTCTTCCCTTTTCGACATGTTTATTGCTGAAGTTCTTCATTTCTGGGGAAATTCGTAGTGTGTTTATAAACTTAATGACATCACACTCTTACCACACTGATGTCAATATTTGGAGGCTCCACTGATCCACCCACTCTGAGCTCAATGGACTTCATGTTCCTCAGAGCTATCTGCAACACACATACAAAGATAATTCACACACAAAGAGGACCATGATAAAAGGAAAATAAAGAGTCCGGTCTTTCTATCCCACCTTGACCCTGGTGTCAAATTTGATGACAGAGTCTGGGTTGAATTGGATGTTAAGCATAACCTGCCCTTTGCTTGGCACCACACCCTCAGATGGACTCACTACCATGCCTGGCAGAGGTAACACATCTACAACCTGCCAAAAAGAGACCGTGTCAGTGCTTCTCTATAAAAAGCTGCATCACCAGTCTTGTTGGGTTCGACCTGAGCTGCATGCACAATAATGGAATGGCAAAAAACACGGGTTTTAATTTGGCATATGCTCTGCTTCTTGGTGGAATTCCACAGATCCCATCATTAAATAAATACATAACAGTGTATATAACATAACAACTATGCTCATTACTGCATGTGCTATTTAACATATCTCGTAAGAACCCAATGAAACCACGTGTTAAAGAAGCTTTAAAATGTAGGAGAGCAAAATGTTCGACCTATTAATCGGCAAAAACAAGAATTTAATTTTGTGTCTATGTGTGACCACCTGAAAATAGGCATGGTCCTGTCCAGTGTTGTGTAAGACTGCAGTCCTGACGGAGGGTATGTTGAGAGAAACGGATGAAAACATGATACGTTTCTCAGACAGCTGGATAGTAGTGGATCCAACCTGAAAGGAGGACCGCAACAAATACAAAACTGTTATGGATAAATTTTTTCTGTAATTAGTGCATAACCACTTTCTCTTATTCTGGCTTATGGGAGAATGGCCACTCGTGTTGTGGCCACAAACCGACCTGTTGACTTGAATCGCTAAGAAAACTGTGCACAAAAAGAGGATCAATACCAACTGATCATATCTAAACAGAAGATGTGGGGAATTAAAGTGTTCAAATATGTGAACGAAACTGCCAGTTAAGTACTTTTTTTTATTAGTTTGGTGTGTAGTAATGGGAGCTTGGTTTGCTGTGAGTTCTAATGTAAGCTCTCAGACTAGCTACAATATGCTCTCTCATACAGTAAAACATGCTTCAGGGACCACTGAGTGTAATTTATAAACAAATTTCTATTAGCATAGTAACAAAAAGCTCTACCACCTATCTTAAAAGATGAAGACTTTGCATCAGAGAAGGGAGGAGTAGAATGAATCAGTTCAAAATCAATCACTTGAAATTAATATCATTTCAAGTATTATTCACTTGATTTCATTTTAATTTAATTTCACTCCCTAAAAAAAGTTGTATTTTGAGTAGGGCTGGGCAAGTTAACTCGTTAGTGTCGCGTTAACTCGTTAATTATTTAACGCCGATTAATATTTTATTGCGCATTAACTCAGGTTTTATTATCTATTTTATTTTTGTAAACGTCTGTTGCGCACAGGCTTTTATTTTGTAAAAGTCTGTTGCTGTCTGCTGCGGAACCGGAAAAGAAAGTAATCGGTGGATCCACCAAACATGGAGAAGGGTACGGAACTTTTATTTGAACATTTTCATTTTAAAGTTCTTCCAGACGGCGGAGTCGACAGAACCAAAGTCACCTGTAAACATTACCAAGTTGAATTGTCTTCTCAGCGTAGTAGTTCCAGTCTAAAATATCACTTAAAGGCAAAACACACAACTGATAGCAGCAAGTCATTCAAGGAAACAGACAGTGGAGCAAGGCTTCTACATAAAAACTACATAAAGATGCTGATGTAAAAAGTGTGTTTGCACAACAAATGTTATGGCACTTTCATTCATATGGCAGCACATTTAAAATAAAACTAAATGCTAAAAGCTATGCACTACTTTTGAATTCATTTTTGGATTTTGACTACATAAAGGAAATCAAACAGGCATAGAAAGAAATCTTCCTTATTCAAGGGGACAAACCTTGGCAACACAATGCAAGCGTTGTGTGATGCCCTCACGTACACAGAGGTCAAAGTCTCCTTCTGATTGGGAAGAGAAAGAGGGATGCCACACCACCTCACAGTCTAACTCCTTGTATGGCTCCACTGCCCCTGTACAGAAGGAGTGTAGATGTTTATGATTAGCACTAATCCAACCATGAAGATCTGTTCAATCATATTCAATCAAAATTTAATTAACTTCTACCTATATAGCTCAAATTCACAACAAATGTCATCTCAAGGCCCTTACTATAGTTCAAATGAAGCCAACAATTCATTGTAATCAAATTAATCCAATATTTTCAAATGATTTCAAATCCAAATTTGTCTAATCTATATAACGGCAATTAAAAAAAAATGTTGCCAAGCTAAGAAAAACCAACAGATTACATTGAAATTTCTCTTTGATTCAATCCACCATCTTGAGCATGCACGACGCACGAACAGGTGGAGAGGTTAACTCCCTTGTCACGAACAAAACATCATAAATAATCCAATTTTCAAAAGCACTTTGAATTGTTTGTACATGAAATGTGCTATATAGATAAATTTGATTTGATTTGATTTGATAAATAACAACATTATGTAGAGGAAGAAGGAGCAAAGAATCATAGTAAAAATCTAGGGTTTCCAGTTTCACCCAGGGAAGATAAAATTGAGCTGCATTTATTGCACCTGTAGCTGGTCGAACAGAGAACAAGATGCCATTATCTGTGACAACTGGTTGCCATGTGAATTCCACAGGATGGCTGCACTGGTTTTGAAGGGTAACTGAGTTCCTGTATTCTGATCCAGCAAACATAGCGGAGGTGGGGTGGAGCACCAGCAGGTTGGTAGATAGCTCCAGAGCCAAGGGGACAACTTGCGCCTGGACCAATATCTGACCAGGGTGCTTCTGGTTTACAGAGTAAGACAAGGATCTGCAGAAAGAATATACGTTTACTTAATCTGAAGAGTAATCGTTAATTTGAATGTAAAAAATGCATATCAAACAGCATCTTGCACTAACCTGTAGAAGGGGCCTAGCTTGTAGCTCTGAAATGTCAGGAATGCAGACTTATGAGAGCAAGGAGGAAGGATGTATGAGAGGGGTGAGGAGCCCTGCAGCTCAGGGCAGTCTGCCTCCAGCTGCACCCAGATGTTGACTGACAGATGATTGACAAGCTTCAGTGTTTGAACGCACACCCGCTGCACACAGACAGCGCCAAAGTCCACAAACGATGGACCTGTTGAGGAAGGAGTGAGTTATCTACCCGGTATTTCAGGGTAAAAAACATTGACAGTTATTGACATAACTATTGTTTCACAGTGTTTTACACAAGTCATTTTCTGGACATTTCCTTCCAGATAGATATTACAAGGGAGCTAGGCGAAACTTCTGCATGAAGTCTGCAAAGAATGATGCAGCCGTTTGTGTCCTCACATACTAACCCTCTGTAGCACTTCTGGAAAGGTCCAGGGCTGTAGTGCATGTTAAAATGGTGTTAACAGTCACTGTTGGTTCATGATAGATTCTTTTAAGGCATTGCATAATCTCTCCTGAAACAGTAATAACGACTAGTAATTAATACCTGTTTTAATTCTCTATTCTACAAAAATAATATCCCATTTTTGTGATTAATTAAAGTTAAATTCAGTGAAATTACATTTAATTGAATTATTGCATAGATAGAAAAAAAGTACAAATGACATATATGAATTCCAAGGTGATTTATTTTGATTAGAGCAAAATCAAAACCCAATCTTAGCTTAAAAAAGGCCTACCTATGTCAACTTGATAGAGCTCCTGAGCAGTCAGAGTCCTGTTACAGTCTGCCACCTCCTGGGCGGTGGAAGGAACTGCATTCATTACCTGTGAATCCTTCAAAGAACATATGAAAACAGAAATACAGTGTAAAAACGTTTGCCTTAAAGTTCCCATTAAAGTGGAAAATATAAGTGCCAAAGTTTTTAAATTAAGCAAAAGATTATTTCTCTGGACCACCTTTGATCCCGTTTGACTGCTGTTATTCTGGGTAATGGAAGTTTGGGGTCGGCTGCTTTTGGTTCCTGAGAAACCACTGCTGTAGTTAAACTTTGTCTCTGAGTTCCTACACCTCTCCCGGTCGCTGATGTGGAGACGAGGGGGAACAAGCCCATGAGATGGAACGATCCCTATGTCCACATCATCTTCCACACTTTCTTGTTGTCTAAAAAAAAAACAAAATCAACACATGCCAAACTTCAGTATGCTGAAACCTTTCATTTGCATCCAAAAATGGTCAGCAGATGGTTCGATGATGAACTGACAAACTGTCCAGAGTTTGAAATCCCTCTTGCACAAGACTGAGATAAGAAAATAATTATATTTGCCTTCAGATCATATACAGTATGATAAAATAAGAACCTCTCCTTAATCCTCTGGAGTCGTGTTTGTCTGAGCTGTTGAATGAAGTCTGCATAAATCTGCCGATGTTGCCGTTTCAGTTCTTCCTCTTCCTCTGTGAAAGCATAGTTGGAGTCCACATACCGATAGCGAGGTACATCGGTAAAGATGGTCCTGAACATTATGGAAATACATAAGAGGGAAATGACAGACTGTGCTTTCCGCAAATCCATCAGCAAAACTCAAGTTGACCAATCATCATTCAATAAGGGACATATCATGATACATTATTTAATTATTATCATTATTTAATTTCCATTTTTGCATAGTCATTGAAACAACTTATAATAACTTGAAGGCCAGTAGGTTGAAAGATCCCTAATCCAATCCAATAAGCTTTAACAATGTTCACCAGAAATAAGCTTTTTTTGCAGCTTGTAACGTGTACATGTCACAAAAATCAAACTGCATTTTTATTCACCACGTTTTTATCTACCACAATACATTCAAAATCCCATCCTACAGTCCATATCATTCTGTCATGAGGAGGGATTTCAGAATTGTCTTTAACACACATAATTTGAATTGAACTTTAAGGGGATCTGCACTAAAGGCTCGTGTATACTTCGCAGCAGTGTGTCGCAGTGAGCTTGTCGCAGACACGACGCAGTTATTTTTGATTTATGCCTTGAAGCGCTGTCTGCGCTATGTTAATCCCACGCCACAACGCAAGAGGGACAATCACGAACAAGCTAGGATTGTGGGTGTTACGGTTACGGAGGTCATTCAACAACAATGGCGACTGGACGAATGCGCACTTTGATTGAGATTGCAGCTGATCGATCTAGAAATAGAAGAAATACTGCTACTACTGGAGCTGGCAGAGAGGCGAAAGAATCGTCACGGTTAGCACGGTTAGCGTCAGCCGGTTAGCAAACCGGAAATACGCATAGTGTAGAGCGGATGTAGAGTTGACCAATCAGAGGCCTCCTTTCTCTCCTCCCTGCGGCGATGTCTGCGGCACTGTCTGCGGTGAGTTACAATTTTGAGGAGGTGCACCAGAGTGTCTGCGTAGTGTCTGCGTAGTGTCTGCGTTAACTGCGACACACACGCAGACGACCTGGTTTCCGAGTATAAATCAGGCTTAAGCCTGTGAAACTGTGCTTCAATACCTATACTCTCTCTGGGATGAATTTGGCCGGATGCTGGAGGCTCTGTCATTAGGAAGAGCTAAGAACTCCTCTCCCCCTGGATTCTGGTTCCTCAATCTGCGATGCTTGTGCAGTTGTGTTTTATCAGCACTGAGCACGGCAGCACGGAGCACTCCAGAGTAACGAGCCAATTCACTACACCGAACATGAGGTCGTAAAACAATTGGACTCCTTATTGCTGCAGTGATGTATGAAACAAAGCTTATTAGTACAAGACAGGCACATACGGCAAAACAAACAAATCAAGCTCAACAGCACAAGCGCACATACTTCTTGTAATTAAAATAATCAAAAATCCACACAGATGAATAATATATTTATTTATATTTCTGTAACCAGCTGTTCAGCCTCTAAGTTATATTTTCAACAACTTTTCATTTCCATACTCACCAGAATTGGCTAAAAGTGTGGGGTGTTTCGTCTCACTATGGCAGATGGCAAATAAATGCAGAGTGATTGTGTGGAAGCTGCAAACCACAAGTTCTGTTTTGTCCTCAGTGTTGTTGGCATCTCTCCGCGGAACAACATAACCTATAACATCTATCTTCTGACGCATCCGGAAGCTCCCTTGCTGACCCGCACTAAATGTCAAAACTACATCCTTGGGATCACAAAAGAAAAAGAAATATCCATCATTACAACTGTATGATTTTAAAAAGAACCACCTGAAGACATCACCAATCTCACCTGACATTGCCCAGGGGCGATGGTGGCTGCAGAGGGCTCAGAGGTGAAGTGGGCCATTTTGCGGAAGCGGAAGCTGACAGGAAGTTGAGGGCAGAGGTTCTGGAGCAGACACATAAGATCCACACGTTGGCCTGTGGCACAGCTGAGGAAGTCAAATCTATGAGAGGGACTGGCCACCAAAGACACAGGGAGGCCGGAGCCTGTCACTGCCACCTCCACACTGCTGTTGGCTAAAGAGATAAAGAGAAGTCAAATTGCCACTTGAACCATTCATTAATCATACAATAATTATGTTACTAATATTACCAAGTTATATTTTTTTGTTACAATGCTAGCTCAAATCAGTCCTCTACATGCATTAGTATCACTTCATGTGAAATTGTGTGTGTGCTGTGAGTACCATCACGGTGAGTAAAGCCATGTTTGCTCCCCACAGTGTCAAACAAAAGGAAAAGACAGTAGTCCTGTCGGTTCGCAGTGTCACCATGAGACGTCCTGTCAGGACAGAAAGACGTTTAAATTCCTGACATGCCCCTTTAATCTTCACCAGCTCCTCGTTAGTATAGTGGTGAGTATCCCCGCCTGTCACGCGGGAGACCGGGGTTCGATTCCCCGACGGGGAGTAAATTCTTTTTTTCCCCTCACTCTGATGTTGATGCTACTTGAAATGTCTTTGTAATTTCAACAACACACACATCTATTTGAAATTTCAATTTCTTAAGTCTTAAGTATAACAATGTATACAATAGTCAATTACTGGGTACTTTCTTGACATGAAATTCTAAGGTATACCTTTGCTGACTTCAATGTTTTTCAACCCACTGATAGACAATATACCTCTTGCAGATTGGGCTGAAGCGTATTTCCACGGTTGTTTTGTCATATGGACCCAGTTGACCTTGTTTAGGCACACAAACAAAGACCTGAGAGATGTCATGGGTGGCTTGGCTGTACTTCTTCATTCTCCCCAGTAGGGCTGCATCTGTGCTCTTCTGGAGGTCAGCTCCCTGCACAATTATCACATTCAAAGCCTCAAGCTTTTTTTTTTGGGAGGGGGAGGGGGTCTATTTCCGTCTGTTTCTAAAAAGCTGTGCAGATGAGGAGTGACCCCTTTGTTTACATGAGAAATTACTCACCACCTCAGACCCAGCAGCATTATTCTGGATAAAGCATACCCAGTCACATGCCTGGGGTGCGTTGTTTTTTAGTACCACTTTCTCCACACCGGATGTCCCAAAGTAAACAGGTCCAAACCACAGACAGGAAAGTGGAGTTCCCTGTAAACAACATTTTTGCAGAAATGTTCAAAAGCAATCTTCTACATGAAGTCTACTAAGATGGAGAATCTTTAAACTGTTAAAATTATCAACGTGAATATCATTTGATCTACCTTTAGGTCAGCAACCTCAAGACACTGCTCCACCACCTCAGCCCTGACACTAAGAACTGCAGCAGAGCGATTCTGAAGCCTCACCCTCAGACAGAGACAAAGTTACATAATAACAACTGTTATTCTGAAACTTTTAAATCAGTGAATAGTTAAAGTTTCCATACAATTTTAAATGTTACAATAACAGTGATTTCAAATGTGCAATAATAAACCAAAAACACTTAAAACATTGTCATATATTTGTCTGTGACAAAATATTAACTATAAAGTAACTATAGAGATGATATACATTTTTTAATATTTCAGAGTACTTTTAGGACCTTTCAGTCAGTGTCAAATTACTAAAATCCATTCTAGCCTCACAGCAATGTTGAATAGCTATTACAAAGTGTAACATACAGAACCTTCTCCTCAATTTGACTTGGTCTGTCTGTGCGCAGTTCCACATTCAGCCACTGGGTGGTGCCAGCGGCAACGACTCCACTGGACGGTGAGAGGCTGAGTGAGGAGTCTCCACCACAATACTCAACTTGGAAGACGCCTTCAATGATAATATGCACGCACGCACACACACACACACACGCACACGCACACACACACACACACACACACACACACACACACACACACACACACACACACACACACACACACAAACACACACATAAATGCAAACAAATGTTCTGGATAGATTGACTGAGAGAAAATGTCCCTAATGCAATCATATTAAAGGACCATTACCTTTCATCAATTTATGCAAAGCTGTGTAAACTTGAATTAAGAAAAAGAGAATAATGCAATTAAGAAAATCTAAATACCAGTTCATATCAAGAGAAGAGAAGTTACGCTCAATAGAAGAAATATATCGCATTGTAATTACATAATTTTTCCACTTATAAAAGCGCACAAATGTCTCCCCCAGAGAGAAACTCTGCTTTATAAGTTCATACTTTCTACACACCAGCACGACTGACTTACTGACACATCTTGTTGCACACTTTTATTTTCCTATAGTTTTGTTAGTTTCAAATATTTTTTCCTCCAACATTTGCATTACTTCTCATTACTGATGGTTTCAGCCAGTTGCGACTCAGCTATTAATCATGGAATCGAAATTAAACATGAAAAATATGTTGTGCCGATGTAAGTGGGGAATATGAAGTGTCACCTGTCCGTGAAAGATTGCTTAATTTATTACCTGGCGCTGATCCTTGGTTGGTTATAGGATGGTGTTTGCTGATCACTTGACTGTTGGCGACGATACAGCCAAAGTCTAGGAAAGAGTCCATTATGAGAGAGCAAGCCCTGGGAAACCTGAAGCAAAAAATCCCCAACAGGAGGAGATGCAGGTTTGAAGGCCATACAGGTAGAATTACATTATTATAACAGATGTCAAGTAAGCTCACCCCAGCACTGGGATTTGCATGGTCTCCACGTCATCTATATGAACCTGAATATAGTCTCTGACCTCCTCTTCGACGACTGGAGTGAACTCCAGCAGGCCACATATTCTTAAACCCGAAGCCACTGACACATCTCTGCTGGATGTAATGAACTTGAACAACTGAAAAAAAAAGGCTTGGTTGTTAGGAGTGGACATGATTTTGTCTGTGGTGGTCAAATCATGACAATGGTGGTCTTTAACTGTAGTCTTTTCAGCAGTCTTATCAGCACTTAAAGGGGAACTCCGGGGCATTTGAAGCGTGTTTCCATTGCTAGAGGTTGTCAAATACTGCTAGTAGGACACAGAGAGGTCCAGATCTGTGCTCCCTCTGTGGAGATTGCTCTGTCCGCACAGCGTGTCATGCGAGGCTAATACGTGGTGGCTAAGGGGCAAGCGCTAACCCTTCCACGTAAAACAACAACTTACACACTCCAGAAACGTCACACCACTTTATAAGCCATCCGACAATAAAGTCACAAGCCTTCCCATCAAAACCATATGCATGGTTCTCACATTACTGGCATGGGGACGTTACAAAACAACTTTATAAACAGCATATAACTCACCGGCTGGTTGTAGGCTCGCGCATGTGAAAGCCCAAAAGAGTCGATGGACGATACTCCCATATACTAAACAATTATATTCTCTAGAAAAACTGCGTTCAAGTATTTAAAACATTACAACAATATTACTGGGCATGTATTGTTGTAACGTTTTAAATACTTGAACGCAGTTTTTCTAGAGAATATAATTGTTTTGTATATGAGATTATTCTCCATCGACTCTTTTGGGCTTTCACATGCGCGAGCCTACAACCAGCCGGTGAGTTATATGCTGTTTATAAAGTTGTTTTGTAACGTCCCCATGCCAGTAATGTGAGAACCATGCATATGGTTTTGATGGTAAGGCTTGTGACTTTATTGTCGGATGGGTTATAAAGTGGTGTGACGTTTCTGCAGTGTGCAAGTTGTTGTTTTACGTGGAAGGGTTAGCGCTTGCCCCTTAGCCACCACGTATTAGCCTCGCATGACATGCTGTGCGGACAGAGCGATCTCCACACAGGGAGCGCAGATACGCATCTCTCTGTGTCCTACTGGCAGTATTTGACAACCTCTAGCAATGGAAACACGCTTCAAATGCCCCGGAGTTCCGCTTTAATGAACAGAATAGTCAAGGCCTCGATTAAATGTCTAAAGACATTAGTTGAGAAAATTTAAATAAAACAGCAAACATTGAGAAACGCATTTTCAAAGCATGTTAAGACATGTCCTACGGCCAAAAAGCCAATATGTTTCGCTTTTGTATTTTATCATTTCTAAACCTAATTTGTGATTAGCTAATAGGAAACGTGGTCCCTGGTCAGTTCGGTAAATATGGCCCAGTATGTCTTATTATTTAAAAAATAGGGGGGGGGGGTTAATATGAAGAAATACGCAAACAAAACAAATTTACTATATACCCTGCCATTTAAGGCATAAAAACAAATTGTGCTTGCAATGCTGTGCACTGTGCCGTTAGAAAATGGTAAACGCTCATTTTTGCTGTCGTGTTGGCTAGTTAGCATTTGACAATAGGCAATTTAGCTAAACTTTAATTTCTGTCGTAACGTCTTCCACCTTTTTTCGACAATTAAAAATATTTCAAAACACCTTGTATTACATTACCTTTCGCGTAGGCTTCTCAATTCTTATTTTCCTCGTGTTTTTTCCAACATTTGTTATCGTGACAGCTGTTTTGTAAACCTCCCCAACTTTCACATCCTTGAACTCAACAGACGGTGGATCAACTCGAACACAACTTTGAGCCATGATGTGGGTTTATAATTTAAACTGACATACAGTTGTCAAACCTTACAGTGGTAACTTTTTTTTTTACTCGCATAACCGTGCAAATAAAGTATCATGTCACGCATTTGTTGACTCGCATACCGTTACAGTCAACTTTACCGTTGCTAGCCAGACACTCACGCTGATAACTCAGGTGGTTTCTTAGCGACGATTCCCGTGGCGGCGCCGGAGTATGGAGTAACAAGAGGGTCATAACTCACATAATTCACCTGCCGTTTAAAATGTCACGTGGTGTCATTTTTTATTACTCTATAGCTCTGCCTGGTACCATACTTTAAATGACTATGGAAGCCCGTTTCCGTCACTTAATAAAAATAAATTTAGAAATACTATCTCATAATTATGAGATACTAAGTCAAAATTATGAGATATTTTCACACAGCAGTTCAAGTAGCAGCTCTTTGGTGTGGGAAGATTGACACAGAAATGGATTGTGAGTACATTGAGGACTACTTTAAACGTGGCTTTACAACAAATTAAATACTTAATTTGCTTGCTGATTCGCATGGGATTGTACTAAGCAAACGCACCCTTGAAAGGATTTTAAGCAGGAAGCAACTCTGGCGGAGAAAGAACAAAACCGATGCTGCAAACATCTGGTCAGTGCCATGGCTACAGGTGGATGCACCAAAAATGTAGGTTGAAGCAGGAAACAGAAGCTGGCTATTACAACAAAAAGAACATAGTGTCTTTTTTATATTTATTTTTTCTCATTTTCATTGTTAGCAGCAGAAATAAGCTACAAAGAATAAATCTGAATCTTGACAGCATGTTAAAATTGTGATATATATATTTTAAATTGACCAACTTAAAAGATTTATTTATCTACATACCTCCCCTTTCTTAGTTTTATTGATAGATATTTCCTAAAATGTTGAAATACAATACGACTACATTTTAACTCAATTTGGTAATTAAATCCATTTAAACTTTTCTTATTAGCCAATGATACCAGTTATATTGCAGAAATAACAGCTGTGAATACTCTTCATTTTTGCATACACGATATTAAAAAAAGCACAATTGAGCAATCATCAATACAGTCGTCTTTTATTTTACAAAAACAGTGATGGAAAAAAAAAGATTATTATTATTTGTTTTAATATGTAATTTGTTCACTGAAACAAACAAGGTCTAAACTATTTCTATTGACAGAAATGAACATGTAATCAGAATGACACATCTGGTTTCTGAATTCAAACAAATTGACATTAAATCACAGAGTATTTCACAGAACAGGCCTTTAACATTCCCATATCTCATCATCATAGTTGTTAGCAGTGGATGTGATTGTGTCTGTGGTGGTCAAATCACGACAATGGTGGTCTTTAACTGTAGTCTCTTCAGCAGTCTTATCAGCACTTAATGAACACTCTACAACAGGATCATTGCATAATTTTGAGCACATTTGGTCACTCGGTGAATCTTGACATTGGCCGACAACAACTTTTGTTTCTAAACCGTCCATATTTGTAACTTCTGGCACTACTGTGCCACCCTTTTCTAAATGTACCTTCCCACCAACAGGAGTGGCCAACTGGGAAACATGGCTGACTTTAGTTGACGTTCCTTCCTGAACCTGTTTGTGCTCTGCAGTTGTGATAGCTGGTGTGCATTCGGCCTTTATCCTCTCTTGGTTCTGAGGTGTGCTCTCCAGCCCAAAGAAGTTGTTGCGGACAACGAAGCGTACACACTGCAGGAGGACATTCCTCTCATGGCGGATGTCTGGAGCCAATAACTACATGGGAAGAAAAAAAATAAACAAAAATGGAGAAGCTTACCAGAAACTGCTTGGAAATATTCAGGATCCTGACTGAAGGCTGAAAAAGTGCATAATCAGGACAGTAAGATCCAAATCCTGTAATTTTGCATGCAAAAGACTCCATACCATTTCAAGTAGGGTAGGGTGACGTATCTGTGATGCGTGTTGGTGTCTTCCTCCCCTGCCTCCTCTACCTCCTCTGCACCCTCTTTCTCTTCTGTTGTTCTGCATGTTAAGGCCAGCATCAGGACGCGGCACAGGGTGAGTCTTTGTGCCCTCTGTGGTGGTTTCCAACGACGTAAAGGGCCTACTATCCTGAGAGCATGGCCGTATTCTGTTTAGGATGGCCTGGTTTTCTTGGACCAGCTCTCTGGCTCTCTGAATGGGAGCAGCTACAATACAAGAAACATGAATAGTAACTCTTCTGAAAGAAATTAAAACCAAACCAAACTTTGACAGGGTTTTTCTTGCTTAATTATCTGAGAAATAACTTACATGTGTAATTTTAGTAGTACATGCGAACACAACGTGTCCAGACATCACACCGATTACAGATTAAAAGATTCTTCTGCTATGAGAGAGCCAAAGCAAATTCTACTAACACCGAGAGAAAATGTCTCAGGTTCAGATGGCTTCCATTTCAGTAACATGTGGTAGGCTGTCAATTAAACATACCGTATTCTAAAAACATCAACTCAGGAAAAACATGCTTTAAGATAGGTCATTGCATTTGTGACAGCTTGCATTAATTTGTTGACATGTCTCTGAAGATCTTGTACAAGATGAACTGCTGGAATGGACACAGGGATGGATTTCATGAGGCAAAGGGTTTCTCTTTTGAATCAAAGGAATATGTCAAGAAAACTTACACTTACTAAACTACAGGCAAAAATTATTTTGTGTATAGCATGTAGGGAAGGCAATCAGCTCACCGTCTGGTTCCTCATCATTTTCGCTCTCACTCATGGAGCCATAGTTGGCCAGGAGGGAGCCAAGAGCTGAGCTCATTTGTTTAGGGGGCACAACCAGGCCATCGGTGTTGGATTCATGAGCTGGGTCCTCTTTGTCAGAATCTGGCACCACATGACAGTTTGAGATTTTTTTTATTTTTTATTTTTTCCACATGTTACTAAAACATAATGAGACAGTTTTGATAATAAAAGTATGGTCGTCTGAACATTGTACCCCATCCCAAACCCATGATACACTCACCACGGTCACAGCTCGCCAGCACTCCCAGTGGATCACAGGCCCTGGAGAACTGGTTGTGGGGTTTAGTTGACTCTATAGCACCGTTCTCTGATGGGCTGCGACCCTGTGGGTGTCGCCCTCTGAACCCTCTGTTATTCCACCCACGACCACGACCACGACCTCGACCTCTGCCTCTGCCTCTCATTCGTCTTAAAACAAGTGACAAATTAGTGGTGCTGCATTTCTCTGCAGAAACAACCCCAGTATCACACGAGTGCAAAATACTTCTCGTTTGTGGTTGCAGCAAATGAGGGAAATACAAAAGCTGCATGGCAAAACACAGTAATTTATCCATCGCATTCACACATTTACCCAAACTCAGCCGTTTCTAGAACACCTCCCGTCTCCTCCCGCACCTCCATAACTTTTTTCTTCTTCTCCACATTTTGAAGCGTTGGATAGTTCCTGCAAATACAAATGAGGCTCCATTTGAGTACCAACAGTAACTATATGCTGCTGACTGAATGACATGGGCAAACTTTACTTATGGAAAACACTGAATGTACAAATGTCCTCATAGCACAATAACAATTTTTCAGCCATCGCAGTTTTGAAAACTCACTTGCGCCTCTCCTCTCTCCATTTAGCAATGTCGTTTGGTGTGTCCAGCTTGATTCTTTTGGCTCCTGGTGCATGGTTCTATGTTCAGGACACAGAAGACACATTTTACAAGGACAGTACTGCAAGTTAAAGTTACAGATACACAGTTAGTTGTTTCACTTACATTCTTCCAGTGTATGGCAACTAATTTTTCATGAGCCATGAAGCGACAGTCAGGCACAGAACACTGAGAATGACATTTAAATGAGGCAGTCAGTAAAATGTTAAGAATGATCATAAATAAATAGCATGAAATTAATCTAAATGTAATGAAAGAGGTAAATACCGTCACATGTTGAGAAACATGTTCATTGTACTTTTCTTGGTTTTTGAAGCCTCTGTCACAGGTGTCACAGAAATGGGAATACTCTGGTTCTTTCTTGTTTTTTGGCTGAGGGTCAAATGAAAATGAATTTACTACATTACTATACTTATTCTCAATACAAAGCTGATGTTAGACAAAAAAAAAAAAAAACACATCTCAGACTCGTCACCTTTCTTCCATGTTGGTTGGGGGGTCCATAGTTCTTTCTTCCACCTGTATGTCCACCTCGATACCATTCATGGCCAAAGTTTTCACCTGAGGACAAAGACGTGACAGAACAACACCCACATACATCAATATTCCTATGACCATCGAAGAGGAACACAGATTCAAAGCTTGTGTCACAAACTGCCAGTGTGAAACAGTTACACTGAGGGGTAAAGCATATTATGGGAAAGGTAAGATCTAGCAGATTTTAACATTTCTGGGGACTAACAAGTGGAATATCAAAGCTTCTGCTCTTCTGATTCCGATCATGCTATTGAGACCCCCAATAACAATAAATTACAGGGATATCTTATTACTTGGCCTTCTCCTGTAAAAATCACTTTTTGCTGTGCTTAAAGGCATGGTTGGTAATCCTGTTCAGAAACACATTTTGTAATACTGGGTGAAATGGTCCGTCTGTCCTGAGAGAAATCTATACAAGATGTAAAAAGGGACGAAAATAATCAGACCTCTGTGGCAGCTGCAGGACTGAGAAAAAGCTGACCAATCCGAGATCAGCGGGACTGATCTCGGATTGGAGCGCCTACAAAAACCAATCAGATGCCTCTGCTTTCTGCCTACGCCCCCCTCTGTCGGCTCCCTGCTCCGTGTGCGCATGCGGTTCTACCGGCTTTGGATGACGCACTGACGGAATGGGGAGGGGGGGGTGGAGCTTAGAGGAGGGGACACTTTCGAATCTTGCTAGCTCTCTAGGATTACCTACCATAGCTTTAAGAGCATATATTTGTGTCTAAAGTCAATACCAACTCTCGACATAATACTGACTGGTATTTTGTCTTGGGCCCTTCAGATTTGCATGGCAAACTTTAGTCACTTTACAACATGTTTCCTGTGAGGGTTGAACTCCGTCAGGGCTGCCCTTTGTCACCGATTCTGTTCATAATTTTTATGGACAGAATTTCTAGGCGCAGCCAGGGCATTGAGGGGGTCCGGTTTGGCGACCTCAGAATCGGGTCTCTGCTCTTTGCGGACGATTTGGTTCTGTTAGCGTCGTCGGGCCGTGACCTTCAGCTCTCACTGGAGCGGTTCGCAGCCGAGTGTGAAGCGGCTGGGATGAGAATCAGCACCTCCAAATCTGAGACCATGGTCTTCGCCGGAAAAGGGTGGAATGCCCTCTCCGGGTCGGTAATGAGATCCTTCCCCAAGTGGAGGAGTTCAAGTATCTCGGGGTCTCGTTCACGAGTGAGGGACGAATGGAACAGGAGATTGACAGGCGGATCGGTGCGGCGTCTGCAGTGATGCGGGCTCTGCACCGGCCCGTCGTGGTGAAGAAGGAGCTGAGCCAGAAGGAGAAGCTCTCGATTTACCGGTCAGTCTATGTTCCTACCCTCACCTATGGTCACGAGCTGTGGGTAGTGACCGAAAGAACGAGATCGCGAATACAAGCGGCCGAAATGAGTTTCCTCCGCAGGGTGTCTGGGCTCTCCCTTAGAGATAGGGTGAGAAGCTCGGACATTCGGGAGGGGCTCAAGAGTAGAACCGCTGCTCCTCCGCATCGAGAGGAGCTAGAGGAAGTGGCTCGGGCATCTGGTTAGGATGCCTCCTGGACGCCTCCCTGGTGAGGTGTTCCGGGCCCGTCCCACTGGGAGGAGACCCCGGGGAAGACCCAGGACACGATGGAGAGACTATGTTTCTCGGCTGGCCTGGGACCGTCTTGGGGTCCCCCCAGAAGAGCTGGAGGAAGTGGGCGGGGACAGGGACGTCTGGGTTTCTCTGCTCAAGCTGCTGCCCCGGAGAAGTGGAAGATGATGACTTTAGTCACTTTACAACGATATCTAGCCCATTTTTCTTATCTACGCCAACATTATATGAGGTTTCATTTTATGCAGTTCGAAAGCGGGAAGCTCAATTTTTTTTGTTTGTTTTTTTAATCCTTTGCTTTGCTATTAACATCAAATCTCATTACTGGTTACACTTTTATCTTAATAGAAAAAAATAATAAGATAATAATGTTACTTAAGTACTATTTGGTACACTGACAAGGAAATATGACTTTTAATTGGTGTTCTTCAACTTTTTAACAGTCTTAAGTTAGACGTCCCCATTAGTACAGCAGGTAATAGCCCTTACAAAAGGTGCTTTTGGACGCACCATTATAACGTGGACCAATGATGAATTACAATAGATCTTAAAAGAAGCAGACCCTGAGGATGAGAGGTGGAGTGGATCACTCCATCTCCTCAGATGATCCATTTGAAAAGAGGTTTAGTTCATTTCAGAGAAAGGAGTTGCTGTGCTGTTATTTTGGCAGAATCATGTCATTTACATGTCATTAAGGACCTAAGGATATTGTGTTGGCTTATGGATAACAGGCAGAAAATGCGTACTTTGTGCTATCAAAGGAGGTTAAGAAATATCATTAGACATGGCGAAGAAGATGGATTAATTCTTAATGAATGACTGTAACAGCTCAAGAATAATTACAACCTGGAAAACAAACACCCTTAAGTGATATTATTTTTGATACCCAAGTTTCTGATTGTAATTGAAGGGAGCAGTGTAAGGCGCGTGGCGACATTCATACAATGCTGCGCACGAGGAGTCAACTCAACAATACAATAGACATTACTGTATGTTATACTCACTAAATGGTCGTTTATAGCCATGGTTTCCTTGACCCGACTGGAAGCCAGAGCCTGGCCCAGCCGCCTCCTCTTGATACCAGCCTGAACTGGCCCCGTGGTCCCAGCTGGGCTCGTTTGGTGCCTCTCCCCAGCTCCACATGCTGGGGTGAAAGCTTGTGGAGCGGGCCTGCTGCTGCTGGAAGGACTGAATGAAGCTCGGAGGAGGACAGTCAAAGTCCGGCGGGGGATAGCGTCCCGGATCATTCATATTCCTTGGCCGACTACTTTCCACAAGTCGTACGTTAAGTTTGAAAGAAGTCGACGCAACTTTCCGGTCACCACGCAGGTCTCACATGCGCATGTTTTGATGTGTTCACAATTACGTGCGTCACATCCGCAACTTCAGGAAGAACATACAACAGTCCCAGAAAAAGGAATAAATCAACAAAACATATTCTCATACCTTCGAGATTATTTTGAGTAAAATCCCACACGATATGCTCAACAATATGTTTTATGCATTTGATATTTTAGGGCCACTCCTACGTTTGTCAAAACGTCTCGCGAGATTTGATGGTGAGCTTCTATCGTGTTGCCAAATCGGAGTGTTTGAGAAATAGTGAGAAATCTCACATGTATTTTTGTATAAATATTACGAAGCCAGGCCGAGTATAGGCTATAGATAATCTTTTTTAGAAGCCTTTATTTGAATTAATTCAAATAAACAAATGCAAATGTTACTAACACTTGCAATAAAGAGACAGTCTAGATTAATTTTGATCGATTACCACTATTTAGAACCCATTCAATGTGCTCAAAATAAGTTAAAACTCTTGATAAACTGATGTTTGAATTAGGGTGATATCACCCAATGACACAGGATCTGGCAACCCAGTCGCTTCCTGTTGCGCTCGCCCCACCTCGTGTACCTCAGACATCAGGCGGCGGCGTGGTGACTGAGTGAGTGAAAAACGTGAAGGCTCTCCACTGAGAGAGCACCTAAACAGAAAAACAGAGCTTTTATCAAAATGCTTGTGTTATTTGAGACCGCCGCTGGATATGCAATATTCAAAGTAAGTATCTTACCTGTGTTTCCCATCTATAAAAGAAATAGATTTTCTCTCATCGGCTCGTGGAGTTAGCTTAGATTAGCCACATAACTTGTGCACAACTGTCCATTGCCTTTAGTTTGTGTACTGTCGTTGGTGGCATTAAAATGTACAAAAAGTAGTACATCTGTCCTTATGCACGTGGAGGTGCTAAATCGTACTTTGATTTTTGCTGCTACATGTTTGCCTCTGCTAATGCGTCAGCTAACATGGAGCTAGTGCTTTTTAAGGCCTGTTACCACGTGTGCATACTGCGGCTAATTTGACTCAACATTAGCTCATGTATTCTGATGATCTATCACATTTTATAGCTGTATCGATAGAAACTGTGCTCATGGCACACTATCTGAAACTTTTTGTTGCACGCTTTTACTGCTGATCAGATGTTTTTAATGCCTGGTTACAAAGTTTCTGACTCAAGTGTATTTTTGCCAGGTCCTCGACGAATCAAAACTCCAACAGGTCGACAGCCTGTATAAGGAGTTTGAAACTCCTGAAAAGGCCAATAAAATGTAAGTCTTGATGCCACAGTCATATTTCGTTAGTATTAATTCCAAGAGACACGATAATCGTGTCGCCATCGATTGATATAATTTTCTTAATGCACGGTGGATTGAATGTGACATCGGTGATTTTGTTTTGCTCCGACAGTGTGAAACTGAAGCACTTCGAAAAGTTCCAGGACACAACAGAGGCCTTAGCAGGTATTTGCCATGCTTCATTGCACACCTATGTATACCAGAAATCTGAGGTCTGTGATGCACATCAGTGTCTGATCAAAACATGAGGCACAGCACTCGTCACTACCCCTGAGACCACATTATTTCATGTCTGCCAGCAGTAGATGGCAGAAAAATATATATATTAAGCATATATGTTTAATGTCTAATGCACCGTTCATCATCTCTCCTCCTAAGCTGCCACCGCCCTTGTCGAGGGAAAAATTGGCAAGAGTTTGAAGAAGGTCCTGAAGAAAGTTGTTGCTAAGGAAGCTCACGAACAGCTGGCCATCAGTGATTTAAAACTTGGCGGAGTTATTAAAGTAAGTAATCCTGTGATTTTTGTCATTGGTGTACTGTTTTCAAAAGGTTTTTAGTAAGTGTTGCATCTAATGAACTGTGGTTTTTCAGGACAAACTGGATCTGACGTGTGTCCACAGCCCTGCTGTGGCTGAACTGATGAGATGCATCAGGGGTCAGATGGAGAGCCTCATCACTGGACTTCCTCCTAAGGAGATCAGTGCCATGTCTCTGGGTTTGGCTCACAGGTTGGTAATGCACAGATAGTGATGTTATTGCAACTGCCGTCTGTGATTACTCTTTTTTTAGCTGTCTGAAATATCCTTGAAGATTTTCCTCAGCTTTCGTCACTACCACTGAGGCGGCAGTTATTTCACATTGTTGTCGTCTTCATTTTGGAGAATCTGAAATGGTTTGTGTGTAACTTCGTTCCCTCTGTTTTTTAGTTTGTCCCGTTACAAGCTCAAGTTCAGTCCTGACAAAGTGGACACGATGATTGTGCAGGCCATTTGTAAGTATTTTTGTTTTTCTCTTTGCAGTCAATTTGGAATACACATGGTCACAATTGTTCATACAAGTGACCTACGTGTGTATGCTTAATCTTAATGTCTCTGTTCCTGGCTCATTCCTGTTGTAGTGCTGACTGATATCTGTTGTTTTTCGTATAAATATCTAATCTGAGTCTTATTGTTTTCTTCCTCATCTCTGTAGCTCTTCTCGATGACTTGGATAAAGAGCTTAATAACTACATTATGCGCTGCAGAGAGTGGTATGGCTGGCACTTCCCTGAGCTGGGAAAAGTTATCACAGATAATTTGGCTTACTGCAAAGCTGTCCGCAAAATCGGTAAGAATAACCTACGTTTTCACTGAGCTATGAAGAAAGCTGTATCTGATTTGGCATCTAAGCAGTTGAGGAGCTAGAAAAACGTGTACTTTAAAGAAGCAACAGAAGAGAAGTTGTGAGACGGAATTATCTCCTTTCTTTGTAAAGGATGCTTAAGTGTTTCTTTTGCTAAAGATGTGGCACGAAGCTCCTTTCTTAAGTATTCAGAGAATTCAAACCGCTCTTATTCATGGTTCTTGCTCGGATACTGCCAGGTAATTTAATTTTGTTGGGATTTTGTATTTTACGGAAAGCTTCTTGACTTTTTTCTTGTTTCTAGTTGTTTCCTCAGGCTTAAGAAAACTACTGAAAATATTAGTTTTCACATACTGTATGGCTTTAGCAAATAATGGGTCAACTGAACTCTTTGTAAAATTGTGAAGCGGCTCTTTAAAAGTCTTACAACTAAGTAGCTTAATGGCTTTTCCACACTGTCTCCAGGTGATCGCACAAACGTGTCCAGCACTGATTTGTCTGACATCCTCCCGGAGGAAATCGAAGCAGAGGTTAAATTGGCTGCTGAAATCTCCATGGGAACGGAAGTGTCAGAACAGGACATTGGCAACATAGGGCACCTGTGTGATCAGGTAAGTGTCCATTGCAAAGTAAAATTCAACAAGTATTCACTGTTTTGTTAGCAGAGAGCTTAAGTGGCAGTGGTGATGATGACGACAATTGTCTTTCTCCTGAAACAGAATATGTGGGTTCTCAGTCACTACCTCATCTGAACAGTCACATGACTCCTGCTCTTAACAACAGAAGGAGCACATGATGCTTTAGGCCACACTGGAATTGTTGCTCTATTGGTAGTTGTAATGCAGATCCTGTCTTTTCTACAGGTGATTGATATTTCAGAATACCGCGCTCAGCTCTACGACTACCTGAAGAACAGAATGACGGCAATCGCTCCCAACTTGACTGTAATGGTGGGCGAGCTGGTTGGCGCTCGTCTCATCTCGCATGCTGGTAAGGCACGAAAAAGATACTGTGTGAAAACCAGCCAAGCAGTGATGACGAGGACGATATGTCATTTTCCTGATTATGACTGATGGTTTTAAGTCACTACCTCATCTGAGCTTGCATTAGGAATCCTAATAAGCAAGTTCTGGGTATAAAACGGTAAATGCAGTTCTTATTTATCTCTTATATTAAGGGTCCCTTCTGAATCTGGCAAAGCACCCGGCCTCCACAGTGCAGATCCTCGGAGCAGAGAAGGCTCTGTTCAGAGCCCTGAAGACCCGGAAAGACACACCCAAGTATGGTCTCATCTATCATGCTTCTTTAGTGGGCCAGACTACTGCCAAGAACAAAGGCAAGGTAAGGGCTGAAGTGAGAAGGACAGATGCCTGATTTAAAAAATAAATAGATAAATAACTGAATGCAAAAAGAAAAAGTGAATTAAAAGAAAGGGAAGAAAATAGAGAACACAGCTTCTGGTTTTGTGTGATATCTGCAGATCTCCAGAATGCTGGCGGCTAAGGCAGCCTTGGCTATTCGCTATGATGCCCTTGGAGAGGACACAAATGCAGAAATGGGAATAGAGAACCGTGCCAAGCTCGAGGCCAGACTTCGGCAGTTGGAAGACAAGGGCGTAAGTACAATTCTGAAAATGTAGTTTTCTAAGACTTCTCCATACTCCAGCTTTTCTTCAGATTTGATATTTTTGTCCTGTTTGCCGGTCATCTGATCTCTGCATTTTATTTTCAGATCCGAAGGATAAGTGGAACGGGCAAAGCAATGGCAAAGGCAGACAAATACCAGCACAAGAGGTGAGGAGTCGCACAGTCCTCCTTGGTAAAGATGGTATTGTTTCATAAGTTATTTGACGCTCGTACTTTTTTCCACCACTCAGTGAGGTGAGAGTCTACGATCCCTCTGGGGATTCTACCATTCCCTCGACCTCAAAGAAGAGGAAGTTTG
This sequence comes from Odontesthes bonariensis, assembly GCF_027942865.1. Classification (NCBI taxonomy): domain Eukaryota; kingdom Metazoa; phylum Chordata; class Actinopteri; order Atheriniformes; family Atherinopsidae; genus Odontesthes; species Odontesthes bonariensis. The sequence continues at coordinate 16,098,833 of NC_134516.1, read as the reverse complement.
AGGAGGTCAAAGATGAGGAAGACGAAGAAGAGCCTGCGACGCCCGTGGCTAAGGCCAAAAAACCCAAAAAGGAACCAGCAGCTGAAGGTGGGTGAATTTATTTTTAATTTTTTCAGCGGGTGTTCTTATGCGCCTTGGGATTTGTGATGCTCAAGGTTTTTCTGTCTTCCGTGCACTTTAGAAGAAGAAGCAGAAACGGCAGAGGAGACTCCCAAGAAAAAGAAGAAGAAAAAGAAGGACAAGAAAGTAGAGGAGGAACAGGAAGAGCCAAAGGATGAAGAAGAGGAGGTACCAGTAACAGAGGTAGGCCTTTAAAATGATTCGCAGCAATTTTATCAAGTGTTGATGTTTTTAAACTGCTGACCTTTTCTCTCCAGTCAACAGAAAAAAAGAAAAAGAAGAAGAAAAAGAAGATGAAAGAGGAGGAAGAAGATGAGTGAAAAGATGGAACAGTGTATATATTCTAGTTTTTGTCATTACAGTTTTGTGTTCTACATTTGTCTTTTAAAAGAAAAGGCTCTACCAAGGGCCAGTTTTGTTTTGTTTTTACATGGGAAAGAGTTCTTATTCAGGAGAATCATCATCGGATTTAATTTTTATCAAATTGGAGATGAAGCCCTCTCCAGTTATGAGTGAAATTTAAGTATTTTTTTAATATGTTGTAATCAATTATCTTCCTTTGACAGTTTTTGTTTTATCAAGACATCTGTATCAGACAAGGTCTATATAGAGAAATTAGTTAATAAAAACAGATTTTCCAGTTCACCTGTGGGCAACAGTTTGTTTCATTTTTTTTTTTTTTTTAAAACCATAGACTGCAATCATCTGTCCTGGTAGAATAAACTTCCTGCTGTGTTGATATACTTCAGTTCTAAAATGTGTATGGATATGAAAACCACTTTTCAGAGGGACAAACTACTTGAATTGTGTAGTATTTATGTTTCAAACAGTGGGGTTATGTGTAAAATGGCCAATGGTCCACACTTAAATCACAACTTTTAAAGTACATATTCCAAACTCCCAATCAGCGGTGACACAGTTTGGAGGGTATTAAATTGTGTTTTTTTTTTTTTTTTTGTTTGTTTTTTTTTGTTTTTTTTACACCAAGGTGATACACAAAGAAAACTTGGCATGTTGCGCAATGGCCCTCAAAGATATTTAATAAAAATGGTCAAAGTAACGGATAAAGAAAGAATTGGAAGGATGTTCTCTTCGTCCTTTAATTTTATGGTGTAGTTAAAATCTTAGGTTGAAAGATTTTTTTTTTTTTAGCCTGGTAATGTATTTGAAAAATATCCATATCAAAATAAGCAGTTCCTTTGTTGGCTAGATCATCTACAACAAATTTCCAACAAATATCCATCAGGATTAATAAAGTATCTAACAACTGGTTTGGTTTCAAGAAAGAGGCTGACATGCCTGAGACCTGAATCAATTCAACCCAACAGCAGCGTGTGCGATGGAAAAATAATTTTAAAAAGATGCCACACATGTATTTACAGTAACTGCAGCTTTTAGCATCTATTGTCAGAGGGAACTAACTGACCATGTCCCCATAAAAAACATAGCGATACTACTATTTCAGGGTGAGTGGATGGGTAAAACCAGACATTTTAGTATTAGCAGACAAGTAGAAGATTGCCTTGTCTGACCACAGTAGTAATTTATATGCATTTCCAATCAGCTTTCAAGGAGGAAGCTAATACTAGCTGTGAAGCAAGTTGGTGGAAATGTTGGGGATGGAGGTCACTTTGCAGCTTCAAGACAAAACAACTGACTTACACTGATTCAACTATTGATTCTGCCTCATACTGTAGAATGGTTTAATCTAAGGTGAGCCCATCTGAAGGTTGAAGTGGGAACTTTCAGCAATGGAATGACATCGGCATTGAAGCAAATCCACCAAGGAATGGCTCACAAAGAAGGAATGGATGTAATCCAAAATTAAACCAAGTTCAAATGCTGTCTGGGAGGATAGTGAAGGTTGTGAATGAAAGAAAATCCTCCTTGCGCAGGAAGAAGAAATTCTCTGAATATTTGGGAAAATTATCTGCTGGCTGATGCCAGAGAATGGCATTACTACACATGTAAACTTTAACCTTTGTTTTTTAAAATTAGATCATATCACTGTGTCTGAAGGTTTGACAATGTTGAAGACTTTGCTCTAAAATGAGCTTGTCAGTTATCAGTGGAGTCATTTAATACATTTTCTGCCGGACTACTTATCAAAGACCTAGAAAAATCATAACTTCTCCAGTCTAATAATTCGGCTATCAACTAATTTGATTAGATGCTCCTTTATCATGTAAAAGTTATTTATTAAGTCTAAAATTCCACGTAACCCCGTGAAATGAACTGGGTCAGTGCCTCGGGTGTCTAGGCATTACTAGTCAAGCGCCCATCCAAAGGATCGAATGACTATCTGCATTCAACTAAAGAGTCTTGCTCCACACCACATGGCGTGACTGCACGAGAGCCAGATGTGTTATGAAGTGGAGCAAAAATAGTTGTATGGTCGTTAGCTGATTTCTGAAACTTGTGGTTGGTAAGAAAAACGCACAACTAAGAAAAATGTCGCAGTTACAGGCCAGGTTCTTCACAGTCAACAAAAGGTGAGTCCATACTCATACATACATATTACAGATGATAAAAGAGTTATAGCGGGTACGCTAGCTAACTAGCTAGCAGCAAGTTACTGGAAAGTTGCTTAACCGTGGGAGCTTGTGTTTCCTTTAATCACAGACAATTACTTTTCCCCATGTGCGTGAGCTTTAAGATTTAATTACTGCCCCGGTGCCGCAATTATTTGTCGATGTTTTTAGCTTGTATTGGCAAGCTAATGCTAATAAAGTAAGGTGAATAGTGAACTTACATTTTAAATTAATATGAGTAGGATAGCTTATGTTGGTGGACTCCATAGGTGGAGCCTTTGCTACCTGTCAACATCTTTGTTGTTTTTTTGTTTTTTTTTGCAGATATGTCGTAGATGACGTCCCGTTCTCCATCCCAGCTTCCTCTGAAGTGCAAGACCTCAGCAATGTTATCAACAAGCTTCTGGAGGCAAAAAATGGTATTGTACCTTCTTTGTAAACATCAGTGTTTGGCACACACTCAAACATGGTACAAATGAATTATTCACCCCATAATAGCGAATGCCGTCTACATAATCTTTGTCCAAGTTTTTACAAACGAGTTCTAGTGAACACTGTTCATTACAATCGTGTACATTTGAATCTGTTTTGTGTTTGTCTTCACAGCATCTCACAGCAAAGTGGATTTTGACTTCTTGGTCAGGGGTCTGTTCCTGCGAACAACACTGGCCAATCACATGGAGACGGAGGATATATCAACGGTATGACCTGCCTCTGCGCTTCACCCGGAGAGGATCCAGTATTTTTTAAATACTGGGAGTATTTTTTGCGTACATTGCTGAACGATCAAAAGTCTAACCATCACAATAAACTTAGGCACAAGGTTTGATGCACAAGTGTGTCTACTTGTGTTTCAGGAAGAAGTGGTGGAGATAGAGTATGTAGAGCGCATCACAGCCCCAGAGCCCGAGGAGTGTATGATGCACGATGACTGGATTAGCTCTGTAGATGCCGACACTGAATGGTAAGATTATCGATGACAAATTAAGGGAAATGTGTCACTTTCATCAAACTTGAAAGTAATGTTTTGTGCTACATTGTTATTTTTACTTCTTATTAGTTGACATTTCTTGTTATGTATTCCTGTTTTGTGCTGTGTTATCTGCTGAGTGCCCATGTGCCAAGAAAGAGTTCACATAGTGATGAATAGCTTGTTGTATGTGTCATAAATGAGAATTAAAAGAAAGAGGGGTATATTTGATGTATGTCTAGCTTGATAGAGCCATTAACTCCCTTACAATGTCTGGAAATGCAGAGGTCCGTGATTGTTTTCATTCACATTACCTTTTGGCAGGATCCTAACGGGGTCTTATGACAAGACGGCTAGGATATGGTCTCTGGAGGGCAAGGCAGTGATAACGGTGGCTGGACACACAGATGTGGTCAAAGATGTAGCCTGGGTCAAAAGAGGTAAGTAGAAGGTCAGATATTATCTCTATAATTGATTATCAGAATCCCATTTTAAACTCTGGGTGTGTTTTCTGTGTAGACGGGCTGACGTCTCTGCTGTTGACGGCCTCTCTGGACCAGACTGTGCTGCTGTGGGAGTGGAACTCGGAGAGGAACAAGGTGAAAGCCAGACACTGTTGCCGGGGACACACTGGAAGTGTTGACACAGTTTCTACAGACCCCACCGGCTCAAAGGTACGGTTAAGGAGGGGCGAAAAGTTGACTTGGTGAGAAAAAGAAAAAGGCTTTGATTTTTGTCTCAAAAATTGTTTGTGTCTCTCCTCTTTAGTTCTGCAGTGGCTCCTGGGACAAAATGTTGAAGATCTGGTCAGCTGGTGAGCGCAGACTGATAGAAAGGAATCATGACATTATAAGTTTGATAAGCTTTGATAATCATCAACATGTTTTCTGTGGTGCCAGTGCCCACAGACGAGGCGGACGAGGTCGAGGAGCCTGCTGACAGACCAAGAAAGAAACAGAAGACTCAGCAGCTGGGGCTGACCAGGGTGAGTACAGAGTCAGAGTTTGAGCCGAGGATAATAACTTTAACGTTCAGCTAAATTAGGCACCCATTTTCTCACCTCGACACAGACTCCCTTGATGACGTTATCCGGACACAATGAGGCAGTGTCCTCTGTCCTGTGGTGCGACAGCGAGGAAGTATGCAGCGCGTCCTGGGATCACACCATCCGGCTGTGGGATGTTGAGACGGGAGGAATGAAGACCACCCTGGTGAGAACAACAGCAGCTGAATGATTTTTTTGCTTAGTAGTAAGACGGTGTGATTATTTTGTCCTCAGTTTGATGAGATCTATTTTAACTTTTTTTTTTTTTTTTTTAGTCATTTATTTTCTCTTTTGTCTTTTCACAGACGGGCAGTAAAGTGTTTAATTGTATTTCCTACTCCCCTTTGTGTCGACGGCTGGCCTCAGGCAGCACTGACCGACACATCAGACTGTGGGACCCTCGCACCAAAGGTACCACTGTGCTCAAAGAGGCCATGGAGATCTCAATGTCCAAAATGTGTCTGCATGTGCTCATTTTTTCCTCTTCGTGCCTCTCATCCACATCCTCTCCTCGTCAGACGGGGCTCTGGTGTTGCTGTCTTTGACCTCCCACACTGGTTGGGTCACCGCTGTCAAGTGGGCACCGTCGCATGAGCACCAGCTAGTTTCCGGTTCCCTTGACAACCTGGTCAAACTTTGGGACACCAGAAGGTCAGTAGAGATGTAACTGAGCCTACTTGATGAAACTTGTGATGCAGTTCACATTGAAGATGCCTCACTAAGAGTTTCTGGTTTTCAAAAAAAGCATATTTTTGTTGATTTTCCTAAATGGTTGATTTTATGCATTTATATATTTTGTACGTTTTTAACTTAAAAAAAACAACGACAAAAAGCATTCACATCTTGCATCGTGCAGTTTTTGATTCATCACGACAATTTAGACAGATGAAGACAAATGCTCTCTCAGTATCCAAGCTGTTAATGAAGTAAAGTAAAACTTTATTTATGAAGCACCTTTCACGACAAATACCACAGAGTGCTTTCCAATAAAAACCTAGAACATAAAAATAAAAGGTAAGAGATCGACATCCTGTAAAATCCAACTATTTTGGCAGTGATGCCTCTGTGTGGAACAATGCTCTTGGAGTTGACAGAATAAAGTTAGAAGCCATTTAGTGAGGCTCAACAAACTGTATTGAAATGAATATTATTGGATGTTTTCATCCTTTTTGGTGTGCTGTTTGGAATGCTAATTTTTAAAAAAGATTTTTAAAGGAACTACTGAATCGTCCTTTAATTTGCATTGTACCCTGTCGTCCTTTAGCTGTAAGGCTCCTTTGTATGACCTGGCAGCCCACGAGGACAAAGTGTTTTGTGTGGACTGGACAGAAAGTGGGGTAAGAAAATCCAGCTGCTTTCAGATTTCAATACACAAGTAAGGTTCAGACATAAATTAAATGTCTTACTTGTTGTGCCTTGTTCTCTTTTTCAGCTATTGTTGAGCGGTGGCGCAGATAACAAGCTGTACACTTACAAATACTCAGCCTGTCCGACGGATGCAGGGGCGTAGGGGCGGACGGCAGAGGTCCAAATCATCCATCACAAATTGGACAGACAGACACAAATGTGGATGTACTGGACAAAACTTCCCTCGCTTTCCTCTTTGTAATCCGAGGTTATTCCTCCTCCGTTTTTACAGATATTTTCTTAAGGCTTGTTTTTGTTTCCCTGTTATCCAAGCAGATTATAAATTAATTTTGTCTCCTCAAACGATGTCTCCTCCCCTTCATTTCACACTACTTGTTTTATGATACTTCGGATGCATTTTGCACTTTTGACAAAAACTTAAGTTAATCTGAAGATGTCAAAAAACATCAAAGAAACACTCAGCAAATGCTCAATCAGGAGGACCAGAGCAATTTGGCAGCCAACGCAGTGAATAAAATTTAGAAATGTATGTTCATATCAAATACTGGCTCATAAAGGGGGAAGAAAAGCAACATCGATCTCACCTTGTGGCAGATGAGCCGTGTGTTTAATACATTGCGACTAAGTTTTCAGTTAATGCATACACGGATAAACTGTAGGCAAATAAAGATTTAATAATTCAGTCAAACGGGTTTTACACATTCCGCTCTTCCTATTTGCAGTTGCTTTACATTATGAATTTCCTCGTGTTTCTTTTCTGCAAGAGAAAAACTCGTCTTGGCGGTGACTACTTTTTCCCGCTCCAACTGGTTTGACCGTTGAGGCGATAACACGATGAGTTGTCACTCCTCCTGCCCAAACTGTGCAACATTAAAAGTCACCTTTTATAATTTTTTAAAAAGCTAATACGATAATATTGCTAATACTGTTAGCTTAACTGTCAAATAAAATAAGCTACAGTGCAGTTCAACAATGATAATTGTTGATGAATTATTGTGGTGTTTTCATTAGAAATGACCCGTAGAGTTTTATTCCATTTTCAACATTAGGAAAAACAGCGGGTTTCCTTAACTGTATACACAGTGTTACCGTATTTACTCAGGTTGGCTTGCGTTCACTCTTGCATTGCAGAGGAAATTAAAAATACATCATCATGAGAGCCTCCGATAATAGACCAGCTTTGAAAGGATCCGAGAGCAGCGACCTCTTGTGGCCTCACAGCAGTACTACAGTTACTTTGCATATCCTGTTTCTCTGACTCAGATGATGATGGCTATCGAGAGAGTAGGTTAGCTGACTTGCGCTGTACAGATGCTCGCACTGCTGGACAACACAAAAAGCAAGGTATTAATTGTTTTTCACCTAATGTAAACTCTCTCTGGAAGAAGAGAAAAAAGTAACAGATTGTTTACTTGCACCATCACTCTCCGGTAAATGTTTGTCAGACGTTACGGTGTAGCAGGCAGACTTGCTACTAGCTTAACTGCTGCTAGCACACGAGTTTTTTTACGTTTATATAGTGTCTTTATCGGTTACCGTTACCTGTATTCCTTTTTTGTCAGCCTAATCATTAATTTATTGCCAAAACTGATAAATATTCGAGTGACACCTTGCTGTCATCAAACCAGCGTTTGTTGAAACCGAATACCTTCCTTACATCAGCTGGTTCCCAGTTCTGAGTCGTTCAAGTCGCAGGTGTCTGACTTCGCTCTGTGAACTGTATTAGATTAGCTTTTTTAGCCTTTGGCACCGATGAGATTTGTCCAGCCACAGATAATCTATGATAACGGGTCGTAACTTGATTATAGCTCTGTTTGGGAACAGCTGTCACTTTCCAGGCTTGCTGCTTTTGTGCTTGGATCCCAGAAAATTAGACAGAAAACCAGAAGGTGGTCAATTTAGTCATTTACTGTTGGACTCTTAAAAAAAAAATATATATATATATATATATATATCGCCATTCAATTTCATTAGTTTATGTCTTTACAAAGTCTGTCTGCAGTCCGGAATGCCGTGTCATGTTTTTATGTTTGAAGACTCTTAATAACTTCAAACAATGTATTATTTTGTCATACTTTAAGCACAAATTCTCAGTCTTTTGTTCTTAACTTAATGTCTCTCTTTTTGCATGCCTTCAGAACAGGAAACATCTGATATCCAATGATGGAAGGGTATGTCACAGATAAATGCAACCCACAATTTTTCAAACCATTTCATTATGAAAGACTGTTAGTGTGAGCATAGCTGTGCAGAAACTCCTGAGTTTCGCTCACAGAGAAACTGCCCTTGGCTCCAGGTTTGCTGGGGAGATGCTGAACAGTGGCCGGGCTCTGCTTGGAGAGGACAGCTCGGTGATGGCTCGCATGCAGAAGAAGTTCTGGAAGACCAAGCAGGTCCTCATCAAAGCCACGGGCAAGAAGGAGGACGAGTATGTGGTGGCTTCAGATGCTGACCTGGATGCCAAGCTTGAGGTAGGGAGGAAATAACAGCCTTGGAGCAGCCGGGGGCTGAGATACTATAGCAAATTAAGTTTAAAAACTCAGATGCAGTGAAGAGACCCAATACAATTCTATGGGAGTAAGTGAAGAAGAAGAAATGAAGTGTATGAGCAGGACAAGAATAAACATCAGGTTGGATATTACTGTCACTGGTGTAATCGCCATTGATGTTAACTGAGCAAAGTCCCATATTTACCACTTTTTTTTACATGCTATGTTGGACTGATAAACACCGGCTTTTAACATCTTTATTAGCAGCGCATCCTTTTTAAGACTAAAAGACCGTGGGCCTTTTGTAAGCTTTGAATCAAGACCTGGCCTCCTCTGTCACCCTGCTCTCATTGTCCCTACGTTCATCCTTGGAGAGACTGAAGTCAGGAGAAATGGGGAAAGTGTTCAGTGAGGAACAGTGCAACTAGGCAGAGGGAGAAAGGTATATAAAGGCTTTTAATTATTTACTTAATTCAGTGCATGATGTTTGAAGCAATAAGCGTTGCTTCTTATTTCTTCCCTCATTATCACAAACAACACAGAGCATTAGAACAGAGTACCAAAACCCACCGAGGCGGAATGCATTTGCCACAGCTTCAGGACAGTAACCTTACACCTAACCCGATTGTGTCTGGTTTTCATCTCAGGATTGCCTTGTTCCATTTGTAGCTTTGATCTCTTGCTGCTTTTGCTTTTGAACCTGTGAGCTTTTTTCATACATTTCGTTAAATTAAAGAAATTAAAAAAGTCTCTTTTTAATCAGGCACATTTTCAAGACAGACCAAAACACCAAACAAAATCACAGTTGGGTTGAGGAAAAGCATGAACCAAATGCAGGTCTGGATGGTTACCTTGTTTCTTTCTGCTGTGACTCACACACAGCAGATCCCATTAGATAAGCATGATCTCAGTGAATCAGTCATCTCAACAGCTCGCACGGGAGATGTGGCCTGCATATTGACCGATGTTTTGCCACTGAAAGACTGAAGCTGGCGGTTGTTTATTCTAGAGTTAATGTGTAACTGTGCACATGTGCAAGTCCTCCTCCCTCTGCTGTCTTACAGTCTCAAGTTTATATGTGAAGGGAGAAAAAGCAGGCGGCAACCCTGCACTTGCTTTCTGTATCCCTTGCTTTGCAAAGCAGAACTGGGGATTTTAGGTTCGAGCTGAGTTTAAATCCGTGCTACCTGACGAAAATCTTAAATGATAAAAACACATTGAAGTTGACTGTACATCTTGTAATGGGAACAAGAAAGCATGATCAAACAACACTGGTGGTGGTCTTTCTTCTTTGCCTCCTTGTTCTTAACGGAATTGATTTTTAAGATTTTTATCTCTAGTTCTTAAGGATCTAAATGGGCTGTTTCGAGCCTGTCTAACAGTACTTTGGCATCTTCGTACTCTCGTTAGAACACTGAGGTTTGTCAGAAATGACATCAGTGGTGATAAAAGCAACCAAAAAGGCATTAAAAGTTTGCACGCAAAGATTTTTTGATAAGCTCTTATTTTGCATCTGTATTTTCTCGTCTTGAATGATAACATCGGTTATCATCTTCATCAGCATGCTCAAAGGTCAATGTGACTTTTTCGTCTCGTCCTCCCTTTCTGTCAGACGGCAGGCAGAATTACAGGGCCTTGAAAATCTCTATTGCCATGACACACGCTCATCATTTAGTCCCAGCTGTTCTCTACCAGACAGGATGAGAGGCGGCCGCCTGCTAGACAGATCCGATGGGGAGAAAAAATATTAGGCTTTCTGATTGCATATAGTTTGTCTTTCCTGAAGCACAGAAATAAACCAAAAGGTGAAATAAAGCCCTTAAAAGAAAATGTCTTTTAAGTTTTATTCCCCAGGAGATTGAAATGAAATTCCAAGCTCTGTGACACATTGTGTTGGGGAAGTATTCTGATTGTTCCTGTTTCTGCAGTTCTTCCGCTCTGTTCAGTTCACATGCACAGAGCTGCTGAAGGTGATTGAGAAGTACCAGTACAGAATCACACGTGAGTCCGATTCACTCGCTTCACCCTAGCTCATTTATAAGTCTCTCATGATGTGCTACAGGTCTTCTTTATCGGGCTTTTCTCGGAGCCTCAGAGATTGCAGATTCCTTTGAGCAGCAGTTTGTTCTCTCGCAGGTTTGTCTCAGGAGGAGAACGAGCTCGGCCTGTTCCTGCGCTTCCAGGCCGAACACGATCGCACAAAGGCCGGCAACATGATGGATGCCACCAGCAAGGCGCTTTGCACCTCTGCTAAACAGAGGTCAGCAGCAGCAGAAACCCGTAAGAACAATGACTGCGTGCTGCATAAACAAATGTGAATAAACAAACGGCCTCCCTTCCTCTCCCATAGGATGGCGCTTTGCCCGCCGTTGCACCGTATGCATCAGGAGGTGGAGACGTTCCGGCGGCGTGCCATTGCTGACACTCTGTTGACAGTCAGTCGCATGGAGAAGGCCCGCACAGAGTACAGAGGAGCCCTGCTCTGGATGAAAGACGTCTCCCAAGAACTGGACCCGGACACCTACAAACAGCTGGAAAGGTTCCGCAAGGCAGGAAGAGGGTTGGCGGGGTTTTTATTCATTCATATTTTCCTCCGTTATCTAAAATGGGCATGCAAGTAACGTGTCTCTCTGTTATCAGGTCCAAGCTCAGGTCAGAGGAACAAAGAGCCAGTTTGAGAAATTGAAAAATGACGTGTGTCAGAAGGTGGACATGCTGGGAGCGAGCCGCTGCAACATGTTCTCCCACTCCCTCTGTACTTATCAGGTACAATTCCTTTTTGCTGGGTTTGCATTTTTTAAAGTGTGTGCTTTGTCAGTGGATCACATCGGGCCTTTATAAGCCATTATTATTCACTGCCAGCTGTCACAGACTGAAAAGAGGAGAAGCTTTTGAGTGCTTCACCTTTAGGCAGCAAGTCTCGAGTTAGTGACAACCAAAATGAGTGCACCCGGTTTCAAACGGCTGTGGTCTAACTGCACTCTGAGAACGATGGTATCGATTGTAGATTGATTTGACAGTTGTGTTACGTCCATCAAAATGTTACTTTACAGCGTACTGCCTGAACTTTTATCATTCATTTGATATTTCTTTCCTCCCTGTCATGTGTGTCAGACCACTCTGCTGCAGTTCTGGGAGAAAACGGCACACACCATGTCAGGAATCCACGAGGCCTTCCAAGGACACATACCATATCAGTTCACAACACTCAAGGTAGCACAGACTGAAGAGTGTCCAGTGGTATTGGATTTTGATTTGTGCCTAAAAGGCACCATTTGTGGCTCGAGGCCAAAGTTTTGTGCTAATTTGGTTCTTTCTTTTTACAGGACCTGCGGGATCCACTGGAGCAAATATCTGACTCACAAACACAAGAGGAGAAGAAGGAGAAGGCTTTGCAGAGCAACACGGACAGGTGAAAAAAAGGGAGAAAAAAAACCCAAAACCCTCTCACGTTTACATTTGCATTGTCATAATTATGTTGCATTGAGGCCACGTCCTAACACAGACACATTTATTCAGCCACCATGTCTCTGTTTTCCTGTCATTACTCCCACTGACTCACTGCCATGGCTTTATAAATACACTTGTTTTTCTGGGGTTTTTTCATGGCCATTGGCATAATGCATTCACTTGCCCCTAACACCTAAACCTAATCATAGCCTAATCAGACTTATAGTTGTTTCCTTGTTTTTGGAGTATAGAAAATATAGATAAACAGCGACACACACAGTAAGCTTCATCCATTTTCCCCTTCTGTATTCTCACCTCACTGACTTTGTTCTTTGTATTTTTTTACATACCTACCTCAGTTTTGTCTTCATCAAACATAAAGGCAGTATTATTCCCATTTTTACTCACAAGTAAGTTTGTCTATTGCAGGTTTTATACGCAGTATGGTGATTGGTAGTGACCCTTGTTGTAGAATTGTTCCGAGTTGTGCTCATGAGATTGATCCTTCGTGTAGCAGCTCCGAACGAAAGAATGGCCCCTGTGTTGCTCTAAATAGAAAAATCACGTCTCGTTTTCTTTCTCATTTTTTTCCCCCCTCGTTTAATTTTCCATCTCTCTCAGTCTGGTGTCGTTGGATGATGACAAGCCATCAGGAAGTGCCGCTAATGCAGGTACGTACTGCCCTCTGTTGGCTGATATGCAAGATGGATTACCCCCTCTGGAGACTGGGCCTCTAATTTAACAAACTTTTTTCCCTTTTCCAGACTTCACCCTCAACAGTGATGGTCAGAGCCAGGCCAGTGACAGTGGTGAGTGACTGTGAGCGTGTTGTCTCATTCTTCTGTAAATAGTACAGATGTGCACCTTGGGACTGTTGCTACTGACTGTGAACGTGATACTTTTAACGTAATAATTTGATCTCAGTGTGCCTAAACACTGTCGCAACCATTCCAGCACTGCACGACCTTAGAAGGCTGTCTGCAGACTCTTATGATGACCTGATGCTCATGGCCTGCAACATACCACACCCCCAGCCTCAGCTCCTGCCTCTCTCTCATGCTGGAGACCAGAATGAGCTCAGTAGTTTCGGAAGCCTCCAGTCCGACCTCTCGCAGATGCCTGTCCCCGGTAAACTGACTGTGAAACCCAACTTCAAACTGCTGTGGTGGTTCTCGGCTTTCTTTCTGTCTGCTCGGTTGTGGCAAAAAACTCACCTCTGCTCCAGTTTCAACTCTGATTCCTGCTACCTTTCTGGGCTTGATTCTGTCTGCCTGGCTGGTAGAAGGGTCCTTGTCTCTCATCTTGCACGTCTTTGAGTCGGTTGACCGTGTGCCTATCGGTTTGTTGAGACCATGCAGATTTGTCTAGTGACTTAATTAGTAAGCATGCGGGGCAGATCTACTGGACCCGTAAAGAGCAGCTTTCTCCCAAAGTGCCTTAAGTTAGCCATGTCCGCCTGGAGCCACGTATTAAGTCAACTCTGTTTTATTTACATAGCGCCAATTCACAGTAAAATAAAAGTAAAGTTAACAGGCACCTACATTTTAAAAAAGTTTACTTCATCAAATAAGCTAAACATTATAATAACACCTCATTGTCAGGGGACAAGCTGCTGCCCCACCATGTTCGGTCTCCATAGCAACAGAAGGTGTTTTTAATCCCATCAACAATGGCTGTGTTACAGGAGGTACACCACTCTTTTTTGGGGCAGTTGGACTGTGTCTGCTGTGAAAAAAGTTTATTTATCTTTAAAAAAGACATGTCAGCTTCAGTTTGCCCATCGCCAAAGCTTCTAATTCTCCAAACAAGTAGCACCTGGACCGCTGGTACACACAATCCCACTAAAAAGAAAAGGAAATATTCCTTTGATATCATTTAACAATTTTGCATTATTCTCCTGTCTAAATGCCAAAAGCTGCTTTATCTTTTTTTTTTTTTTAAAGATATTTGCCTTCTTAAAGGTAAGCAGAATGAATTGCAAGGTTTTCTAAATGGCCATATAAGATATTGTTGTGTGATTGAAATATTTAAAATTAAAGGATGTTAAAGCGATTCAGCCCTTTAATACCTGGGACATACTATCGAAGACATATTGGATCGCGCTCCTCCAGTTTTCAATGGAATTACTGTATGTAAGAACACACCCTCAACTTTCTAAGCTCTTGGAATGCATTAGTACAGTATTTAATTTAAATCGCACATATCTACCGTCGCTGATTGAAGATATTACCTTCATTAGGAAATTTCTGCACTCTTTCCCCTTTGGATTTTCTTATTTAACAATGTCAAACTTTACCTTCACTGACAATATCGCATGCTGAGATTCTGCCCTGTAGCATTCCTCCTCTCTGTCTCTGTTCCCTGTAGGTAGTAGTCTGCTCTCAGGCGGCCTGCCACTCTCTTCTGAGACGGGGCTTAAGCTGGAGGAGGAAGATGGTGAGCGGAGCGACATGGCTTTCCTGAAAGACCTCCTGAGCCTGGGACCAGGGGCCAGCGACGAGTTCAGCAAAGAGTGGCAGGATGCGTTCGGAATGTTCGACCCTCCCAACATCCCTGCAGCCAGCACAGGAGCAGCAACTGGTGGAGCAGCAACTGGTGGAGCAGCAACTGGTGGAGCAGCAACTGGTGGAGCAGCAACTGGTGGAGCAGCAACTGGTGGAGCAGCAGCAGCAGGAGCACAGACATCCTCTAACCCTCCCAGCCCTACTGGCTTTCTGCCTTCCCAGCTACTGGACCACAGTCTGAGCTCAACAGGTCAGCATGGTGCCCTCTGCTGGATGGATGAGCTCACTGCAGTACAGTGATGTGGGAGAATTTAACAGCTTATTTCACAACTCCTCTTTGCCCTGCATTTATTTAATTGAATTTTTCAGGTTGGGTGACCCCACCTATGTTCCAGGCTCCACCCCTGCAGACTCCCTCTGGGCAGAACCAGACAGCTCCTCGGACCCCGAGTTCAGCAGCTAATGGTATAAGCTCTCGGTGTTTGTTCTGTTTTTGTAGATCTGTGAAATAAACCCATCTATTGATCAATGTCTCAAAAAAAAAGAAAAAAAAATTGCTGAGCTCTTTTTTTTTTTTTTTTTTTATCATATTGTGTGTTTATGCAGCTGCTTCAGGAGGATCCAAAGACATGTCTGCGTGGTTCAACCTGTTTGCAGACCTTGACCCACTTTCCAACCCTGACGCCATCGGACGCTCCGAAGATGAGCTGATGAACGCCTGAAGTTCTTTGCGCGTATGCAGCAGCTTTTGGTTTGTTTGTTTGTTTGTTTTTTCATCCGAAAGATTTGTATTTCCGCAGCTTTTCATGCCGACAACCAAGCAAACACACACACACACACACGTTATGCACACACTTGTATCTGCATTTCTGTTGCCAGGGGAGCCATGTACTTACACGCAATAAAACAGCACTACACTGGAAGATTATATTTTCAACTGGAAACAAAGAACACTGTCAGCTGAGATGATTGTTAAACAGTCCTCCTCAGTGTCTCTGCAACACTGTAATAGACTGTTACCACCACCTGTGATGCCGCTTGCTCATGCACACACCAAATATCACGTGGTGTGTGCTACTTGTTCATTGATGCAGCTTCTGTCAAGTGGAGAGAATGTTTGGGCTCCATATTTGTCTTTGGATGATGTTGCTTTTGCGATTGATTCACGTTTGCGTTTTTATGGGTGTGTTTGTTTGCTGTGTACACATCATAAGGAACCCAGTTTCTTTTAACTACTGCCTACAGTTCTTTAAATGTAATAGGAAATGATTGTCACATTTTAACGAAGGAAACATATACATATATATATATATAGATGAATTGTAAAAATGAGATTGGATAGGCCAGCCATTGAGCCTGTTATTTGCACACAAAAAAGAACAGGATCAGTTGAAGTTCCAACTGAGCCAGGAGTCTGTATCATGAAGCGAAATTAGAGCATTGACAAAGTATCTCTGTGTTTTAGGTTTTCTGGTATAACACAGCGAGCTCTCCTTGACCAGTATAGATGACCACGCTGCCCTGCAAAGGCAGTAAAGACTTGGTGTCTGTGTTGCTTCAGTTACTGCACTCTTGCTTGTTAATCTCTTTGCACATGACCTTGTTGGCATACTTACTATACACTCAGCCATATAAACACCACTAAGGGCACAGCTGAAGTCAGAGGCAGTTAATTACACAACTAAAGTCAGTGAGATGCAGCTAACTGCACAGGTCATTTTAAAAGGTGGAATATACTGAGATAGCCTTTGCTGGTCTGAGCTAAAAGTTAAGGGTTTATGATCTATATTTTTAGCAAAGGTGGGGATGTTGTGGCTTTTGATATGAGTAAAAAAAAATATTCATGACTACTGATCCGTGATCCCTTAAAGAAAAGGGACGGCTTTCCTCTGCCAAATGAAGGGGTCAGGGTAGCTGGGAGAGGGCCCTCGTCTGTGTAGTGGGTTCACTGTACTCAGCCTTCACACTCTGCCTGGCAACAGCCTAAACACTGGCCAGTCACATCCCCGGAAAAAGTGAGTCATCAGACAAAATCCTGACATTGGCAGGAGTAACAGGTGATTAAAAGAAACAACAGTCCTATATCTTAGCATGTTAACTGAATAAAATCCCACAAAACTAGCTTCTGAGTTTAGAGAATAAAGGTTTTGTGTACAACCTCTTCAGGGATTCAGTGTAGTAGTCTAAAGTCGACTTTAAAAAATGGACCATCGACATCAGACCCAATTTACGAACCACAGTGAAGGCAGTGTCCCCTACAGCTTCTTTCTCGCAGTTTCTGTTTCAAGTTTCTGTCCGTATTCATTCCAGATTCCACATCGAGTGCACGAGAAATAGGACGTTCAAAATCTCATCGGTTGTTTAAATGTCATAACCACGAGTCCAAAGCCAAGAAAAACGCATACAAGTTTCAGTTGTGTTGGTTTCAATAAAATGTTTAACTAGAATAGTGAGTTTTGTTACTTTTGATGAGTTATTTCCTATTATTCAGCAAATAACGTAATCCGATGCATCAAAAAATGTTTTCTAATTATATCACTGTAAGTGTTGGCTGACACTTCTCTATCTTTGTCGGTTGTGCTGTAACTGTAAAGATAAAAAGCAAAGAAACTATGAAGTAACACTGTAAAATATTGACTATTTTATCTCTGTGTGGTATTTTGAGAATGCACCTGTTTTATGGAAAAGAAGAGTCAACACTGGATAATTGTTACCATGTCAACAAAATGGATTTCTCTCTTTAAAGTAGATTTACTTCCCACCGAGTACATTTGTGAGTTGTGGAGACAAAAGAAAAAGAAAAAAAAACTGGAGGCAATTCTGAACACGTGTAAAATGGTTATAGTGCAAAGTGACAGTTGTGTTTCTAAAATGGATTTTATGGAAACGGAAAAATCATGGATTCCAAATGCACTTTGTGAAGCCAGATCTATGTGAGCATGTAAAATTTCACTCAGTGGAGTTGAGGCGATCAGAGTTGATTGATTGGGACGTCTGGATGCTCAGATATACTTTTTATACAAGCTGCAGTCGCATCTTAGCTCGGATGGAGGAGAAAACACACCCGCCCCCCCTCCCACTACACTCCACCGAAGGTTCAACTAGTTCTTTTTTTTATTCTTTTCATTGTGATGCAACTGAAACATGAAATTATAAAAAGGAGCGCCAACGATGCTCCAAAGTATTTCTGTCACATCATGTATGATACTGTTTACTCTCTATTTCCACACTTCAGAATGAAAGAATGTATTTGTGAAGTCAATCAAGAAGCTTTATTTAATTCAACTATGCCTTTTATTTCACTCAAAGGGGTTTAAAAGATGAAAACTTGTCAGTTCAGGTTTCCAATAAACTGGACAAGCAAACAAAGAATCGTGTTGAGTGTTTTTCCTGTCGTCGAGCCTCCTTCCAAAATGCCGTTTGTCCACTTTGAAACAAAAAAAAAAGAAGAAAAAAAAAGGCAAGGAATAGATCTGTATTTCATCACGTATTAACTGGCCTTTTTTTTTTTTTTTTCTTTCAAATTATGATTTGTATTTTTGGTAAACTCGATGCCCTGAAGCGACGAATCAGAACATCTCGCCACCGGTGGGATGGTGGATGTTGGAACAGAACTTAATTTTTTTTTACAAAGTTAAAACACTTTTTAAAACTATTATTATTATTATTAATACTTTTTTTTTCTTTTTTTTTTTATACATGACCACTTTAGTGACAAGCTGTTGCTCCAGATCAGGTCACTGAACAAATGACATCCACACTTTCTCTACTTCTACTCTGCTACAACTTTAAATCATTCAGGACCTCCGCTGTGCGAAGCTACATAGATAGCAGCTGTTGGTTTGCTCTGTTTAATGTAGGCTCATCTTCACGCGTCCTATTCACTACAACCTGAGATGGACGTAGTCATTTATTCTTGTTTAAAATTCTCTAAAGTCCCAAATTACACTCCTGTCCGATAAATAAATACATTATTATCCAGAATAATGAGACGTAGATTAATTCACAGTACTCAGCGGAGGAGGAAGATGAGGAAGTAGAGGGGTCATATGGTACACTTGTTGACTCATTCAGTTACATATCTTTGTCAGCCGATTATACAAACACAGTGCCTCTATATTTACAAATCCAGTACATTCCTATCCCACTGTAGCAGGCACAGTCAAGTAATAATGACATCTACAGGAATACAGGAGGGTGGGTTTGGGCATGAAGAGGCTGTCAACCTGCCAACTACAGAGTCATCAGACTTGACCTCGTGCATCCACATTTTCAGCTACTTAACAGTAGCGTACACTCACAGTCCAACCTTGTTTTTCTGCAAAGTAACACGGTTTGGTTATTTTACAAAAGAGAATTTGGGAATTTTTTAGTATTTCGCAACTCTGATTCAGAGTTTGGCAACATTTAATCACCACACCCAAGTCGGACCCCTTTTGTTTTTTTTATGAAAACAAACTTTAGCATTGACTTCTCATCATTCATCTTTAACATTACACGCTATTTGATTGATTGAAGCAGCTCTAGGATTTTAGGGGAACCAAAGAAAAAGTTTTCATCAGCTTTAAAGGATGGGAGTGTGGCCAACTCTCCGGGTTCCACGTAGCTTCTTAATGGAGAAGGAAGCGACAAAAATGAATAAAAATAATGTCAACTAGTAGGTTGTCTCTATGATTTTCAGACTCCATCTACCCGAATGATCCGCAGTGTAGAACCTGGGCTGACCGACC
Organism: Odontesthes bonariensis; assembly: GCF_027942865.1. Classification (NCBI taxonomy): domain Eukaryota; kingdom Metazoa; phylum Chordata; class Actinopteri; order Atheriniformes; family Atherinopsidae; genus Odontesthes; species Odontesthes bonariensis. The sequence goes on along the minus strand of NC_134516.1, from coordinate 16,079,626 downwards.
TCTTCATGATCAGAACCCTGCAGAGCAGAGGGGAGGCCCCCTTCTGCACGCATTTAACAGCAATACGAGCTGAGCAAGACAAGAATGAAATCAACGTTATTGTGACAGTGAGGGGAAAAAAACGGAGAGAAAGAGCTGGAAAAGGAGGGAGAGTTAGGGGTGGGCGCTTGGTTAAAAAAGGGATGCAGTGAGCAAAAAAGGCTGGTGCTTGGGAAGGAGGGGCAAGCAGACACAGGTTGAACATGCTGCAAACATCATGGCCCTGGCCCGTGTTTCCCATGGATACACACTATCTTGCATGGAGCCAGTTTTCTGCTAGTGTAACATGGACGAACGCTTGTTTTACAGTCACCTTTGACAGTAAGCGGCTCATAAAAGTACAAAACACACATCTGGATTTGGTTTACAGGTGGTCTGATGCCGTTTGTGCACTGCAAGTGTGAACTGTGCAATATCGTAGCAGATTTATCTTTATTCTGTCTGGTCCTGCCTTACTGTGTGTATCTATGGCCATCATAGTGCAAAGATCATTGGTATCACGCTATAGATCAAACATGATCACAGCATTATGACAGTTTAGGGAAACTGAGCGGTCGAAAATATCAGGCACATTTTTAACGTCTCCTTTTCTCAATCCTTCAAGTTTTGCTACGATATATATCTGGCAGCACCAAAATTAGCCTCCGTGGTCAAACTTGTGGTCTCCAAGGAAACCAGCAGCCTTTTTTTTTTTTTTTTTTTTTTTTTTTCTGTAATGGAAGGCATAATTTATATCAAGAGAAATCACTACAGATAGAAAAAGAGATATGTCTGTTGAAAGGCGCCATGGTATAATACGATGAAATAAAAGAGTCTGTTCTTTCACCCCTTTCCTCCTGAAAACAGGAACGTAACCAGCACAAAAGGTAGAAGAAAGCGATGAAATGTTAGCTGCAAACACCTGCTCAGGGATCCGGGACTCTCGTGATGTAGTCGTCTGAGGAGGCAGTGGGAAGCGCTTTTTCAACAAGATAAAGACATCAGAGAGAGCTTAGCTGGCATGCTGAAGGCTTTTTTTTCTTTTTCTTTTCTTTTTTTTTTTTGGAGCAGAAGGGTTGTTTCCTCAAATGTTTTCGGATTTAGTTGATGGGGCAACGTTGTTTTCAAGGGGGCAGGGTGTCGACTTAAAAGGCCAACGGGGCAGTCAGAAGCTCTCGGGCTCCTCCAGGAGGCAGGGCTGGGTGGACAGAGGCACGAGGGACGGGGACAGGCTTCGGAGGCCCACCCCTGGGCGAAAGTTGATGTCCGGGGCAGGGAGCAAGGGCTTGAGGATGCTGACAAAGCAGAAGGCTGAGCCGCTGTTGGGGATGAAGTTGACCTTGTTGCGGTCGGGACACAGGAAGGGAGGGATCTCCTGTAGAGCTTTTGGCCTAGAAATACACGATAGGACACATTTAGCCATTTTACTACTCAATCTCCACAATCCTTTGCAGAAAAAGCAACACTTCAGTCGTGTTAAAATTGTTATAATTTAACAGCGGGAAAATATTTACAGTCATCTGGTAAAGCTGGTCATCCTTTGTGTTTTTCTTTCACTCAGTGAATCCCATAAAGACCAAAACCTACAATTATTAGCAGCCAGCAAATACAGTACAGTACAAAAGTCTTGAGTCATCCGTAATTTCTTAATAAAATGCCAGGAAATTGGCGTAGCATTGTATTTAAACATGTGTAAACATAAAAAGAAATCCAGCATACAAAGACTGTTTTTATAAAATTGAATGAGCTTTAAAGTCAATATTAGGTATGACCTTTTTTTTCTGTCAAACTATGTTATCTTTGGCACCCTTGACGCACGTAACTAAACAAAATTGACCTAATTATGTGTCTTTGCTATAGACTGCTAGTTAGAAAGTACCAAAGGTTGCTCAGTCTGTTATGTTTAGACACAACACTGGTTGCCCTTAGAGTTTGATGGCTTTTCTTTTTTTTTTTCTCTTATGTTTTGTAGGTCGATTTTAAGTGGAAACTGACAAACTTGTTCCTCTGAAAATGGTCAGGTACAAAAAGTGGACTCAAAATAAGTGGAAAAAGCAGCCAATGTTCAAAGAAAAAAATGTAAAAGACCCTCAGAGAGTCTGAAGGACCATTGTTGAAGGCCGCATCAAAAGATTACAAGAAATTTGGTTCCTTAGAAGCAAAATATAAAGCTGTTGAGCATTTCCAAAGATCTTTCTGTAATTCACCACATTCAGTGTTACTCTATTTTTGGTTTCCACCAGCACCTGAAAGAGAATAAGCAGCTCGTTTGCAGCTACGGGCTCTACTGCACCAGTGGTTTTAAATGCAGGTAAGTAACGGAACATATTCACTTGCACTGATGTATCCTGGTTAATGTAAATTCATATTGTTCAATTTAAAGCTCTATTAATTTATGGAGGTAATTAGCATTTTAAATCCGAGACATATTTTGTATTTCTACTCACAAGGACTCCTCAAACACCTTGACCTTCTCGCAGCCCTCCGGGGGTTCTCTCTTGAACATGTAGCTGTTGTTAGGTCTGGGAGAGGCGGCGTATTTAGGCAGTGGGGAGCAGGGGCCTAGCTCTGTGTACAGACAGGGCAGGTTAGACAGTTCAGCGGCACATTATGCTCCAACACATCTCAGCAGGTGTCTGGTTGGGTGGGCTAATCACCTTTATCCTCATAGGGGCTGCCTCCAGCTGCGTCATTGAGGACGGTGAGGTAGGAGGGAGAGATGGAGTCAGGACGGCTACTGCAGTTGCTATGGTTACCACTCAGTCCGCCCCCTGATGGAGTCTGTGTGTCGATACTGCGGGTGCTGCTGCTGCGCCGTGGGGGGACGGGTGGGGGTGCACGGTGCCCATCTGGGACATCCTGTGGCTTTCGCATAAACACACACACACACATAATTAGGTCACAATAACACTGTTGCTGCAGGGGCCTCACAATATGTGAGAAAAAAACCTTGAGTGAGTGACACATGGAACTCACAACAATGGTCTCGTCCTTCTCGGGAGTGTCTCGGATGATTATGCGTTCGATCTCCTGGTTGAGGCCCTCCACGCTGTTGCGGAAACGAGGAGCCGATGATTTGGATATAGGGATGGGTATCAAAATAGTCTTGGGCATGGGCGACTGCACAAATACAAGACACAAACAAACAAGATCATATTTTACACTGATCACGCATCTGGTTAAGAATGTTGCACCGTGGCTCTGATTCAGCTATAATAGCTTGAAATGACCAGATACTACCACAGATTAAAAAAAAAGAGAGAAGAAAATACAGAAAGCAGGACAGCTTGACTCCAGCAGACTCCACAGGGAGCATGTGTTAAAGCTGCAGTCTGCAACTCTTTTTCAAGCATAATGCCTGGAACTGTCCGGGGATTCTGAAAGTAGTACATTAAATACCCCAATACAAAAAAAATGAGTTCTCTAGGTCCCCTATATGTCCCGCTAGGTCCCTCCAAAGCCAGCAGGTTTGTTTACAAAATTGCAGACCGGACCGGTAAAAGGTAACCAATCAGGTTTACGAGCTGGGCTCTGCTGCCTGTCAATCACCGATTGTGCACGCGCGATACAAGGTAGGCTCGTCCCCACGCTTATTTATCTAGACTATTGAACTTCATTACGGGCTAGTCTACTTACTGTGTCTTCCATGATCGCAAATGACAGGTGAGTTGATGAATGAGGAGTCGTGTAGGCGCATCTGGCGTGCACGTCTACGTGCACGAGTTCTCATGTGTTTTGATGGGGCGGGACAGGAAGTTGAATAACTTTTTATTTTTCGGTTAAAAAATAAGCATTTCTTGCATTTTGCGACTACGGAGGTCACCGTTTTCAACTTCAAGCGTTCTGATAGATCATTTAAACTCTTAAAATGCCAAAAAGTAGGACTTTACGTATGACAACAACAAATCCTGCAGACTGCAGCTTTAATGTCACCATCACAGACAGCAGTGTCTGCAGTATCAGAGGCACCCAATTTAACAGTCTTTCCATATACCCCGCATAAAATTTAAAATTACAGACACACACACACACACACACACACACATATATTTCAGAGCTAAACAAGGGCACAGGGACAAAAGTGGGACATCCTCAAAATTTTCCAGATTGGGGACTTAGCCTAGTTCTTCTCACAGACAAAGCCACTTATCACACTCACTCCCTCCAGCACGCTGTCTCTATTGATCACCTGTGCCTGGATGATGGTGTGGCTGCCATTGAACGGAGACTTGCGCTCTTTATCCCTCCGATGGCGACTGCTGCGTTTGCTGCGCTGTAGCTGCTGACGCAATTTGGCAATCTGCAGAGGTTTAAATGTTCAGATATTAACATTATAATGCTGCTAAGTCACATAAAAAAAAAAAAAAAAAACTCATCTGTGAACATGACAGAGGGGATAATAAAAAAAAAAAAAAACCTGACCTCCTTGAGCTGGTCGGTGCTCCCACAGGAGGCCGAGCGTTTGTGAGAGCCCCTCCTCCTCTCATCTGCCCAGGCCCTGGGGGTCTGATGCACACACAAACACCAGTTAGAGCAAAGCACACACACTCAACTTCCAAAGTAGGAGTCGCATGACTGTTCTGATGAAATTTCTCTTTTGGGGATTTAGTAAATATTCACCATGTTGAAAATAACCATGAAGAAATTACTTGATAAGATAAAAGATTTTTTTTTGGTGTTATGTTCAAAGGGACAGAAATACTGACTATGTTCTCTTACATCTTTTTAAGGACACTAAAAAAAGCTTCAGTATTGTGGGTTGGTGTTTAAGTATATCCATTCTCGTGTCTCGATCTATTGCTTGGCAAATATCCTGCAGGTACCCTTTGATCTGAGTCTTGATTTAATTGAGCTACATCAACATTTAATTTCCCTCTGGGATAAATAAAGTATTTTTGAATTGAATTGAATTGAATTGAATTATTGGAAGTATGGTTGAGTGATAGGCAACACAGCATAATGATGCAACCATCTGCAACCTCTCTTAACCTCATTGCATTTATTCTCTTGTTTATAAATGCATGTGTTTTGCAAGAATATAGCAAAGCTTTCTCTGAAGCAAAAACAGGGACATACTGTATGTAAATTGGTTGGTATTTTTTATTTTTTTAACCCTGTGAGTCCACATTTGCATCTTATTGTGGCAAAATATGGTCAGGTGATACATACTGAGCTCAGACTAAGGTAGTTTTGAGTGCTCTGGAAGGTGTGATATAACAATATCCATGATAATAATAATGCGTTTCACCATCAGACAACCCGAACCATTCAATATATGGTCATCACACTCACGAGATGTGAAGTCATGATCGAAATTACAGGTGTAGTCAGACCCATGAGCATGGAGCAGTGTTGTTATTATATAGTGATGACTAATGAATAATTGAGTAATAATGCCTCAAATTGACTAAATCTGTGCAGCAAAGTTTGCACCGTCTGCATATTTGCAGTTTTCTTTATTTAATAACAACAGATTCAATGTGCTTCATATGGTTTATGCTAATGCCATTAGGGCCTTTAAGGGTTTGAGCTTATCCATGAACAATATTACTTGTCATTTGTTTGTAATATCTTTGATTTTGTCCTGTGCATATTTACAGAAGCCAAAGGAATTGCACAACTGACCTCATCATCACCACATACAGAAATAAACCCCCCACCACACTTACCTGAGTCGCTTTGTCCCTCATGTAGGTAACGTGATGTTGCTGGCTGCCGTCCTGAGGCCAGGGACCTGTCAGGTGAGAGCCAGCGAGCGCGCCCTGTGAGGGCCACAGCTGGACGCGATGGCGGGAGACGGAGAGGAGAATGAGGAGCAGCAAGCTCAGAGGGAGAGGAGGGGGGTGCCAGAGGAGGAGCGCGGAGAGACGTGGATGGTTAAGGCCACAGATGCAGTCTGAGGGGCAAACAGAGGGAGAGATGTAAAGATGAGCTCGATCTGCCACGAGATGTAAGCAACCTGTTTGGCAACACATGGTAAATACATAAACAAATCAACAGACACAGCTGGCCTGCTGAATAAGCTTGTGAATGAGTTGCTCTATCTGTCTAGGTTCGTGTCTGTGTGCATTTGTATCTATGAGTCTGTGTTGCCAGACTGATATTAATCCAACTCATGCCGGGCAGAGCGGATATGCCCCGAGCTAAATCCCACACAGCCCCCTGGTTAATGGCATTAAAACAGCCTAAAACAGAGCAGGGGTAGGGGCACCGAGGGACATGTAGCTCTTGCACCAGTGACCCAGTTGGGAGCTGCAGCAGCACATTTCGCAATGTTTTGGTTAAATGGCTCCCCTGCATTTGGTACATTTCAATTTCAGATTCAAACAAATGGGGAAATGATTACAAAGCAACTATAAAGGACAATTAAGTCTGTTTGTTGATGTACAAAAGAGGAGAGAGATTACTTGTTTTCTTGGCCTAAAGCGTCTTTAATGTCATAAACCAACATAAATAAATTGACAGGTAATTCGTTTTTGGGGGGTTTCTTTTGGCACAAATCCATATATTTAAAACACAATCATTTTGAATAACTATTATCAATTTAAACTGCCATTTCAAACAAGCTTGTCACCTTTTTGTGAGGGTACAGCAATAATAAAAAAGAAATCAATGGCACACAACGAACTCAGCTGTAATGGGTGCAAAGCATCATTTTGGATAAAAAAATCTAATTTTCTTATTTTTCCTATTTCATTTTCATGCCCCCAATGTGAAATGAATGCAACACGTGCACCAACAGCACTGGCTGGCAGGGCAAGTCCTGGAGCTAAATTTGGAAAGGGCCTTGGCCAGAGAACATCCCTGTTGCTAGGGAATAGGGGTTAACTGATCTTCACACAGCAGCATCTGTGTATCTGTGCATGAATGAAAACAAGGGTTTGGGCATCAGCAGTCCGCCATCAAAAATATCAAAATGCTTGTCTAGACTGCTGCTTTTCCCTGTGCCTGCAACGGTACTATGTGCTGATGGCAAAAGGCTCTGCATGTAGTAGAGGTGGCAGACAGAGGAGTGAGGTGGCTCTGGCTGCTGCCATAATGCTGACTTTAGGTGTCAATCAATCCCAAATGGATTTTTTTTTTTTGGGGGGGGCGGCGTTCAAGACATAAGCTGTTTTGAATGAGCATTGGTACAACCTCAAATACAAAAGCTAATGATAAGAGATCACCTTTGCTGATATGCTGAGTGCAAAAGCGAGGCAGCATTACACGTAAGCGACTATATTAAGAAAAAAAATACCCTTTACGTTTACATATCCATGCAAATGCCTGCACAGTGCGGTGCAGGCCTCTTTTGTTTACAGCCAGGCAAGCACACCATCGTGGTCAAAACGTATTCGAGCAGAATTAGTCCTATTCTATGGGAAAGAAATGCACCATTCAGATTCAGGCGTGATTACTAAATGTCTGTATGTTAATTCCATTCAAGTGAATTAATAAAAAAAAAGATAGAAGAAGAAGAAAAAAAAAAAAAAAAGAGCACGCTCACCTGCAGAAATGTGATCTCTGTGCACTGAATGCAAAGGGGCATGGGGCTTGTACGGCAGCCCAGCCCCTGTTTGCAGCTACTTGAAGATGCTAAAGAAGAGAAAGGCTGGGCAGAAGGACCAGAATACAGGCTTCAAGTAAGAGCTGCCCTTTCAGGTAAAAACAAGCAGGCATGGGAAAGATACAAAAACGTCTCCGTGGGTACTGTGGTGATAAAAGTAGGTGCCGAAACGGGCGTTGCTGAATTCGCACCCTGCCTCCTCGTCGTCGTAGATGGATGTTTTTTTTCTTCTTCTCCCGACCGATGCGACACGACAGCTCGAGCGGCTACCGATACACCATCTGGTCGCGGCAAAAATGAGAATAACCGGAGGACCATGCGTTTTGCAACTCGCGGAGTTCGCGAGGAAGTGGAAAACGGAGGGGGTGAAAAATAACAGAGGGATAGAAGATACAGAGGGGATAGAAAGAAGAAGGCGGTGATGCTGGGCTAACCTGGCTGACACGACGGGAGAAGGGACCAGTATGAAGCTGACGGGGATAGACCATCACACTTCCGGTTGTGATTCTCAAAGTAAAACACAAAACATACGGACCACATCATCAGGTGAAATTGTGAGCACAGTAAGGGGGTTCAGTTGTATAAAGTCCTGTCAAGAATGTCACTTTCTAAATTATTTAGAAACTAAATATTTTTTGTTTCCTTAGGCTTCATAAAAGCTGGACATTTGCACTCTTAAAATCAGAGTAAAACGATTCAAATGTGACATTTATGTCAGCAGCAGTTGAAGGGAAATTAGTGGTATGGTCACAGGGACGACGCTCAGTGAAACAGACCACTAATTTTGGCTACAACCCACTCTCCTTTATTGTTTCAAGCGCAAGTTCGCGGAATCCTGGTAAAGCCCTGGCAACCGGAGCTAACTTGACGTACCTAATAGCAAGCTCTGACGTCACGCTCCAGTGCTGCGCTGCTCTCGAGCTGATGCTGCAGTTGCTAGGGCGCGAGGAGCAGACGGCGAGGACGGGAGGTAAACAAGTGCAGGAAGGGAAATGTCTCCCTCGTGTGTCGGCTGTAGCGACGGATTCTTCGAAAACGAGGTGGTTTTGCTGACAGGGCTGGTTAAAACGTACATTTGACAGGTTTCGGCCCCAATTTATTATTTCATAATTAAAGAGCGGTGTTCTCCATTGTCTTATTTATATGTATACTTATTGAAATGCACAGTCCACCTTACAAAAAAGCGACCGCGATTTTTCTTCTTTTCAAGAATAGTTTTGCACGTTTGATAGATGCAAGATTAAAACTAAGAAAACCAAAATAATAAATTCAAAAATGTCCCACAAAATAAGTATACTGATATTTTTTAAGAAGAATTTAAATAATTTAAGGCAGTGCAGTATAAAATTTGCAATACATTTATACTTATGCTTTAACTGTTTAGTTGGCATTTCATTTAAGGTACTATTTTATCCAACTAATTATTTAATCTATACATTTGCTTACTCTTATTTTTTCTTTACCCCAATTTATTGATTATTTCTTTGCATTTCCCTCCATTAACTGACATAACTTCTGTATTTAAAAAAAAAAAATCCTTACCACAGGGGGCACAGCTGCCCATTTAAATGTTTATCAAGCTCTTGCTTTTTGCCCTGTAAATTAAATTCTTTCTTAAAATAATCATTTCATAAACATTTTCCAGGCTGAAAGCAAGCAAACCGATATTTTAAAATGGACTCCTATATTACCCCTCCTGCAATGATTAACAAAAACAGGCCTGAAACCTGTGAAGCATGTCCTTAACATATATACCCAACTATTATTTCATACATTTATTGAGATTTTCGTTCATACCGACTTGAAAATGTTTACAGAAACTGCACTGAGCAGACGCATAGCAATGGAATCAAAGGCTGTCCATTGAATGCACAGAATTCCATAAAAATGATGCAAATATTAATGCAATACACATACTTTTGTTTTTTTTTATACAAATTACAGCTTACAAAACCCATAAAGGAGAACTTGTCATATGCCCTGAAGCAGCGCTGAAAATACAGAATGAGTACATTGACATTTTAGCACGCCTGTACAGCGTTAGGCCCCATCGATTCCAAAGTAAAGAAACGAAGCGTGCACACACTCACACGGTGAATCAGCCATTCCAACATCAAGGGATGAGACAACAAGAAGCAGAAATAATATCCAGCAGGCTTCAGTGTTCTGTTTTTTTTTGTTTTTCTCTCTTTTTACCTTTCTAATTTCAAACACAAATAACAGGATACAGGCTTTTTAGTGTTTCTGGTCTTGCAGTCAAAAAACAGCTTCACAGTCCACAGTGAGGTCAGGTGATAGTGGTACAGTGGTTGAGTTGTCCGCTGTAACAAATCACTCCGTAGACTTGATTCTGAAACATTGCAGTTTCTTTTGAGCAATTCCTCGCGTAGCTGTGCATTCAGAGAAGTTCCATGAGAACCGACTGTTTTAGTCTGCTAAAACTGATTGCTAGCATTTGTGTCCCCCTACAGACAGCCCAGAGTCGAAGGGAAAGAGAGGATTGTCATCCATTTTCTCCTCTTGAGTTGGGGTGGGAGGGGGTGATAGTGTGTGGTGGATTGTTTACAAAACGATTGTGACAATTCATAAGTGCAACAGAGGATTAACATATAAAAATAATGACGAGATACAACCAACAGCCAAAAATAATGGAAAACATTGAAAGCATCTAAAAGCTATGTCCTATTGCACAATTAAAAAGTATGATACAAAAAAATGGATACATGGTGTCAAAAGAACATAATTGGTATTGCATACAAATCAAGGAAATTAAAATGATAAAAATAAAAAAAGGTCTAGTTTTGTTCTGTCTTTAAGACGTCGATGCTTTTACAGAGCTCACTCGCAAATTGCTTTATACAGCAAAGGACGAGAAAAAAAAAAGAGGAGAGAACGCTCCAAGAGTTGATTGTTTTTTCTTCGCCTATTTAAGTTTAGAGACCGATTTCTGTTGCGGTCGCAAGAAACAGACTTAGAAACACTGATTTTTTTTCTTTTTTTTTTTTTTCCATCTGTTCAAAGTGCACATAGGAAGTAAGAAATTACTAAAAGAAAAAACAATTCCATTCAAAACAACGCGATGCTCATTAGGATGAAACGAAAACAAAATGAGATTGAGAAAAATGTGGAAGAAGAAGCGAATGAGAATGCTGCATAGCTGGATTCCATTTAAAGCAATGCCATTAGAGAGACACACGGGAGCGAGGCAGACCTAATTACTGTACAGGATTAGGATCAACAGTTCACGAGACACTCCATAGCTTCCTCTTGCTGATTCAGAACAGAGAATTCTGGTTATTTTTTTCCCCAGTCTTGGTGGAGAGTTTGAATTCAGACTTGTGTGTCACTGGGCTCGCTGGTCAAGCCTCCCCCTTGCAGGTAGATAGCTGAACTGGACTTGGGCCGATTCTGGCTGTGGCCTTGACCGCGGGTGGACCCGTTGTTGTTCACCTCCGGCCCCCGGTTGTCTGTGGAGATGACCCAGGTGGTGGGTCGCCACTTTTTTAGAGAATAAGGCGTTTTCACTCGCTTCTTGATTTTATCTCCTGTCCCCAAGGCGCCATCGGGCTGCACCAAGCCCTCCCCTAGAAAAAAAAAAAAAGACAAAAAAGCTTGTGACATCTTTTTACTTAGTTTGCATAAATAACATTACATATTAAGAAAATGGTGAGAAATAGTCCAATACTCAAGAGATTTTGATTAGCAAATAGAATTATTGAAGAAATTATTAAAAAATAAATACGCTTCATTGAATTTAATCGCTGCCCTCTATAAAGCCAAACTAGCTACATAAGAAAAGAAAGAAAAAAAAAAGAAAAAAGGTAAGTGTACAATATCAAAACCAAAGTGGTTCCAACGCTGGACATCTTTTAATATCACCAGCGGGTGCTGAAAGATCCCACCGGAGAAGGTGTGCATGAAGTGCAGCTTGCAGTGGTGTTCATAAAAATTAAACAGCGTTCGGAAATACCAGCGTTTTTAACCTGATACAGGTTCACGTGTTTTCACCAATTCACACACAAACACTTGCAGAACGCTTCATTTTATACATATATGAACATGCACAGAGGGTGAAATGATGTCACAACGCGGCTCAGTGGTTGCTCTCTTGCTTTTTTTTTTAGAAGCTTTTAAAGTTGAACCAGCTCCGAACTGGCTCTTGTTTCCCCTCGTGGGCTGACACAACATATCTACTATCAAGTAACGTGTGTGTACAAAAACCTAATTCATCCTCTTTGTGTCATAATCATCCATAACCATAGTTAGTCTCCATGTCACATACAGCATCCTGCCGCCACACCCTAACCCTAACCCTGAAAACGAAAAAAGATAAATCAATAAAAATCAAGCATTTGTGACTGTAAAGACTTCCATTTGAGTATCAGAGAGCCACAGACAAAGTGTTTAAGACTGGTGGTTTTGATCTTATGGGGAAATTAGCAGTTATCCATTAACTTTTATTCAGACAAAATAAACTGGAGAACTAATTTTGTGTAAGGTTGGTAAGTACAGTCACCTAATGAGGCGAAGTCCTGTGTCGTGAAAGACAGGTCCAGGGAGTTGGGTCTCTCAGGCCGGCGCGCTCTGGGCTGCCTGAGCAGGGCTTCGCCTCTCATAGTAACTGTAGCCTCTCTTGGGGGGTCTGCTGCAACAGACCCTGACCCAGAGCTTTCCCCTGGAGGCCCTGTGGTTTCCCTGCTTCCTGCCTCACCGCTTCCTTCCTCCTCTCCGCCATCGCTCTCTCCTCCGCTCTCGCCTTCTCCCTGGCCATGGCCAGTGTTGCTGTTGTTGTTGTTAGTGTTGGGTCGGGCTGAGCGTAGAGTGGCGACGCTCGAGGACGTCTCTCTCAGATCGGGCTGCTCGCGCTCTCGGCTCAAAAGTGGCTCGTGTTCGTCGGGGCTGGCTGTGATCATGCCGAGGCTTAGTCGGCTGTCGTCCGACCTCAGGGCTCCAGAACCATTCTGAGCTATGCTAGGTCCGCCAAAACCTGTTGCTCCACCTGCCATGATGGATGAGATCCCTGCACTGGGATGACCATTAACAGTGCCGTTAACGCTACCATTGGCATGTGCATCTCTCAGAACAGGTATGTTGTTCGTGCCTGTGCCCCGGTGTGTCTCCACAGTGTTTGTGCTCGTTACTGCACCAATGTTCATCTTTGTTCCCTCCACTTGCCTCAAGTTGGACTTCCCAGAGCGTCCAAATTTGAACCTGAGTGAGGAGGATGAAGAATCCTTCTTGGTAGGCTTGTTGCGCAGGGGCAGACTGGACGGCCTCTTTGGCAGATTCTGCTGCTTGGGTAGGGGGAAGATGGTAGTGGGCATAGTTGCAGTGGGGTCTGATGCTCCTGAGACCTCACTGGCCATCTTGATTAGGGGGTAAAGTAGGCTAGAACTGCCAGGGCTCAGTGGGTCTGGTGAGCAAAACTGCTTCTGTGAGTGCTCCATTAGGTTCTCATCCGAGCTCTCCTTTAGGTTCTTGTCTACCTCTTTAGGGTCTAGCTTGGTGGTTTCCAGGTCTTCCTGGGTCAGGTGAAGGCAAACAGGGACTGTGGTGACCCCTGTGGGTCCCTCAGATTCAGAGATTATGGTGGTAGTTGTAGTGGAGGCTGAGGGGCTGCCTCTGAGGCCCATGCTGGTGCTGCTGCCCTCGGGGCTGGGTAGACGGGTGTTGGCTTGCTGCTGGCGTTCCTGATTGATGGAATTCCTGTTTCTCTCCCCGGTCCCAACTCCAGCTCTTCCAGCTACAGAGTTAGTCGTGTCCCCCTGCGTGTTCTTAGCTACACCTTCGTGCTCTTCGATGTAGGTGGAGGGGTGGTCTGCGTACGGGCCTGACTTTGGGGTCATGCGATTTCTGTTTGAAAACATTGCAAAAGAAACTGGTGAGAAAGACAAGCAAATGGTTTGAAACAACTGCCACAGCAACAGTGGGGGTACTGTGTTTAAGCTTACCTCTCGTTGTGCAAAGTAGTGGACATGGGGTTGAGGGTTGGACTGACAGACTTGGAGCGGTCCCATATGAGGAGCAGCTCTGCGAGTCTTTCCTCCGCACACTGCGCTGTGAGGCGAGCCTCTGCATCCTGGTCCCAACAGTCCTCCATCGTCTCTTTCAGAGAGCGAACCGCCTGAAAGAGCGAGTTTGATATGAGTATGAATAATATTAATCATTAACAATAGGAACAATAATCCAAAATCTTTTTTTTATTTTGGAAGAAACATTTCCTGGATTTTGTCCATTGCAGGTCAGACAGGGCAGAACTCACATTTGAGATGGCTGCAGTGTGAAAATGCTACTGTGTTCGTGCTAAAAATCAAGCTAATTGTAGAATGTATACTGTACATGTGTAAAGGTAGCAGTGTTGATTTGTTTTCATTTCTGACCCTTTTAATGATAATTTCGGAAGTTACAACCCCCACCCTTAAAGTTTCTCTTTTAAATCGACTTAAAGTCATGTTTGTTCCACAAAATAAAATCCGTATGTTCTTAAAGTGGTTTCCTTCTTTCTTATTTCTAGTGCCATTGTCTGCACAGTTTTTGACCAGATGAAGTCAAATATAAACTTATCTTGAATTATTTACAACGTTTTGATGTATTTTCAGTAAGAGCTGAAGTTCAAAACTTGTGATAAAATGTTCCACTATACGGCTAAACTCTAATCTGGGCCATTTCAGTGTCATAAACAGGTGCTTTGATTGGAATGTATTTAGAATATGCTAACTCTGGCTCCTCACACATACATACCAGGCTGTTCTCTTTCCATGCCTCAGGGAATTTTGGTCGCTGCTTCTCCCTGGATACCAGGACCTGCATGTCCTCAAATGTTGGGTGGTTTCCTGCCTCCGCCTGAAAGGCCATCTGGTACTCTGGCACAGACTCTCCTGGAGGTAGGCAAGGACATAGAGAGGGAGGATGTATGGTAAGTAAGACTACATTTGACGAGATGCAGCTCTACTAATTCCTACGATAGAAAGTACTTCAAGCAAGTTCCCACACAGCTTTCTTTTCCATTCTCCTCTCCTGCATTCATCTATATATGTGTCTTTATGTCTGTCTCACCAGGGAAAAGGTCGGTGCATCTCATGAAGGTCTCCCAGTAGACCAAGCCCAGGGCATACATGTCCACCTGCTTCAGTGCCGACTCACAGTCCCTCAAGTTCACTGCACCCTCCAGAACCTCCGGAGCCATGTAGCGGATTGTCCCCACCTAGCATACGAGGGAGGTATAAGTGGAGGTGTGCGTGATGAGAGAAAGAATGAGATAAAAAAAACCAACCTAATAATTATGCAGCTACAACTATATACAATGCTTATTGGTCATAGATTTTTTTCAAAACACCAAATTTAGTTTGTGTATATATGCACTTTGTTTCCTTTTAACACGTTCCCACAAAAACAAAGTGATTGCTTGTCTTCTTATTGTCAAAGCACCAGTTTAAACCTCTCTGCAGGGTCATTAAGTGCTGTGCTGAATGCTAATGGCGTCCTTCCCCACTGAAGAGAAAAACTACATTTTAGTGGGCCTTTTTGTTCCTTTTTCTTTCTTCTTAGCTCAGTGTGAAAAGGGAAAAGATTAAATTGCACCACAGCACTGTCAGTTCACAAATCGTTTGCTCCTGACATGTTACTCCAAAATCCAGTGCTAATTTGCTGCTGCAACAAATGGTTAAGCTAGTTGTAGATGGTCTTTTCAATCCTATACCTGTGTGTATGTGGCTGTATCTGGGTCATTTTGACTCATTCAGAAATGTGGACACAAGTTCTGAGGTTTAAGAAATGCACTGCCTTGAGCAATAATGACCAGAAGTTAAAAAGGCAAAACAGGAAATGCAACCTAAATAAACAAAGATTCAATAACATACTTTATGGGTTTGCCTCAAACTGAAGAAACAAAAATAATCCTTCACACATCCAGCGCTATTAAGCTGTTTATTGAATCATGGGTGATCAGTTTATAGATAAAATTCTGAGAAGTGTAAGCTCTGTAAGTGAGAACAGATGCTATTTAGTCATGTTAACACAATTCAGCGTCAGATGAAGCGCTATAGAACAAAATGGAGTCTGAAGAACTAACACTGAAGAATCAACCTGCCGGGACAACTTTCTAAATTCTGTTTTGGTTTCTTTCCTCACATTTGTCACTGTTAGTTTGACTTCATCAGCGATATGTCTCGAATCAGCGATCTCTGAGTTCTCCAGGAGCAAAAATTTGAAAAGAGAGCAAAAAAACCCAAAAAACTTTTTGACTGCTGAAAGCTTTTAGGGCAAAATTAACTCGAGCCACATCCTGTATATAGCGTAACACTTGCCCAAAGTCATGGATGCAACCATTCATATGGGATTTGATTTTGCATTGGATTAGATTTTGTATTATAATATGATATGAATTGTATGAAAAAAATGAAGCACACAGCATTTAATGTTGTCTGTGTCACTGCACATGACATTTTGAAACAACCTCTTCTACAATCATTTGTAACAATAATGCCATTTCTTCTGCAGGATGTGCCTGAACTGAGACTCTACGCTAATCTTGTTCACAAAAAAAGAAATATCTATGATTTGTGGAGTAAAGTGAGGAGACTGATATTAGCTCTCCCTCCTCCTGAACACTCACCTCACTAATAGCTGCGTTTTCGTCCTCGCCGTGACGTGCCGGCCGGTTCCCTGTCAGCTTCATGGACAGGCCAAAATCAATGATGACACATGTGCCATCAGCCTTGACAAGAATGTTCCGGCTGTTCAAGTCTCTGTGGGAAACTGCTGGCTTGTACAAGTCTTAAGGGAGGAGAGAAGAGAGAATTAGAGAAAGATTTGGGGTCCTTTCTTTTTCATTAAAAGTGTTTGTCCGGGTGCACTTCTCAAGGCACAATGCACCGCACTGGAGAATCTTTTCAGATAGCTTTTCATTTCCCTCATTACTCATTGTTTACTCCAGAAAACTGCACTGTAAACAAACAGTAATATTAAATCCTCTAACCTAATCTACAACAATGAAATTAAGACCTTATCATAAACTGCTTTTTCTGGGTCCAGCAGAGGGTGCAGTGAGGCAGCTGGAAGCTGCGGCAGTCACCACATCATATCTGCTGCCTGCCTCTGATGTGCAGGACAAGTGGGGGAGGATGACAACTGTACTAAAGCCCAAGAGATTCTGCTGTTAGCAGCGACACACAGAGCTTGCAAACACAGGTACTCTACAGCTTCCTCAATTTTTTTCTCTCTCTGTAAGCCCAACTCTCTCCCCCCGTGTGTTTGTGACACACCATTAATGATAGTGCACTTTCCTCCCTTGTCACTTCTAAGCCTTTTTGATGTGTATCTGTGTTGATCAAAAAGAGGAGAGTTCAATGCAACTGCTGACGTTTGGTGATATGCAAAAAAACCCACCATACATTTTTTTTTTTTAAACCCAGAGTCGTTCAGAGTCATTCTGATGCTTACGACTGAATTCACAGAGCCACAGGGATATTCACATTTTATCCAACTCCCTTGCTTGCCTCTCCAGCTTGTCCCTCTGTCCATTTTTTACTCTGAGGCTAGCTTGAGGCGAGTCTATAAATACTCTTGGCAGGGCGTGCATGCAGTGTGTACACGAGCGTTAGTCAAAATACAGGGATACAAAAGCACTCCGAGACAAACGGGCTGAAGGGGAGCTGCAGTATGTAGCATGTAAGATGGCTCCAGCACAAGATGATAATCAAGGCTGTTTGGGCCCAGCATAAACAAGGCATTCCCGTTTTACACCACTATTCTTTGAATGCGCTTACGTTTCAGGTACAGATTGAGTTAGCAGTCTTGAAATTTGAACCCAAGTGAAGTGTGGGCACTTATATAATTGGCTACAAATGTCTTTGTGTTTGTGTGCCCTCCAGTTTACCTCCTTTAAACAACTCCGTGTGCAGGTACGCCAGGCCTCGAGTGACAGAGTGAGCCAACCGGCAGCTGCTGACCCAATCATTGGTCTGGATGTTTAGGTAGCGATTCAGAGAGCCCTGAAGTGAACAGGTATGAAGTCAGGGAAGGGGACAGGGAAGGTAGGAGGGTGCAGATGGTAAAGAGTAAAAAAAAACAAAAAAAAAAACACATAAATATGCATGGAGGAGAGGCCAAGGTGAAAGCATTCAGCAACAACAACTCTCATACACTCAACAGAACTTGAGCTATTGCATCATCTTGTGCTTTGACCTCCACTGGTGGGATATTTCTCAATAAGACTTAGAACACTGAACATTTTAAAGCCAACCAACAGATGCATGGAAAGTGTTTTGAGTTATGACGCTCATTCCAGAGAAAAGAACAGGGAAATTAGGGTTGAAGTATTTGTGGTGAGGTAAGAATATCTCATGATTATCAGCTGCAACTGCATGAAAACACTTTACCAGAAATTATATAGGATATAATTAATTTCCTTCCTGAATTATGTCCAGTAGCCATGAATATCCACTGGTTCAGAAAAAAAACCCAAACAGTAAT
This sequence comes from Odontesthes bonariensis, assembly GCF_027942865.1. Classification (NCBI taxonomy): domain Eukaryota; kingdom Metazoa; phylum Chordata; class Actinopteri; order Atheriniformes; family Atherinopsidae; genus Odontesthes; species Odontesthes bonariensis. The sequence continues at coordinate 16,061,586 of NC_134516.1, read as the reverse complement.
AACACTACGCATGCACAAAAGCACATAAGCACACATACTGAGTAGTTTGTATAAAAATCAATCACAAGGCAATTCTAGCATCCGTTACTAAAGAAAATTACATTACATCTGTATGTTTGAGACAAATGACATAATAATTTACTCGAACAAATTATGTGTCCCTCTCTCCTGGCCTGGCCTGGCCTGGCCTGCACTGTGTTACCATGACAATGTGTATTAGACTAATGACTACTTAACAGAATAGGCTCCCTTCATGGACCAGATGGGGTCAGCTGACTTGTAATTAGCTCAAGGTTTGGATAGAAAGCATATTCAGCATATATGTACAACTACATTAATACTGAAGAGTTCCACAGGCATTCTTTAGCAGTCAGTGTTGATGAGTTTTTTTTCACTACACGGTGGAGTAAAAAAAAAAAAAAATCATCAAAACAGCAGCAGTGTGTTCATTTGTATGCAGGCAAAAGACGGGGAATAGCTGAAATGATTTTAACTTTTCATTCAAACCGACTCTAATTTATCCATCAACTGGGCAGAAGACCACTTAACAATTGAGTCACATTCTGGAATTATTCTGCTATTACATATTCTTTTTTTATTTTTAATGTTGCAGTATAATGCTGAAATAAAATGGCATATCAACTCAAGAAGGGTTGACAGGGCAAACAGCATCATCCTGTCCAGTGCTATGAGGGTGATTCGGTCCCACTAAAACCTCTCCCAACTGTTAAATGGTGCCTCTACGACAGCTGCAAGACGTTTCTGATGATTCACTCTTAAGGTATCCTAATGATTGAGCATATTCAAGTCTTTTGACTAGCTAAACAGAAAAAACATTGCAGAAAGCCAAAATGCATTTGTCCCGACCACTTAGCACTGACCACAATAATTCAGCAACAATATGTTTGGGAAGAAGAAGAAAACAAAAGGGTACAAAGCAGCCATTTGTTGCAGCCAGTTCCATCTGCCAGGGTGTGATGGAAGAGCTAGAATTAGTTACAGTGAGCTGGGAGGTACGGAGCTGCAAGCCTCCGACGAGTCAGCAATGAAACCACGCAGTTAACTTGGTTTGGCCGTTATGTGAAAAGCTGCTGGTGCCGCAGACACAATCAAATAATGTTGGCTGTCCTCACCAACGGACTTCCTTGTCAAAATACCACAAGTTTGCTTTTCCATTGGTATCAGATAAAACAGGATTGAGGGCTTAAGCTCTAAAACACATTTTAAGTGACAAAACATGCTTCATATACAAAGCTTTGTTTTCCCCTGTACTCACATGTGGGTAGTAGTCCATGACCAACAGGTACTCTGTGCGTCCTTCTGTGCCGGTCCGCTCATCGGCAGCAACAAACCGAGCGATGTTGTCGTGCTCCAGAAGTGGTAGGCGGTAGATGGAACATTCGTTGAGGAAGTTCTGGCGATTGGCCGCGGTAAACACCTTGACGGCAACGGGCCGCTCGTCCAGCGAACCGCAGTACACGGCGCCATATCTGCCACGTCCAATCAGCTGAAAGATGCGGTGACAGTGGGGAAAGACTATTTCGAGACTTAATTTATCACTCACTGGTCTACAAGAAAAATTTAACATAGCTTAGGCTGCTGTAAATACTTTGCCCCAGAGATATTGCCAAGTCAAAAAACAGGCATAGTGCTCGATAAAAACACAAAGGGGCCAAAAACAGACGCTTAAAAATTTCAAGGAGTGGAACAAACAGCCACAAGGAAGTACAGTGAGTCAGACGGGGAGCCAGAAGAGAGACGGGAAATAAATTAAATTACAAACAACCATTAGGGTTAAACAGTTAAAATGACTTTGAGTCAGTTCCTAATTATTGAATTAGTATCCCTAATTAGCCAGAGCACAGCAAGATATTAAGGACCAAATATACTGCCTTAAACAGTCATCTGCATGCGAGTTAAAAGAGTTCAAGAGTGCATTTAATTTTTACCTCTTAACATTTATCTCTGAGTGGAAAACCTCCTATGGAAAACAATGAACTTGTTTTGTCTGTGAGGAGGGCTCCCTGGCTTACTACCACTACCTCACCAGACAAGATGCATTTAATGAGAACAAGCATGTCCACTTGATAAGGCTCAAGGACAGTGTCCTGAACTAAGCTCCAGCTTAAAAATGTCCTTCTCTCTGAGCTTACAGTTACTGAATGGGGGAAAAATGTGACTGCGTCCATGTCGATGGATCATTTTGTTCAGCGCCGACTGGCTGGGAGTCTTAACGAAACCACAGCAGAAACTTTTCAGACGGCTGACATTTTTACATGGCATTTACGCCTTGTGTTTTATATCAACCCTGCGCTGCTCTGAGTATATCTTCTTATAGCAGAAAAAGTGAGCATGAGTGAGAACAGTAAATCAGTTTGCCTTTCAAATCCCTAATTATATCGTCATTGAAACTAAATATCGTACAAAAATTATTGACTTCCTATCACAAATATGAGCTCTCCCACTTTCATACTGGGTACTTAGGATTCTGTGTCAGTGTAAGCAAATTCCTATTTTTGGATGCCTGACCTGCCACGTAATTCATCCTTCCATGATCAGATGATAAAAGTCACATTGAAACGAGAAATGCAACCATAAACCTTGATGTATTTTTGGTCTATCTTTTAATCTCTATCTTTGGTTTTTCCTTTCTCTTCCGATCTGTCGTTTTCTTCCCTCCCTAACATACTCTCCATGTAAAGATGCTGAAGCTAGCGAGACAACTGCAACGATACAAGCTTTCATCCTTTATAAAAGAGGCCAGTGTAAATCCACAGGATTTGAGAAATTAAAGATGTAGTGAGCCATGTTGCTGAGAGGGATTTAGTTTTTTTTGACACCTTAATGCTATTTTACACACTCATCTCCAAGGTTACCATTAAGGATTAAAATAATATTTTTGTGGGGAACCATTAAAGTAATCTTTCTAAATCTTGATATTTCAAATTAAACTCAAGGGTTGGAAAGTAAAGAAATTTACATTTGCTGCTGTACCGACTCCCTATGAGCTCATCTAAATACTTTGGCTGTTTGCTTGGATGAAAAAGTAAATTCAGCTAATGAACAGGTGACTTTTACAAGCTGGACCTGATGTAGACACAGAGACAGAGGGACGGACAGAGTGCTGTGGGCACTAACCTCAAGTAGTTTCAGATTGTCAAGGTCCAGGGAGCTCTCAGAGCCAGCAGCCTCCATCATATTGAGGTTGTGCAGCGCTTGCTTACCATCTCCTGATAATACACAGTGTTAAAGTTTCAATATAAAAATGACCTAACATGCATTTGCATCCGAACAAAGGATCAACTCTGTTTCCACATGTGAAGCTACTGAATTTCAACCAAAAAAACATTTAGCCTTGAGTAATGAATGTTCCCTGCTTTTCTCACAGCTTGGCGCCATGGTAACTCACCGTGCATCATCCGGTAACCAAAGAGGGCTGCTACAGCGACCACAGCCAGCACGGAGACTGTTGCCAGGGCGATAATAACGGTCTCTTCATGGCGCAGTGGGTTGGGGTCTACAAGTAAGAGACATAATTAAATAAGAAGTACACATCACATTTTGACCTTTATGTAGGGAGGGTCAATTTTCTAAAACCAGGCCTTTAATTTGTTTGCAGCAGTGAGAGGATGCCCAAATCTTCCAATACTAATATTTCCACAGGAAGATTTCAGTTTAATAGGTTCATCTGAGCCCTTTGAGTCCTCCAGCACAACCAATGTGCCATATACTACATGTGTTTATGAAGCTGTGTCTTTTGGATGATTATACAAATTCACAAGCGCTTCAAGTGAGCCTTGGAATTATAACACGATAACAACAAACACTACAAGCTACATACTTGCTACGTTTCATGTGTAATAGAAATACACACAGAAATAATTAATGAATCAAGATGTCGATGAGGTGTTACAAAAAAAAAAAAAAAAATCAGCCATCCGTGCTGTGGCTGAGCATTTCTGCTTTGAATCTGCAGAGCACCACTGAAAGTATCAGCAAGGCGGATCAGCCCTGTACAGCTGATTCACATGTACTAGGAGGAACAGAAGGCATGAGAAACTAGGAAGGTGAGGAGAAGTTAGTACAGGCTAGGTGGGGAGCATAGCTGAAATAAGGCGGAGCAATGAGCGACGGCCTTGGCAAACCGTGGGAGGCGGGTAGAAGCGTGCTCATTTGCTCCCAGTTAAACGGAAGCCACTAGCTCATGGAGCGCCAGGCTAGTTAGGGCCGAGAAGCCAAACTAGAGGCCATGGCACTCTGCGAGCTGTGCGAACAAACCAGCACTGCAATTGGAATGCTGTCTTGCTGAGTGTTTACTTGTAAATATGAATTCTTTGTTAAAACGCTCAGTTTGCTTCAAATTTGGTGAAAATGTAGTCAATACTTTCAGTTTGTCAGGGAATGCTGCTGAAGGTAATGTCTAGCTGCCTTACTGCTAGCCACGCCATACAAGGCCTGTGTTAGCTCCTTTACCTCCACTGTTTTTTCTCCCAACTGAGAAAAGGAAAAAAGTCGACTCTTTTTATATAAGATATGATCACCACACCAACTGCGAGAATGGTTATTGGAGCTGACAACATTACAAACGTTCACTATTTTCACTTGCCACTTTTGAACAAAAAAAATTCCGAAAAACAACAAGACCAGACAGATTCTGCCGCAAGCATTAATCCGTGAGCAAATTTAGCTGCATTGCATTTTCTAACATGGTCTGACATCACGTTCCCAAGCTCTATTACAGTTAGTCATTGCTTAGCAGAGACGGGGAGGGCTCTTGTCACTTGCTGGTGGGTGGAGATGTGGGCGAGGCTAGGTTAGCATATTCATACCTCCCCATTTACCGAACGAGTAAGAAGAGTTAAAGTCATATCCCGAGCAATTTTAAAGGCATGAGAGTTGTATCCTGTCAAAAAACTTTGATGTACAATTTCAAGGTACACAGATGAGTTTTTCGAGGATTATAATGACCTAGGTGGGATTAACTTTTGCTGTGAACCTAAGCCTTTCTAGGCAGTTCTGGGCACTGATTTGTGCCAGCAGTGCAAAGAGGAAAAGGCTTCACTATAGCAACAATGATAGCTCCTCGGTTGGAGGCACAGACTGCTTCTTCTACAGTGTTCAGCACATAGAAACCAATTCAGCAGCATTTAAGCTTGAGTCAGTTTGAAAAAAGTCGAACAAATGAAATAATATTGGACAGTTTTAAATGGTCTAATGCAAATATACTCTTTGCAGCAAGATATATGTTCCAACATATACACATAAACCATTTTTCTCAGGAACGCGGTGCGTAAAGGCACAGAGGAAAACAAAAAAAAAAATCAAATAACAGAATAGTGGAGAGTTGGCTGTCTAGCAACACTGCATCCGTTACCATCAGGCAACACACTGGTGCTGCTGGGAGACACCAGTGTTATCAATAATAGATGGTGTCCAGAGCCTAAGGGCTGACATACTAGCACGAGCATGCATACACACTCTTGCACACACACACACACACACACACATCCACATGGGAGTCAACACGGCTCCCCTCAAATGCCAAGGTCACTCCGTTCAAAACAGATACACACACACACACACACACTCCAAACAAACCAAACAAACTTCACAAAACATTTAGAATCACCACAATATCATTGTTAGCACCTGCGCATTTGCATCACCACATGATCAAACCTTTAATGAGCAAGTTATCCCAAAGCCCAAATCCTGGAAAGGTTTATTAAGTAAAACTATTTGTGTAAATTCCCTTTTGCTAACACGTCAGATGAAAATATTGTATTCTACTATGCACACTTCACTTGATCTGGCAGCTCTGGTCCCATTTCAGATAAAAATCATATACACAACATTGATCTTTGTAAAGGTTGGTTCCCTCTTCAGCTCACGTAAATAAATCATGGCTGGCTGAGATAAAAACATATCTGTGCCAGTGCAACAGCACAGAAATAATACTGAAGACACCAGATTTGACACTATAATGCCACATACAGAGAGATTTAACTGCTGTTGATAGGCTTAATCGGCTCTGTGCGAACTTGAATGGGAGGGTCTTCAATGTAGCGGAGAATCCTTTCTTTGGGGAGGTCCTGCACCCCAGCTTTAAAGGTGCTCTTTGTGAAAAAATGTTTAGAACATTAAAAATTCAACTACAACCTTCAAAAAAAAAAAAAAAAACCTCACTATATGCATCTATGCAGCTGTACACATTATCAGCAGTTAGATCAAAATTAGCATTATTTATTTTTTGCTTTCGCTAGTTGTTGTTCAGCTATTCTCTCGATGGAGAAAACAACTTGGTGAGAAAAAAATGTACTCGAAATAGAAACGCAAACTTAAAATCTGTCTCGTGATGATCGTTTTTTGGAGACCAAAGTGACAAAGTCCACCCTTAAACAATTTACTTTGATGCTGTCAAAATTAAAATCAGATTATTATTATTATTTTTTTTTTCAAAACACTGGAGAGTTTTACAAATGTTTTGCGCGTTGGTTCCCCCTGACAGTTGTGGAATGTAACACCGAACAGATCTCTGGGTCGGCCCTGCACATGTACAGTCACACAAATCAATTTGTTTTAATGTGTAAGGGGCCACAAAGACAACCATTAAAAAAAAAGCCCCCAAAACATGCGAGGCGACGTTCTGGGCAAATTCTAAAGAGTGATTTTTCAGCCTTCGGGTGCTCCAGAGCGGTTTCAGGCCTGTGAATTTGCATAATAAAAGGTTGGGGAACTTTTTAGGTGGAGTTAGAGACACATAGTTTTAAGGTTCAGACTTATCTAGTGTTGATTTAAATTAAATTCTAAATGCAGGCCCTATCTGAGGATTTGGAGAGTGTAGTTTTGTTACTTGTACTCGCGTACTGAATATTAGGACTTCTCCCAATACATGAGTTTTGTATTAAGTACACTCAAGACAGCCATATGACTCAAATAATGTCTTGCCTCTAATCTGCCCAGACATGTCCGGAATCACCAATCATGCATAACTGGAAATGGGATTTAAAATTCTATAACAATTCAAACAACAATTTCACTATCTAATTAAAGATGATCACGCCAAACTATTTCTCAATCACTCCTTTCTTTGTACAGTCATCTGTCTACGCAGTGTAACAGTCGCCGGCAGGCTTGCAGACAGACACTGAGAGCAGACGCCATGTAATCTGTGGAATGCAGAGAGACAACATGGTTTGCAGAGAGCGTGCGTTTGTGTCGGCAGGAGAGGTGATTAGCTGTCTTCACAACCAGCCTCATCAAACCACACATTCTGCTTTTATTCACAGCTGAAACTTGCATAAGAAACGGTTAACAATACATCTGCTGCCACTGCCAATTAACCCACATCTCAGAAGCACAAAAGACAAGCAGATAAACAAACTTTAATTTAATATAAGCCTCTCCCACTCTGTGTTAACGGATTATAATCTATTCCAGAGATGATTAAGAACCCTAAAAATCTAACTGTTTCCTCTGCTCTCTGAACACAACCAGCTCATAAATTATGTAGTAGAAGAGGAGCAGAGAGTGAGTAGAAGTAAGTAGGTGCAGGTCTGCCTGCTGACCCCAACCCAAAGCACCTCGTTGTTAAAGAAATGATTGTGACCGTGGTTAAAATGTTACAAATTGCTCCTTATGTCAATTCATCCGTCTGAAAAGGCCACACCATCAGTGGAAAATATGACAAGTGATCCGATTTTTTTTTTTTTAAAGAAATCACAGTTGTTTTGTCAATACAATATCATTTCTCTTGGACTTCATCCATGCAGTTCAACTAAATTGATATCATAGCTCATCAGCAGCAAATGAATGCCCTGAACACCTACTTAACCACAAAAGAAGATTTGGCTTTAAATCTTTCTGTCTGAACTTCTTTCTTAGACATTGATATTAACTACAAAATCAGTACGTTTCATATTAAATGTGTTGTGTAAGGCAGCCAGTGTGCGTCCTTACTGAAGGGCTGTGGGGTGGTGGGGCTCGGCGGTGGGAAGTCCTCTGTGAAGTTGACATTGCACATGTCGCTACCACAGCAGCAGAAGTGGTATGTGCCATTCTGTATCTGTGGGGGCAGGTTAGTCACCACGCAGCGGTCGTCATGGCAACCATTATCACTCAAGTGACTCCAGCAACCTGAGAGAGGGAAATGGGTTTTTAGGTAAAAAAAAAAAAAGTGGAGTTCTAACCACAGTCCATCATCATGACAGTATCCCCCCCCGAAGGAGTGTTTCAATTATGAAGCACTGATCTGATATCAAGGATCCTGAGAATGTCCTGAAAACCCTTAAAAAAAAAGTAGAAAAGGGAACACTTCACCCTGACAACTGTAACGTTTGACAATGCGTAACAGCTTACGCGCGACACTCAAGTAGACGTATAAATTGCTTCACTTATTTGTTTGTTCTATTGGACTTTATAATACAGATGTGGAAAAAAGGAGTCAGTTTACGGCTATTTTTTTTTGCTTTTTTCAAATAACCTCATGAAGCCTGCTTAAAGCTTTAAAGGCTTTGAGTTGAATAAAGGAAATACTTTTTCCTGAAGCAGATCTTTCGATTCATCATAATATGTGTTAGAGCTTGAGTGGATGTTAGATCACAGGGAGAAATAACAACAAATACCCTGTTTTGTCTGACAGACTCTACAACAATGTAATGTTAATATAAAACAATGCAAAAAGTTGTCACATTTGAGAAGTTGGCGCTATCAAATTGTACAGTACATCAATTAACTAACAATCAATTATCAAAATAGAGGCTTGTTAATGTGCTTGGGATCAACCAGCAATCGATCTCTAGAAATTCAGAATAGAGTTGCTCACATTAAAGAAAGAAGATTGTTTGGAATTTGAGCATGGCAAATAACCGATGAATGCATTATGAAATAATTGGCAATGTAATTAAATGCACCATCTTTTCTTACTTGAGACATTTGCTTGACGAAAGAAGGCTTCAGGGAATTTACCTTGCTTGACCAGCCGCACTTCGCCCGGAGGACTTTTCTCCCACAGGCCAAAACAGTGGCTGCCCTTGGCACATCGAATGGTGGTGTTCTCCGGGGAGACCCGGCCTTCGCCTCCCGCTACTCGCTCCACCTCCCACTGCTGCTGCTGGTCTGTGAAGGCGCACTCCCTCTCCTCGCCCTGTGCAGCTGAGAAGACACAGAGGGAGTTCGAGTCACTCCTAAGATCCCGTAACAGAAAACAGGACGAAGCTTTGCAGCCAAAACAGGAAATTTAATTGTCGGACGACGAGGAGAACGTGGATCAAAATTAGTTTGTGTAAATAATGAGCGGGTTGTTCCAAGGAGAGAGTACAGGCAGCTCAAAAGTTTCTAAAAATGATGCCAGTTTTACAGTGTTTAATTTAGCTGAACTCTGCGAGTTTCACTTTCACACTTTTAATATGCAGATTTTCGATGAAAACAAACATTAATGATAAAAGACATTTGTCTCATTTTCGCTTCCAGTTATAGAGGCAGATATTTTCAGAAAAATTCACAGATGAAAAACAACAGTGTCCCTGCAAAGGCTGCTGTCTCTCACAAGCCACAAAAATCAATAGAAATACCGATTTAAACTCTAGCGTGAAGAACAAAACATTTGCATAGAGAAAAGGGAGGAAGAGAAAAGCTCACTCTTGGTGGTTAAGCTGATTTAGACGTGCACACAGAAGACAAGGGTGAATTTTAAAAGGTTTTTTGCAATGAAAAGAAGAGCGAAAATGCGTCCAGTTGTGAAAGCGGACTGTTTGTGTGTCGAAACGCAGTAAACATCTGGGAGATTGAGTGCCATGCCAGCAAGAAAGTCTGAATGTTAGAATGTGTGTATATGCACACAGCCTGTGTCGTGGGTAATTTCAGATCAACGAAACATGATGTGCCAGTTTGTTTCCTTTACTCCCAGCTCCTCCCTTTCCTCCATCCGGGAGAGGGGGCGGTCGGGGTGGGGGTTGTTCTAAAGTGATAAGAGGGAGAAAGGTGGCTTTGCCCTGCCCAAGGTCAAGCTTAGCCTGTGTGGGCAGAGGGTGAGGCGATGGAGTGGTAGCTCTGCTGGGCACAGCGCCAACTCTCCTCTGTTGTCATCTGCAGATAAAGCTCTCAACCCTGGCCTACTGTAGGCCTTGGCTGCCCCCAAACTGTGGGCCTATCAATAACTTCTGCTCCATGAGTCTATGAGATTTTGCCTGCACGGGGGAGGACTGTGCATGTGGAGAATAGGAAAAGAGTTCAAACTAAGGGTTAAATATGGCGGAGCGGGGATATTTCAATTTGATGAGAAAACTGAATTTCAATAAGCTGATGGCACCGTCAGGGTTAGGCGTTAGATTCCAAGTGTATGCAGCTGTAGCCCCTTAACAAGCTCCGGGTGAAAATGACCGCTGAGAGATATGTGCGCAAACTACAAGAAAAAAACACGAACCGTGTGAGCTACATACTTTTACATACCATTCATAAGCACATCTCACAACAACAACCCGCTTTAAAACACCTAAACTATTCCTTAACAAGTTTATGTTGGTGTGAAACACCTCCTAAATATTTTCTCTGACAAATATTTTTGCTCTGATCTTATTCTAAATGCTGCGACCAGAAGCAGTGATTGAAATCTCATCCAATAAGACATTTGTTGAGTCTCCTGCTGCGGACCTCCTATCAGAGAGCTCAGAACCTGGAAAAGATGCTACTTCTTTGATCAGGACACAGGGAATATCATCATTTGCTGCACAGACTGTGTATACAGTGGTGATAGTTTCAGAAATTAACAATCAACTTACAGCAAGATGTTAGTGAATTACTTCATTAAAAAAACACAGCCCTAACTGACTAAATGCAAAGCATTGATCCGCCACATAAGCTTAAAATGTCCTTTACATTTAGCAAACAATTATCAAAGTTTTTAACGTGCAAGGGCAACTTTCTAACATTTGCTCAAAAATCAGCTTATATATAAGCGTAAAAACTTAAGCTGTCTCAAAGTTCTGCGAAGACAAAAAGTTAGATTTTTGTACTCGTTACAGGAGCCAGTTACTGTAAACTAGGCGTGTACAACACAATCATTTGCCAAAAGATTAAGAGCTTCAACACAGAACGTTAGTCACTTTCCCTAACTGTAAAAGTTTGTTTTCACTTGATAGCAGGCAGCCATGTTTAATATAGTGCAAGGCAAAATATCCAAATATGGGCTCAGTAATGAATATGTCTGTTCTGCGGACGCTTTCTCAGTCCTCAGACCCAGAAATAAAGAAGAGAAAGGGATGGAAGTGAGGCTATGAGCTGTACAGGAGGAACTGGCGTCTATAGAAAAAACAAAGGATTAATAGAAGGAGTTCAACAAAAGGAAGTGCGGAGCCTGTGACACGCCCACAGACAAACACACCGACCTCACATGAAGGGTGGGCAAAACTGAAGCAGAATACCTCCAGTCTTTAAGGCGAAGTTTAGACACTGTTCACTCACATTAACTATTAACACTTTATGTGTAAGGATATAACAGGAACTCCGATAATGATATTCAATTTACAAGACCTCTTGTAGAAGCTAAAAAAAAGAAAAAGGGTTGGTAAAAGGCCATACACAACTACATCTGATATTTGCATGGTTTTAAAGGGAAAAGGTCTCTCGTGCATTTTTTTCCACATTAATACGAAGCCAAAGGCAATGCCTCCATAGAACAGAATGCTCCTTTATATGTCCCTCAACAGGGAAATTTGCAAACAATACTAGATGAGAAGGGCATATCAAGTATCCATACAATCATGAGTTAAAAGCTCCGATTGTTTTAACTCTCAGTCTGCCAAGAAACACGCTCATTGTCTCCTTAACTATTCAACCCACCGCGACTTCCAACATGTGACCTGCTGTGTGACTGAAATAACACCGGCACACTGACTGACGTGCAACACATTAAATAGTTTCATTGTGACGACATGGCTGCACATAACAGGCATGCAAGATAAATGAAGCACGCTAAGTGATCCCACAGACACTTTCTTTTAAAACACTTTGCCTTTTTCCTTGTTTTTCCAACTTGGGAAACGTATACATTGGATTTTTCAGCTCAACAACAGTGTAGCGTGGGCTGGAGCTCAAAGCCAAGCAGTCTGAACTTTGCTTATTTGCAGTCTGGACCATTAGAGAACTCCGGTAGTCACTGGGTTGTCTGCAGCTCTGGTTCACTGTGGTAGGTTCACTGATATGAGTTCTGTGTTTATAGGAGTGCTTCTGGTTGGATGCCAATCTCTGTGTCCATCTCCGATTGGTCATGGCAGGCTCTGTTCCTGGTTCTGCTCTGTTGAGCTTGCAATGTAATTTTGGCTTCCAGTGCAGTGTTGGGTTGTGGGTCAGAGTATGCAGGCAAGGCCAACAGAGCGAGGCAGATGAGAGACGGAGAGGAGGAGAAAGAGGGTACTCATATCAAAAGGCTACAGAGTAGTTTTCTGCTCCAAGGCCCTTCATTGGATGATGGCGATCACTGCTGAGTGTTTACCCATGGCCCAGTTATTTGCTAATCTCTCCCTCCTCCCCCAGCTGGCCTTCGGTGCACCCTCCCACCCCTACAGACAACCCCTTCCCCTCAGCTTTGCTGCTAAAAAACAACAGCGATCTAATCTTGCGAGCAAGATTAGGCGGTCTGAAACTCGATTAAAAGTCACCTGGTACATGGATGTGTTGACTGTTTTCTCTCCACATGCTGAAGTTTACATCCAAGATTAGAGACTGAAACTGAGTTTGGGAAGGAAGTGGTGTAGGAAAAGGGAAAAAAAAAAAAAAAACAGGAGTGGGGGGGTGTTTTCTGGAATAAATGCTTTGACGTGCTTGATGTACCTGAGTACTCACAGTCATCGGTCACACATACAGTTTCTAAAGCAACTCGGAAGTAAAGAAATCATCTTCTTTCCCTTTGGTTTTCATGAAAAGAGACCGTCTACATGCTGCCATATAGCACCTTCATATTGTGCTGATATTATATCAAAATGTATCCCATAAATATCGCATTTCCGCAGAGCTGACCTTGGCAGCACAAACATTTAAATAATGAAAAGGCGTCTTCATTCCCCACAAGCTCGTTGTTTTCATCATCACAAAGGCTCAGGCTGCAGCAAACCGACAGCTTTCAAAAGGGACTCAGAAGCTTCTGCCTGAACTAGATCTGTGTCTGCAGTTAAGGTGCATGCTTGTTGCTGAGGAAGGATGGATAGGATTGGCATTTGCTGACACCCCCAATTTTCCAAGTCCTCAGGTTGGGTTTAAAGATGTGGTCTGGTGGCGGTGGTGGGGGGTGGCTTTAATCTATCCCATCTGCTGCCCTGTGACTGCCCCCCCCCCCCGGAAAACCACCACAATTTAGCCCGTGTCTGTCTGGGTCTGGTACAGTTATGCTAATCCTTGGGTTTGCACTGCCCTCAAAGCTTGGAGGCCTCCACAACTGACCACAACGCATTTACACCAAAATCCAACCCCCGCTCCCTCCCCTCTTCTCACCGCCGGTGTAACTTTACTTTCCCAAATATGTCATGAAAACATGGCTGACGAGTGGCATTTGCTCTCACTCTACCGGTGGTGGACGGGGTGGGGGATAATCTCAGATTATATGAATAAGATAACGTCTGGTTTCAGGCTGTGTATATAAATTTAGTCTTTGTTTAAAACACCACCACTTCCTTGCTGAACAGATGAACTGTGAGTACTGCTTGACAAAATGCTTGGCTACACGAATGGCTGATGTTCACTACAAATCCTCCCACACCGCTGTAGGGCCGTGGTTGTCTGGTCTGGTGGGGGTTTCTCTTGTTGTGCGAGAGCCAACTGGTGTCACAAAGTGGCAAACTAAAGCCCTTTTTCCATCAGATTCTGTAGCGATTTAAAAGTTATATCGCATTACTTTGTTGCGATATAAGATGCGTTCGGTTGGTTTTCCATCAAACAGGACGATTAGCGAAATAAAATGACATCACATGAACGTGCTGATGCGCATTATTCTGACTCGACCAGATGATTTTCCATTACAAAAGTGGCGAATTGTAGCGAATTAGAATGCTCGGTAGTGGGAATTTAATTGCTCGCGCTGTTATTGTCAGCCTCCCAATTCCTCTCAACGCCTCTCTTGTGCAAAACGGTGGACAGTTTTTTGAAGACATCTGCGTTTCTCTGCCTCTTCCCATCCAGGGCCGCAACAACGTCGACCTCCCGAATTGTGTTTAAAAAAAGCAGAGTCTCTGCTCTCGACCAGTTGTTTCTTTTATTATCGGACATTGTTGTTACCAGTTGTTGCTGCTGTTTTGATACCGACAGGATAGGGGAAATGGGGCGGCTGAGCGGCTCAACAACAACATTCGAATCCTCGCGCTATACCAATACCATCTGCGCATGCGTGGCTAGTCTGAATCGCATTAACCTTTTCCATCACTTCTGCAGCGATACAACTTAGCCCTGAACCACCTATTTCGAGCGAATTGATTTAATGCGACAAAACAGGCGTTCTAGCGATTTAACCGTTTTTCCATCACATGTATCGCACTAACTTCTTGATGCGCATCAAATTAAAGCGAATCATGTCGTTGATGGAAAAAGGGCTTAAGTTATCTGTATATCAAAAGAAGAAAGGTTAACTATCTTTAATCCTGAGTGATCTTAAAACTAGATCATTTTAGAATCATATCAAATGCATTAGATTTAAACTAAAACTTATTTTCTTGATAAAAAAAAACTTGGATTATATGATGGCTAAAACCACAAAAAGTGTTCAGTGCAATTACTAAATTCAAGGTGATTAAGTGTCCAACACATAAAAATGTTCAAATGAGTACTTGTGCTATTTTGATGGCATGCCTAACGCTTTTTTTATATATATATATATATATATATATAAACATCAGGCAGAATACAAACAAGCACATATTTCCCCTCCCTTTGCACCGTTACATTCCTTCAATTTCTTCTTGCACGCATTTATGCGACATTTTATTTCAAACTGCCTACTGTGTGGGGGATCCATATCAAAATGCTTAAGCTTTGTGTTGATGTTTTACAAGATTACCATCAGCCGATTTGAAGGCAATGTTTTTTAATCCATAAAAATCAACATGAGTATCAGCCATAAAATGCAGCAGCACACAGACAATGTTCATCCCTCGGCTCTGCACAACTGGTTTGAAATCTGCACTTCCCAACAGTTCTTGCTTATTAGCAGTGGAGCCTAAGAAATGCACCGATTCTGTTGCTGCAACAACTGTAGGCTGATGCAATCAGGAATATCAGAGGGTTATGTAAAGGGAGCTAGAAACATACAACAGCGGTGAAGGTGGCAGCTGGAAGAAAAATTTAAAGATAAAGTCAGCATAATTTTTAAAGCCTCATAGGTGCCAAGAAATGGCCACATTTGTAACGCCGCTGTCCATGAACATACAAAAACACAAAGCATAACAGTTCATCCGTACTCTGAGTAGCATTTTTTGCACGCTCTAGACTTATTGTCTCTTCTGGTCAAGGAGAACGCTTCGTGTGAATCATAGGCTGTCACTCTGAGTTACCATCTCAAGGCTGCACCTTTTGTTTTCTAAAACATCCACTAATTTCTCCTTTTTGCCAAACCAAAGGGTTTGATGAACACTGTTCTACTGTACTGTCCGCTTCCTTTACCTCAGTTCAGAACTCAAACCAAGGTATTGAACGAGACACACGCTGATTTTTATTATTTTTTCCCCCTCCCATTTAACGGGATAACACGAGCTGCACTAAAGACCAAATGGCCTCCCAGCTCCTTCCCTCCATCGGCTGCCCTGTTTCGAGCTGCAGTCAGTGTCGTCTTCTTTCAAATAATGATGCAGAGTGCAAAATGTTATGGAATCACAGTGGGGCTCAGTGCTTCTTAATTCCCCAGGCGCAGCAACTAGTTTCTTATTTTTCCTGTTTCCAAACTGCACTCCTTCAGCTGTGCAAACACAGATACCAAATTGCTACACACACACACACACACACACACACACACACACACACACACACACACACACACACACACACACACACACACACACACACACACACGATCATATTACCTGGGATTCTGCCTCTAGACGCTGGCCGCTTTGGAGTTACAAATTGCACTTTAAGCATTTTACGAGTCACCATCTTCCTGTTTACTAAGCTTGTGTTTACCTCCAGAGAGATGCCACAAAAAACATCCTGAAAAGAGCAGAAGGCGTGCTCAGCAGTATTGCAAGAAGGCCAAAGAAGACGCAGCTTGGCAGTTTTTGCCCCACGTCAGAGCACAAAATCGAATCATGAGTCGAATACGAGTTGAAAACACACACATAAGAATCATTTTCACACTACTGATGTATGAAATTAAGTTTCTATGCGTTCATTTAAACCAGTTGTTGTGCAGCATTGTAACTATAGTTTATGTATAGGTTGTTAATGGCAAATACATTTCATGTCATATGACAGTTTCAGCAAACAATTTGAATCTGCATTTGGTGGTTTAGTATCTTTTTAAGCTATAACTCTCACTGTGAGACACTTATTTCAAAAAGTCTCTGAATTAACTTTTTCGTCACTACGGAAAATACCTAAATTCAATTCTGTTTAATTTAGCGCCAAGACACAACAAAAGACAGTCCAATTTGGTTCATTTAGATCCCAACTAAATCCAATTTATTCCCTTCGCATTGAGGTACTTCTGATTAGCTAATTGCCATTGAAAAGCACCAATTAATTCCAGGGCATCAGACAATCTTGCCACCTTTCAGCACAGTCGTCACAGCAACATTAAGCCACTAATTTCACTTTCTCTTGATTCACCGAGATGACGGCAAACACTTTTGAGAGTCCCATCGAGGAGGTTGAAGAGTCTGTCAACACCACAGTATGAGGCTGTCGAGACACAGTGAACAAGCAAAGCGTATGAACTGGCCTAACGCTGCTAAGGGTACAATACCCCCAAAACTCAATTTTTCCTGAGACAAAAGTAAAAGAGAGGCCTCTATGAGGGTTGTGGTGGACCTGGGCATGAATATGGACCACGTTAGACTTTATTTGATAGGATTTTGGGGGTGAACAAAAAGCCCAACTGGGGAGCTTAAGAACACCTGGGGTGTTCTGGTGAACACCTGGCAGCTTCTGCTGACTTGGGCCATGTTTGATGCCGTTTCTCCTCCGGATTTTGGAGCGGGGATGAGTACACCCAAACAATGATTAGTCACCAAGGAATGGCAGCAAAAGGACAACCAAAGCCAGCTGCAAACAGGTTAAACGTGTAGCATATGGAAAGAAATGAATAACAGATTTAGCAGGTATTTCACAGACTTAATAACAGGTTTCGGATATGACATGTAAGTTGGGGAAAAGGAGGTGACGGAAGGAAACAAGGGTCAGAGAGAAGCCCATCAGTCTCCTGCTGACTATCGGCCTCCTGTTGTTGTTATTATTCATTCATCAGTATTATCCAAAGAACAAGATGATGGAAGATATTCATTTCACATCTATAAAGCTATAAAGCAGGGCAGCAAATACCTTGTCCCCGGCCTCTTTACAGTCATTATGCCAACAAAGTCTGACTGTTGCCAAATCAATTTTGCACAGCACACAAATTTGAATTTATTGACTGTTAGCGTGCACATATGTATCAATTAATTACTCTTGCACAGACCGAATACGTCAATTCTTTGACAGTCGGTACAGCCGAATTGTTGCAGGGGCACACAAGGCTGAGCTTATCAAGACAAAAGCAAACATTCCAGAAATACTGACGTACAAAAAAATAAAAATCCATCTTCCCTGTCATTTTAGCGAGCACTAAAACAAACTCTCGTTCTACCTTTTGTCTCTCAAATGCAGATTTAAACGCATGCGCGCCAAAGTCCCTAGACACTTTAAGTGCTTTAAGTAATGAACATAGCCAGACTGTGTATTCAAATTAAGCTCCACACACATATTTCCCTTTGCAACAGCAGTTATTATTCTTGGCTTCTGATAATACCCTGTCCATGAATGGATGGAGGTACCTCAGCAATAACACACACACACACACACACACAAATGATAATACATCATTATGAGGCTGTTTACACACACACACACGCACCAGCCACCTATTCTTACACAGCAGAAGCCAGCACCAAGCTGAACTTCTATCACCTAAATTACCCATCTTGTCAAATACCTTCCCTCTCTTCCCACACATTCCACTTGACCCCCTCCCTCCTCCCTCTCCCCGCATGCACCGTTCCTCCATCTCTGTGCTGCCCTGCTACTATCTTATCACGCTCAAGGTCTCACAGAAGCCTGGCCTCAGCCCAAAGTCTTGAACGCGGGGCACAACTTGGCAGACAAGGACTGCGGTATGTTTGGCCGTGTTTTTCCAGACCTTTGTACACGGAGTGATTAAAAGGAGCCAGGGGTGCATTCACTGATCTGTTCAAGACAAGATATCTGTGAAGGGAACGACTTGAACCCCGCAGATCACTCCGGAAAGGAGACAAGTGGACAGCAAGATGAAAAAACAAACAAACAAACAGGGGGCTTCTAACACAAACTGATTTCATCTGAGGATTTCATTCAGACACGCGTGTCTATTAGAAAACACCGTTCGCATATGGCACAATAATCATGCAAAAATAATCACCACCGCTGTCCCAGTTGAGTGGATATTATGAGTAGTTTCTAATATGTGAACGACAGCTCAACCAGGCTTATGTGAACGAAATACAGAAGGTCCACCATGAAAGCATAAAATATTAATGAGAAGCACATTTTCTCCCCCTCGAGAAAAAAATAAATAAATCAATCCACTAATGAGCCACTCACCAGCAACTGAAGTCAGGAGAATCGTGAGGCAAAACCCAAATTTAGCGAGAGACTTCATCGTAAATCGGTCCACAGCCATGGCAGTGTACATCGACTTTGGTCCGATAGTTGCGGCTCCTCCGAGTCTGGCTTCCCCTGTTTTGGTCCTCGTCTTCGGCAGATACAACTCTTATTTCCCCCCCCCTTTTTTTCTTCACGTCAGCTCAATAACTTGAACTGGTCTCGCAGACATGAAATAACACATTGAGAAATGATGCGAAAAAGAGGTGCTGGTGTGTTGGCATCGATCAACGAATTGTGATAACTAACAATGATTGCCAACTAAAGTTACGCTAGTCCTGTTTTCGACTCCTGCATAGATCAGACAAATAACCCGAGCAGCTAACTTGTTTGGTGGATCTGCCATCTGTAACTAGACAGCGAACAACGTCCATATCTACTAGCTAGCATGCTAGCTGACTAAGCCGACTGTCTGGCACTGTAAAACTTGGGCAAACAGGATAATTATCGCTAAAATAACCGACGCACAACGACTTACTTTAAATATCAACCATTATCAACTGTACACTTTGCCAAACAGTCCACCTTTTCGACACTAGAGCCAGGACTTTGACAACTAAACCTCAGCCAATTTGCTCAAGTAGGTTGTAAGCTGTTTTTGAAGCTAGCCGACGCTAGCCATCTAGCTAGCCAGTGAGTTCTGCGCGTCCCGTCTCATTTCACGATCGTTGTTATTGAAGAAAAAAATAATTCAAGAGTCATCGGCGCCTATAGTGAGCTATTCTGGTGTGCGGTGAACGAAAATCATTCCTCCGTTGCTGACAGACGGTGGAGGGAGGAGATGAATATCTTTTGGTCTGATCAGGGCGGCTGGGAACGCCTCGTTTGCAGGCTTGTCTGGACCACTCGTCTCCGGTATCAAGTTGCTGTGGAAGGTCCACAGGCTGGAGGGGTGGTGCAGCGCCGCTGTGCCGCAGACGGCAGACACGACACCATGGAAACACACGCAGCACTCCCGTTATGATTTTCTCTCAGGGCACACATTCTACTCAACCCTACACTACAAAACACGCGTGTTGCGTGGCTGCTAATAAAGCGTGAATAAAAGGTAGATTATTTATTTATACTTGTCTTATGATGACAGTAAAACAGTGTTGTCTATTGTTATGATAATTGTTATTACTATTAGAATCTATTATAATAATAATAAAAAAACAAATAAAGAATTTGCGCTTATTTTTTCTTATGAATTATATTTAGCCTAGAATTTGCGTGTAAATTCTGGGCTATATCAATTTCAACTGAAATGCCATCAACCCCACGGTTACATGTCGTGTTGGCACGACTTGGATCAACAGATAATAAAGTAATGGTGCTGCTTTACTGCCTCTGTGTGGTCGAACAACAGACATATTTTAAAGCTTGAAGTACTGTAGTTATACCAGCAGGAGGCAGTGTTTGTCCGCGTATTTGGTAGAAAACTGTGGTGTTTGAAGCATACAATCTACGGATTCTAGCAAGATAGTTTGAAAAATAGTATTTAGTATCGCTCAAATATAGTATGGTCTTCATTTGATACATATATATATTTGATTTATATGAATATAAAACCAATGCATTGCTAACTGGTACTTGTATGCCAACGTTTCATTCGAGTGTCCATGAACCAAAGAAAAATAATGCACCCAAAATTATAGAGTAGCCTAGAATAGACTCGTATAGGGTAGAAGTATGATGACCTATGTTGACTTGATTTAGAGTCTTTACCAATTGGACTTAAATAGACTGAAGAAAGGGGCGTGCCCGTGTGCGCGACAGACCTCCGGTGATGGGACGGAGCAAAACTCTGTATGTAGCCCTTTGGTTCCGGTTGACAAGGGAGCAAAGTTGTTGCCGTGGATACTGGAGTTCGACTCCTAATATAACAGAGCTAATTTAAGTTTTAACACAGGGACAATGGCAACATAAAACAGCCCCAGTGTGCTATACACACGTCGGACAGCCCGGGGCGCAGAATTCTTGCACAGCTTGGAATAACCCTCACAGTTTGCTCCTCTCAAATACCTGACTGACTGATGAAAGGTGAACCGTGTGATGGCTTCTGCTCCACCTGAGCCGAGGAAGTTTACCAGGGGGCTTAACAAGCCTGGTACCGCCGCAGAGTTGAGGCAAAGCGTCTCTGAGGCTGTTAGAACGTCAGTGTTGATGGTAAGGGAACAGCTTATCTTGCTTTGCTCTCATACTAGAAGACTGAAAACACCAGTATAGTCTAAATATTCCATATTTTCGTGGCGTATTTTCTAAGCTTTCGTTCGTCAAGCACGGAAAAACGAATTTTTCGAATAAATTTCAACTCATGAGTCATGGGCAGTTCTAGAAAGAAGTCTTTATGTGGTTGCACTACGCTGAACACCTTTAATTTATGCGAACATTTATTAAGTTGTTTTGGTGCAGGTTTCTCTTGTTACAACTTTCTCAAAGAGGTTGCCAGGTAACTGAAATGTACACTGCCGGCCCCAATGGATGACCGCACACACGCGCGCATACACTACATTCTGTTACCCGACCCCTCATGGTGCAACTTGGAACTAAATAGGTTTGACAGAAACAGGCAAGTAATGACAAAGGCAAAGACATTACATTGCATTAACACTCTATTACACGTACATTTGGGTTAATATTGTGTAGCTTATCAGTATTTAGCGCACTAAGAATGAAAGGGTGATAGTTGCATGTCCTTACCCTGTATTAAAGAACACTCTGCTTTGAGTTGTATTCCCTCATCCACATTGGTGACCCAACTAATTATGTGGTCCTCTCTTGTTGCATAATCATGATCAATATGCCATTTCATTTCTGCAGCTAATGGCCGCTGCTGTCAGTAATGGCTTGTGACCAATCCATCAAACCGATGTGTTTAGTGTCAGTTATTATGATCCCAAGAGCTGAGAACTGCCTAATTGTGTACAAAATATTGATGCATCGTGAGCTTTTGCACAACTTTGCTGAATTTTTAACTGCTCATCTACACGCAGCTTGATTGTTCTCGTGGGATTTGAAACCACCCGAGGGTTTGTCTTAATGATCTGGAAGCAGGATAGCATGTGTTGTTTCATTTAAGCAATGTTAAACTCCATGCAGCACCAACAAAACATTGCAAGTATTTCAAATGCTTTGTGTAAAATGTAACGAAAGAGCCCTAAACGTGAAAAAGAACAAGTAAAATAGTCCAAATGCCCCTTTACACCATAAGCATGTTTTCAAAAAGTCACGGCATAAATGAAATTGTTTTGAATTTGTATAGAAGGTATGATTTCCAAATTCTTCTCCCTGATGTTTCACGATAGGGAGAACCAGGTCCTGTCCGTGCAAATGAGTTTGCATGGGCTTATGCACACGGCATCATGCAACACTCCTGCTCTTTGTGTCCGTGTCACAGTCAGTGGGGCAGTACATGAAGAAAAAAAGTGGGACAGAACTACACTTTTTCTTTTCTTTTTGTACAAATGAAGTGCTCCTCAGTATTCCAGTACAGTAACTGCTATTAGGTTTACTTGTTTTTCTATATTGTACATTTACTTTAGCTGGAACTCTTAGCTTTTCTGTTCCTGTTTGCGCAGTGTTATATTTAATCAATTGGCCTTGCATAAAGCAAAATAAAATACAAATAACATAGAAAGAGGAAACAGCCCAGGGCAACAGCAACAAAATCTACCCACAAGCAAAGAAATTCACTTACTCTCAAGCTCGCAGGCTTTTTTGGTTAGGAGCAGTCATGCCATCATCAGATTCAGGAAGTCACTGCACCATTATCCCTTGTATTTATTTATTTTTCTTAAAAACCTTGACCTTGGTAACTGTACATTTACTTCAGACTGAATTGGGAAGAAATTGGTAAATACTTGCTAACTAGTGCTATCAGAAACTGCTTTTTTCTGTCTTTAAAATGGACCAAAAGCTGAAAATCTGTTTCCCATCATGTGCCTCTTATGGTCTATTTGGGAAAAGCGTCCTCTGGTCTATTTTTGACTGTGTACTTACTGTGCAGCTGTTTTCCCTGCCCATTTGACATGGGACTGACATGCTGGTATGTTAAATGCAAATATATATATATATATATATATATATATTGGACATCAAAGGACTTCCTGAACCACTCCAGTTTCACTGAAAAGGAAGCAGGTTGGCCGGTGCTGGGCTGCAGTGAGATGTTTGACAGCTTTGGTTGGCTTGAGTTCAAAAGATACTGAAATGAGAATACATGTGGCATTTTGGAAATGTTGTTGGAGTTGTATACTGTACCCATTTCCATTCCTGGTACATACTAGGAAACCAATCTGTTATTTAGTCTTAAACTTTATCCCAGTGCGTTACAATTATGTCACAGTAGCTTATTAATTCCGTCTTTTCTCACAGTGTGTGGAGTGGCATAATGGATACCAGATCACATCTCTGGGTTGTATTTAATAATGGATGAGATGATGTTAGGTGTCTTTGCTATTTTTAAACCTGCCTCCTTTCTCTTCTGCAACTAGGTGTCACACTAAGCACTCTGTGGACCATTAATTATGAATAGCTGCACTTGCAATAAATCATCAAGACCCAAGAGTAAGGCCACCTTTGGATCTAGATCGTTGGACACATAAAAAAAGGTGGTGCAAACGTGGTAGCTTGTCAACCATGCCTAAGTAAACAAAGTGGAGGCTAAGCTGTAAAGTCAGCCCCTAGATTTAGAAGTTTTTACACCTGTGTGTCCTTTCCCCGTCTTAAAGAAGTTTAGTTTCTTTATAGACACACGTACTTTACATCCTATGGTGAAATGCATTCAAACAGTTATCTTCTGTCTCTATGTTTTTATATTTTTACACAATTTACTGTTGATTTATTTACCAAAACCATAATGGGAGAAACACTGGCACTGTGCTGTGTGTCCTGAAACCTTTCTACTGCCAACAAGACCGACGGTTCCAACTGTGGGACTCCTTTTTTAAGAGTCAATTCCACACCAGAGGATTTTATCTGATTAGAGCATAGAATAAAACCTGGCAGACATAATCTGCAGATTTAGCACTGATGACCTATATCTGAGTCATGATAGAGGAGCTGTGATGAAGTTGGGTCTTTGGTTGTGTGTCAGGCTTTGCGGTCCTGAGTTGTTGCCACCGACAGACGAGGCCACCACTTTTCTGGCCATGCTGTTTTCAAACCTTCTTTTGTCAGGCTCCTTCATGCTCTTTGCAATAAACACCCTTGTGCTGGAGTAAACACCTGCGGCAGGTCTTGTTTTTGTGTGGGTTTTCTGTGTGTGTGAAAGTCATGAGCCTGCGTTAGAGCCCCTTCATTCTTTGTTAAGATTGACTTACCACAGCAATATTTAGCATGAGCATAACAAAAAAAATGAAAGTAAATCCAGGATTGAGTGAATGGTGCCTCCAGTCTTCTCTCTGAAAAAAAGACAGCAAGTGGGATCACAAATGAAAAGACTTTTTTTTTTCATTTGATGACCGCATCATTTTTGACGGATAGTTGCTCCTTGTTTTTTTCTCCCCGCTACATGGAGTGTGCAGTCAGTGCGTAAGGGAAGTTTCATCCTATTGCAACATATTTTTTTGTTTTCGGGTTTCTTTTGTTCCGTTCAATCTAAGGAATCTGCCTCATATTTTGCGGACACCAGTATCAGATTTTACATTTAGCCGGCTGTTATGCCAGTTCTTAAAATCGAAGCAAATCTTTCTTAATTGCTTTCTTGCTCTTTACCAGCATGCTTTACATATCCGTGTGCTTCTCTCCTACTCTTACTGCTCACATGGTCTGTATGCGAATGCAGCCAAATTCCCAATAAAGCTGCCATCACATGTTTTTCTGTCAGTTGTCAAACAGCAAAATAAGTCTAAAGTTGTGGCTGTAAAGCAGACGTCAAAGAGTTTGTGTTAATCCATCATCAAAGTATCAAAGTTTTGATGGAACAATGGACTCACTGTAGTTACTATGCCATTCCTGAGAGAATGACACTGCCACACCAGAGAAATGGCACTAAAGGAAGTACATTTTTCATTCACAAATATAACAGCTTCTCTGTTTTACTTTTTACAGGTGCATTTACAATAATTTCACTTTCCTGGGTCATAGAGACGCTTGTAGAAACAGACTTGCTCGTACACTCTCGACCTGCACCAGTTTGCAAAAAAATCCACAGGAGTACAAGCTGCCAGAAAAACCACGAAGCCACCTGGTGCAGGAGGTTTCACAACCGAAATTTTAGTCCATGCTGCCAAAATCAAGAATGGCGAGTATGAACTTGATATAAAGCAGAGGCAGAGAGAGGTGTTCCTGCTGTGGCTGAGAGACCTCGCGGGGCACTTATAGAAAGCTTGATCATGTGCAAAATCCCAAACTTGGCAATACTACTTTTAGAGGCACACCCCTCAGAAGAGGTGGTTTGGAAAGAGCAAGGGCTCTCCCCCTTCCGGTAAAACAGGGCTGTGAAGAGAGTGTTGAGGAGGGTGCTTTGGTAAGTATACTGGTTATAAAAGGTTTGATTAAGACTTCGGGAAATTTTGTTGTAAAACAGGCAAAAAAAGAAAAACAAGACCATCAAAGCTCCTTTTAAAAAAATCTAAATGCCAGTCTGAATAAAAAAATTCTTCAGCTGACATTTGACCTGTGACTGCTTGAAAGGAGCCCAGGGTTTAAATTGGTTAAGACAAACTTCTAACAATCCCCGGTTGGATAGTCTTAGGGTACAACTTGAAGAGTACCATGGCCCGGTCGCCAGTTCATCCCACACAGAGACGAAAGAGACAAACGATCGTGCATGCTCACACTCATACCTACGGTCATTTAAAATGACCAATTAACCTAAAAAGACGATGGACTATGGGTTAGGTTCCTTATGGGAAGAGGCTGGAGTACCTGAAAACACACACACACACACTGACACACAAAGAACAGGCAGACTCCACACAGAAAGGTCCCAGCCAAGATTTCAATCAGGAACCTTCTCGCTGTGGGCTGACAGTGCTAACCGCCACCTTGAACAAACGTGTAAAACTTTCCCATAGGTGCTGAAATATTTCAGTTTGGACTGACTTTAACTGAATGACTGACCGGGAGAGTGAAATAGCCACTGGCCATTCCCACTGTTTGCGGAAAGCAGCATTAGTTACTTGAAAGTGTCTGCATACCATAGCATAATCAAACATTTTAAGGTGAAGACCGAAAACGTCTTGTTAAAAAAACTCTGAACTCACAACTAAACATTGCTTTACTTAAAATATTGTATGCAGCAGTTTTCAAAGGGGTGACTTAACTGATGTGTAAAACTGGTGGAATGACCCTTTAAATGCATGCTTTTGACAGCTGCATGGCTTTAAAGTACCCATGGTTAACAAAACATCAGAAATGATGTAGTAGCCACAAGCATGGTCTAAAGCAGCTGACATAGTTCCACATCCAGATCCATGAGTAGAAATAATAATTTAATGTGAGAAGAAAAAAACCCAAAACATTTATTGTCTCTTAAGTTGCCCCGAGAGCCCTTTCAAGAAAAACTAAGCAGAATTTATTCGAATGAGAGCACATTAACCAAGTGGCCTAGTTTAAATTGGTTCTTATCAAAGTGGTAACAGTGTGCTAATTTTTACAAAACTGGTTAGTTAGCCAAAGCTGTGACCAGACAGAGGGTTTTGTTTGAATATTTTGCACAAGGATGATGCCCCAGCCAGCCAAAAATACCTGCGAGCCTTTCACGAGACACTTTTTGCCCAAATCACATGAGAGTTGCCAGATTCTACACTAACCGTCATTATTTTCAGCCTAAATTTTCGGTCCCTAATGAATCTGTTGGCACATTTGCAGAGAGGAATCACATTTTAAAGCTATACACACAGTGGGAGCAGAATGCTTTCCATAACACCTAACTTCATAGCAACACTACCCTGACACAACACAACTGATGGTATCAACCAATTGAAAAAGCAAGAAGACGCAGCTATGATTTAAAAAGGGTTTGCCAAGAGTGTGCATGACTGTCCTTAAAGCATAAGAGAACAAAATATGAGTGCGTATTGCTGGTTGGTGCAGTATTTTTTTCATGCTTTTCCTCCTCTGTTTTTTTTTTGTCCCTTTATAAAAATCCAATATTAAGCAACACGAGCCATGGAAAAGCTTTGCTCGAAACAACTTACACTTTACTTCAATCATCTGCAGTGAAAGCTGGCTGCCATGCAGTCTTTTGAGTAGCTCTCTGGGTCACAATACAGCATGTTTTCAGCAAAGCTTTCATAATTACGAGTCTCTGGCATTTCTTTTTTTTGCGCAGGCTTGCAGTTCGTGTGGCAACATTCCTGCTCGCTTTTGTTCCTCTGCATATGGAGGGAAGCATTTTTCCACAATGTCTAGCTCCTTGTCAAATGAGGTAAGAAGCATAGTCTGGCTTTTTTTTTCTTCTCTGTTTTTTTCCAGTGAGTCACCAGACTTCATTGTAGTTGCAGAGTTAGGAGCAGCCTGCTGGAGGCAGCAGTGATGCACGGCTTCTGTCTTGACAGCCCACAGGGTACTCGAGACAAGTAATCATGCTGTAAGAATTTAAACATGCGAAGACAAAGACTTGTACTTTCTTTCAGTGCAGCAGAGAAGAGATTATTGTGTGGGTGCTGTATCTATGTTATTGATAGCAGACTTAGCAGTTGTTTGGCATTATGCAGTCATTATTCTTCACTAAGGCTTCAATTTAGCCTGTCATTCTGTAAATGGTCACACCAGTCTGCTTTAATTTACTTGGTTTATGCTTTTATGTAATGACAAAAACACTGATGTATGATGAATGCTGTCCACCAACAATAGTTTTCCTTTAGCTTTCTCTGAAATCAGTGTCTTGTTGCCAGGACACCAACTTCAATACATCTCTAATGCTTAATTGTTGTCTGGTCTGTCAGAACAGGAAACAGAGGGATTTAAATGGTGCTCTGCATGGAAAAAAAACGAAACAACCACACACACACACACACACATTTTCGTGGAACATCAAACTCATGATCACACAGCACCGAGAAGTAAACCGTTTGCTAAATGAGGAGGAATTCTTTTCTTTGGGATTGTGCAGTCTGTTTTTGTTACAAGCAGACACAATTCCTAGAATAATTGTGTGGTTTAGTGCAAGAAATCATTGGTTTGCAAATGTCTGTGCGAAAAGGTCATTGAGGGCATTATTGGCTGAGGTCTGGTTTAATTGGATTAATGCATCTTCTTTGGAACAGACCTAATGCGATTCTGCTGAAACTGTTTGAATGAGCCCAAAAACCTTGCATTAAAAGAAAAAAGGAGAGAAAAAAAAATAGAAACCTCACAGAAGCACTCCAGAAATGTTATAAGTTACAGTCCTTGTCCTCTTTGCTTCTAAAATAAGCTGTAGTTGACATCCTGAGAGTGATGTTTTATCATCCCGAGGCGAACAGCTTACCTTTGGGATGTGAATTTGACAGATTTGGGCTTTCACTTGAATGAAAAAGTATTTCGAAAGATTTTTTTGTAGAGTCTTTTTTATGGGAGCAAAAGGTTCAAGACTGGAGCTTGACTCATACAAGGCCCTAAACATCCCAATATATCCAAGACGGATTTGAATTCATCCACCTGAAAGTGTCTTTGTCATTTTTATGGTAACGTGATGTCAGTACTTCTCTGTGGTAGAATAAGCCACATGTCACGACTTGAAATTTCGTCAGTGTTTAGACTTTTCAATATTTCTGCTCAAATATGACCAAACACATCATAGGATTTCCACACAAGTCCTAAAAGTAAATGAAGGGAATGTAATCAAGCAAATGAGATGAAATATTGTGCTTCGTCATTTACCGAAAGAGAAATATGATTCAATATTACATATCTGTGAGTGGCAAAGATATGGGGACCTTTAGAATTGGCAACCGGTTTGTGGGATGAGGGTGGGGTGGGTACCCAGTTTTCTTTTAAGAGCAGGGATCTGTTACAGTCTGAGCTTCACAAAACAAACATTTCTGAGGACCTCGGAAAAAGGGTTGCTGGTGTTTATCATCCTGGATGAAAAAGATCAACCTAAAATCTCAAAAGTTTGAATTTCACTCATATAGTCTGGCTGAAACAAAAAATCTCAAAAACAAATAAAGCATCCGTCAGCTTTTTAAAGTTGGGACATCTCTTGTGTTTTCTGCAGCCGTAACCACAGCAGCCAATGACGGCCAATGATTTCCTATAGAGTTGTCGTGTGAGATCATCTGGCTTTCTAAGTTGTAAGTTTGGCCTGGGAAACTACTTGTCTTTTTATAGCAGCATGGGCATTCTTCTTTGACTGGTAATTTAACATGTTTTTTTTTTTATATCCTTCTCAGTTGGCAAATGAACTCTGAATGAGCTGGAAAGATTAAGTTTGTAACATTAAGGGTCCGCTTTTGGCAAACATGCAGTAGTGCAATTTTTATTAACGTTGAAACTTATGAAAATAAGAACGATTGATCGCGATACATCATGATTTTAAACCCCAATAGTAAAAAGCCTGAAGATGGAGAAACCCTGGCTCTGTTGGTTTGCTTTATTTGTTTTTGCATCTTTCAAATAGAACTTTGGAGCAGATTTAATAGTCTGAGACTGGTATAAACAAATTCTTGGTAATGTCACTGTTGGATTTCACTGAAGATGCACACAGATAAGTTAGAACCCAAAAGCCTTGAACACAACGATCTTTGCGCCTGGTTTTGTTGCACATGCTTTAATGAATGTTCTTACAGAAAACAAAATCGTGGGTTGTGTGTACTGCTATATTTGCATCAGACAGAGACACCGATCTGGGCCTCTTTTCTAAATTGTTCCCCCTGGATTCTGAGTACATTTACTTTCTAAATGTTGCTTTGGGATTTTAGCAATATTCTCCCAGTTTATACCAATTTTACTGAATCATCCACTTAAAAATGGACCAGTTTGTCAGCTGCTGACTGAATATTTAACCCCCAACCTGAGGAGAGAAGCTGAAGAGAATACTGAAGATCGTTATGAACTTTAAAATGATCCTGACATAAACAAGCCTGTATGCTTCAGCTTGTTTCTTGAGAGAAGTGGGGAGGATGGGATGTTAATCAAATGATGATTTTGCAGAACCTCACCAGGTTCGTCCTAGTCGTCCTATGACGCATCAGGCATGATGGATTAGTCCATTTAAAGTGCTAACATCTGTAGATCTGGCTACACTGCCCAAAGAAGTAAATCATTCCTTTTTATGTCCTTGAGAGCGATTGAGTGACATCAGAAAGATGACTACATCACTTGAAATTTTATTGTCAGTGGGAGACAGAGTACGTAGACAAAGAGTGAAACATTGTCCCCAGCAGCCAGTTTATGTGTGGGTGAGTTTGTGTGTGCATCTTTGTTGGTAACAGGGCGCTTGTGCTATTAAGCATGCAGAGTCAGAGAAATGACTAAGCTGTTAGAGTGAGGAGAGGGAGGGAGCCTGTTGGGAGAGAGACGGAGAGAGTGAGGGAGGAGAGAAGAAGTGCAAAGTGGCAGGCATGAGTTAGAGACTGCAAGGGCAAGATAAGAAGAGCAGGAGAGAAAGCCAACCAGAGAAAGAGAACAGTGAGGGAGGAGAGAAAGCCAGAGCATCCTCATCGCCACAGCAGAAGGAGGGAGGAAGGAAGAGGAATCTGTGCGCTGACGCCCTTCTCTGACTGAATGAGCAGCTCAGCTTTTCTGCTCCACACGCTCATCCCTCATCCCTCCATCCCCACTGATCGTCACACAAGAGGATACAACCCAGCACCCAGGGACCTGCTTTCAAGAACAGACTCTTGAGTTTCAAGCGGAATTATTGCAAATCTTTTTTCTGCCGCGGGAGATCATCTGATTCATAAATAAATTTACCACATCTCAGTTCACCTGTAAGAGGACATTTTCCAGATATGTGGAAGAAGTCATGATTGGGTGGTGAAGTTAGGACTGTTATACCGGCTTGGATCTGAAGTTAAGGCTTTCCTCTATAGTGCCGGTGAGTGTCTGCTGGCAGCATGGGATGCACCACCAGCGTGGTTCTTTTGGAAGGCCTGCGTTCCATCCTTGTAAGGAACTGTAGCTACATCAAGGGGGCAGTGGAGGTGGGGGCTCTGGAGTTTGAGGAGGAAACGCTTAGTTTTAGGGAATCTCATCTCTGGATTCCTACCACTGCCCTGGTAAGCCCCACCTCTATATATAACATCTTTGCTCTGTCGTGTTAGTGCATCATTTTGCAGTTTGTGTATTTCTAATCAAGTTAGACTTCACCCACCATGTTTATATCACACAGTTGCATATCAAAATGAGTATTAATTTGTAACTGGTAAAATGATTGGTTGAGTCCTTATGACTGAATAATCCTCTAAATTAGTCTTAGAGCAGAATCCCTTGCATGTGCTTTTTTTTAAAGAGTCGACGGGTTCAACAGGTTGAAAAGATTATTAATTCACAATTACAGGGGAGACTTGTTAGATAAAGCACATGTTAGTGCTTATATCAGCGGAATATTGGCGAATTACCTTGCTCATAGACTCCACTCAGGAGCTATATTTAGAAGTAAAATACATTTTTCATACCATAACATGTCAAAATCTTAATGTATGATTGCTGTTTTACCATCTCTGCATATAGAGGGAGTTTTTAACACTACAACACTGCAGAAATTGATAAATTACTAACAGATGGGGTCATTGAAGACTAAAAGCTTTCGACACATAAAAGGGGATATGGATAAATAACTCACAAGTTAATTATTTCAACAGCATCACATCACATTTTTAGAATATAGACTTCATCTGGATTTCACTATACAGTACAGGGATAAATGATGACTGCAAGACATTTTACCAACCATTTGTACCAATCTTATGATCACATAGATTCTGAAATTACTTCTGACTAACACTTGGACTGAGTATTTTCCCCATCATTTATCTGTCTTTATTAAAAATTTCTTATGTCACTAAAACCTCTGGAACCATTAAGTGCTTAGTTTTTTTAATTCACTATAGAGCCCCCTCTGATGGCATTTTAACCTAATTTCTTCATCATCATGAAAGTTAGAGTTAGAGATGGATATGTGCACAATTTCGCTTTATATGCTGACGACTTATTGCTATACACCTCCACCATTTTTATTTCTGGGTCTTCCGTCCGTTCAAGTTGTTTGATTGCATCTTCGGAAATAGAGGCAAACTGAAAAGTTTAGTTTTGTTAGTTTTAGCTTTTTTTTTTTTTTTTTAGTTTTGTTGCAAGCGCTGCACAGTAAAAGTCACATCCAGCCATTCACACACATATTCATACAAACTAACTTAACAATGATTTGGTCTGGTCTTTGCCTCATGTTTCTTTTATGAATATTTGTTCTGCAAAATGAATATCTTCTGTGTTTTCTTCCCAGTGCATTTTCCAAGGTTGATGGGCTAATTTTTTGTATAAGTTTGCATAAGTTCAAACTGGACAAAGGTCTTGTCCTACCAAATTTTTAATTTGCCAATTCTAGCTGTTATTTACAGAATCAGCCCAAAGTTGCAGAGAAGACATATATTCCCAACTTGTTAGGTTTAGAAGCTACTTCATCTTTATTTGCATCATTAACTTCCCTCACTAACACTTTGATTACATGTTTTTATGTCATTAAAAATACATAATAGCCACACTTTGTACCTGTTACCAGTGTAAACGGCATCCTCCTTTTCTGTTCCAGTAGGCTCACATCCATACTGTCCTATATTTAGGACTTTCTCAACATAGTCTCGTTTCAGCATTAAAACTCTTAATGATGTCTATGTTAACAATATAGCTAGTATGTTTGTGCAACTGCCAGCTGAATTTGGGTTCCACAGGCATACTGTTTTGGGTCCTTGCTAATCTGTTCTTATATCTGTACCATTGATGCCCTAAGGATGCATTACCCCTCTTCAAACTCCGAAAGGTACCTTGACAACAACCTAAAGGCAAATTAGATATCAGAGCAACCAGGTTATTGAAGAGGACTGTTTCATTTGTCCTAGTTTATTAGTAAACCATGGTATATTTTGTTGTATATTATTGTTTTGTCAGTATTTTTTGCCTGTTCCACACCCTGTTTAGTTTTATTGTTAATTTAATGTGTTGTATTATACTTCTTAACACATAATCTATAATGAGTGGTTGTTCTTTAAGGGCCTATTATCTTTAAAGCCTCATAAACTAAGTGGTTTAAAAACATTTGACAGAAATATGAATCTCATGCATTGTGAAACTCTTCTTGTACAGAGAAAAGAAAGAGGAATGTGATTGTATTTTATCCCCCCCAGTTGTTTTTCCAGTAGCTGCTGTCTTCCATTTGTATTCATTCACTGCTACATTAAACTCCCTCTGTAAAGTAAGCTCCATTAGCTCTCAGCATGACTTGTTGTGGAGTCTAAAACTTTATATATAAAATCAATAGTGAGTGGCTTAAGAATAATGGGTTATGTAAATCAAAATTGTTAGCTGTGGACCATTGTCACATTTGGATGAAGTGTTTTATCCATTCAGGCATGCTGGGCCTCCTACACCAATTTAAATGATACTTACTTTTAAGGTGAAGAAAGACCCTAAAACTATAGTTTCTTGATGTCAGTTTTTTTTTTTCTATAGGGTGAAATTTGCTTACATTTTCTGGAAAATCCATTTATTCCAAAGAGATTTGTGTCACTGCTCAGTAGCACCTTTATACCGCTGACTTTTGTTGAAATGAAGAGCCTGGTAGTTCAGAAAATATATAAAACTAATGTAGCGAAAGGTGTATATGCCAGTCAGCTGGGCTAGTATTAACTGGTTTAGCCTTACAAGTTATAGTGCTTTTAGTTGACTAAATAGGAATAGGAAAAGAGACAAGGGGCTTAATTAATTTTTTGGTGCGAGTGTGTTTGTGTTATGCATCATCTTAGAAACTAATCCCATGCAGGGACTTTCTGCAGTTGATGTCACTGCACAGTATCCAGCTGAATACCTGTGGGATCTCTGACATCATTAGAACTTGAGGAACTCCCCTCTCTCGTATTATATTTAATTTGTTCCACATGTTTTTCCTTGCCACGTTAATATCGTGTTGATCACTAGATATTGTATATCCCTCATCTGCTTTTGGAATTATATATGAAAAGACATTTAGCACTTGTAGTTTGTAATAAACGGCGACTTTGTGACAGATGTGTGGGTTTTAACTTGCCATCATTGCGTTTGTTTGTAAAGGAAGTGGGATCAGCCTGAAGGGGAAGCTTCACTTTTGAGGCAACACCCTCACACTTTCCCTCCCCAGGGCGCCTGCAGCAGTGTTTGCCCCCCCCACCCCCAATTACGTCAGCCGGCCCTTATGCAATTCTCCAAAGACATATGCAGCTCTGTCATTATGTGTACTAGTGTGTGTGTATTTGTTCACACCTCTCGGGAGGGGTGTAAAAGGCTAACATGGCCTAATTGGTCCAAGCTGTGCAAAAACAAGTGGACACCATCCTCCTCCTCCCCCATCCTTCCGTCTCTGATAATTTTTTTTTGTAAATCTCTTACGCAGAGCCCTGCAAACTAATTTACACTCTCTTCCATCATACACAAGTTCTGAGACAAAGTAGCACATGCTTGCAGTATCACTAGCATGGTACCAGAGATGGCTCTAGGAAGCTTGATGGTGTGAGAGCACTATGAATGAAGAAGGATGACCTCAGCGCAGCCAGCGTCTTAACAAGAGGCTGTTTATCACGCAGAGCTGGTGACGCTGTCACTGTGTGCCGTTGCTGCTATGGACAGTGGCGACGCAGCACAGTCAGCAGTCCATTAGAGAGCAAGACCGGAGAACAGTCATGTCCCACATCTTGAACTACGATCAGCTTCGCTTTAAATACTTCACTTCAGCAAATTCTTTGGAATACAACGAGTTTTCCCATTTACTTCCATCTTCCAGCATTTTCCAATACTATTAAAGTTAATAAGGTTATTCAACAGAAACAAGATGTCCCCTGTCAGCTTAAATATCTGGATCGTGTCCTTATAGCAAAACAATTTAATGTGTGATTCAAAAATGGGGAGAAACAAAGTTCTTCATGACTATGATATTAGCTTTTTGGGGGGATGAGACGAGAGTATTATCAGTGTGTGGATTTTTATTGAATAGATGATTATATTTACATGCATTGCATTTAATTTTAGGTGGGCCTTTTCAGCTACTGTCCCGTCAGGATCTCTTTCAATCTCTGGATCAGTGTTACTGCTCTTGTTTTGAGCAGTTTGTCTTTCATATCTGATCTGCTTTAAGCTGCATAACTTTTGTACTTATTGTACTTATTGTATAGGTGTACCGAACTATTTTCTATTTTGTGTTTTTAAAAGGTTGTTTAGCTCTTTGTCTTCTGATAGTTTGTTCTGTAGGTCTTGTGGCTTGAATGAAACTTGTTTACCAAGCATGTAGGTCACACTTATCATATCTTCCAGACTAATTTCCATTTCTTACATCTCAGTGCACATGTTTGCTTTGTCATTACTGCTAACCCCACCTGTGCTGCAGGGTCAGTGGGCTTTACATTGGGATGGATTAATGTGAACGAAAAATAGCTTTAATATGCTCATGGATAAAGCCTTGATTGTCCAAAAAGTAATATTACAAAGAGAAATTATTTACATTGTTTTCAATACAAGTCAACCTGCATTATGCTACTTTCATAGGGAAGAATTATAGGGGAATAATTGTGTGGGCCATGATTGTTTTTTTTATTCTTTTCCTGCAGCATTGCAAGTGGCCACATGGACAAACTTTCTGCAGGGATAAGGGGTAAAGATGCCCCTGACTCTGGCTCCACTTTAGTTCTCTCTTTAGTCCTCACCAAAGAGATAGCAGTTCAAACTAAGAAGACAGTGGGTGTTTGAACCATATTTCAGTGCTAGCCATCCACTAGTTAATACTGCTGCTTCAGTGATGGCTATTTGGCTGTGTGTTGGAGCATTTTCCATCTTGTCGCACCCCTTGGATGTGCTGGATATGTGCCAACATTTTTAAAGCCCTGATTGATTTTCCTGTGTTTTCACAAGAAGTTATTTCTCTGAATGGTGCACTTCAGCCAGTCCCTTTGAAGCAAGTACAGTTAAAACAACTTATGCAAATGATAAGGGAACCCTGCAGTGCACAAAGTAAAACTCACACACATGCACACACTCGCCCAACTTTGTGCTAGTGATGGCACTTACACAGCAGTGTAGAATAGAGAGCCTTTGAAGTTATCCTGACCCGCAGCTTGTCATCTCTTCTCGCTGACATCCCACCTCCCCCTCTCTCAGTCTGTGCACTCGAGAGAGCCCCTAACTTTTCAGCCCGTTGAGATGGTTAGATGAGTTTTTAATCATGCTTGTTGAGTCAGAAATATTCCATGGGTTGCAAGCATCTTTGTGGTATGGGAAACTTGCGTAACACAGCTTAAGGGAGAAACAAAAAACCTTATAAAATAAAGGATTTGCATAAATTCATCCCCAATAATTCCTCACTGAAAACTTTAAATGTCATCATTCTGAAACACACGCTGCAATAGAAAACAGCTGAGCCGAGGCGCCTCTGCTGCTTAAAGATTAAAAGCAAAGGATTGTCCTTAGAGAGGGATGGTTGTATGGAGAAACAACAGCCTTCTACAGTTCTTGAAGCTCAGAGAGTATGTGTGTGTGTGTTGCATCTGAAAGCCGGATAAGGAGGGAGTGTGTTCTCATAGACCCTGCTGTGGGTGTCTGCTGTTGCGGATATAGCATAGGAACTGTTCAAAGCAGAGAAAAATAGTAGTAGAGAGTAGTTATCAACACAGATTGAGTGTTTATATACTGTTTCTGTTAAGTTATTTTTAGGAATACCAACAGTCTGAGTTTTTGGAGCCAACAGACGGAGACATATAAGCACATTTCTTTTCAATCAAATTATAGTACAAATAAAGGCTATAAGAGCTGTTCAGTTAGTTTTTCTAGATAACACCAAATGAATGCTGGGCTATTTTTTCTCTAAAATCCAGCATTCGTTATTTACCTTTTTCATCCTTTTCTATGGCAAAAAGCCCAGGGTACAGCTTGTTGGCTAATTACACAGTGCACTATTCCAAATAGCTAAAAATACCCTTAAAAGCATGTTGTCTCATTAGCAGCTATATACACTGCCTATAGCAGACCTCCATTAGCTTTAATCAGAGCATACATTTGTTGTAATAACATTTTGAGTAGCCTATGCAGTGTGACACTGATTTCCATCCAGAGTCGCTTGAGTCTTTTTGATTGGAGAGCAGACTTTCTTGTTTAATCACTATGTCGTGTAGAAGGTGTGCGGTGTTGTCCATTATGTTGGACATTGTGTGCGGCATACTTTACACAGTCAGGTCCAGGGGCTTCAGAGCAAAGTAGTTAACCTGTCCCCCATTGTCCACCGCACAACTGCAGTCATCTGACTGTTTTTGGAGAGGACCGGACTTGGAGTTGTACTGGAAGTCTGAGGAGTACAGAGTGAAGACAAACAGTCTGCTGTGTTGTTCCTGTGCTGCTGACCACCTTCTCAGACACACAACAGTTACACACAAGAAATATTTGGTCATATTTATGACGTTGCAGGTCAACAGGACTTGCTGAATGCAGGATGGGAGGAATTCACTCTCACCATGAATTTAACTTATGTCTGCTTTCATTATAGTGCGCTTCGCTTTGTGCACTTAGAATATTTCACCCATCTGTGGATGCCAACCAAAGTCATAGCCTCTGTGAGACTTAAGGGGCCCCTTTAGTGTATTTTTTAGGATGCAGTTCTTCAGCCGTAATTTCAGTCGTCTCCTCTTGTTTTTATTCAGCTGCTTTCTATTTTCAACATAAATACAATAGGCAAGTGGGGCAGGCACACTGCAACCTCTGGGCCTGTTCCAAGTTTTTAATAAAGGAGTGGCCGATATCCCCTCCTCTCCTACTCACACTAATCACACACTGTTCATACAAATACACACATACACATGTTCACACACACTCTTACAGCTGCACAGCTGTTAGGGTGGGAGGAGCCCTACACTTCTGATGAGAGACAGAGCTGGGGAGAGAAAGGGAGAGGGAGGCTGGGCTGTCATGATCGAGCTAAGGGGGAATCTCACTGGACGTCAGCAAACCTCTCACAGCGATCGCAGACTGAAGGCAACTTTTTGACAATGCAGGCGCACACCTAGTGATAGGCTCCACTCTGGCAGGACGGACCACCATGCAGGGCAGGGGAGGCAAACCCTCCAAAAGGGAGATGGTGATAGAGTCTCCACAGCAGTACAAGAGTCTGGCTGAGATTGAGGTGGAGGGAGGGTCACAGGTGGCAGTGGTGAGTTTGTGTTGAACCATCCTTTTGGTAAAAGTTCATGATCATCATCCTCTTCTTTTTTTCCCACCCTTGTTCTTATCTTATCTTGTCATCTTCTAAATTACACTTATAATATTCGATTCTTTAAACAAGTTCTTTTAATCTCTTAGATGCTCTTTCAAGAGCAGCTTTGAAGATTTTTTTTAAAGAGGTTGGACGGAAATGGGAAATAGCAGCTTGAGGGTATGCATCTCCTGGGAGCTGAATCTTGGTCTTTTTTAGGAAATGGGGCACTTGTGGTTCCTTTTGTTCATTAACTGTTCCTGTGCTTCAGAGTATAAGAGGTTGACAAGCTGGACACAAAATTGGTGCGAAGATACTGTAGACACAAACCATACAGTGCAACCAGGTCTTCATCAGCCTTCACAATAATCTTAGTGATCCCAAATTTGTTATGTATTCATGTGTGTTACAAGTCACATGGTTCACAGCTGCTTTGTGTTATCTTCTGTCTGATGGGCAAGCATCCAGTTGTAAACCGCAGCTCATGATTTTCTTCATATCAGATGATCTTTTACTTCCAGACAGCTTAGAAATCTTGAGGGATAATTATAGTAAATCATCATAAGGATTGGATGAATAAAGATGTAAATATATGGTCAGACATATATTTAATTGGTCTCAGTTTGCAATGTTTTCATTGGATCCATTCCAAAGGACTAATTCAAATAATCTGGACCTTTTGTATGCAAAGTGACTACAGAAAATGAGGTAATATTGTATGTGGCTGATAATTTGGACTTTTTGGAAATCCTGTAATGTTTCTTTAGTCACTGAGCTGCTCCCACTAGTTATCTTGTTATCTGGGATGGGCACCTCACTCCACTCATGGTATTTGAAGGCCGGCATACAAATCCTTCCCCATAACCTTTGTGTTGGTGGATTTCCCAGAAACCTTCATTTGGTGTGTAGAGGTAGAGGTAGAGGTACATGGACAAATATGAATGTACATCCATGAATCCGGTTTAAAGGGATAGTTTTTTTTTTTGAGGTGGGGTTGTGTGAGGTACTCATGAGTAGTTAGTACATTTCCTGCAGTAATCAGCGGTCAGAGTGCTCTCTTTTTGGAGAAGAAATTGTGATAAGGGGAGCCAAGCTTACAGCTGAGTCAACTGGAAGTTGTGTCATACTTGTTGGATATCTTCATCTAGGACAATACTCTTGCGAAGATTCACAAAGAGATTTTTATAATCACTCATTTTCATAGTTTTGGATCGTCCTGCCTTGTTGGTCTTTTGGTCCTTCCAACTCTATGTTCCACACTCTCATCACTTTTGGATAAGTCGAACTTTACAGGAACGGTGTGTAACAATTACTGACATCTTGTGGTCATATTAAAGATAGCAGCCAAATTCCATCCACCCACGATCTAGCAACAAATTGCACTTATGTCAGTCAGCTAAAACATCAGAAAAGCCACAAAACAAAAAGAACTTCAGCTTCACTCTGAGGACCTTTGTTTTCTGTCAATGATTTCCATCTGTGGAAAGCCACACCAATACTTTTTTCTTGTTTTCTGCCTTTGGCTAACCCAACATTGTTTTGACTCTTTATGATTTTACTTTATTTAACAAGGCTGATTCATGCACCGTTTTTATTTGTATAAAAAATAGTATATGTATGATCCTCCATTTCTCAAATGTGTAGCCTCAAGCTCCTCTCAAAATCGTGTCTACAACATTGTTTCTTCCACTCTCTTCTTCTTTGTTGCCCTATTACCAATGTCCTTCCTCTGCTTGCCTTTTAAATTGGTAATATGAGTGCTCTCCAGTATAGAAGGCCCTGCTCTGTAGATCAATATAAATGGTTCTTTTCAGGTCATTAACACATAACAATTAATTTAACAAACCAATTGATTATTAATTGAAGTTTGTAGAGATATTTATTGATGTCACACACTCAGGAACCTTACTTACTTTTTTGTGATCTTAATTTTCTGCTATCAGATGGATAGAATTTCTGTTTTAGTAATCACCTTAACTTGTTTTTAGCATCACACGGCGCATACCATCAGTAAAGTAAAATATCGAAGTAACAATAAGACAAACAAACAAGCCAAAACCTCGCAGAGACACTGGAGGGAGGGTTAGCTATTTCACATTAGGCATAAGTGGTCCGGTAAAGTTTAACTTCACATGCCTTCTGTATTGATGTATCAGTCAGACATAAACACAATCAGGCCAGTGATGGCAAGGAAGGTAAATTCAAACCAGCCCAGCCCAGCAGTGTCATATCTGTGAACTGCTGACAGGTATTCAGTAACGACAACACATTGAATTTGTTGTAAAAACAAAACATTAGAGTTTTATTTCTTGTTGTTTTACCTTCAGTCAGTGCCAAGCTATTTGTTTCCTGTGTCCAGTCTCTCGTTTGTTTTCTGACGCTATGTTAAATTATTTGAAACACTTCTTTGCTGTAACTGGATATGTAGCTGACAGACATGCGAATGTCATAAATTTAATGTTATAAATCATCTTAACCATTGCTTTAGATACAGAAATCTGTCTTAATTTTAAAGTTTTAATGTTTAAAATACATTAAAGCCTTTGCTTGAATTTTGGTGGGGGGATGCTGAGGGGATCCCTTGGGTCTTTTCTGTGGAATGTTATAGCTGATGTCTGTATTCCCGTGGGAGTGTAATGTCAGGAACTAAGCTCTGCTCTTTTACTTACTGTCAAACATCAGTGCTTACATCGTCTCTCCTGCTATGAGAATGTACCTTGGAATGAGGTCTTTTCTTAAGGATGTATATCTTTCTGCACTGGGTATTGTTAAAAAAAAAAAAGGCAATGGATATTCATGGGAATTCTCAGAAGAGCAATTCGCAGAGCTGCAGTGACCACTTATCTAGTTCAGATTTCAAACGTGAGCTCATGACACTGTGACTGGTACAATACTCACACGGACTCACACTCAGCCATCCATCCCCTCTGTCATCCAGCATCTCCTCTTCTTGTAACCCACATTCAATGCTATTTCTGTGACAGTTCCTGCTTCTGTAGCTGTCAACCAGGGATTCTGTGAAAGGACAATGGCAACTTGTTGTCCAGACAATGTGAATACGGCAAATTTCCCTCTGTAACTTATACAACAACCCATGCAGTGATGCTGTTAGTTGTACAGCCATTGGGTTAAAAAAAACAGATTACTGTTAAGGCAGTGCTCTTAGCTATAGCAGAAACACAGAGGCTGGGCTTATACTGTCTTCTTCTCCCTTAGGTGAAACCAAAGATCATAGAGCCTTTGGACTATGAGAATGTGGTTGTCCAGAGAAAGACCCAGATCATCAGTGATGTTCTGCGCGATATGCTACAGTTCCCCACAGACGACTTCCAGGTAAGAAGAGAGACAGCTCAGAGAGTTCTAATGAGCCCTGTAAGTACACATTTGTTTTGTACTCCCCCATCTAATAAACTAAAGAGCACTGACTTTGTACCTGTTTGTCGATTAAGGATCCGCCTGTGCTGAGCATAGTGTAAGTTTAATGCAGTGTCTGCTTTTGCTTTGTTTTTCGTCTCCACCTGCTCATGAGAAACATAGTGGGGCTTCTAGCTGCGTAATGCTCTACTACGTTTCACTAATTCAGAGAAATGCTGAACATAATTGTCTACAAGGCAGCTAGTGGGGTTTAAGTAAATATGGGACCTAAATGCAAGGAAACTTTTGCAATAAGCACGTTTATATGACACTACAAAAAGCAGAAAAAAAACCCTGCGGATTGTGTTGATCCGACCAAAGCCAGACTTTTAACATGCATGTAAAAATTCAAACATGTTAGGCCAAGCTTCTAAAAACTGGACGAGCACGCCCATATTATGGGGTTTGGGAGCAATCACTCAGTATGTACATGCTCAACTAGACTCAAATGGGCCTTGACGCTCTGTGATTGCTCTTGTGCATCTTTCTGTAAAAATAGAAAAGTATAATTGTATATTAATACAGCTGAATTCCCACTAAAGCTGCTTACATGAATGTATGTTTTTCTTTCTTTTGTTACAAGACGTTAAAATTGTGATTCAGCTGTGCATGTAACCGTCCTGTGTTTTCTTTCCAGGCTTCTTTTTTTTGTTGTTGCTCTTTTCTTTTTTTCGGAAGCTCCGAGTTGTAGGTTTGAATGCTAGAACAAGTTATTTATCATATTATTCTATTAATAACGTGAGTTAAAACTGGTTGGGTCTGCATGTTCAAATATTTCGGACAGATTTAGTGACTTCCTGTTTACAAAACTTGCTTCTTTTGATTGTAAGGCAGTGAATGGCAGTTTCCTCTGCCAACTGTCTTTGCTGTTAAAAACAAAAATTTCTGAAAGCTTTGACGATGAGCTTTGAGTTTTAAGAGTAACTAGACACATTAGAAAGTCCAAACGTACAAAAAGAACATCTGATCACATGCTACTGGACAAATTATGATATGACCTTGCGTGTAATCTGTCAGAAATTTGGCCTTTACCATTATCTATACTGGTAAAGGCCAGGTAAACTTCCAGCTTGCAGTCATCCCAACAGCTCCACGCTCCGTAGATCTGCTGCTTGTGCTCATAGCAGCTTTAGGACTATTCTCAACATTACATCAGCGCTGTGCTGAGATCTCAAGGGTGTCCGCTGCGAGCTTGGAGCAGATATAGAAAACAAAGAAAAGCTCGTGCTCCAGCGTTTGTTATTCATCAGTTTCTTGAAGTCTCCCGAGAAGCAGAAATCAAACTTTTACTTTTTTATTACTGCCCATGAATCCCATGAAAAGATCAAACCAGTGATGGAAGTTTCATAAATAATATGTTAGAGAGCTACCCAGCTGTGCTGGAAGAAATGTATCCTTGATTATGATAAAGGGAAAATGGGCCCTGTAGTTTTGTTCCAACTCAACCCCAAACACACAGCCCTGCTTTTGTAAATAGAGCATCAAATGTGGATTAGTCGACGCCTGAAAGCACTGCTCTTCATTCTCTTTATGTCTTCCTGTTTATTTGACATTGGCTAAGTACTATGATTAATTCCCAGTTATTCTTAGTAATACATTTAGAGATTAAACTATCTATGTGTAATGAGTTGTTTTTTTTTAAAATTCCCACTCTTATTTTGATGTTGTTGAAGTCATGTACAGAACAGGATAAGAAAATGATAGGATTCAAGTACGAAGCAGTAACAGTGTGCGGTGGGAAATCTACAACCTACTGCTTCCAGACTTTGTGCAATCAGTCGATGATGGGTGGTTTTCATTACAAGGCTGTCTGCAGTACATAACCATTAGTAACTGCCTACGAATCTGTGTTTGTACATGCATGCATGCATGGGTGTGTATATGTGTGTCTGGTTCGACCCAGTCCGTCCATCTGTCTAACCCGCCATATGTTTTATATTACTGGGTTCAGAGACTGGAAGGATGGAGCCAGCCAGACATATGGGTGTGGCAAACACACATGCTGTACAAATACACACTCACATTCACATAGTAAGTGGCCATGTCAGAGATGTAGAACGAGGTAAAGTGTTTGTTTATAGGTAGGTTAGGTCATTGGTAGCAAATTATATAATTTTAATCCCAAGCAAGGTAAATAGGTCAAGTCAGAATTATTTTACTTTTGCATTTCCAGAGTCTTCCAATTTTTGATCACAGTCACAGTAATGCTGCACTCCTTTTGTTTCCTTTCAAAGATGAAAGTGCACCTCTGAAAAGTTTCCTCTTGTCCCTTATCAACACTTGGCACAGCTCCAAAGCATCACTGCCTGAGGGAACATGCACCACTTGCTCATTTTAAGTCATCAAAGCCCTGGTTTAATGACTGTAAAAGGAATGCTGTTAATTGGCGGCCAGCAGTTCTTGCTCACAGCTGAGTGACAGCAATCTACTTTGGTCACAGACTGACTGACTGGTGGTATGTTTTCAACAGTTTGTTGTCAGGGAACTGGCAGGAATGCAGATGTGGAATAGGCTATGAAATTCTTCCCTGTTCACCAGGCCATTATGTACTCATACCACAAAACATGCAGAATTGAAAATGACACAGTCTGCATAATCTTTTAGTTTCATTGAAAGTAGAAGAAAGTAGCTAATCACATGCCAAGTCAATCGTACACAGCCAGATGGTTGCTCTTTAAACTTGGCACTATGCGTCGAGTATTGAGTCCAGTTGCTGGTTGATTTGAAATGCAGGGCAAGGTTCATTCTAGCACATAAATTGATTAAATCATAGGGTCTTACAAGTGGCTGTGAGCCAGTGACAGCCTTTTTTTTTGTTGTAAAATGACCATTTCCAACCTACAGTAAATCATATTCTGAACTGAGAGATTATAATTACTTAAAGTATACTGAAAAGTATGCAAAGTTGACACATTACAGCGTAACATAGTAGTAACTTCTCATTGGCAGGGCCATTGCTGGAGCTTTCACTTATTATACATCCTAACTTGTTTCAAACTGCACTCCCCCTACAGGCATCTATCCATCTTGAAGCCTCAAGTTTAGCCTCTTAACTATCCCCATCTTGGT
This sequence comes from Odontesthes bonariensis, assembly GCF_027942865.1. NCBI lineage: Eukaryota > Metazoa > Chordata > Actinopteri > Atheriniformes > Atherinopsidae > Odontesthes > Odontesthes bonariensis. The sequence continues at coordinate 16,016,909 of NC_134516.1, read as the reverse complement.
TTTTGACATAGCACGTTGTGACTTACCGAGAACCCACGGACACAGTGCACGCTCATACAGTGCACTGTGTCCGTAACACCCAACATGGATGGCCATTGCTCAGGTGGTAGATGTCTTACCCACCAACTGCAAGGTTTGTGGTTCAGTCATGACTCTGAGCCCCAGGGCCTAAATATTTGGTCGTGTCCTAAACTTGAAACTCTATCATTGAGCGCTCCTGTCTTAGATTACTTCCCAACTTCATGGAAGTGGCCCAGAAAATACCTCAACAAGCCGAACATTGCATTTGAGTTCATACGATAACCAAGCATATTTTAAGTTTTTATCAGAGCAATTTGAGCCCGTTAGTTTTATCTGATCCTGCTCACAAAAATAGTCAAATAAGTCGCTGGGTTAGGGTTAGGTCCTCAAACCTAGCTACTTTTCTTCACCAAACTGTACTTTCATGTTGAGGACCAGACAATGTTATTTAAGTAGCTATATTTCCCCAGATGATATTTGTTGCCTTTTGTTTAGCAGGTCTGTTCAGTTTTTCTTGTCACCAAATCTCTGAATTCTCAATCTCTTTTCCCCACTGCTCGCTGGTACCAGAGATTCAGCATTTTTGTAAGGAACCTTTATTGATCTGTTTGAAGATTTAAAAAAAAGAAGAAGAAGAAAACCATCACCGTTTGGCGCTCTGACACAGCCTTGATAGCTAATGTAAGCGAACTGGTCAAGTCAGGTCAGAAACTCATAAACCATGTACGCTCACCAGTGTAAGAAAAGAGATTTTTATGACAAAACGAGGTCATTGTGCCACAGCTTCCTATTCAATTTTGTGGGTCAAGTGGAAAAGCTGAGCACAGAGTGTTAGCAATAGCAGCTGCAGAATCCAACAGCTCTGCAGACATGCCAGCCCAGTAGCCTTGACGCCCTCAGGCACCTTTTGCTTCCTGGCTATGGAGTCTCACTCTCCTTACTCTGAATGCATCTGTCTAATAAGACTGGAAGGGGAATGAAGTAGAACTGGAGTAAGATTAGGCTGCAGCAAATATATTGTCTAAAATGACTTACTGCCTGAAAAACAACTTTCCTTATTTCTGATTCTGTTCAGGTAGCCAGGGTGCAGCCACCTCTGTTTTTTATCATAGAGATGCACCTTGGGAAAAGGGTGAAAATTGCTTTGATAAAGATAACCCACAGATCAACCTTTTTTTGGGTTTTCCAGACCTCACCATATAATTAACTTTTACATGGTTGTTAGATTAGTGACCCAAATGTTTAGCACTGAAGAAGGAGTGCAAAGTCTTCACAGGAAACCAATGAGGACTCGAGAAGTGAGCTTTAAATAATGAGTTTCAGAGGTTCTAGTTGATATATTTGTTTTTACTTTGCGGTGTTAGTATGTCCACTTGCTTTCAGTCTTTATGTTAAGTTAAGCCAAACTTTTCCCTGTTTCTTTACTTTTCTATTCTGTATTTGAAAAACACAAGAGTGTCATCAGTCCTCTTAATGTTTTTCACTAAATGGCAATCCATTCTTAAAAATGTCTGCTTTGATCTCTAATAAGAACTGACCATTTGGACAAATGAATGTACACACACCTTTGCTGATGTGTCCTTGAGCAGAGCACTGATCCCCACCAGCTCCGGGGAGGCTGGTATGTTGCTTACCCTGTTCTCTGACCTTACTTTGAAGGAGAGCACAAAAAGAAGTTTCCTATCCATAGGGATCTATAAAGTGTTATGTAATCGTGAGGACTAGTTACAGCAACATTTACACAAATTTGCCCGGTTGCATAAAAGCATCAGTGTTGTCATGCCTGCTTTCTGTCTCTCCCCTCAGATCTCCACTCTGCGGCGCCAAGGCCGGACTTTGTTCTCCACTGTGCCAGAAACTGCTGAGAAAGAGGCTCACTCTCTGTTTGTCCAAGAGGTAAAACCAAAACATACCTGGGTGTAAACCTGCTTTGTTCATTCTTTATCCCTTCATCTTGGTCAAAAGCTCAATCTCCTTGGCAGTGACTGAAGCCCAGTGCTTTGCCTCTGTCCAAATAGAGTAACTAGCTTTTATACCCTTGAGACCCACATAGGACCTCATATGATCAGAGAAGAATCCAGCAAAGGACTCTTTCTGATTTTTTTTTTTTTTTTGTGTGTGTGTTGTGTGGGCAAAGTTCATTCGATTTCATAGGGAGATTGTGCCAAAAACAAATTCCCCTGATTTAAAGACAAGTGGAAACTGATGTCATGCTCATCAGAAATGTTGCTGCTCATCTTAAAATGAACTTACATTTGTGTTCTCCACCCTCACATGCTTCCTGACAGTGAGGGTGCAGTGGATTGGCCACAGATGGGAGTCCACGGTTCAATGGGGGTTCATATCATGTTGTTTCAGAGGAGCTGTGTGCTTTCGTGGTTTGTAGGGGTGAGGCCCGATAGAGCATGATAGGTGATAGTCCCCCATGACTGTAGCCAGGAATTACATCATAGCCACATCTGGAGCAGCTCTGCTTTCTTGTACAGATGGGATGTTCTGTTTCGAAAAATATTTATTTCACTTCTTTGTGACCTTTTGACTTACTCCACATGTGTTTTTCATGAATTCTTCTAATTCATGAACACACACTGAAATAAGTGATATTAATGGTGTTTGTTTTGTAGCTGTAGTGAGATATTTATGCTGTTCCCTCCCTGCTTTAGGAAATATTTCCAATTTTTACGCGAGGAAATCTCTTAAAACATCTTGATTCACATAGGCAGTTTGTTTGGTGACGTTAAACGCTGACTTCATAGTATAAATGAGAGAAAGAATCTAAAGGCATTGCAAAGTGTATTGCATAATTATAAAGGAATGGTATAACTGGGGGAAATGTGTTTGCTGAGGTTAGAGGAAGGCCCATATATATGTGGACAGTGACACAATTTTTTGTTATTCCAGCGATTATCAAAAAAAAAATGTAGCTAAAATTGTATATCTATATCTATATATAAATATATAATATGGTCTTTAAGTTTAGACTCAGTGTTAGAATCTGGACCTAGTATGACAAATACTCAGACTCTGTTGAAACAAATTAAATTAACTAACCTGATTGATAATTTAAATACAACTCACTCAACCTATGTTTCCGGTCCAAATTCGCTCCATTTGATTATCTTAGCAAAAATGACATCTCGATATACTTCAAGAACTCATTTAACTGCTTCTGTCATCAGTAGAAATTAGTTATTCAGGGTCACTGGAAGCCATTCATAGCATTTATGTTTTTCATTTTTTTTCCATAGCCTTTTCGTAGCCTTTTTGTAGCCTATGGATGATTTGTTTCACATTGAGTTGAGAGCTCCTTTGACTGCATAATATCTTTTACCTCCTCGACCGATAATGAAACAATGAAGGAGCAGACCAGTGCCTTCCATGAAACTGTCCAATTATATTTAAGCACCTGGAGAAGATGATTTCCCTTAAATTCCCCTTTTCTTTCAACAATAACTCCTCAAATCAAAGCAGAGAGTCTGTACTTCAAACCGACGATCATAACATAAATGTAACTTGAATGTATTTTTTCTGTTTAGCTAAAATGCCAAAAGCAGCACATGTATATCAATTTCTATTTACATGTAGGGAAAAATAGACCCAGCTGCAATTTTAGAGTTTTGCGTTTTGAGGGAATGATCTTACAGAATTTTTGCTAAAGTACCCATGAATAAGGGAAGGTTTCTAAAGCCATGTACCACAATTTGGAGTCCATCCTTCCACAATGACAAAGATAATTCACAAGTGGAATACATTCAGTAGTTACCAATCTTCCCCGGAGTGGATGTCCCAGCGAGTTTACTTCTTCTTCACATGACTGTAAATGGTCAATGGGTTGCATTTAATACCTTTGAACCGATGGCAGGGTGTACTTCTTTCTGTATCAGACCTAATGTTCTTTTTTTTGTGGGGAAACTAGTCACTTTTCTTATACCTTTCAGGAGATATACATTCATCTTCAAAATGCATTCCCATTTTTAAACAAACACAGTACATTTAAGATATGTTGTACTGATCTTAAAACTACTTAAAAAGAATGGATATGCCCTCACTGTTTGAGCCATTTATATATGAACATAACTTCATCTGCTCTTGTTGATGTAGCCCCTCACCCCTTCTTCTTCTTCTGTCTCTGCAGTGCATAAAAACATACAAGTCTGACTGGCATGTGGTCAACTACAAGTATGAGGAGTATTCAGGAGACTTCCGTCAGCTCCCAAAGTGAGTGCGTGTGATTTACGTGCACTAACAGGTGTTGCCAGGCTTCTGCTGACAGGCCCATCGGACTGTGGTCTGTTAACAGTTTCCAAACTTACATATATGCCGAAAAAGTTACTGATGCTTACCCTTTTCTTAATTTTACACTTTGTATGTTAGTTTAGATTAACTGCTACTCAACATTTTAAACAAAGAATATAGAAATAATTAGGGAACAAGTCTTGGTAACAAACTGATTGTTTGTGTGATGAAACATTTCACTGTGCCGCATTATGTTAACATGTTATTTTATTAAAGTGTGAAAAGTATGAAGTGAAATCACCAGAATGCTCTATTTAAAATTATTAAATAAAACCAAACTATTCTGCTTTCACCTTTAGCTTTCAAAACCTCAAAATGACTCCTGAATAACATAGGACTTTGTTTTAAAATCAGTATTCTTGGTAAATCAGATCTACACTGATCGTAGAGGAAGTGTTGACATATCCTCTCTGTAGTTTTGTACTTTCTCTAAAGTTATTTATCCCTAAGATCCACGTGATGACCGGCTAATAGTCTGTTCAGCACACTATGCTGCCAAATCCCTGTACGGCATATTGTAAATCTTATTGTGTTTTGTGACACACTGCCCTTTGTTTACAGCCCAGATCAAAACACGAAAATTTGCCTTGACGGTTTTAAACTCCTCCACAGCAACAATGGAAAACTTCCTGTGTTTTCTACAATGATAAGCAGGACTTTTCCTGGAGTACAGTTGACTGTTATTTTTAAAACAAAAGGAAAATCCCACAATACGTTATGTGTCCTTGGAAGAGCCACTCTCCTTGAGGAAAGGAATGAGCTTTGCAGATGTTGTGTCTCACGTTTAAAACTTTGTTGAGTAAAAGCTAGTCCGGCCTTGGCCTTCACGCTGTTTATACGAGCAGCTCCCGGGGGAAAGCTGGGTCTTGTATATGTCAGAGGTCAAATAGTCTGTGAGTGTTCATTTGCAAGTTTTTCAGCTGCACACCTAAATGTGGAGGCATTACAGAAATAAAATAGAAAACTACATTGTGCATTTTCTAGAATACAGTCATTATTACAGCATTAGATGTTTTCTTACATTGGTGTCCCATTTGTTATCAAATCTGCTTGTTTTTGCCACATCTTCCCATCCCATTTTATATAACTGAACATGCTCAAACATCCTTCCTAGTCCAAAACACTGCTGCCAAATTTAGTTTAATGACGTTAGCCATATCTGTGTGAATGCATTTATTGGATGCTTACTTAATGATGAGTAGATTTCCGTCTCCTTCCTCTATACAGTATGCCATTCCATTGCTGAATACATTTTTTTAATGAGCTCCCTCTTTAAGGTAGACTCGACTGGAAAAAAACCCAAACCATTTCTTGTTAGTTATTCGAATACAAAATGTGATTCTAAAGGTAAGTAAAACCTACTCCCTACCCAAACTTAAAGATCCATGGGGCCTATACACATTTGATATCATCATTTATCCTGGACAGTGATGGCCCATCAGTTTCTTACACAACTTTGCTGTGCACACCAGTGCTTTGTATAAGTCAGTGCACATGTGACATAACATTTGAAAGCTAAGATTCTTCTAATTTGATTGATGCAAAGCATTGAGGCACTATTGGGGCAGCTTACCTATAAACCCTCATAATAATCTTTTGATAAGTATTTTCCCAACAAAAATGTTCTTTTTTCATTGACAAAGGTTAGCTGGTCAAGCAAGAGGTTTAAATGTGGATAAATGCGTCCCAGACCAACTTTTGACTGTTGATTGAACGATGTGAGCTGAAAAAGTCCTCAATCCACCCTGAGTGCTTTTGTATTCACCAATGTCCAATTATGACTGGATTACCCAGGGCGCATGTTGAAATCAAATGGGAACAGGGACACAGGTTAACACCCCAGCTCCTAATGGTAGTCTCTTTTGATTGATTGAACGAAGCCAAGTCCCTCCAACCAGCACGATTCAGCCATGTAAAAAGAGGAAGTTTGAAGGATGGTTGAATGTACAGCAACAATATCAGCTTTATCTTTGGTTTAATATTTGTTATATTTGTTCAATATTCAAACTATTTGATGAATGTTTATATGATCCTCGTCCTCTTCTTTCAGTAAAGTGTCGAGACCTGACAAACTCGCTGTTCACTTGTTTGAAGTGGATGAAGACGTGGAAAAAGACGAGGTAAAATGACCATTCCCAAATTTTTTCTTCTCTTTTCCCGACAAGTTTCTCCCACTTCTGCTAATGTGAGGAGCACAGCTGGTAGTTTAACAAAACACTGAGAAGACTTAATAACAGTGACTGTGGGAAGGGAACCTGTTCACGCTTTGTCATGACCCAGGTATTTTTTGTGTGTTTTTCTGGGTAGTCTGTTTGGTCTGTTAGTTAGCCTTGCCATTTCCTCTCCTTTGCTCAGTTCCCTCCTTCCAGTCATCCGCTCCACTCACCTCACCTGTGTTTCTTCCCTCAGCTGCCTTCACTAGTTGTTTGTTGTTTTTTCTTGTTTAGTTTTTTTGGTATTTCCAGCTTGGCTGTGATTTTCATTTCTATTCTAAATAAACCGTTTAAGTTTCCTCCTGGCTCCTGTCCCGTGTCTTCATCTGGGTCCTCCTTCGCCTCCACCTCCGAAACGTGAGACTCTTCCTTAAGGCCTCACCAAATCATGTTCAAACATAAACTCAATTGCAGATAAATGCAACAGAACATATAATTGATTTTTGATTTTACTGCTCAATATTGTTATGGTTTATTTCATTTCAGTTGTTTAATACAATCCAACCTCTGGATCTTTTCTTTCATGCTCTAGGCCTACACTTTTCCAGAATCACGAGTTTATCTTTGTGACATCTGTAGCATTATAAGGCAAACATCCCCTCCCAGTTCAGACATTGATTCAACTGAAATCCAAACAGCGTTAATGGTTACACTATCATGGATGAAATCTCCTGAGAGTGGAGAAGTGCAGTGTTGATCTTAACGTTCATCTTAATGAGGGGCATTCGTCTCAATCAGTGCAGGCCCCTCTTTCCACCTGCCCTAAGAGCAGTCAGCAGTTTCTTACAGTCAAAACAATAATATTGTGTAAATATGTGTGTCTGTGTGAGACTTTATATATTTAGTGTTCCACTGATAGAGATGGCCCATATGTATAAATGAAGGTATGCAAATCTAATCTTTGTATGTTTATCATTTTGTTTGATCTAAAATGTTCTGTTCCTTTATCTTCCTCTAGGACACAGCCTCTCTTGGATCTCAGAAGGGAGGAGTATCTAAACATGGCTGGCTATACAAAGGCAACATGAACAGTGCAATCAGTGTTACTATGCGGGTGGGTATACAGAAGAGAAAGTTTTCCTTGTGATTGAATATGGCTGTTTGATAAGAGATAAAAATAGAATGGAACAAGAGCTTTATGTATGGACTTAGTATAATATTGGCATTTTTATGAAATATTATTTTATCAGCAGTAGATTATCTATGAACTGACACTTGCAGGTATAGAAAAAAGCTATCAATAAAAAATAGTTTGGTTGAACAAATTGTCTGATTTCATAGACTGATTCTTCACTATTAAAACATCTTTTCAGATCCAACTCAAACATTAGCAGTTGCTATTTCTTACAACATTTATCTGTTTTTTTATTCTCCGCACAAATGGGAATCAGTTTAGCCTTTCCTAAGGATAGCCCATAATGATTTCATTTCGAAAGGGGACATTTGGGTTGTGAACATTCTCTATCTTAATGATCTAGTCCTTCAAGAGGAGGTACTTCCATCTGGCTCAGTTGGGTGATGGATCCTACAACCTCAACTTCTACAAAGACGAAAACACCTCCAAGGAGCCTAAAGGAACCATCTTCCTTGACTCTTGCATGGGGGTTGTTCAGGTAAAGCCTCCCGTTTAGGTAAATTGTTTGTCGTTTTGTTTGTTTCTTTTTCTTTTTTCATTGAACTACTTATAGAAAATGGATCTCTGAAGGCACTTTAACTGCAGCAATAACTTTGACACTCGAATTTAAGAAAAGGGTTGTAACAGAGTGCATGAAATCAATATTTGCGTTTGCTTCCTATTAGAACAGCAAAGTGCGTCGATTTGCCTTTGAGCTCAAGATGCAGGATAAGAGCACGTTCCTGCTGGCTGCTGACAGCGAAGCGGAGATGGAGGAGTGGATCAGCACCCTCAACAAGATTCTCCACAGCAGCTTCGAACAGGCCATGCAGGAGAAGAGGAATGGAGACCTGCATGATGGTGTGTGCTTGTTTGTTTGTTTGTTCATTTATTTATGTATCTATTCAGAATTTTGCTCATTTGCCTCATTTAGTTGACTGTTGTATGTTTTTTTTTTGCATCTGTTTGCCACATTGTCTTTTGATGCTGCAGCATATGCAAACTTGTTCAGTTCACCAACAGATAATTAGCCTATAATGTTTACTTACATATATTTTCTATAATTATTTTTTAGATCTTGTGTATCCCTCTTTTTTCATGGAAAGGCAGAGACCAACACATCATTATGTTTTAAAATAAAGACCACAGCTAATATTTGGTGTTGGTTTGGTGTTGATCTCTCTAACAGATGAGGAGCATGGAAAAACAGACCTTTCCTCTGGAAGCTTTCAAGACACCTTTCAGGTAGCCTTTTTATCCATATACACTAAAATATTAGAGCAATGGTTGAATGTCAGTTGGGCAAACACAATAAACAGCATCTATTACTGTGTATGAATCATCATACTGTAGTTTTGTTTTGGATGTGTAATGTTCCAAGAGATCACTTGGACACAGTCTTAATTACCGCAAAATAGTAAAATAGCTGAACGGCTGTATTTCCTGCGACCACATTTTCCTCTTGCTAATCAAGCACACATCTGGTATTATGTGTTTGGTCTCCAAATGTAGTGGCCAGACATGGCCAACACTTGTGCTGACTGGGAGTGCAGCAGTGTAACGTGGCAGTATGAAAACTAACACTTAGTTCAAGCACATTCTCTTATTTACTTTGTAATGTCAACATATAGATTCAAGGCTGCAAGAATTCATATTTTTCATATTAAAGATAGATCAGTTGACTGTGAAAGAATTAAAAAAATGAACAAATGAACCCAGATGGATTCATTATGGACCCTATGTTATCCTCAGCTCTATAAAGCATTTTAGCATCTTTAGGCTTATTGTTGTGGTTATGTGTCACTGCTCTCATTTGGTTTGATCTCAGCCAAATTTGGCGGGAGTTTTAGGGTTGTTTGTCAAGCTGGTCAACGGGTAGCATCTCAAAAGCTACATACTCAGAAAAGTGGAAAACACATAACTCACGGCTGAAAAGAACTTAGATTGGACTTAGATTCATAAGAAGGGAGACCAAAAAATCACCTCATATAAGGCAATAAAAAGGAACATGCTTCCTTTAAAAAGATAGAAAGTGATTTGATGTTAACTTTGTTTGTTTAATGGACGATGTGCTGTATAGATGAGGTCAGATCCCTGTGGAAAATATTGTAACTGCATGTTTAACATGACAAAGTATAATCTGTCAATTTTCAATGCCCAATCCATTTTTGTTTGGTTTCTAACAGACTGCCAGAGATATTGAATCTAAAATGAGGAGTGAAGCTCGCCTCAAGCTGTTTACTCTGGATCCTGACACACAGGTCACAAAGTTATTCCAAAACTATTGTCTTGTGCGTTCTGCAGGAGTGTTTTTTTTTTTTTAGCACAACGCTGACCTGGCGTATTTCTTTAAATAGCCATGGATCATTTAAGCCTTTTGACAGCGACATCTATTTTCACAGAAACTGGACTTTTCTGGCATCGAACCAGATGTGCGTCAGTTTGAAGAGAAGTTCGGAAAGAGAGTCCTGGTCAACTGTCACAACCTGGCGTTCAACCTGCAGGGCTGTGTCGCCGAAAATGAAGAGGGGCCTACGACTAATGTATGTTTCAGGGAAAACCCACCAGAAATGTTGTTGTTGGACGCACATATGTTTGAACAGAAATAAGAGCATTGGATCACGCTTTCACCATAATTCTGGGAAATGTTCTTTAGCAAATGAGGGTGAGGTTTAAATCACTTAAGAAGATCACAAACAGTTCAAATGGCCCACTTGGCTGGTCCTCATTAAAACTGGTATTGCTGGCACACAGATGTGCTGTTACCATGACACCCAGCCAAGACCGCCCACTGGGGTTTAGCACCAGTTTAAAGCTGGTTTCCTACTGTCACTCTCCAAGGTCTACGTATCTGTGGAAGGAGAAGTCCTTTGACACTCAACACTCAGCTGGAAAACCACAGCTATTAGCTCTCAAGCTGCTCTCTGCACTCACGTACAGACACACACTCGCACAAACCCACGATAAATGGCTTTGTGAAGTGGAAAGAGTGAATGGGAAGATGAATTACATTCACGGTACATTTGATCCTGATGGAAAATGAGAAGTGCATTAGAGGAAATGAATATTGGTTTCTTTCTTTTTACTTTACACTTTCTGAGCTTCTGAGTAGGTCTTCCATCACGAAAACATTTTCCTTCCTCTCCCTTTTCCATCAAAGGTGGAACCTTTCTATGTGGTCCTGTCCCTCTTTGATGTCCAGAACAGTAGAAAGATCTCAGCTGACTTCCATATAGATCTTAACCACCCACTGGTCCGACAAATGACGGGCAGTTATGGTAACGGGCCAGAATTGCAAATCAATGGCAGCAGCGGTGATGGGCCCCTGGGAGTCAACAGGCTGGCTACTGGGCTCCCACACCAGGCTCTTCTATATGCCAAACAGGGGGTGTTCTCAGTTACTTGCCCCCACCCAGAGATCTTCCTGGTGGCCAGAATTGAGAAGGTCCTGCAAGGAGGGATCACCCACTGTACTGAACCCTATATGAAGAGTTCAGACTCTACTAAGGTATGCACATGGATGAGAGAGGATGAGGATGTATGAAACTGTGCTTTTTGTCTTTCATTGTTAGACCACAGTATTGATCCAACCTTTTTCATGTGTAGATTGCCCAAAAGGTGCTGAAGAATGCCAAGACAGCTTGCAGCAGACTTGGACAGTACAGGATGCCTTTTGCCTGGGCTGCTAGGTATGAAGCCTGCTGATATTGAAGTGAACAAAATGTTTAGATGGTCAAGAAGCAGAGCCAGCTATATTCTGTTTGCAATTCCATATTTATGAAAGTGTACATCAGACTGGTATCAATTCTGCCATTTTCGTTTGCACTCTTGTTACCATTTATTTATTTTTTTTTCAAATTTTTACTCACTTTATTCATTTGTAATCGAACAGAATAGGCAAGGCAAGCTTATTTGTTGAGCTCAATTCGTACACAAGGCAATTCAAAGTGCTTTACAGCTACATAAAATCACAAGAAGGCAAATAAAATCATTAAAACATAAAAATAATAATCATTAATTAAATTAAAAGTGAAGAGTGCGGATAAAATACTTTCAGTTGTCATATGCAAAGCTAAATAGAACTGTTTTCAGCCTGGATTTAAACATTCTCAGAGTTGAGGCCTGTTTCACATCTTCTGGAAGGCTGTTCCAGATGTGCGGAGCATAAAACTGAAACGCAGCCTCACCTTGTTTAGTCCTGACTCTGGGCCCCAGCAGGAGACCCCTCCCTGAGGTTCTCAGAGCCCGAGTTGGTTCATATGGCTCTAACATGTCAGAGATGTACTTTGGCGCTTGACCATGAAGAGACTTGTACACAAGCAGAGCTGTTTTAAAGTCTATTCTCTGAGCGACAGGAAGCCAGTGCAGAGACCTGAGCACTGGACTAATATGGTCGTATTTCCTGGTTCTAGTCAGGACTCGAGCAGCAGCGTTCTGGATGTAC